>NC_137104.1:39240621-39873121 GCF_949357685.1 Gobio gobio
CATGCCCGTTTTGCCTTATCAGCATCTATGCTAAAACTGTTGCTGGCCCTTGCTGATTGATTTTGCACTGCTCTCTCTGTCTCTTTCAGTGGTGTGTGGTGGTGTTTTAAAATGAGGAGGCAAAGCAGGCCCGGCTCCACGGGTGGGCCTGGCCCCCCCAATCAGAAGCTTGGCCCACCCTGCCCCACATCAAATAAACGATTTCAATATTTCAGCTCCAGATTTTGAAAGAGATCATGATTTTCGGTTGCTTGTCATCAAAAATCTCCTTGTTATTTAAAAACTAGAAAGCCTGTTTTAAGTCTCTTTTTTCAGTTCAAGACGATTTTAAACCTTTTCGCGGAAAGACGTGTAAGAACTCGCGCACTGTTTTCTTTGCACGTGCACCCAAAGCACGCACAGATAACCGCGTCTAGACGGTTCCCTTTTGCTTCTCATGTTCACGCGTCGTTTATTGAGAATGACCGTTTCTGTGACTTTTTCCACTAAACTATGCAATCTGAAGGGTTTTCAGTGCTCTCTCCCGTCTCACGGCCATAGCGGGGCAGAAATGTCACCAAAATGTGTGAAAAACAATCCATTTAATGAGTTCTTGAACAGCTGCGTCTCCGAGAAACACTGTGTTTAATTCCAAAAAAAATCAGCGTATTTGAACAAATCTGATGAGTAAAATATTTATTTAAGCTACCCATTCATAAATACAGTTTGCAATTTGAACGAATCGGTTGAATGAAGGATTCAACTCACTCAATACAGCACCATGATGACCATTTTAGTCTCATATTTACAAAGTAGCCATTTATTTAATTAATTACTAGCTAGGCTAATTAGGCTACATCTTCAACAGTGTAATTAGATTACTTTACTATTTACTCTCTTTCTAAAAAACATTCCATTACTTCCATTATGACATGAAACTGCTCTTGTAATTCTATCAAATAAATAATATAAAATTGCATAAATTATTCTTGAACTGACCAAAGTATTTAAAGGGTGAAGGTTACATTACATTTTAACATAAGATGTAACATTTTGATCTGGCATAAGAGGACACAGATATGACATTTAATACATTTAAAAATACTGTTCGTCTCTGGCTTTTTTGCTCAGTGTTATTTCAGGGTTTTGATCTTCTTTCGACTCTTTGACTAGGCTAGGCATGTTGCATATTAATTGTTCTTGGAACCTCAAAGTATATTTAAATTTTTGTGCATTTTTTGCTAGTCTACAGTATAATGATGTTCTAGTTGAGGTCATTTACCTATGCTACGCTACGCTACGTAGGTAGGGCCCAAACATAAACTCAAGCCCAGGGCCCCCCAGTCCTACCCTGATTCTATTTATTTGTGCTACTGCTTGTCATTTGTTCATGTGTTCTTATTTTAGTACTGACTGTTTACTTGTCTTAATATTTATTAAAATACTAATACTTTTTTTTTGTGGTGGGGCCAGTCCAAATTTTAGCAGGGCAGGTAAAAATCTGGACCAGAATGAACCTGTAGAAAAGCTCCTTTGCATTGAGCCCTGCTATTATAGGGAGTTCCTTTCAAGACCTGCCTCTTTTGTTATAAAATTACGTTTTGTTACGGGGAAAAATAAAAGTCTGGGCCCACCAGGAATTTCAGTTGGCCCATCCTGCATCTCATAGCTCGAGCCGGGCCTGAGGCAAAGTCCTCACATTTTTTTTTATATATCAAATGTAAATTCATGTCCCTGTTACACTTAATTGTCCTGGTTAAATAAACATTACGTTAAAAAGAGAGACCAAATACAATTCTATTTTTTATTTTTACACAAAGGGCCCTATTTTAACTATCTGAGCGCATGATCTGAAGCGTATGACGCAGGTGCACTTAGGGCGTATCTGAACCACCTTTTCTAGTTTCACAACAGAAACAACGGTCGCTCTTAAACTGGTTCTACCTATTCTCTTATTGAGTCATGGGTGTGTTTAAGGCGTAACATGCAATAAACCAATCAAAGTCTCATCTGGCAGATTCGCTATTTACATGGTGGAATTTGCAAGTGGAAAAACTGAATGCTTCTCCAGAGACTAATCCTTTTATTTTTAATATTTAAAAATGTTTTTGAGTGTACGTGCATTGTGCACCTGTCTATAGGCGCATATTACTAAAGCAGCCAAGTATACATTTCATCAAGTTAGTGTTTTTACGCATTTTTTAATTTATTCCAAAATATTAACTAAAGGCAGTTACAATTTAAACAATATATATTATTTGTGAACTCATTTTCAGCTTTTCTTTTTAATAGTCAACTTATTTTTCACCAGTGTTTTCAGCATTTTCGTAAGTGTTTTTTGATAGTTTCAGCCCGACGCAGTTATCATTTTCCCATCCAGTGCCACGTTGTTTAAATAGCAAATCTGTTCACTGTTCCCATCTGTTCACCCATGGGCGTGCTGGTCTGAAAACGAGCTGTGTCCAGGAGCATTGTTGGAGCGTTGCTATTTTGAGGCAACTGAAATCGACTGTGCCATTGACCATCAAAAACTGGTCTAAAGTTAATAGTGCATTATTTTTGTGTTATTTAAAGGGCGCGTTAGTAATATGCGCTTATAGGCGGACGCACAACGTGCGTACAATCTGCTTATTTCACATACAGTGATGCACAGCAGCACACAAACATTTTTAAATATAAAAAATAAAATTCCTCTCAGTCTTTCCGCTTGCAAATTCTGCCATGTAAATAGCAAATCCATCATGGTGCAAGCGCAAATGGCTTTTAAAGGGAATGGGAGATGAGACTCTGATTGGTTTATTGTACGTTACACCCAAAACACACCCATGACTCCTTAAGAGAATAGGGACAATCCTTTTGGACCATGCGCCTGGCGCGCTGACAGTTAAACAAGCAAAAGTGGATTCGGAAACGCCCTAAGTACACCTGCGCCATGTGCTCAGATCGTTAAAATAGGGCCCTAAGAGCCCTTAAAGGGTTAGTTCACCCAAAAATGAAAATTATGTCATTAATTACTCACCCTCATGTCGTTCGATACCCGTAAGACCTCCGTTCATCTTCGGAACACAAATGAAGATATTTTTGTTGAAAGCTGATGGCTGGGAAAGGCTTCAGATAGGCCTCTATTGGCATTCAGTACATTTACACTCCCAAGACCCATAAAAGGCACTTAAAACGTCGTTACAAAGTCCATCTCACCACAGTGACTCTACAATAATTTTACAATGCGACGACAATAGTTTTTGTGCGCAAAAAAAAATCAAAATAACACCTTTATCCAACTTGTTCTTGTCTTCCGTGTGTGCCTCCACGACGCATGCGCGAGAATATTACGCAGATCCGGCGTTCGGACACATGACCCAGAAGCGATTTGTTTACAAGCAGAGGAAGACGCGCGTATCTAAGCTGTTGAATTCTACATTGATCGTGCTTTAGGTCTCGGCGTAGTTCTCAAAATGGGGTTAAAGTGTGCATTTCATGGATTCCCGAACCCCGGCGCTACGTCATATTCTCGCGCATGCGTCGTGGAGGCACACACGGAAGACAAGAAGAGGTTGAATAAAGTCGTTATTTTGATTTTTTTTTTGCGCACAAAAACTATTGTCGTCGCATCGTAAAATTATTGTAGAGTCACTGTGGTGAGATGGACTTTGTAACGACGTTTTAAGTGCCTTTTATGGGTCTTGGGAGTGTAAATGTACTGAATGCCAATAGAGGCCTATCTGAAGCCTTTCTCAGCCATCAGCTTTCAACAAAAATATCTTCATTTGTGTTCCGAAGATGAACGGAGGTCTTACGGGTGTCGAACGACATGAGGGTGAGTAATTAATGACAGAATTTTCATTTTTGGGTGAACTAACCCTTTAATTCAAACAGGGCTAAAGATAAACCTTTTACATTACCATATTAAAAGTATGGAGGCCTTGAAAGAATTTCTGAAGTGTTATATAAGTTTATATAATTATTATATATTTATGACACTTAAATATATGTGTTTTTAAGTATATTTTTAAGTGTTATATATTTGGTAGGCATGACAGCAGACATAATTTCTTCCGGACAGTGAAGCATAAATGTGGACTGCCTTCAATTCATGGAAGATGTCCTCTTCCACATCGGTCTCTGTGTCAAAGACTTGAAGAGCTGCAGTTCTTGCCACCCAAATTTGCTTTTCACTGAAAAGTGATTTTAACAATAGCATTATTAATATAAACATTTCAGTGGTTTTTCATATTTAAGTAAAACCTTAATGAATATTTGCACACAGCCAAGCTTTGAATCCTGGAAACAAGCTTCCAAATGTCAGCTTATGCCTTAAGCATGGTTGCTATATGACTGGCTTTAATTAACACATTTCTAAGCAGTGGCACATTAACTTACCTTCATTGAGACAATCTTGGAATGTACAATTGTTAAGCAATTTCACAGATTTCTTCACACCTTGATATTGAACTTTCACCAGCATCCTGAGTCGCTGCAGTCAGAAGCTCCATTTGGCATCTCACAAATGTTACATTGAAGTGAAGTTTCAGCAAGTCAATTTGTATTTACTTTAATGTAAACAAACGATTGCAGATGAGGCGCGCAAGTCAGACACGTCTCACACCAGAAAATATAATGTTCAGCAAAATATTGCTGGATTAGATGATATGTCTGCACTGTCTTAGTTTTGGAGAAGAGTGTAACCGCAGTGTGTTTCATGCTTCATGCTTCATTTCTGACTATCCGAAGATTTGCACGTTACTAATTGGTGCTCACTATTATTTGTAAAAACATAATGCACGTCTGTACTAAAATATGAGACATAAAATGCATTTTATTGCCAAAGTTTTCCAGTGTAAATAACTTGATAACATGAAAATTGGTAGAATTAAGCAGTTAAAAAAATACTATATCTGTTGTATCAAAGAGGAAATAATGTGCAATAACCGGAAATTAATTAATGTTAAGCTATAAGATATAACAATAGCATGAAGCTATTCAAAACATAATTCAATGTAAATTGTGATAATTGTAATTAATATTTGCAATTACATTTTCAAAGGAATAATCGACAATTTAGTTTTTTGTCATAATCGTGCAACCCTGCACCATAAAAAAAAAAAAAAAATCATTTTTTCTTTTCAGTCAAGTCCCTTTTTTTACTTGGACAAGCACATACTGTAACAACACTTAATGTCAAGCCCTGTCTAAAGACAAACTGACAGGTGAACAAAAATCATCTCATCATAAATGTCAATGCTTGGGTCTCTGGGGTTAAAATGGGCAGAATGAATAGAACTAGTGCCAGCAACGGAACAGAATGTTCCAATTGTCATCAGCTGCAAGTTTAACTGCCCATTTATTTTATTTATACAAAAAAAGAGAGAGAGAAAAAAGCAGAAAATAAGACCCACAGCCATTAAAAAATAAAAAATAAAAAAAATAGGGGGTGTAGTCCAAAAGCCAGGGCCTAGTCTTGCCCCTGCTGGAAGGCCTATTGATTCCACACTTCTACTTTCGCTACGGTTGTTATACTGTAAGAATTTTTGGAGGATTGCAGGTCACCAGTCAACAACTCTCAAGAGTAGTTTTATCTTCCTGTGTGGAGCCTGTGGCTACATGTCGACAAGTGGGATAAGCAACACATCTCCAGCAAGAAAAACAAGACCCTTACACATCAAAGTAATTTTAAGATGTCTGACATCTCTGACCTTTTTTTTTAAATGAGTGTGGAAAAAGCCCTGGTACATCACGTTCCCGAGTTTGAGGTTTATATATATATATATATATATATAAAAAAAAACCTCGGTCTTGCTAAGGATATTAAAGAACATGTGCTAGCGCATGAATAGCAAGCTGACCGGATCACTCTGTTCCGACAATCTCTGAAATCATAGAAGCATCCTGAGCAGCCAGAAAGAGTTTATTATACTGTAATGTTGCAACCCGTACTCACTCCCAAGGCATCAAAATCTGAAGCATGGTCAAGTGCCTTCCACTTAAGTGTGTCACAATGAAGACGCTAAAGAGACCCCTCGGCATCATTATTCGACACGCAGGATGCTTTGTTGATTTCAATGAGAAACCTTTGGCGTCATACACAGACGCGTTGGGCATGGGAACGTTATTGTCAATTTAATCAGCCAGCATAATTTTATTTACATTTATTTACACTAGACACGTTTGAACATGTAACCCAACCCCATCCCATCCCTAAACCTACCCATTTGTGTATTATATGATATAAAATACCGCCTGAAGAAACGTTACGTCAGATTTCATAGTGAAATTGCATCGGCTCTCGTATGTCTCGTGACCAATTGCGTCATTACGTCTGCTTTGATTGTAAAATGTCATTGCATCGATATAGTGACGCCTAGGGGTACCTTTAGCGTCTGCATTGTGACTTCATTGAAGACACCAGGCTTCAGATTTTGACGCCTTGGGAGTGAAAATGGGTTGAATATGTGTATTTTTCCGCTGGTGACTCTTTAATTTAAAGTCGACATGATATTCATGTTCCAATGATATTCGTGTTCTTCAGTATCCTTAGCAGGACCAAGGCTGTTTTTGTAAACTCCAAACTTTCTTTTTCTTCCATAATGTGATATTTCAGAATAAATCAGGATGTTGAATGAGAAAAAATTTGAGGTAGATCAAGTTGTTCCATTTTCATTAAACATTACAAAGACTTTTTTCTTTGCAATTATTTACAGCAATGCTTGTCGTGCAACCAGGAATGAACATTAAAATTCACCCAAATGTTCAAATCAATTACTCTCCCTCAAGTTTTTTCAAACCTGTACGAGTTTCTTTCTTTTGTTGAACACAAAAGAAGATATTTTAAAGAATTTTGGTAATCAAACAGTTGGTGGTTGCCAACTCAGTCAATGGCTAGTTTTTTGTTCAACAGAAGAAAGAAACTCAAATAGATTTGGAACAGCATGAGGGTGAGTGATGACAAAATGTTCACTTTTGGGTGAACTTTCCCTTTAAGTAAATACAGTTTGATTTTATGTTGACTTCAAAAGGAAAAATTGGTCCCTTTGAATCCTTACTCTATTCTCACTCTACCACTCTTTACAGGTGCGACTCCTGTATTGCTCACAGGAAGAGGCGGAGCATATTTTTAAGGCTGCATGGGCATCAGGACAGGCGACTCCCTCACATATGTGGTTTGCAGTGGGCCCCGGTCTGTCAGGACTTGGTCTTGAGGGTCTACCCAAGGCTGTGTTCGCTGTGAGGCCACAGGGATGGAGGGACGAGCCACGACGGCGAATTGCAAAGGGTGTGTCGGTACTGACGCACGGTGCTATGGCTTTGCGAAGGGAGTATCCTGGGGCTCGAGGGACGAGCTTTGCCGGGAACTGCATGATGGATGGAAATCAAACCCAGAGGATACCAGATAGGATCAGGTAAGAAAATGTATTTGATTGCTGATAAGTTCACGGCTTTGTTTGTTGTACACCCTATGGGCCCTATCTTGCACCCAGCGCAATTGACTTTGTACACCGACGCATGTGTCATTCCTATTTTGCACCCGCGCAAAGCGCGCTTTTCCCTCCACAGAAGCACGTCGCTAAACTAGTGAATGAACTTGCGCTCCCTGGGCGGTTCAGCGCAAAAAAGGAGGCGTGTTCCGGCGCAAACAATCCCTGGTGCTATTTTGCTGTTCCATTAAACAATTGCGCCACTGACCAGAAAAAACCTAGTCTAAAGTCAGTGGCGCGTTGCGCGTTGTTCATTATGCTATTTTAAGGGCGCATGCTTGACCATAATGTATAGCGTGCACAACGCGCATACACTTTGCTCATGTAATCTACACAGATGCAACAGTTATTTTTGCAAATCATAAATTGTTACACTAAAAAAATAACACGAGATGACGGAAATCATTGTGGTGTGCCACGAAGATGTGAAAAAATAGGCATAAATCTAGCTTACAAATTATTCAGGCTAATTGTAATAATTAAGGATAAGACCTGTTTGCCCAATAGTGGCAAGACATATATGTATATAAGGACATCTGACAAATTGGTTTGTCCGTCAAGAACCAGGAAAAAAAATCGACTGAAAAACTGAAAAAAACTGAAAGACTGAAAAAAAAAAAGACTGTGAAATCACCTTTACCATAATGTACAACATTACAACTTCACTTCTCTGTCTTTCACTGCTCTTACAAGAACATCAGTCTCCTCGGCTGTGAACCGCTCCTGGCGTGCGCCTGGTAAATACGCCATAATAATAGCAATCCATAATGGAACTTGCGCACCTGCTTTTAAAGGGAATGTTGGATGACGCTCTGATTGGTTTATTCACGTTACGCCCAAACCACACCTATGAATAATGAAGCTACTTCAGACCAACCCATTTTAGATTTGCGCCGGGCGCAAGAGCCATTTATCCCGCCGGGAAAATAGCAACAGCGCCGAGACCCGCCCACAAAGTTACTTGCGCTTCGCGCTTTGACACTTGCGTTTCAGATCGTTAGAATAGGGCCCTATGTCTCATACAAAAATAATAAGAAAGAAGAACAATATACCGTTCAAAAGTTTGGAGTAAGTAAAGGTTTTTGAAAGAAGTCTCTTATGCTCACCAAGGCTGCATTTATTTGTTTTAAAAAATACAGTAAAACATTGTAATGGAATTATTACAATTTAAAATAATGGTTTTCTATTTTAAGATTATTGAAAATATAATTTATTCCTGTGATGGCAAAGCTGAATTTTCAGCAGTGTCACATAATCCTTCAGAAATCATGCAAATTTGGTGTTAAAGAAAAATGTCCTATTATTATCAAACATCTATGCTGTTTAATGTTTTTGTGGAAACCGCGATTTCTTTCATTAAAGGTGGGGTAAGTGTGGAAGCCCGTTTCCGCCACTAAATAAAAAAATAAAAAGAGTAATTGTGACTTTTTATCTCAGAATTCTCACTTTTTTTTCTCACAATTGTGAGTTATAAAGTCAGAATTCTGAGATATAAAGTCGCAATTGCGTGATATAAAGTCAGAATTGTGAGATATAAAGTCAGAATTCTGAGATATAAAGTCAGAATTGTGAGATATAAAGTCAGAATTGTGAGATAAAAAGTCGCAATTGCGTGATATAAAGTCAGAATTCTGAGATATAAAGTCAGAATTCTGAGATATAAAGTCAGAATTGTGAGATATAAGTCAGAATTGTGAGATAAAAAGTTGCAATTGCGAGTTATAAAGTCATTGATCTGCCACGACCCGACACATGATGAGTTGTGAACACATTAATGAGTATTTTAACTGTATGTCAATCATGAATGATTGTCTTATTATCTGAACAACATTAATATCTCTGAGCAAACGCGCTCTTGAGGGGATTTGAAGCGCAAGCTTTGGCGCAGAAACAACAGAACGGATGTGAGGGGGCAACGTTCATTGAACTTATTCTGATGTGTTGTTATGGAAATAGGATCCCCAAAACACCACCACCCTCAGAATGTGCTGTAATTCACGATGTCCTTAGAGAACGAGTGTGTCCAGATATGACACATCCATGATCTGTCGCTACATACAGTCACCTGAGGGTGGCGCTGTTCTGGGATCATGCGAGTTTATATCTCAGAATTCTGACTTTATATCACGCAATTGCGAGTTTATATCTCAGAATTCTGACTTTATATCACGCAATTGGGAGTTTATATCTCAGAATTCTGACTTTATAACTCGCAATTGCGAGTTTATATCTCAGAATTCTGACTTTATAACTCGCAATTGCGAGTTTATATCTCAGAATTCTGACTTTATAACTCGCAATTGTGAGAAAAAAAGTCAGAATTCTGAGATAAAAAGTCGCAATTACTCTTTAATTTTTTTTATTTAGTGGCGGAAACGGGCTTCCATTGGTAAGTGCTTTCTGGTAACCGATGTTGATTTCAAATCACCAAAATAAATACCCCACTATTTTGATAGCTCCGCCCCACACATACGTAACCCAGGCCGAGGCTAGGATGTCGTCAATAAGTGAAAGCAATGTGTGTTACTATGGTTATCCAGATTGAATGTTCAGTGAAAAAGTTATCTCTTACATCCCAAAAACACAAACACAGTTCTCATGAACAACTCGATAGCACGAGCACGAACATATTACAATTATGACAAGATTAGAGGGTTATATCGATCACGAAAAGAGGACCCAAAGGAAACAAACATATATTAGGAGAATATTATATTACTTTTCGGACACACTGCGAGCTGACGCTTGAAACAGACAGTGGAGGAGGTTTAGACGCTCCAGGCTTATGCACTGTGGAAATGAGTGGGTAATTATCATAGCTGAAGTGAATGACAATACGATCGCAAATGGTCAAGCAAGCCAACATGACACATGAGCATATTCAAGCAAAAGCCAGCATATATTAGTTCTGTGAAACAAAACAAAAGCAATGTTACTCGCCTATCGAGAAGAAATAAAGCAACCTCGGCCTTCGCTCCTTGAGTTCTCTCCAGCGCTGGAAAGCAGAGACTTCTTGCCTGATCATAAGCCTTCTTTTGTTCCACAGACATCTTCCACATTTGTTTTTTATCTGCCATATCTCTCTTTCTGTCGTTGCTCGGCTAATATCCATCCTGTGTCGTGTCTTTTGAATAATGATGTGCACGGAGCGCTCTCTTCTCCCCGTCATTAGTAGGCTAGGCACGCCCCTTACTGCTGATTGGCTATAAGTTTGTTTTGGTACTCGGCCCGAGACACTTTTCTAAAGCAGTTTTGAAATACCACTTACCCCACCTTTAACTGAAATTTGAAAATAGATAGAAAATAGACAAGTCTTACTATCACTTTTGATAAAAAAAAAAAAAAAAAAAAAAAAAAAAAAATTATATATATATATATATATATATATATATATATATATATATATATATATATATATATATATATATATATATATATATATATATATATATATATATATATATATATATATATATATATATATATATATATATATATATATATATATATATATATATATATATATATATATATATAAATTTAGTGAACAGGCATAAAATTATGACTACCTTCCTAATATTGCTGCCAGCCCTTTAAGTCCTGTAAGTTGCGAGGTGGGGACTTGTTTGTTCAGCACATCACAGATGCTCGTTTGAATCGAAATCTGAGGAATTTGGAGGCCAAGTCAACACCTCAAACTCGTTGTTGTGCTCCTCAAACCATTCCTGAACAATTTTAGCTTTGTGGCAGGGCGCATTATCCTGCTGAAAGAGGCCACAGCCACAGGGAATACCATTTCCATGAAAGGGTGCAAAGGGTGTGTAAATGGTCTGCAACAATGCTTAGATAGGTGGTACGTGTCAAAGTAACATCAACATGGATAGCAGGACCCAAGGTTTCCCATGCAGCAGAACATTGCCCAAAGCATCACACTGCCTCCGCCGGCTTGCCTTCTTCCCATAGTGCATCCTGGTGCCATGTGTTCCCCAGGTAAGCAACGCACCCGGCCATCCATGTCAAGTAAAAGAAAACGTGATTCATCAGACCTGGCCATCAGACCTGGCCACCTTCTTCCATTGCTCCGTGGTCCAGTTCTGATGCTCACGTGCCCACTGTTGGCGCTTTTGGCAGTGGACAGGGGTCAGCATGGGCACCCTGACTGGTCTGCGGCTATGCAGCCCCATATGCAACAAACTGCAATGCACTGTGTATTCTGACACCTTTCTATCAGAACCAGCATTAACTTCTTGAGCAATTTGAGCTACAGTAGCTCATCTGTTTTATCAGACCACACGGGCCAGCCTTTGCTCCCCACGTGCATCAATGAGCCTTGGCCGCCCATGACCCTGTCGCCGGTTCACCACTGTTCCTTCCTTGGACCACTTTTGATAGATATTGACCACTGCAGACCGGGAACATACCACAAGAGCTGCAGTTTTGGAAATGCTCTGACCCAGTCGTCTAGCCATCGCAATTTGGCCCTTGTCAAACTCGCTCAAATCCTTACGCTTGCCCATTTTTCCTGCTTCTAACACATCAACTTTGAGGACAAAATGTTCACTTGCTGCCTAATATATCCCACCCACTAACAGGTGCTGTGATAAAGAGATAATCAGTGTTATTAATTTCACCTGTGAATAATAATGTATTGAATATATATATATATATATATGTGTAAATCTTACTGTTCTCAAACTTTTGAACGGAACCTTTTAACGACCTTGAATAACTACAACAAATAACTTGACAAATGCAGTTTTGGAGGTATTTTCTCATTCTAAAATTAATTTGATTGGTTGAAAGTCTGTGTAGTGCAGGATGAGTCGTCAATATTTGGTTCCCATTTTTTTCTGTAGAGAAAGTAAATAAATGCAAATATCCACTAAAAGCAGATTCTATTAATGTTTAAGAGTACACTGCCATATAAAATGGCATCCAAGCTAAAACTTGAATCCACAAAACACGTCTGATGTCTTTAGATAATCATGAACAAGTCTTTTATTTATTTATGTTTTAACCATGATCTGCGCGTGATCCAGCTGCATAATAAAAGTATACTGACTGCAGTCCAGACCGTTTAAAAAGCTTTATTTGATAAATATTTATTGCATTTTGGTTGCAATATATCTCCCCACTGACTCCTAACACAAACTGAAACGCTTTATTTCAAGCCGTGCATAACTGTTGTTAATTATGTATGAACACTACATTGACTTTCTACTGTTAGAGGAAATGGCAAGACAAAACAAAAAAGAATCTAACGAGTTCCTGTTTCATCTCTTGCGGTGCAAAATTCAAAGACTAGTATGACTGTGATGACTAAATCAAAACCCTGTGTTCTCTGTTACCTGGGTCTCTTTTCACTCACAACCCCGATGAGGCCACATGTGCTCAGTCACACACACACACAAGGCCTTAACCTGCATTTGATTTGTGTTTGACAGCTCATACTGCAGGGATTTGCTGCCTGTCAGTCATGCTTCTCACAAATCACTCAATCTCCCAAAAAAATCTGGCCTCAAACAGCACCGTTGACTTGTCTTTTATGGTGGGGGGAGCTCTCTCGGAAGTGTTTGTGTCACTCAGGCATGAACTGAGGGAATCATAAATCTTTTAAGCACCTTCAAAAGACAATCACTTAAACATGCCATCAGGTTAGGTCAGCTGACCTGGCTAGTTCATTTTTCCATTTTGAGCCTTCTCTCAAACCCACTTTATCAGCCTGACTATCAATCATCAGATTTTATTTGATGTGGCATCTGCATATTAGGTGCATCCAAGTTTTCCATATTTTAAAGGTAATTTATTCGCCTAAAAAAAAAGGGATTTGCTTCTCTACCTCAAAGTATTGCAACATCTATTCCTTTAGGGCAGCCAATGGACAGCCTGTACAGGATTTGCTGCTATATTTTACTCAAGGTTTTCCCATTGATCTCGGTTCATTAGCGCTGAGCACGGAATCACATCTATAGATCCTTTACAAGTGTTTTCATACAGGCCCCCCCATCATTTCTCATTCATTTAATTGTTTTCTTCGTTATTTTCATTGCAGCCAACCTGCATTTGAACACATTTTTTTCAAAAGTTGTTCTCTAATTAATTTTCTAAAACAGATAGATGAGCCTCCAAAGAACATGTCCGTGTCATATTTCAGTTTAAAAAAAAATAAAATAAATAAATAAATAAAAATAGAAATTATACTTCGCCTATTGCCTATTTTTAGGACCATTAAGATTGTGACACTGCAACATTATTTTCATGACAAATAAGCATATTTTCCTTCCACATTCTCATTACAGCAATGTATATCAGGATATTTTACTTTCAACTGCATTTGTTTTTCTCCCAACATGATTCTCATTAGGTTCTCATTAAATGACCTTACATATTTAAATAATAAACCATTATTTGTTTCATTATATGGTAATGAGCGAGAGTTTTTTTGCCACATCGCGGTAATGAGAATTGGGGGTAAATTGTCATGAAAATAATGTCACAATGCAAAGACAATGTTCCCTTGGACACCATTAGCTGTAATTGTATGGATAGAAACAGTATTTAAAGTATCAAGTAATACTGGTTTGGAACGACGTCAGGGACAGTAATTGATGACAGACTTTTGGTGTGAACTATCACAAAAAATAGGCTGCATTTTCTTTTAGCAAAATATAATTTCTATTTATTTTTTATTTTCAAATAAAATATGTCCTGAAAATGTTTCATGGTTTGGTATAGTGGACAGGTATAGTGAAATTCATGTAGTCTCTTGTGGGTTTATGATTATGATATTGATCAGGATTGCTGAGCTATGAAGCGACCATGAGCTTGTGGTCATGTTTTAGTGAAGTTAAATTGATTAGTATGGTGGTCAGTTGGATAATATAGCATCTAGTGTTAATATGATTCATCTAAAGTCCAATTTTGAGTTGATGAAATAATGAAATTACTTTGATTCTTTGGTCTCATTATATTCCAGCATGATCTGCAGTCCAATCAACGGCACAAGTTTACAGATTACAGGCACGGTTACTGAATATTATTCAGATTTGTCTCTGACCATCGCACGTATGGCCATCTTCTGTACTCTGGGAACTGTATATCCCAGTTACTCCAGTTTAAATATGGAGGAAGCTTTGCCTAAAGCTGTTCCTAAATCAGTCATTAGAGGCTGGTGCAGTAGACAAGAGCGCTGGCATTACTATTAGTAAGCATATTGCAACAGACCTGTTGCCCCCTACTGCTAACTTTTTGTTACTGCCTAAACTAATGGAGTTTGATGAATGCTCACCTGCACTCCTGCCCACTGTTATTCACCCTTTATCACTTTTCTCCTTTCAACCTTTTCACCCTCTTTTTGGGTTGGTTTTTTTTTCCTCTTCTCATTCTTGTTCTGTCATTCTTTTCCTGTCTTTTTCACGTCCTCCCACTCTTTAATGCCCGTGCATTGCCCTCTTTCATAATAACTCTTCTGTCTCATCATGTCGACATTACTTCCCCCTACTCTAATTCCATCTCTTTATCTCATACTATTTGCTCATTCTTTCCTGTCTCCCACCCTTTTGTTGGCCCCCACTGTCTCATCCCTTCATTTTTCCTCTCCGCTCTCGTCTTGCCCCTGCGGGCGGCTCTAAAGAGGCCTGCATGCAGTGTCGTTTTGCATGTAAATAGGATAATTGGTTATGGTGCGCTGAGTGCAGGGGGAAATATCACAGACTGTCACCAATGGAACTGATCTCGCAGTCACCCGGCTTCACCCACACACACTCAAACTCAATCTTACTCTCACTCATTCATTCACTCAAGGTCTGCTCCATTCCTCATTCGCTCACTCTTACGCCCACTTCCTCTTATTAACTCATGCTGTCTGTGCAGGATGTCGCTGCAGTATTGACGTCTTTAGTCAACTTTGCCAACTTCCTCTCTCTCTGGTTGTGTCTCAACCTTGTGAGCTGCTTATCTAGTCCGTTTTTTGGACATCACAGGCACGTAGGAACATTTTTAGGCATTAGATACATGTAAATGTTTTCAAACATTCCTACATTGACAATTGTTGGGCAGTATAGATATGTTTGAAGGGTCCAACCTTGTGCATTTTAACAAGCACCATTTTTTGGCAGCATATCCTAACGGAAATTTTATTCAAAGTGTGTTATTCGTATACTTCTTTTTAACTAAAAATAAGAAAGTATAATTTGTCTTCTTTTTATGTACTTCACAGAAATATACTTAAGGTTCTTCTCACAAATATACTTAAAGTTGCACTTAAGAATACTTGACTTATATTGACAGAAAAGTCTAAGTGTATTTGGCCTATATGCTTGTACTCAATCTTTTTATCAAGATATATTTAAAAGTATAATTAAGTATTCTAAGTACACTTGGCTTGTAGTTGTGTTTACTCTTTTGATTGAGTAGCTTATTAAATACTTTTTACATAGTTTTTCGTCCTGTTGTATAAGCTTACATTCTTTGAAAATATTGATTTATAAAGAAAATGATAAAATATCAGATTTTTCTGTGTAAGGCAGTCCACTGGTAGTGTACATATGAATTTATTTCAAATATACTTTACTCTTTGTACTTTATCCATTGACTGAATTTTCCGTCTATAAGTCTTTTCACTGTTATACGGTAGGGGGTGCTGTTACGCATCTTCTGAACTAGTACAGAATAGTTGTGGGAAGTTCGGATCATTTTACTGACTTGGATCTTTGAATCTCGTTCAGCAAAATGAACGAATCCTTTTTCAAGTAATTTCGTTCATTTCGTTCATTTCAGCAGAATCTAATTAAAATGTTACATGTTAAATTTTTCAACACATTTAGTACTTTTGGAATAAAAAATAAACTATAAGCTAATGCAGCCATGGCCAAACTTTGAGAAAGAAATTATTAATTAATTGTTATATCTTGCTTCAGGCTATGTATGCAGTCTGTTAGTTCACCTCACCTCCCGATCCAAATCGTTCTTTCTTTTGTCACCGTGACAGCCTCATACATGTATTACATGTGTCCGGAAACAGAAAAGATTAGTTCATCTCTCGAGTCTCGGGTCATTCGTTCATCAAGTCCCAGCCCCATAGACAAGGCTATGCAGTCTTCCCGGTTCCCGGTTCCCGGTTCAGTGTCTCGCAACATATACAACATTACAGTTGTATTATTGACTGCATGTTGTAATATTTATTATTATTATAAAATCATCAGAAGATATGTGCAATAAACTTTTGTTATGCCTATCCATTCTGACCAACCCAATCTGTCCAGGCTTCATAGGAAAATAAATTATTATACTAACTAAAAAACTGAAATAAACAACAAAAAAACTACGCACTTGTTTGTAAGGAAGGTTGTGAATGAACTCATTTCTGTATCCAACACGGCTGTCATGTCACGTGACAAAAGAACGAGACTCGAGAGATGAACTGTTTCTGCATTCAGCCTGTGGGGACTTGAACGAACTACTCGAATGAGAAGACTCGAGAGATGAACTAATCTTTTCTGTTTCAGGTGACTGCATAGCCTTGCCTAATGGGGCTTGGACTTGGTGAATTAATGACTAGAACCGAGACTCGAGAGATGAACTAATAATTTCTGTTTCCTGTACAGAACATATGGGAGGTTGCGCATGCGCGGTCAACACAAAATGAACGAATCACTCTCTGAGACAACTCGTTGTTCTCGAGTCATATTAAAGATTCGTTCAAAATGAACGATTCACAATTCATGAACGACACATCACTAGTACAGAATCTCTGGATCAAAACACAGGTCAAGAAGAAGCAGAAACAAGCATTACAACGGAGATTGCATATGCAAATGTGAAATAACGTGATCATCAAACATTATTCTGTAAGTTCAAAACTGCCTGATGTTACTGAATGAAATCCAGGAAGGGTTAATGACCGTGAAGCTTTGGGGGTGTTGATGGACTCGATCTACACTATCTAACTTTTGATCATCGTTCTGAATCTCATCCAGATGTAGGCTTAGACAAATGTGATTTTCTTAGCTTTTTGTTTAAAATGTAGCTTTTTTTAAATGATACTTATACCCACATTCAAGTGTTGATAAAAAAGGATACATGAATAAAAAGCTAGAATAAAATGTTTTTAAAATGGAAAGAGTTAAAGTACAGTTAAAGGTATATTTCAAGTATAAAAAATGAATACCTAAATAGGACCATAGAATACTTAAAGGAACACGCTGACTTTTTGTGACTTTAGCTTATTCACCGTATCCCCCAGAGTTAGATAAGTCCATATATACCATTCTCATCTCCGTGCGTGCCATAACTCTGTCTGATGCACCCACCGTTAGCCTAGCTTAGCACAAAGACTGGAGGTAAACAGCTCCAGCTAGCCTACTGCTCAATAAGAGACAAAATAATGCCAACATTTTCCTATTTACATGTTGTGATGTGTATAGTTACATTGTGTACTAAGACCGACGGAAAATGAAAAGTTGCGATTTTCTAGACCGATATGGATAGGAACTATACTCTCATTCCTGCGTAATAATCAAGGAACTTTGCTGCCGTACCATGGGTGCAGCGGCGCAATGATATTATGCAGGGCCTAAGTGTACTTTCATGAACAAAAAAAATGTGTTTCAAGTATTTGACTAGTGAAGTGTAGTATAGTTGCAGTACAAACGAAAAATGTAGTTGTAAACTAGTTAGGGTTAGGGTTAGGGTTAGGGTTGTAATCAAAGTGTACTACTGTCACACTTAAAGTATACTTAAAAGTTAACTTTTATACACTAAAAGTGGGCCAATTTAGTCCCAAGTATTAAAACAGTACACAAGTATACTTCTAATACGTTGATATTAGTATACTTACTACATAAAGAATACTTAAAAATATACTTGAAATTGACTTAAATATACTTAATAGAAAGTATACTTATTTTTTGTAAGGGTATGTTTGTCAAACGTTCTTAGACAGTAGTTTTGGGCATTGTTAGAACGTTCCTGCAGATTGATCTTGACTGTTTTTTTGGGTTTTTTTACGGGTGATTTTTATTATGGGTGATTTCAAACAAATACTTAGACTAAATTTGTTTGTAGAATCCTTCCTAGACAGTCCATATATACCATTCTCATCTCCGTGCGTGCCATAACTCTCTCTGACGCACCCACCGCTAGCCTAGCTTAGCACAAAGACTGGAGGTAAACGGCTTCAGCTAGCCTACTGCTCAATAAGTTACAAAATAATGGCAACATTTTCCTCTCATTCCTGTGTAGTAATCATGGAACTTTGCTGCCGTACCATGGGTGCAGCAGGCGCAATGATATTACGCAGTGCCTGAAAATAGTCCCAAGCACGCTCTCTGTGCAAGCAGGTTGTCACGTTGGTTATGTTGACGGAAGTTAGCCTATTTTCAGGCGCTGAGTAATATCACTGCGCCACTGCACCCATGGTACGGCAGTAAAGTTCCATGATTACTACACAGAAATGAGAGTATAGTTCCTAGCCATATCGATCTAGAAAATCACAACTTTTCATTTTCCGTCGGTCTTAGTACACGATGTAACTATATACATCACAACATGTAAATAGGACAATGTTGCCGTTATTTTGTCACTTATTGAGCTGTAGGCTAGTTGGAGCCATTTGCCTCCAGTCTTTGTGCTAAGCTAGGCTAGCAGTGGGTGCGTCAGACAGAGTTATGGCATGCACGGAAATGAGAATGGTATGTATGGACTTATCTAACTCTGGGGGACACGGGGAATAAGCTAAATTCCCAAAAAGTTGCCGTGTTCCTTTTTAGAATAAGGCACATGAAAGAGTTCCATCATGGGTTCTTTCAAACATTCCTACATAGACCATTTTTGGGCATTTAGATCAAGACCTTTTCAACAAGCAGCGTTTTTGGTTTCGAACATTCATAGACATTCATTGTTTTCCTGTATAAAAATGCACCAGATGGACGTGACTGACCATTGCGCTCAGGTTATCTTTTGCTGCAAGGAAAGAAGTTAAAAGATGTTCTCTAGACCTTGCCTTTTTTCATTATTATTCCACTGCCTTGCATCTCATTTGCAAAATGTGTTTTGTGTGAATGGCCCTTTCATTACTGCATAGATAACCCTAAATAGCACTAAAGGTCCTTTTTGGGCATAATAGGCATGTGAAATGTGCCTAGTAAGCATTTTTAGGCATCACAGGTGAGCTTGAACAGTCCTTCATAGACAGCATTTTTGTGCTTTTCAAAATTAACTTTTGAACCTGCCAATGACTTTTATGACTTTCACTCATATGGTAACCATATTGCCAGTGTATACAACCATATTGAAACTGCTTTGAGACACTCTATCTTTCAAATACACACACACACACACACACACACACACACACACACACACACACACACACACACACACACACACACACACACACACACACACACACACACACACACACACACACACACACACACACACACACACACACAGCTGCAGAGGGCAGGGCTCTGCTCATCACCATACTAATGCCGCTTTAATGGACACATTAAAACCCCTCAAATGTTTCTGATGTTTAAACACCCCTGTGATGTTTAAACATTCCACATTTCTCCTTATCCTGTCCTAGTGTGTGTGTGTGTGTTTGTGTGTGCACCTCACACTTTTTCCCCCCTGCTTCCTCATCCTTGTGTCTCCAGGCCTTTTCATTTCACATTCTTTGTGACAGTGCATCACTGCTACGTTTCCATTTTGTGTCAGGCTCACGCTCCCTTTTTTCCTGCCTCTCTCTTTCTCGTCTTCATTGTGATGACACAAGTGACATCTGTATTCTGCTACGTGCTGTGCTTTAGGTTGTTTGTTCACCCCACAATGTAAGGCATTAGCGGAACACATGTAATGTCAATGGCTGTGTCGCTATGACAACCTTGCAGGGGTCTAGAGCGAGGGAACGAGGAAAGTGCGAGTGCTGGCATCGCAGACTTAAGGTTGTTAAGATTGTCACGCTCTCCATTGCACTCTCGAAATGAGTGTGAGATAAATGAATTACACCGGATCGGACGTTTTCTTTAATTGCTGATCCGGAGCAGATATTGTGTGTGACGGATCGAAGAAGTTTGAGAGTGATTTGTAAACTCGATTATGATTCCCTTTGTGTGCATGAAAAAAAAAATGTGCCATGAAAAATGAGCAGTGTCATTTTATAATCTTCATTCCGTATTCCTAAAAGTGTTCAGTGTGCCATTACATGACGGAGGAGTGAAGTTTGGATAAGCAATACCGCTCACATTCTATTAAATGGGGCATTAAACCAGAAGCGGGCCCGTAGCCGTCATTTCGACCGACGCTTTGAAATGAACATAATCTCTTATATAGAAGCCTGTCATAAATTATGGATTAGATATCAAATGTAATTTCTCCCAAAGACAGAAGTGGAAAGACTTATGAGACATGTCACATAAAAACGAGCCGAGCGTCCTGTGCAATGACGGGCTAAAATAAAAAAATTAATAAAAATGAGCTGGTTGAAAGAGTCTTTTTCTCTGGCCATTACCGCATCAGTAAAAAGAAAACTGCTGACAAATGCCTGATGAGAGACGCAGCTTACACATGCGGCGGGGAGAAAGATACTCTGTTGCGATGTTCGCGTTTCGCGTCCCTCTGTTCCAGAGTTTCACTGCTACTCTCATGCTCCTAGTTGTCATGGCGACTAACAAGAGCATCTCAGCAGCATCCTAAGAGCTCCAAACACTGAATATTGAAAACAAGCCACTGGCGAGATGACTGCCGTGTCCTGCCGCCGATCTGGAAGTGTGATAAAAGTGCAGTCGGAGCTGTGGCTGCAGTGCTTTAGGGCATGTCATTCATCCTCCATCCACTGAGTTCCTCTTTTTAAGATTCATTGATTCATTCCTCTGGGAAGTTTATCCTTTGTTTCCCCATGTTTTTGTTTCATTCATCCATCTATTCATTACAATTGTCTCCATAAATACAATTGTCATGCATTTAATCTCGTTTTCGTTTATTTTTGTTCCATAATTTTATTCCATGAATCTGATCTTAGTCACAAGTTTCATTCATTATTTTATTCATTTTTATCCATTCATTCATCAGATTTTTTTCTTCGTATTTGCTGATTTATTCATGAAGTTGATCCATTTTGCTCTCCTTCATATTTTATCTGGCCATTCATCATTTTCCTCTCTATTTATTCATTCTTTCATTTATACTTTCATGAAGCTGATCCTTCAGTTGCCTTCATTTTTCTTCATCCACACTTTAAAAAATAAATCTGTAAAATAACAGAAAAAATACTGGCAGCTCATTACCCGGACATTATATATTTCCGTTAACCTTAACAGTTGTAAAAAATAAATACGGACAATTCTGTTAAATTAATATAGCATATTGTGCCCTATTTTAAAGTATGCATGTATCCATCCACCCTTTCTTCCAATATTGTCCCCCATTTATTTATTTGTATTTATTCATTACAAACACACATATACTGTACATTACGCTAGTTACATAATCAGACTTTTTTCAAGTAATGATTAAAGTGAAGCATTACCTATAAATTCACAACAAAATATAAAAGTTACTTTTTTAAATAAGTAATGCAAATTACTTTAGTTTAAAGTTTTTTTCCCATTTATTGAATGACATCTCTCCTTTCCCCATATTGATAGAAATCGGGAGTAACGTGCAAAGGCACTGTGTAAACATGATGGTTATTAATTATAGACTATGGTTAGTAATGTGAACATGCATTTACTCATCTCACTTGGATTAAAACAGCTTCAGTATTCCTCAAAATGAATAAAAACAGTAAATGCAAACTCAGAATATTATGCAAACCTGCAAATATTAGATATGTTAATACAAATATACTTTATGTATTTAATCTCACTTTATTAGTGATTATACTACGGGGGCTGCTGAATGCTTGAATCGGATTGGTTGATGAACTGACCAAGCAAATCAATATAGTAAACAATAGGATAAAAATGACAAATTATTTCCATGCTTTTTTGGCACAAAATGACATTTTATTATGTATGGAAAGAATATACTCTCTTCTCCCACTCTGCCCCCCACACGATACAGTAAGCTACATTAAAGGGTTAGTTCACCCAAAAATGAAAATTCTGTCATTAATTACTCACCCTCATGACGTTCGACACCCGTAAGACCTCCGTTCATATTCGGAACACAAATTAGGATATTTTAGTTGAAAGCTGATGGCTGAGAAAGGCTTCACACAGGCCTCCATTGGCATTAAGTACATTTATACTCCCAAGACCCATAAAAGGCACTTAAAACGTCGTTACAAAGTCCATCTCACCACAGTGGCTCTACAATAATTTTACGATGCGACGACAATAGTTTTTGTGCGCAAAAAAAAAATCAAAATAACACCTTTATCCAACTTGTTATTGTCTTCCGTGTATGCCTCCACGACGCATGCGTGAGAATATGACATAGCGCCAGCGTTCGGGAATCCATGAAATGCACACTTAAGCCCCATTTTGAGAACTACGCCGAGACCTAAAGCACGATCAATGTAGAATCCAACAGCTTAGACACGCGCGTCTTCCTCTGCTTGTAAACAAATCGCTTCTGGGTCATGTGTCCGAACGCCGGATCTGCGTCATATTCTCGTGCATGCGTCGTGGAGGCACACACGGAAGACAAGAACAAGTTGGATAAAGGTGTTATTTTGATTTTTTGAGTCACTGTGGTGAGATGGACTTTGTAACAACGTTTTAAGTGCCTTTTATGCGTCTTGGGAGTGTAAATGTACTGAATGCCAATGGAGGCTTATCTGAAGCCTTTCTCAGCCATCAGCTTTCAACAAAAATATCTTCATTTGTGTTCCGAATATGAACGGAGGTCTTACGGGTGTCGAACGACATGAGGGTGAGTAATTAATGACAGAACTTTCATTTTTGGGTGAACTAACCCTTTAATTTCTCCCTAGAGAGGTAATAACAGCCTTGTTCTTGGAGCAGATAAACTTACAGTTTCACTATTAATTGAGAAGCTGCTGTCGAACACTGTTGAGAGACAGACTCAGGTAATTCACATCAGAGTCCTGCACGGGTGCGGGTACCCGACGGGTGACCCGCGAATATTGCTGAAACGGGTGAAAAACATCCTACTGTGTCGGATACGGGTGCGGGTCGGGTCGGACAAGGGAGAAACACGGGTCTAAACACGGTTTTTAAACAGTCACGTGCAAACGAATATAGGCCTATATATAAACAATATATGCATGTATATTGTAGATGTGTTCCTTAAAATATGCATATACAAAAATATGCCTTGCCTGTATTCCAAGTTGATAAAATAATTTCAAATCCATATCAGTTTATCTGTGGCCGCGTGGCGCGCGCGTGCCCTCAAAGAAGAATCACAACCGCACGTGCGCTATCTGCATGCACTGCAGCCGTCAAGATGGATCATGAGGAGTTGAAGAAAAGAGAGCCGCAAATGTGGAACTTCATCGCTGAGGAAGCACGCAGATAACTGTGGTAACAAACCAAGCACACGCAGTTCTATCGAACAGTATTTGTGTTATGTTTCCTGAGTTTGGTCTCTTAATAACACTGTCTTAGTAGGCCTACATTAAGCCACGTTAAGTAGGAAAACGTTTAACGTGTAATTATACGCGTTGCGTTCATATTCTGGGCTCATCTGATTTTTTTGTACATAGTAACTTATACGTTATTAGTATTATGTTTACTGAGTTTGGTCTCTTAATAACAGTACATTAAGCCACGTTAAGCTCCCGGCAGAAGTTGTCCTTGTGTTAATGGTCGTGTAATAACTTCTGTATGCTGCAATAAACATTTTTGTAAGTGTGTCTATAATGTGATATGCTAAACTGATTTTATTGCGGGTGCGGGTCGGGTGTCGGTTCAATTTTAAGCGGGTCGGGTCGGTGCGGATTTTATTTAGTGCTGTTGTCGGAAAACGGGTCGGATGCGGGTTTAAGCACTGTGGGTACGGGCGGGTTTGGGTTTTCAAAATCGGACCCGTGCAGGACTCTGATTCACATACGCTTAATATCTCTCTCTCTCTCTCTCTCTCTCGCTCTCGCTCTCGCTCTCGCTCTCGCTCTCGCTCTCGCTCTCTCTCTCTCTCTCTCTCTCTCTCTCTCTCTCTCTCTCTCTCTCTCTCTCTCTCTCTCTCTCTCTCTCTCTCTCTATATATATATATATATATATATATATATATATATATATATATATATATATATATATATATATATATATATATATATATATATATATATACTCACCTAAAGGATTATTAGGAACACCTGTTCAATTTCTCATTAATGCAATTATATAATCAACCAATCACATGGAAGTTGCTTCAATACATTTAGGGGTGTGGTCCTGGTCAAGACAATCTCCTGAACTCCAAACTGAATGTCAGAATGGGAAAGAAAGGTGATTTAAGCAATTTTGAGCGTGGCATGGTTGTTGGTGCCACACGGGCCAGTCTGAGTATTTCACAATCTGCTCAGTTACTGGGATTTTCACGCACAACCATTTCTAGGGTTTACAAAGAATGGTGTGAAAAGGGAAAAACATCCAGTATGCGGCAGTCCTGTGGCCGGAAATGCCTTGTTGATGCTAGAGGTCAGAGGAGAATGGACCGACTGATTCAAGCTGATAGAAGAGCAACTTTGACTGAAATAACCACTCGTTACAACCGAGGTATGCAGCAAAGCATTTGTGAAGCCACAACACGCACAACTTTGAGGCGGATGGGCTACAACAGCAGAAGACCCCACCGGGTACCACTCATCTCCACTACAAATAGGAAAAAGAGGCTACAATTTGCACGAGCTCACCGAAATTGGACAGTTGAAGACTGGAAAAATGTTGCCTGGTCTGATGAGTCTCGATTTCTGTTGAGACATTCAGATGGTAGAGTCAGAATTTGGCGTAAACAGAATGAGAACATGGATCCATCATGCCTTGTTACCACTGTGCAGGCTGGTGGTGGTGGTGTAATGGTGTGGGGGATGTTTTCTTGGCACACTTTAGGCCCCTTAATGCCAATTGGGCATCGTTTAAATGCCATGGCCTACCTGAGCATTGTTTCTGACCATGTCCATCCCTTTATGACCACCATGTACCCATCCTCTGATGGCTACTTCCAGCAGGATAATGCACCATGTCACAAAACTCGAATCATTTCAAATTGGTTTCTTGAACATGACAATGAGTTCACTGTACTAAAATGGCCCCCACAGTCACCAGATCTCAACCCAATAGAGCATCTTTGGGATGTGGTGGAACGGGAGCTTTGTGCCCTGGATGTGCATCCCACAAATCTCCATCAACTGCAAGATGCTATCCTATCAATATGGGCCAACATTTCTAAAGAATGCTTTCAGCACCTTGTTGAATCAATGCCACGTAGAATTAAGGCAGTTCTGAAGGCGAAAGGGGGTCAAACACAGTATTATTATGGTGTTCCTAATAATCCTTAAGGTGAGTGTGTCCTCTATATATATATATATATATATATATATATATATATATATATATATATATATATATATATATATATATATATATAACTGTTTTAATAACTGCTATAGTCTGCTATCAGTGGCTGAAGCCTCCATTTTGGAGTTATTCCTACACACAAGAGCATTTTAAGGACAAAACCTGACAAATTTCTTGAAATAAATAATCTGAACAATATTTTGAGGTGTGGTAACCTGGGACTCCAGACTAACATTTGAGAGCAGTGGCAACGGTGCCACTAAGTTCTACAGATGGTGGCGCCAGCACCTGATTTGGCGCTGGAGGAAAATTTATCATTAAGTTAATTTAATTATAAAATTACTATTGTTTTGCATTGTTTTGTTAATAAATTACTAATAATATTACATGTTTGTTTATTGAAAATTGAACAGTGAAGCACTTACTGTGAATTTAACAGTAATGTGCAAAAATCTAATATTTATATGGAAAATATAAATATTCTACTCTTATTAAATATACTGTTGTTCTTCTATAGTATCATACTGAACTAAAAGGAGCACGCTTTACTTGTTTTCTGTGTAATTCAGTCACAATTTGAACAAAAGTTTTTGTTTTTCATGAGATGAATGAGTTGTGACTTCCTATTCTTTTTTCCATATATTAGGGAGTGGAAATAAGTGAAATAAGTGCTCATCTGCCGTCATCTACTGTTTATAGTGGAAATTTCATGTATTTTTAAAATAAAAGTGCTTGTTTGCCACAAAGTGTCCTACACCTTTAAACTTTTAGTTTTACAAATCATCACATCAATAATAATATTAAAATTGGATGATATTTAAAACTTTTAAGTGCTGAAAATGTGTGAAGCACTTGATAGCCCTTAAAAGTGCTTGAATTTCACTCTTAAAAGGTTGTACGAACCCTTAGATGAATAATATAATATAAAATAAAATAAAAAGATGTTCATGTCTTTCTTTCTTCAGTGGAAAAGAAATTGTTTTTTTTAAAGAAAACATTCCAGGATTTTTCTTCACATAATGTTTTTCAATTGCAACCAAAATGTTCAAGGTCCAAATCAATGCAGTTTCAAAGGGCTTCAAAGGGCTTCAGATGCCCCCAGACGAGGAATAGGGTCTTATCTAGAACGATTGGTCATTTTAAAAATAAATATATATTTTTAACCTAAATTGCTCATCTTGCGCTGCTCTGCGATGTGCTAGTGAATTACCGCCCCAAGCGACCGTGCGAGGACTAATACAAACTCCCTTTACCAAAAAACACCTCATCTTCAACGTAAGAATCGCCTGACATCGTTGTTTTACCTTTTTTTTGCTAAAGGGCGTTTGTCTTCACATGTGCACTTCGTAAACACGGGGGTGGTACTTCTGCCTACGTCTAGTGTGACGTTTTCGACGTGATTGCGCAATCACTAGCACGTCGCAGAGCAGCGCATGATGAGCAATTTAAGTTAAAACTTTTTTTTTTTTTTTATGACAGATCGTTTCGCTAGATAAGACCCTATTCCTCGCCTGGGATCGCGCAGAGTGTCTGAAACCCTTTGAAACTGCATTGATTTGAACCTTGAACATTTTGGTTGCCATTGAAAACCATTATGTGAAGAAAAATCCTGGAATGTTTTTTCTCAAAAAAATTATTTTCGACTGAAGAAAGAAAAACATGAACATCTTGGATGAGATGGGGGTGAGTAAAATATCAGAGAATTTTCATTTTGATGTGAACTAATCCTTTAATACTGTAGTGAATTCAAGTGCTTTATCACTGGATCTCTCAGCGCTGTGTAGTAACGGTGTCACGAGATCGCCCTGTGTGTGAGCTCGCTCTGTCTATTATTGCTCTGAGCTGATAAAACGAGCAGTTTCGTTTGCCGTTTGATGTTTATCATATGTGACAGAAATGGCAGCTCTTATTTCAGCTCCTGGGCACCATGGTGGTCATACCAGTGTGACCTCTAACAAAATCTAGTCGCACCAGCAGGAAAAAAGGTAGCAAAATGCGACCATTTGGTCGCAGTCTGGTACCTTGTAACCATAGTATAAGCGGAATAATTGACTTCGGACCATTGAATTATTAGAAAAATAATGCACACCCGCTTCCCGTCGTAGTCGAATTACCACCTCTGGTGTGCATTATTTTTCGTATAATTCAACGACCCTTTGTGAATTATCCCTTACTTAAATCTCACACTGCTGACCTTCGATTCCATTTGGTGTGATCTTTACACTTGTCAAATCTTTTTTTTTTTTTTTTTATTAAAAAATAAACAAGTCACAGGCCAGGTAAGAAAAAGTAATGCAAAACTGATAACACACTAAGTAATGAAATTAGTTAATTTTTTAGGGAGTTACGTAATATTGTAATGCATTACTTTCTCCAAAACTGTGTGTATATATATTTTTTATTTATTCACTAGTCTAGCCATTCATCCATTTTTTGTCAATTCACTCAATGTTGCCGGTTCACTTTTCAGCTTTACTTTCTCCTTCATTACTTTTTTTCTATTTTACTCTGAATTAATTCATTGATTCTTTGATTTGATTAAGCAGATATACCTTCAGTTTCCATCATTCTGTATATGAATTTCTTTATGTTCATTGAGATTCAGTGTTGTCATTTCTGTTTAATGTTCAGCAGGGCAGGTTTACTTTAGAGTCCCTTAAGCATTCAGCACAAATCACACACACCACCCCAAGTGGAGAGGTGACTAATGGAACTCCCATCTATCACTCTTTATCTCTCACTGCTCTCGCTCTCTTTCTCTTTATCACTTTCACTCAGACTCCTCCTTTATCACCCTTCTCTTTTTTGCCCTTCTCCTCCTGCAGGTTCTTCAGTAACATAACTCTATCCGGACGGGACTATTCCTTTAATAATGACGGTTATCTGGCAAATCCGCTTCTGGATGTTATCTCCTACACTGCAGGAAGAGGCTGGGAGGAGGTAGGGGTGGAGCCATTAGTATGCTTAAATGTGTATAGATATTCATGGTTATCACTGAACTGTTTTAAATGCAGCTCCCTTGTGAGTGCACATTTTGCCATTTAAATGCAATATAATTGAAATGTGAAGAATGCATTTGAAATGAACCGTGTGTTGCATACAGAAGGGACTAAAGTACATCAAAGAATAAATATATGCACATTCACATTATATTACAATACATTTTGTGCAAAGCAAATCAAATCAAGTAAGTCAAGGTCACTATGGTGCTTTTTTTTTCACTGGAACTATCATTTTAAAGCATTAAAACAGTATGTGAAATTTGTGCATGTACATGACAGTATTGACCAATAATTTCCATATTCAGTACTTTTAGTATATACTTCTATATCATGCAGCAAAATTATCAACCAACTGTACACTGAGTTTGTAATCTCGCTCTCCCCTATTAAAGACTTTAAATTCAGGGTAAAAAAATAATGATAAAAATGACTATTTTTGTCATTTTGCTTTTATATTCTTATTAATGTTTTACTGTATAATTCACAATGTTCCTGTTGTTCCAATAACTTGTCTGTTATTTTAAGGGAATTTGTTTACAGGGCAGTGCACTTGAATGCAATTGAGTGGCAATTGCATATGATTGCACATACAGCATTTTCCTGGAAAAAGTCAATAAACTGTGGGTAATAATAGATTTTTGCAGGAACGTTTTTGGTATTGGTTATTCATGCACTTTTTGACAGTTTGAAATGGCTGGTTTCAGAACTGCCAAAGGAGCTGCAGAAACCGTAAATCATTCATTGTTAAGCTAGAACAAAAGTTTTTTTTACATTTAATTGCCATGTTCACTGACAGATGGTTAACACTTGAGATTGGGAATCATGGGAACTTGCAAAGGTGTCATACTGTAGTTTGAAAGGTTTGGGTTTACGTGTTTTGTTGAAATGTAAAATAGCTGTCACAAGGAAGACAGACATTTTATATATTTTCGTAGCTTCAAGTATCTAGCTTAATAAAGTTGGGACTATATATCCACTGACGATGTTAAGAATGTCAGATAGAAAACAGACAGAAAGGCCTTGTCAAAACCAATCAAATTTAATTTATCGAAGCACCGTTATGAAGCATTTTGCATCTGTCTGAGGTCTCAGAAACGTGTTTATCATTTTAATGGTGTCTTGCTGTTGTTGTAGGTAGGTTGGTGGGAGAATGGAGTCTTGCGTCTGCGTTACCCACCCTGGTCCCGGTACGGCCCCTTCCTCAAACCTCTGGATGATTCCCAACACTTGCGTGTGGTTACTTTGGAAGAGAGGCCATTCGTCATCGTAGAGCCTGCCGATCCTGGAACAGGCTCCTGCATCAGAGACTCTGTTCCATGCCGTCTGCCACTCAACAACAGGTCAAGGTTCAGTCTGTGGATTTTTAGAATAGAAATGTTCAACATTTGGGGTTATCACTTTAGCAAATGTGGCAGTGAATATGCAGATGTTGCAAATTACATTCATATTACACCTGGGGCATTCATTCCCCGTACTGTCACTAGCACTGATGGAATTTAAATAAATTAGAAATGCACGTAGAAATGGAGGAGGTTGATCAATGATTGTTCTGTGTTAGAGCACTTTACTTCATTTACCTTATTTTTAATGGAGAATTTCTCAAAATTCTTCCTGGTCTAGCACACAGCTCCTGGGTAAATCACACAAAAACTGTCAAAACGGTGCCCTGATCATATTTCACCTCGAAATTAAGAACGATAATGAGAATTATATTTTAATTAACTATATTATGATTTTGTTTAACCAGCTAAATTTTGCATGAAGGAAATTAAGCCTTGTTTAAGAACATTAAGATTTTTTTACATGACACTTTTATTATAATTAAGCATATTTACTCATTACACACATTTTCATTACCTGCATGCAAAAAAGTATTGTTCTCATTTCTGCTATACTGTGTATGTATACACCGATCAGGTATATGTATGACAGGTGAAGTGAATAACACTCATTATCTCTTCATTACAGCACCCGTTAGTGGGTGGGATATATTAGGCAGCAAGTGAACATTTTGTCCTCAAAGTTGATGTGTTAGAAGCAGGAAAAATGGGCAAGCGCTAGGATTTGAGTGAGTTTGACATGGGCCAAATTGTGATGGCTAGACGACTGGGTCAGAGCATCTCCAAAACTGCAGCTCTTGTGGGGCACCACGTGAGCAATGAAAGAAGGTGGTCTGGTCTGATGAATCACATTTTATTTTACATGACATGGATGGCCGGGTGCGTGTCCTTCACTTATCTGGGGAACACATGGCACCAGGATGCACTATGGGAAGAAGGCAAGCTGGCGAAGGCAGTGTGATGCTTTGGGCAATGTTCTTCTGGGAAACCGTGGGTCCTGTTACTTTGATTGATTTATATATATATATATATATATATATATATATATATATATATATATATATATATATATATATATATATATATATATATATATATATATATATATATATATATATATATATATATATATATATATATATATATATATATATATATATATATATATATATATATATATATATATATATATATATATATATATATATATATATATATATATATATATATATATATATATATATATATATATATTCTATTGGGACGTCTGCCTTTACAGGCACATGAACTAACTTTAATGACATCCCATTCTTAATCTGAAGGGTTTCATATGGAGAACTCTTCTGGGAAAGCTTTCCACTAGGTTTAGGAGTGTGTTTATGGGAATTTGTGACCATTCTTCTAGAAGCGCATTTGTGAGGTCAGGCACTGATGTTGGACAAGAAGTCCTGTCTCGCAGTCTCCGCTCTAATTCATCCCAAATGTGTTCTGTTGGGTTGAGGTCAGGACTCTGTGCAGGCCAGTCAAGTTCCTCCACACCAAACTTGCCTATCCATGTCTTTATGGACCTTGCTTTGTGCACTGATGCGCAGTCATATTGGAACTGGAAGGGGCCATCCCTAAACTATTCCCACAAAGTTGGGAGCACGAAATTGTCCAAAATGTCTTGGTATGCTGAAGCATTAAGAGTTCCTTTCACTGGAACTAAATGCAGTCAGGCAAGTACCGTTCTCCTGGTAACTGCCAAACCAGTGGCAGTGTGCTTTACACTACTGCATCCGATGCATTGCACTTGGTAAAGTATTCTTGGATGCAGCTGCTCAGCAATGGAAACCCATTCCATGAAGCTCTCTATGCACTTTTCTTGAGCTAATCTGAAGGCCACACAAAGTTTGGAGGTCTGTAGCTATTGACTCTGCAGAAAGTTGGCGACTTCTGCGCACTGTGTGCCTCAGCATGTGCTGACCCTGCTCTGGGATTTTACGTGGCCTACCACTTCGTGGCTGGGTTGCTGTTGTTCCAAATTGCTTCCACTTTTTTATAATACCACTAACTGTTGACCGTGGAATATTTAGTTATACATTTCATGAATGGACTTATTACAAAGGAGGCAACCTATCACAGTACCACACTTAAATTCACTGAGCTCCTGAGAGCGACCCATTCTTTCACAAATGTTTGTAGAAGCGTCTGCATGCCTAGGTGCTTGATTTTATACACCTGTGGCCATGGAAGTGATTGGAACACCTGAATTCAATGATTTGGAGGGGTGTCCCAATACTTTTGGCTATATAGTGTGTTTGCAATAGTGAATCTCATTTGATTCTTAATGAGAATTACTAATTACTCAAAAGTAAAATATCTGGGTTACGCTAATGACATAAAGGGCAAATGTGCTTAATGTGCAATAAAGTCACATCTAAAAAAAATCTTACAAATGGGCTTCAAATAAAATTAAAAAAATATATATATATATTATATTTTTGGGTGAAATATGGAATACAATATTTAGATAAATAACTTTTTTTCTATTTGATCACAACTTCAGTTTCTATGGAGTAGTGCTGGTTTTTAAAACGTAATAACCTTATGCTTTGTGCTGATAGACTCCAGTCAATGAACAGTTTATGTGTGTTTGCCTTAGGTGACAAAGCACTGAATTCTAAGCAGGGATGTTCATTTAGTTTCTTTTGCTTGGTTTCTCTACATTATTTATTTCTTTTGTCACTGTCCCCTTTCTGTTTCTTTTTCCTTTTCTATGTCTTTCTCTCCTTCTTCTTTTCAATTACAGCATGGTTGTTGAGGGCATTCAATCCATGAAGCACTGCTGCAAAGGCTTCTGTATTGATGTTCTCAAGCGCCTGGCTAAAATAGTGGGCTTCACCTATGACCTCTATCTGGTGACCAATGGCAGACATGGAAAGAACATAGATGGAGAGTGGAATGGAATGGTCGGGGAGGTCAGGCCCTCATTTTATCTCTTGACTATTTGTCGACCCTGATTTTACTATCACAAAGTCCACTGAATTCAGGTGCAGAAGGTTTTGTTTTCTTGAATTGTGGCACAGATGAAGCACAAGGCTAAATATGCAAGCTAATGTTTCTTGAATATAAATTCTAAACATATAATTCAACTTTGTTAAATGTCCAAAATATGCAACATTCAAATAATAAAAGTTAGTTACTATCTTGACAAACCTTTTCACTTTTTTAATCCACTTTCTCTGTTCGTAATGTTATTAGCCTCTTTCCCCACCAGGTGGTGTCCAAGCGGGCCGACATGGCGATCGGCTCCCTGACTATTAATGAAGAGAGGTCAGAGGTTGTGGAGTTCTCTGTTCCGTTTGTGGAGACTGGCATCAGTGTCATGGTCTCTCGTAGCAACGGCACTGTGTCACCATCTGCTTTCCTCGGTAAGGAAATAAGAAGGAGCATCAGACTTCATTTTTACATTTAGGCATTTGACAGACATGTATCTGTTTCCTTGGGAATCAAATCCTTGACCTTGGTTTTGCCAGCACCATGCTCTACCAGTTGAGCTACAGGCTTCATATTACTTCAGATTTAATGTTATATCATGTTTATATTACTGGCATAAGGAATCAAATTTTCCTTGATATTCTGAGATAAAAAAAAAAAAAACACTATAAACTTTCTCCCTACACTCTAAAAAAAAAGGCTCGTAATCATAGGGGAACCTTTTTTAGTGCTATATAGCACCAATTTTGGTGCTTCAGTGGTTCTTCAGCGGTTCTTCAGAGGTGCTATATAGCACCTTAGTCAAAGAACCGGTGAAGAACCTCTGAAGAACCGCTGAAGAACCTCTGAAGAACCGCTGAAGAACCACTGAAGCACCAAAATTGGTGCTATATAGCACTAAAAAAGGTTCCCCTATGATTACGAGCCAAGAACCATTTTTGGTGCAATATAGAACCTTTTTTTTTTTTTAGAGTGTAGTGTAAAAAGAGCATTTATTAAATCTAAACAGAAAGAACAACTCTGTATACAGATAAATGCCTTAACAAATGACAGGTCAATGAAATCTATTGGGTGATTAGAAGCTTATGGGTAGTGGGATAAAAAGGAGAAAATATGAAATGCTATTATTCCTAAACATGAAGAATGGTAATATGTGAGAAAGTTAATCAAATCTTGTGTTGTTCCTGGCTGTGTGTAGCACCTACTGCTCTGCATATGCTTCTGAAAGATCCCGCTCAAATGTATTTCATTTCAGATCTGATGTTAACAATTTGTGTGGCATTTTTTTAAAGTTTCAAATAGGCTGTTAAATAGACTGTTTTATTCTAAGCCTTTTAGACAGTGTGGACAATACTCGTTAAAATCTAGACTATAGACCAGCGTTTGACAACCTTATGGCACATGGAGGATCCCAGAAGCACACACCTCCAGTCACACGAATGGATTGTCGGATCTGCGTGGTAGCGCAGGTTAAAATGTCACACTTTAATAGAATTAATAGCATCTAACTTATAACAGGCTGTGTGACTAGGAATGATTACCTCAGAATGTACGCCTGCATGCAAGTTTGAGGTACTTGATTTAAATTAAATGCATTCACCTTCTTTGCTATTGTCACGTGCCAGTGATTTTCCATGTGTGCCATGGGTTGCGGATCCCTGCTATAGACTTATTGGCAGAAAATACAAAAACGTTTCTAACATTATTAATGGTGCTCAGAGGAAAATATGATGTGACCAAAGGGGTGTTTGGAATTTCATCTATTCATTTGTTTTTGTTTTTTCACTATTGTAGAGCCGTACAGCCCAGCTGTGTGGGTGATGATGTTCGTCATGTGCCTGTCTGTGGTCGCTGTGACCGTTTTCATATTTGAGTTCTTCAGCCCTGTTGGATATAACCGGAGCTTACAGAGCGGAAAGAGTATGTTGTTTCTATATTTTAAGGTTTTGCTCGAGGCACTTTCTTAAATGCAGTCAGTAATTAAGGACTTGTTTACAGATGGTTGTTATTATTATAAGCATGTTCCACAATTCACCTCAAGCTATCTTCCTTCTTCTCTCATGTGTCTTACTGTTGTCTCCCTTTACCCTTCCTGTCAGCATCTATGTCATAATAAGACATGTCTCATTTGGCCTTCTTGTGTTTTTCTTCTCCCAGAGTTAGGAGGTTCAAAGTTCACCATAGGGAAGTCTATTTGGCTGCTATGGGCTCTGGTGTTTAATAACTCAGTTCCGGTGGAAAACCCGAGAGGCACCACCAGTAAGATAATGGTGCTGGTCTGGGCTTTCTTTGCTGTCATCTTCCTAGCCAGCTACACTGCTAACCTGGCTGCTTTCATGATCCAAGAAGAATACATCGACACTGTATCTGGCCTCAGTGATAAGAAGGTAGACAGTGAATTGAGTGATTTCATTAATAAGTAACACATTTCCCTCTTTTTAACCATTACATTGAATAATAAGTATGGTTAGATGTGTTTTATATTTGTGTAATTATACATCTTGTTTGCAAGTAAGATCATTGTTATATTGAGTGTTTTTTTGGTAACACTTTACAATAAGGTTGTATTAGCTAACATTATATAATGCATTAGTTAACATGAACTAACCATGAACACCTCTGTTCAGCATTAGTTAATCTTTGTTAACGTTAGTTCATAAAAATACAGCTGTTTATGGTTTGTTAATGTTAGTTCACAGTTCATTTACTAATGTTAACAAGATTTTAATAATGCATTAGTAAACGTTGAAATTAACATTAACAAAGATAAATAAATGCTTTATAAGTGCAGTTCATTATTAGTTCATGTTAACTAATGTAGTTAACTAATGTTAACTAATGAACCTTATTGTAGTGTTACCGTTTTTTAATGTATGGTAACATTTTACAACAAGGTTTCATTAGTTAATGTATTAACTAACAGTGAACAAAACAGTGTTACAGTATTTATTAATCTTTGTTAATGTTAGTTAATAAAAATACAGTCATTCATTGTTTGATCATGTTAGTTCACAGTGCATTAACTAATGTTAACAAATACAACTTTTGATTTTGAAACCTAGGTAAAGTGTTACCTAATGTATAAGTGTGTAATTATTATCATAATTTATCTGCCACTATTGAATATTTAATTGTTTCTGCCTATTTTAAGCTTTAGATTACCATTTAGCACTAATTTACAGGATATTGATAGATTATGGTAATGCCTAATATTGAAATGCCTAAATTCACTTGCAGCAACTAAAAGTAACTATTTCCTTTAGTTATTAATGTTTGGTTAATAACCAAAGTTGTGTTATTTTAGTATTATTTATATACTATTATAGTATTTATTAATTTATTGAATTAGCATGTTTTAGTAATTTTAGTACTTAAACTTTAGTACTTAATCTCAGTTAGTTGTCAACTCAACATTTTCACATTTTTGTTTAAGTTTTTAAGTTTAAATTTGCATGTATAACTTTTTATTTCAGCTTTATTTCAGTTAAAACAGTTTTAATAGTTTAACGCTGGTTCTTAAGCCATAAAATAAAATACCAATTTGGTATTGGCAAAGACTTTATATATAGAAAGACGGTGCACTCATATTACTATGAATGGGAGAAAGTGCAATGTGCAATATGGTGGAATAAGTCCCGCCTTCTAAAATTAAAGAGCCAATCGCTGATGATGAAGTCATTGTGTCACTGCAGCTGCCATTAGAAGCTCTAGTTGCAATAGATCAGTTAGTGTTGTGAGATGCGCACTTAGGAGTGCGCATGCGCATTGGCTGGTCCAGCCTAAAAAAGTAAGAGTATTTAACGCTATTTGAGCATAAGAAACCACATTTATAAGACAGTTGTTCTCAGATTTCCTTGGTGATTTCAAATATGTAATTTAATCATAAGCTTGGTGAACAGCTTTGGAGAATTTTGTTTCCCTATTCAAAGAGATAGGAGCTGGACTGAAATAGCTGCGTTTCAAAGATGGCCGCTGAGTAAAATGACTTGACTAAAAATACTTTGGTATTGGTCACAATTTTAATGTTGGTGCATGCCTATTTACTGAACCCGATGTGTACTAAACTGAGCTGTAGTGAAATGTTTATGTAAGCTGAGATTGGGATTTATAACAATAACTGACATCTGTAATATGGTCACACACTATTAATCTTTTTAAACTGGTCTCACTTGAATATGAACCAGACATTTGTTTGTGTGGAGGAGTTGGGGCCAAATTATGCAAATAAATCATCAGCCTATAATCATATAATTGATTATAGCCCCCCCCCCCCCCTTCCTTGAGTTTCCCAACATAGTTGGCCAAATGATTAATTATCTTAAATTTAGAGACCTAAACTGTAATCTCATATTTCAGAAACCTAATGAAGTATCTCCCATTGTCATTTCAGTTTCAACATCCCACAGAGCAGTATCCTCCCTTACGATTCGGCACTGTCCCAAACGGGAGTACGGAGGAGAATATACGGAGTAATTACCCCAACATGCATCAGTACATGGTGCGGAACAATCAGAGAGGAGTGGAAGAGGCCATCGACAACCTTAAAACCGGGTGAGTGAATGACGACCATTGTTAAAGATATTATAAAAATGATACGAATGACTCTGATTGGGTGACCCAGGTTCAAAGGTGTATACACACTCTCGGAAGAATCTATAGGTTAAACCATATCCTATATAATGAAGCGTTTTATATAAAATGAAAAATTTGCCAAACTCGAACTTTAATCCTGGCCTTATATCAGACCACAACGAATCAAGATGTTCTTTTAAGCAGTGAGGGAAAACAGATGTGCTCACAAGTAATTGATGGTTATGGGTGACATGATGGATCACAACAGGGGCGTTAATTATTTTTTTGGCTGTCGCTTTTCTTCTCCATTTCGAAGAAGGGTGTGAAGATTGACTTTCATCCTTGGTGCTATGTCACTGGAAGGACCAAACTTTCAGCAAGCATTACTATCACCACAGGATACTACTTATGTAACTTGATTTGTCACAGTTCTTGCAGGGTGAGCATGGTTTTGATATCTCTCGCTTACTCCAGTCTAACTTCATTTACTTTATTTACATTTTCATGTCATTTATTTATATTTTACACTAATTAATGTAGCAGACACTTTTATCCACTTACAAGTAAGGAACATCACAAGCAATTTGTCATAACGGTGCAGTAACTAGTTACACTACTGTTCAATTAGTTTTTTGTTGTTGTTGCTTTTTTTAAAGAAATAATACTTTTATTCAGAAAATCTGCTTTAAATCGATCAAAATTAAGAGTAGTCTTTTACTTTGTTACAAAAGATTTTTCTTTCAAATAAATGCTGTTCTTTTGAACTTTCTTTTCATCAAAGAATATATATATAAAGGCACAATATGTAAGATTTTTGGATTAAAATATACAACAGTGTTATATATTTTGTTGACTTGTGTACTTACATTATCCCAAATGTTCTCAAGAATGTATAAATCCAGAGAAATAAGCAATTTTAATCAGGAATCGCCTATCAATGACATCATACCCACGTTACCCTCAATTTTATTTTGTAGAAACTGTTCTCTTTCAGTCTGTCACATTCGACGTATGTTGGAACTGACTGACGAATTGGGGATCGCTTTCAGAGACCAATATACTTTGAGCGTAACTAAACGAGCAAATGAACATTGGCATGCGGTTCACGCATTCCACGCTCCTCCCTGCAGCGCGGCTATAAATAAGGAAGTGGAAGCACCGCATCTTTGCTTTCTGCTTCGGAGCCAAACAATTGCTATTTTCAAGAGTTTGTTGTTTCTACAAAGAGTTAATACAACGAGTCTACCTTTTGGAAGGACGCTCTGGTCTGGTGTGGGTGTGACGGCGCAGTACATCGGTGGTTGTGATCTCATCTGGGCATCGGAGGGTTGTGTCTTCAATGAGTTTGAGTGCTCACAACAGGCTTGCCCTATTAGAACTTTGAGAGCCGCGGCCATCTCCCCTTTGTGCTTCAACACTTAAAAGAGCAATTGTCCTTTCTAAAAGAGCTTACATGGTTTGACTCTGCGTCTTTTTCAAGATGTCATTGAAACCGTGTGTTTCTGGATGCGGTTGTTTCCTGTCCTCATTTGACGGCCACGATCTCTCTCACATCTCTCAGGAGAAAGTGATCACGTCGGTGCGCTGTTCGTCACCTTTCTCGTAAGGGCTTGAGTATGCAGCACGCTGTGTGCTGTCGAGCGGCCGGCTGACAGCACGGGTTGTCACGGCAGCCCAGCGCGTCACTCGCCGCTCTAGATGCGCGACTATGAGACTATGAAACCTCAAACGGGGTGGAGTCCCTTTGCCTATTCACCGATCTAGCTCCAAAAAGGGCTACTTTAGCTAATAAGCTTTGGTGACCTGAGGATCACAGTGAGCGCTTCCCCCTTATGAAAAAAAAGGGACCTGGCGTTTCATTTGGGGCTCTGGGAGAGTAGAGATGTCACTGCATCAGAGAGAGGGCCGTTATGCGCTGGAAATAAAGATGATGCTGAGATTCCCAATATAATGGTGAGTTGACAGCCATACTTTCCCGGGTGGCTTAGTGCAATGCGTAAACCACCTTGCCCGTCCCCTTGCCTTTTTCCCGGATGTGCATCGAAAAACTTAGCAGTAAGGAACTATTTGGTGCCAAAATATGGAACACCAAGGGGGCCATAAACTGTATAAGTTTTCCCACTACCCTCGATGGTGGGGTGGCAGTGCCACTGGCAGGCCACCTCTGCCCTGCACTCTTAATGCACGTGGGTAGTTCTGAGCCATGAGCTGCGATCATGTTTAAAGTCACAGCGCTGGCCCTCGGCCAGATGATGTCCACCCCTGGTGGTCCAGAAACGCCCTTGGGCTAAACCCCGCGGGGGTGCGAGACATCGCCAAAGTACATTTCCTTGATGCTCCCATCTCACAAGGTGGCCCTTTTCAGTGACACTGTCAGTGACTGTGCCCAGCAGTCCTTCACAGTTCAATTGCAGGCTAAGGTAGCTGTTCCCGACATGACTAGAGTCACTCGTGAGCTTGCCCTCTGTCTGCTCGTTTGCCATGGTCATCGGTCCCTGCGGGGAAAAAAGGGCTCTGCCACAGCCTGCTAAGCTGTCTCCCTCCACCCTTAAAGTGTACGTCGCAGCAATCGCGGCGTATCACGACGCAGTCGAAGGCGAGTCATTGGGGAAGCGCAACCTAATCGTCAGGCTAAATCCTCCTCGTCCTAACTCGTTACCCTCTTGGGAACTAGCTCTGGTGCTCAGGGCACTTCAGAGACCTCCATTTGAGCTATTGCAGTCCATGGAGTTAAAAATCCTGTCCATGAAGACAGTGCTCTTGACTGCATTGGCCTCCATCAAGTCACGTTGTCCTGAGACCCCGGCCTGGATAAGTGCCCAAGGTTCCGACCACTCCCTTCAGGGAACAGGTAGTGAACCTGCAAGCACTGCCTTCAGAGGAGGCAGACCCAGCCCTAGCTTTACTCTGTCCCCTGCGGGCTTACGTGGATAGAACGCAAAGTTTTAAGACCTCAGAGCAGCTCTTTGTCTGTTGCAGAGGCCAGCAGAAGGGAAAAGCTGTCTCTAAGCAGAGATTACCCCACTGGATAGTGGATGCTATCGTCTTGGCTTATCAATCCCAAGACGTGCCTTGCCCGTTTGGGTTGCGAGCGCACCCAGAGACTGCCATATGTTTTACTACCCTGCTTGGCTAGTCCATATGTGTAACTGCCAAGGAGGGAATGGAGACGAATGTCCCGGCGCCACAGGTGATATACTTCCGCTGACTGGCTGTAATGATACATAAGCAGGGACTAAAGAAAGTTGTCTTTAGCAGAATTAGAACCCCAGTCTCCTGGACACAAAGCTGATGTTTTTCCTGAGTGAGCTAACTCAAGGTTGAGGATTTTGAGATCCAATTGCAGAGAATAACAAAAATCTCAAGGAGACGAGCGGTATAAACTCCATGTAGCTTTTACTTTGTAGAATGATCAAAAAACAAAGTACAAACAAATAAACTAGCAGCAAAGCCATCAATGGTCACAAAAAGGAAAACAAAACAAGCACAATGGCTCACAAAAGACTCATGGGATGCACTGGGATACACAGGTAGGTAGCAAAACAATGACTAAAGGCAAACTTAAATAGGGCCCTACACAGGTATCATCAACAATGATTGCTAAGTACAACTGAGAGTTCTTGCCAATGGTTTTCCCCTGGCAACTGGGAGGAGGATTGCAGGCAAAAGACCTCCTGCGCCCCCTTGGTAGCCATTCCGCTGATCATGGCAGGAGTGTGACCCCTTGTGGTTGGAGGAAGTATTGCTGGCTAAAGTCTTACAGGAGCCCCCTCTTGATAAACGGCTCCTGACGTTCCTTTTAGTGCTCTTCGACTGTTGTCGGTGGAAGTCCCTGATGAGGTCTGGGTCCAGTATGTCTCTAGCTGGTACCCACGAGCGCTCTTCTGGACCATAGCCTTGCCAGTCAACCAAATATTGGACCCCTTCCCGTCCTTTTCGCATGTTCGATAATCTCTGCATGGAGTAAACCAGTTGCCCCTCCACCATCCGAGGAACTGGAGGTAGTCTACCTACAGGAGACAAAGGAGAGTAGATGACAGGTGTGAGGCATGAGACATGGAATGTGGGGTGTATGCGCATGGACCTGGGCAATAGGAGTTGGTAAGAACCGGGTTTATTTTCTTGAGAATCTTGAAAGATCCAATGTATCTAGGACCTAGTTTCCGTGACTCAAGGTGCAATGGAAGATTCCTAGTTGAAAGCCACACTGAATGATGGACATATTGACGTCGATTGGCCTGTTTCTGTTGTTGCCCGAAACAGAAGGGCTGCCCGAGCTCTTCGCATACCCAATATGAGTGATGGAGAGTGTTATGGGCAAATTCCACCCAGATCAGCTGGGATCTCCATGTGCTTGGGTTGTTCGAGACAAGGCACCTGAGGGTCTTCTCAATCTCCTGGTTCACTCTCTCTGTCTGACTATTGGATTGGGGATGGAACCCTGAGGACAAGCTGAAGGTGGAACCGATTAGAGGTTCAAAAGCCTTCCAGAATCTTGAGGTAAACTGGGAACCCCGATCAGAGACCATATCCTGAGGAAAACCATGAATTCTAAAGACATACAACTCATGTTGTATGAGAAGTTCCGCCCTCTGGCCTGCTGTAGGAATTTTAGAGGTGGGAATAAGATGACATGCCTTACAAAATCTGTTGACTACTACAATAATCACTGTGTTACCTTGAGAGTTGGGTAGGCCATTAACAAACCATGGAAATGTGGGACCAGGGTTGTCTCGGGATAGGGAGGGGATGTAGTTTATCTTGAGGGAGGGCTCTAGTTTCCTTATTCTGGGCGCAAGTGGAACATGCAGCAACAAATCTCCGGACATCAGTTCCCATTTTGGGCCACCAGAGATTGGATCCGCCTCAGGGTTCTAAGGACTCCCGGATGTCCAGATGAAGGGGCAGCATGACCCCAGTGCAGTACTTCGGACCTGATGGTGTTTGGCACAAAAAGAAGACCCGATAGGCCATTACCTAGGTCAGGTTGGCGACGTTGAGCCTTTCGTACTGCTGTCTCCAAGTCCCACTGGATGCCTGCCAGCACTCTGGACCTTGGTATGATGGGTTCCGACCTGTCCTCCTCTTCCTGTGACTCAAACTGCCTTGACAGAGCATCTGGCTTTATATTCTTGGAACTGGTTTGTAAGAGAGGACAAAGTCGAAACAGTTAAAGAAAAGGGCTCACCGAGCTTGGCGAGGATTCAACCTTTTGGCTCCCTGGATGTAGGTGAGGTTCTTGTGGTCTGTCCATATCAGAAATGGGTGTTTAGCCCCCTCCACTTATGTACATAAGTATTCACAGCCTTTGCCATGACACTCAAAACAGTTAACTACTGTTAACTAAGCCAGTTTGTCCAAGGAATTGTCAGTAGCCTTCTGAGACAGGATTGTATCAAGGCACTAGGTTTGGGTATCGTTTGGGTTTTTTTCGATACCGGTGCCAAACCGATATTTTTAAAACGGTACCGGTGCCTGAACCAATACTTTAACCTCTTAACAAGCGCCCCATTTTTTAGGAATTCTTTGAAAACGATATACCCAAATGAAAATGTCTGCAGCTCTTAAACCCTATGGTCTATATTCATAAACCTGGTCTTATTTTAAACTAGACACTTGAAATATTGCTACCCAAGAGTCATAATAACTCAAAGTAATATGGGAACAGAGTAATATACATGTAAATATACATGTAAGTGACTCACGTTTTTTGTTTTTTGTTTTCACTTAGGGAAAAAAATATTATAATTTAATGTTAAGAGCCTGAAAATAACTTAAATATAAAACTGAATGTCTAATCATGTCATGATTCAAATATGAGGATGATTCTCTCAGTAATGTGGCTTCTGTGAGCTTTTATGTCAAGAAAAGTCTAGGCGTCATTTCAAAAAGGCCATTTATTTCAGAACATTTGCTATTGTAAAGAGTAGTTTTTCATTCAAATAAATCTGCAATAAACTGCAATATACTACTAATTATAATGGATAAACAGTTACTGAAAAACTAAAGCAACTATTTACAGAGATTACAAAGTGTAAAAAACTCATTTAGCTGATGGGAAGCGTCTGTGAGAGACAGCGCGCTCCACTGCAGCTGGCCATGGAGAACGCGCAGCCAGCGCGCAAAAACAGTATTCACCAAAGCCTACTTACGCAAACTGCGCAAGATAATGCCTTTTGATTGGTTACTAAGTCCATCAATCAAACCTTTGTTGGAAAGGCATTGGCTGGGCACAGAGTGCCTTTATCCAACGAAAACCATGGGCGCAATGATTGACAGCTCACCAAGCCTGTAAGGCACTTCCTCTATATGATGCATCCCAGAAGAGTCTCTGATTGAAGGAGAGAGACGAGGGAGGGCTTAAAATACGTGGGAGAAGCTATTCTTGCAGGGGGAGTTTGCCAGACACGGAATAGAATCGATATTTCATTGAAAATGGACATGATTGATCACGCTAACTCAAAACTCTCTTGCAAACAACGGAGGATTTTTAGTTTTTTCCCTATTTTTTCGTTGTTTTGGATTAAAAAGTGGGATGCATTTTGAAGAATGGACTCTTACACAGAGATGTATGCGGGTGTTTATTGGATTCGTCCGATCTGATCTGAACGACAGGAGATGAAAGATGAGTAACGCTGATATTATGCTAATGTTTACATGGATGGTCCTTTAGCGTTTCATTTAACCCTTTCCTCTCTGGTGTATTTATTGCAAAAACAAGTTCAGAACATGAATCTTGAGTGTTTTAGCTTTCAAATGATGCATAGTTTGTGATAGTTGATTGAATATTTTGTATAAAACAAAAGTAAATAAAAGTACACACCCCCCCACTTCCGTCAACCCCCCCGTCCACGATCCGATGCGGGTTAAGAAGTTAAAAAAAAGAGCCACAAAAGGAGGTGGATGCGATTAAAGAATGGCTTTTTATTGAATTTATTTTTATTATTTAAATTGAACAATTTATTACAAGTTTAAAGTATACTTAAATATATAAATATAAATAAATACAAAACACAATTTACTTAACAAATTCACAGTAAATCTAAAGCCACCTAACCCAACTACAACAGGCCTAATTTAACTCTAAATAACAGTTACAGTAATAACAGCAGTAGTCTGTATTCTTGGTATGCTACAAACCAGCTTCAAGCTTCAGCTTTATTTTGCAGAAATATGACCATATTATCTGGCTAAATATTTTAGAACGCATTGCCTTATTGTTTCCATGGAGACGCGTCATGCTTCTCACATGACACACAGCAGCCGCAATAGCACGGTATGACAGCTCCGCTGTATCGGGTTTATTTCTTTTTTTCTTTTTTATTCAAAATATTCACAAACTTGCTAACCATGTCATGAACTATCTGATATTCTGATTTTCAAATATGTGGGAGTAAATGTGTGTTAGTTGATCTATACTGTACGATGGGTGGCGCCACGTTAGTTTGCGCCTCAGAGAATCGGATCTGTCGGATTTACATCACATAAATTTATCTTCGTCTCACGAAATACATGAAAGTAAGTGACCACTGCTGAACTGGGAGAAGAATAGAGTAAACTATACAGTTGACTATATAATGTGTATCTGATGTGAATAAAACACGTAGTCAAGTTATCTTAACTGTCTGAAAGGATTGTTTTTGCCGCTTCCATAAACATCAGTGTGTATTTTTTCCTAGTACTTTTTACAGCATTTAAATGTCTGAAACCTAAAATAAATATGATGTGGTTGAAAACACTGAATAGTTGTGATATGTGACGAGCGCCAAATCCGAGGTAAAATTTGAGACAAATGAAAAAAATTTGAGGCCGTCTGAGACAAATTTTGCAAATCCTAAAAGATTCCTCTGATCCTAGGCTAAAATCTGAAGTATTTGATCGTTAGTTTGACATGTTCACCGACAGCCGATTAATGACCGTTGCGATCAAATTTTACCTCAGATTTGGCGCGCAGTCCTGCAGTGTGACTTCTCCTATGACGACTGTCAAATTGTCTCCATTTTTCAAGATAAACGATGACCAAAATGAAAGCTAGAGATTTCTTTGTAGCCACCATTTAAATCCCGTGTATAATTCAGCTCACTGTCCCTGAACACGTCATTTATTGATGATATAAAACTCCGGACGAGTTTTCTTGCGTACGTCCGTTTTTTAACACGCCTTGACTGTCGTACAACTGAGATCTTACAGTGTGATATGGCTTACAGCGGGGATCATGTTCGTACAGTCTGACAAGGAACAATGGTAAAGGACTATAAATCACACAGTGTGCACCCGGCTTTAGTCAGGGAGGTGACCAAGAACCCGATGGTCACTCTGACAGAGCTCCAGCATTTCTCTGTGGAAAGAGGTGAACAATCCAGAAGAACAACCATCTCTGCAGAACTCCACCAATCAGGCCTGTATGGTATAGTGGCCAGACAGAAGCCTCAGTAAAAGGCACATGACAGCCTGCCTGGAATTTGCCAAAAGGCACCTGAAGGACTCTCAGACCATGAGAAACAAAATTCTCTGGTCTGATGAAACTAATTGAACTGGTCTCATTTAACTCTTTGGCCTTAATGGCAAGAGTCATGTCTGGAGGAAACCAGGCACCGCTCATCACCTGAACAATAGTGTTCACCTACAGTTAAGCATGGTGGTGACAGCATCATGCTGTAGGGATGTTTTTCAGTGGCAGGAACTGGGAGACGAGTCAGGATCGAGGGAAAGATGAATGCTGCAATGTACAGAGACATCCTTGATGAAAACCTGCTCCAGAGCACTCTGGACGTTAGACTGGGGTGAAGGTTCATCTTCCAACAGGACAACGACCCACACAGCCAAGATAACAAAGGAGTGGCTTTGGGACAACTCTGTGAACGTCCTTGAATGGCCCAGCCAGAGCCCAAACTTGACTTGAGTTTAATCAATTTGGGAATAAGGCTGTAACATAACAAAAAGCAGAAAAAGTGAATTGCTGTGAATACTTTCCGGATTCACTGTAGTACAATACCCATAGACGTGAAATGCCATAGTAACACTTTGGATCTGTTTCCTAGCTTCCTAGCCATGATTTATTACATGGTCAATTAGGGTGATTCCGGTTACATTTGAAAGTCTGTACCTTCTATATCTATTCACTTCTCTTCCATCCTGTTGTCCCCTTCCTTTCTTTTCATGTGCTTTTATAAATTCTCCTCTTATTCTTTCCACTACACCAATTTCCTCCATTTTACCCATCTCTTCACCCTCTCCTTTCCCCCATTCTACTTTTCCTATACCGTCTCCTTTTTTAAATCTCTCACTCTCCTCCACTCTTCCTCTCCCTCTCATTACACCCATTTTTCATCTCTCTCCACCATCTTCCACTCTTACACCATTCTTTTCCCCTTCTCATGCTTATACTTACTCTTTGTTTTCTTTTGTATAACAATGTTTGTTATGTTTGAAAATAGTTTTTTTTATATATATATATAGTTAATGCTATTGTGATAGCTGTGTAAACAATTACAAAAATGGCATTTCCTGTGATGTATATTATGAACCCAGCATATACTAGTTTGGGGCCAAATTAAATAATTCCATGTGCAATTGAGAATATGAAAAATGTGTTGTTGTGTTTGTTGTATTTGGGAAAATGGTACACAAATGATTTTTGTAAAATTAACAAAAAGAGCTACAAATGCTTTTTTCCTGATATATTAAAATTTTGGTTGGCTGTGTGAACACATTTGAGAATTTTGTACGCAATGTTTTGAGAACATTATGCATATGATTTGTAATTTGTACGAAATTAATGAAAACTTACAATCTGTTTTGGACAATTACAAAGTGTTCAGATCACTGTGTTAATTGTTTTGAGAGCAGTGATCTGAGTTTGGAGAAGTGTGTCAAATCGACTGATTAAAAACTGTAAATGATGTGCCCTTTCCCAGCACTGATGTTTTTCTGCTTTGGAAACACCTATACTTCGTTCAGGAAATGCGAATCTAGCAGGTAGTTCCATTACCTTTAGATTCATATAAAGTACATGGCAAACAATGACACCTGAGTTAGTAGTCTCAGCCTCAGACGTCACGCCCACAGACAAAATTTGAAACACTTCAGGTGTTTCAAAGCGGTCAATGTACAACAAAACAAACTGTGATTGATGACATCACTAACCCTAAAATGTACATAAATCCTGCCCCCGGGAACACGCAACAAAGGGGGTGAGGCCATGTTGAGAAGAGGAAGAGTTGTTGTTGTAGAGCATATTTGGGAGTCTGCTCAATCTGTCGCATCTGTCTTTTCACATTTATTGCAATACAGTACGTAACAATAAAAATGCAATAGCAGGTCATAAAAGCAAGATGACATAAGTTATAACTATAATTAAACTAAACTATACCTGTTCTATCTTCTTGCAGCATTCTCTGGCTCTGAAGGAATCTTACAACAGTTCCCACATGAGTGATTTATAGATTATCATGCCAGAAGCAGCAGCTCATTTGCATTTAAAGGGACACACAAACAGCGCATTTTTACTCACCCACTCAAAAAGTGACAATTTTAACATGCTATAAAAAATGGTCTGTGGGGTATTTTGTGCTAAAATGTCACATACACAATCTGGGACATCAGAGACTTATTTTACCTCTTGTAAAAAGGGGCATTATAGGACCCCTTTAATTTGTTGAGTCAGTTGACACCACTCTGCAAACAAACCTTTTTAAAAAGCTTTGCCAGACATTGTTATACAAAGAACATTTTACATGATTCGATTTTTGTCTGGTAGGGTTTAATCATTGAAAGAAGCAATTCTCCACTTGTGTATTATTAATTTGCTGCTCTGCATCATAAGATGCCATGATAGTTTCAGAATTATTAAATTGTAGTGTGGTGTTGCTAACACTGCCTCACTGCCCTTGGATCTGTCTGCACGAGTGTGAGTGTGTGTGTGTCTATGACCGTCTTAAAACTCAAGTCCCTGCATTATGCATACAAAGGACATGAATATGCATCCCATCACAAAAAAAAAGGAAATGCTTGTAGGCTAGAATATAAAATCACGATGTTCCACCTTTGCAATTTCTCGTGAAGATTTCATCTGTCGTTCATAAGCACTTGGTTTGTATAATAGTTGCAGCCTGCAGAGTGAGACTTTCGCTTTCGTGCAACGCAATTCAAGGCAGGCCTGCCAGCCCATAAGTCAACAAGCCAAGTCTCCATCTAGGTGCTAGCTGATTCTCAAAGGCACTTGTTTACCTCAGCAGCCTACCTATTTCAGTGGCGCACTGTGGGGCAGTATCCTGCACTATCAAACACCTGTCTGTGTGTGTTCTGTTCGTTTGGTTTCACCCTAACTGAAATGTGTGACTCATTTTCCCCTGAGGGCTCTGTTTTGTTGGATACAACACTTCTGACAAAAGCTGCCACCTTGAATGCTAATGTAGCGCTCGTTGGTCTTAGAGGGTCAAGTTGAGCTTGTTAATAACCTCAAAGTGTGCTTAGCAGGAGGTTGAAGAGTAGCCAGTAATAAGCTGTCAATTTGGGTTTTTTGCTGCAAAGACGTTGGCATGTTACAAGGTGGGAAAAATATGATCAAAGAAAAGAGGCATTCCGGTGCACCTGACTCTGATAAGGCACAAAGCTTTCTTGACTTATGTCTTTACTGTAAAAGACTCACCTGCTAAATTATTTAGCACTGAGAATATGCAGTAATACGATTAAAGCTGATTTTTTGCATTATTTTAAGAACACAAGTGTTTCCTGCACATGGAAATATCCCTCTTTTCACTTTTATCAAGTGAATTTTTTTTGTCTGCTTGCTTAGAAAAGTAATTGCACACAGGATACTGAGCATCACATTGGAAGAAATGTGTATTTGTGTAACACAGCACAGCCTTCGCTCAGACATCGAAGGATGCTTGCATCCTGCCAATCAAGTCCCAATTTCAGGTGGTATTTTTCTACATGGGGTTTATTTGAAGACCAGTGTCTGCACAAATTAATCCTCCTATTATGCGCTGCTCGTTTCAGCAAGGTGCACTGACAGACAATAACGGCATTCTTTGGTGCTATTCTGCAAAGTGCTTGTGCGCATATATTATCACATTTATGGCAAAGAAACAAGACGTGTCCCAGAAAACTCTTGAGGTATTTGATTATCTGCCTGTAAATAAAAAGCATTCTATGCATGCATGAAGTAGCTGTTTACTTCAGGCTTATTCATGCTTCCCTACTATCTTATCCTTTCCTTTTCTTCACCTTTTTCTTTTTTAATGTTTATTACTGTATTTTTATGTATAAACTTAAAACATTTATTTTAATTTTGTTAATTGGAGGAGTAAAGAGAAATTGAAATGGTTTTCAGTGCATCTGACATTAGCATGTGATAGTCAATTTGAAACGTCTTCCAGACACTTGATTTTAAATGCAAATCATGTAATACTTAAAGTTCCATGGTCATTGAAACCTTAAAGTATGAATTGCAAGGTTGTGATATTAACAAAATCCAAAAAAGTCATGGAAATTCCTGCAGTGGATATACACTATAATTCAAAAGAATGGCTGAAGTTATTTGATCAAAAATACAGTACAAATGTTAGCATTGTAAAAAAAATATTACAATTAAAGAGCTGATTTTTTTAGCAATTACTCCAGTCCTCAGTGTCACATGATCCTTCAGAAATCATTCTCATATGCTGATTTGGTGCTCAAGGAACATATATTATTATTATAAGTGTTGAACACACAGTTTCTGCTAATCTCATGTTAATCTTGAATACCTATAGAGTAGTATTGCATCCTTCATATCTCAGAAGAGTCTAGTAGTTTAGTTTTATCATATTTATAAAAGACAGGTACGCTGTACCGATTCTTTCCGAAAACAGCCAAGCTTGTGCAGGTGTGCAGTGGGCAGAGCTAATTAGTGACGAGCACACCGATTGCCAACAAAACACACATTTGATGCAGTTTCACTCACCGTCTGCGGTTTCGACTCATGACCGGTGTTGTGAACTTCAGTTGTTTCTTGAAGTATGGAGACCAGGAGACGTCGGATCAAACAGAAGTTATTCTTTTAATGAGAACTCTCTGTGTTGCAGGTCATCCGAAAATCATCCCTGATTTTAAAGCACAAGTTAATGCAATTTATCTACATTTCATGGGAAGTGGTTATACAGCAGAGGAGGAGACATTCAAACAAAGGAATGCATATGTTGTGTAGGTAAAAGACACACCCTACTATGAAATCCCTACCAGTCCCATTGGATCAGCATAACTATTTGCATGCTGATACTAGCCAGGCCAAAGAGCCATTAAAGACAAAAAGGGGTAGCGTCTGGGCTCCCAAAAGGTGGGCTCTGACTCATTTAAAACACAATAGAGAATAACAGGTCTGGCAGGAAAGGAGACTCTTGTTAGGGCCTTTGAAGTCAGTAAAACAGGTCTGGGAGATTTGTGTAGCAGACTAATTCATCTGACATCATCATTTTTACCTAAAATGCTAAATGCAATGTACTTTCTAAAATTTGTAATCCCACAATTCCCCCCTTTGGGAGTTCTAATAACTCCCACATAATACAAATTTAAACCTTCATCAGTCCATTCTATAGCTTATGTTTTTTAGCATAAGCCCCATCGTCTAGTCATGTAACTTGGAAAAAGTTACAGGCACATTTCACTTGCTCTGTGTTGATTGTCTGTAGTGACGAATGACATGACAATGATCCTGCCACAGGAAAAAGCCACTAGGGTCCGTGTAGTTCATTACGGGTAATATTCTTTTATGGTCGGACCAGTCATGTTCTCGTGTGAGGCGTGAGTCATTTGTTGAATGAAACACTTGATACTGTGGACGCATACGTAGAATGCCAGTAGGAGAAACAACAGCAGAATTGCTATCTCTTTAATCCACAGCCAGGGTTTACCAATCAAGTTTCCGAACCATGAAGAATTGTCTTCAGTCATCTGGTGTAATTTTGTTGAAAGATCAAGAATGTCTTGTTGGATTTTGTTCAAATTCTCTGTTGGATCCATTAACCCAGTGCAGCATTCAGGTCCGATAATGGTGCAGGCTCCCCCTTGCGTTGCAAGAATGTAATCCAAGGCCACTCGGTTCTGTAAGATCATTATCTTGTGTGAAGCTAGAGTGGCTGTGATGTTACCCAGGGCCAAAGCTGTATCGTTGGCTAATTTCTGTACAGAATTCGACAGGCTTCTGACTTGATCGAGAGCCTGCATGACACCATACGATGGGATTAAGGCTCCAAGGGTTCTTGACCACCACGTTTGAACACAAGTGAGTCCTGGAATGCAGCCATCTTTGTTGGTAGAAGGAGCTGTATTATGTAACTGTGGAGAGCTTGGGGTGTAGTATGTATTTTCTCTGATAGCTGGCAGAACATACACCAGGGTGCACCTGCCGTTGAATTGGCTAGGTAGGATGCTGTAGACAGCAGTTCCACATAACCAAAAAGTGCTAGTTGGTGGAGGAATCATACACAACTGATTTATAGCAAAAAAATTCGGTAGGGATGGGTTCCTGGAGAAACACTCGTTTAAAATGTTTTCCTGTTTCATTTCTGTTGTAGTGACGTACACATGGGACTCATCTGTTCCTCTTTCAATCACAAAACTGCAACGTTCACGAGGAATTTCACCCAGTGGAGTCGATGCTGGAGCATAATTTTCTATGCACCAGTGGAACATCATTGGCAGGAGTAGATCTGTCATGATGGGAGTAGCTGAAGTTAGGTTGCAGGATGGTAGTCCAGGAATGCAACACTGAGAAACTGGAGGAATGGTTACATTGTGACATGTATCTTTGTTGAATAATCCACTGGTATGATGATCGAATAAGATACACGTGTCACATTTGGAGATAGGGTGTGCAACCCAAGGGATTCCGGCTCCTACTGAAGGTGCATGTGGCATGCAAACGTTCTTTCCAGCAAACAAGGCATTTCTTGACATATTCATCAGCTCTAAGAATATGTTGTTTCTGGGGTCTACACTTTGCGCTATGTCCATGATGGTTAGTATTAAGACAATCTTGATCATGTTGCTGGATGACTGAAGTTCCCGTAGATGTGTCTCTGCGTTGTGTATTTTTTTATTTTATCTTCTTGACAGTTGACTCATTGGTGGGTCGAGTTGTCCTTCAGAGGTTGTGGCTTCATACGCAGATGAGGATCGGTGCGTATGAATCTGGGAACAGCCATCAATAGGTATCTGCACAAAGAAAAACAAAAGACAACAGAGCAGTATTTGTTCTAAAAGACAGCAAACATTAGGGTTGTCTCATCTGTTCAATTGGAGTCTGCTATTGTTGTTCCTTCTTTCCCTATTTGTTAATTCCTGTGACACCTAAAGAAAACAGTGAGGTAAGGATGGACTAGTGGATGGGGATGCCTACAAGGGAATCTTCGCCGCAGGTTTGGCCCCCGAATGCCTGTTGCATTCAGTTCTTTCCTGGGCTCCTCACTGATTCGTGTCCTACCCTATCCCTGTTGGTGGAGGAACAACTTTACAGTGTGACACATGAGTCCAGGTTTTCCTTCCCTGACACAACACTGCAGCTGCTGTAATCAACATCACTTGATGTGGTCCATGCCACTTAGGCTCTAACGGCTTGTTTCTGAATGATTTTATCATCACCCACTGACCTGGGATGATTTTGTGTCCACCTTCTAGTGGCTTCTGCCAACACGACTCAACTCTCTCTCTGGCACTCTGTACTGCCTGGGTGAGGTTTTCACAGTAAGTGATCAGGGCATCTGAAGCAATGTGTACATCAGCATTTCTAAGATCAATCACACCAGGCATCTGCATTGGGCGTCCTGTAATAATCTCATGAGGGCTCAGTCCTACAGATCTGTTAGGTGACGCTCTCATACTACACAGTACCGCTGGAAGAGCCTCAACCCATGATACTCCTTCCTGATGCATTTTGCTTAGCCTGGTTTTAATTGTTCTGTTCGCTCGTTCAACCTGTCCTGATTCTTGTGGCCTGTAGGGGCAGTGAAGATTCCACTTAATTTCCAACATTTTAGACACTTCCTTGACTACCTGTCCTGTGAAGTGTGTACCTTGATCTGAGTCAATGGAATCTGGTAATCCCCATCGGGGAATGAAATCAGTGACAAGACATTTAGCAGTATGTGCAGCTGTAGCACGCCCTGTTGGATAAGCTTCTATCCATCTCGAGAACTTGTCTATCACTACCAAAACATCAGTTTTTCCCTTACAAGGAGGCAACGATATGTAATCAACTTGCAGGTGACGAAATGGTCCTGGTGGAGCTGGGGTATGTGTTGCTGCTGTAGTTGCTGCTGGCACATCATTATTTTTCTGACATGTAACGCATCTCTTGACTGTTTCGGTGGCTACATTTCTGAATTTTGGATTCCACCATTGATTTGAGAACCTGTGATTCATGGTTGCTGGACCACTGTGTCCCAAATTGTGTATTTGTTTAGCCAAATATGGCAGCAGTGATTCTGGGGCGACGTACTTTCCCCCTCTTGTCCAGCAACCAAATGAATCAACGGTGGCTCCTTTGTCTAACCATGTCCATGCTTCATATAGAGGAGCGTCTTTGTAAAAATCAATGATTGATTCAGGAGGCAAAATTGTCTTCTGTGCTGCACTACCTGAACACACTTGTACAGTTGTATAGGAACAAGCTTGTTTAGCAGCTACATCAGCAAGACTATTACCTTTAGCTTCCATAGTATTAGTTGTGAGATGTGCTTTCACTTTGATCACCGCTAATTTCTTTGGAAGTTTCATGGCAAACATTAGATCTTTTACTAATCCAGCATGCTTTATGGGGGATCCAGCAGAAGTTAGAAACTGTCTACTTTGCCAAATGACACCAAAATCATGTATTACCCCAAAAGCATACCTGGAATCAGTGTAGATATTTGCAACCGATCCTGACGCTAGTGTGCATGCTCTAGTTAAGGCTACTAGTTCTGCAGCTTGAGCTGAAAAATGATCTGGAAGACGACCTGAAGCCACTACTTCAGTGTTGGAAGTAACTGCATAACCTGCTCGTCTATTACCTTCAATTACTTGAGCTGAACCATCAACAAACAACTCCAATTCTGCATTCTCAATAGTAGTTTCTGCTATTTCACTCGTAGCTGCGTATGTAAGCGTAACACAATCATGAGTCATTTCATCCTCTAACAAAACTTCAGTCATTGCTGACATCATACATGAGGATGGGTTTGTGACTGGTGCACGCTGTAGAACAATGTTCGGGGCTGTGAGGGTCATTAACCAATTTCCCCAACGAGAGGAAGTGACACAAGTGACTTTTGCTTGATTCATTAGTGCGGACACTTCGTGCGGGCATCTTACATTTATCGTCTGTCCTAACACCATTCCTGATGAAGCCTGAAGGGCTAGATGAACTGCCTGCACTGCTCTAAGAGAAGGGCCCATCCCTTGAGCGACTATGTCAAGTTTACTAGAATAGTAATGAATTGGGCGTAAACTGCCCCCATGATCTTGCATTAGACATGCAGTCATGAAGCCTAAGTGTTCATGTACATAAAGCACAAAGGGCCTATCAGATTGAGCAATTCCTAAGGCTGGTGCTTGACATAGTGCTCTCTTCAAATCATTGAAAGCTTTGAGCTGAATTTCTTCCATACATACAGTATCAGAATCTTTAACTTGGCCTTTCAACAAGTCATAGAGAGGCTGTGCAATTGAGGCATATTCTTCAATCCAAGGTCTACAGTAACCTGCTGTTCCTAAAAATGATCGGAGAGTTTTAATTGTATTAGGCGGAGGTATAGCTCTGACGGAAGCTGCTCGATCTTGTGTAATGGATCTATTTCCTGCACCAATTGTCTGACCCAGAAATGTGACTTGGTTTTTAGCAATTTGAGCTTTGTGAAAGCTGCATTTGTGTCCTTTTTCCTGCAAATAGTCCAACAATGCTTTCAATTCAGTTTGATGTACCTCGTGATCTGTAGAGGCAATCAAAATATCATCAACATATTGAATCATTGTGGACTGTTTGACTGGACATTTTGGGTCACACAAATCACGTCTGACAGCCTGATGGTATATTGTTGGGGAATTTTTAAATCCCTGTGGCAACCGTGTCCACTTGTACTGCTCATAGTCAACTGTGAAAGCTAACCACGCCTGGCTGTCAGAGTGCAAGGGTACAGAAAAGAATCCATTAGACATATCGATTACTGAAAAAACTTTACAATCTAATGGTAAACCATTACAAATTGTAGATGGATCTGCTACTAGAGGGGTGATTTTATCAATATGTTTATTGGCTACTCTGTAATCTATGGTGAGTCTCCATGTCCCATTGGATTTCTTGATGGGCCAGGTGGGTGAGTTACAGGGACTGTTGGTTTTAACTAGCACTCCTTGCTCCAGCAATTTTTCTACAATAGGTTTGATTCCCTGTATAGCTTCCTTATTGATTGGATATTGTTTGGTTACAGGAGGTGGAGTTCCTGTCAATTTGACTGGTTCCACACCTGTCAAAAACCCACAATCATCCTTGTCTTTAGCCCAAATTGGATGATTCTGTAAGAAAGAATACTCAGGAGGGGCTTCATTATTGGTAGAAACTTGTGCTGAGGAGACCTTTATGCTAGTAGATTCTGAGGACATGTCTAAAGTTAGATGTACTTGTCTGAGTAGATCCATGCCTAGAATTGCACCTGTGTTTAATGGAGCACAAAGCAATTTTGTAATCAGAGTCTTTGGGCCTAACTGTACCTCTATGGACGGAGTTTCATACAAAACGGAATCTTCACCAATTACACCAGTTAAACAAAGTTTAGTTTTCTTGTACGGAATGTTTAAATCTTCAGCCAATTTTGTAGGAATTACGGTAATTTCTGCACCTGTATCAAGCAAAAAATCAATCTCGTTCTCTTGTATGCTACCTTTCACAAAAATTCTTTGGTCATTGTGATGGATTACCGGGGAAAGGTAGCTACTCACAGCCCCAACAATTAGTTTTTTTCCTGGTCTTGTTGTGCTCTTAGAAGAGCCTGAACGAGCTGTCCTAAAGTTTCGTGGACACTTGCGGAACTACATCAGGGTTGTAAGCCGGCTGAGAAGGAGCAGAATTATGCATTCTATTTCTTTTATTATCATACCACTTCTTCCTACATTCTTTCTCCCAATGCCCTAATTTTCCACAGTAGTGGCATGTACTTTCGTTTTTTGTCCCTCTATTGTCTTGTTTCGTTGGGTTAAACGTAGCTGCTGCTATTCTCACTTGGGTTTTAACATCAGCATCCCTTTCCCATGTAGCTAACCGGTCTAGGTTACTTCTGAGAGTTTCGTTAGCCCATGTAACATGTAGGAATGGCAAGGCTGATCTGTACTCAGCTATAAGACCATCTGCCCAAATGCGGATTAGAGCTCCTCTATCATCTAGTACTTTTTCAGAATCCTCCACTATTCCACTGTAAGTTGCAGCTGCCTGACAAAATCTTTCAGTGTATTCACTTATAGTCTGTCCTTTCTTTTGTACACATCTAGTAATTTTCGACCAATCTATTTTGGGTCCTAAGAGATTTTTTAGGATTTCCCAACACCTTCTCTCAAATCACCCTTACTGGCATGTTGCAGTTCGGAAGTAACAGCAGACTCAAAACTGTTGAATTCAGATTCAGTTAGAATTTGTGACATCAGCTGTGTAACTTCCGGCAATGACATGTCGTAAAGACGCATTTTACTGATCAATGCCCTTCTAAATTCAGAAAATTCTGTGCGTGCTGAGGGTAAACTCTGGGATAGTCTCTCAATATCTTTGGGTCCTAGCGCTTTGGCAACAGCTTGTATTTGGACAACAGAAGAGTTGGGAGGAACACTTTCAGTTCCCTCAATTCCCTGAGACCTTCTCCTTGCCCCACACACCTTCACTGAATCTACTGGCTTATCAGTTACTGATTGGATGTCTACATCTGTTTCAAAGAAAGCTTTTAAGTCAGGATAAATGTTATCCGGCTGACTGAATTCTCCCTCATCAGTTTTTTCTGCATCTTTGTTGCGGTGTAATTTCTTAGTCAAAGAAGATATTCTAGCCCGGAGCTCATTGTTCTGTTTCTCCAGCTCTGAGTTGCGTTTAGACTGTTCTGTAGCTATTGCTAAAACAAATTCTCTGTGACAACAAATAATGCCTTTCACATTGTTCTTGCGAATACATGCTCCTAAAACTTTTTTACATTCATCAATCGACCAAGTCTTGTCTGGATGTATTTCATATTTCTGCGCTAGTTCTCGCTTAACTTTCTCTGTGACAATTAAATCCATCTGCACCCCTAACTGTGATTTGAAATCACTTTCGGTCCACAAAGGAGCTGCGAGACCACCTTTTTCAGTTGTGGGGATCAGTCTAGCACTTTTCCTAAACATTTTATGAATTTCTTTGTTACTACACACTCACCAACACTGACTTCTCTGATAATTTCTTTGTTAACACAGCTTAACTATTGTTAACTTTCTTTGACAAAAAACAGAGGACAAACACAAATATTAACTAAATGTTAATCTTCCCTGCTTGAAACAGAGGATGACTCATCTCTAAAAACAAACTTTTTTTTTAGAGGGTAACAAATATTAGCTATGCTAATCTTCCCTATTTAAAACAGAACAATTATTAGTTTGTGAGGCTAATAACTTCCCTATTTGAAAAACAGAGGATAACTCATCCCTAAAAAACAAACTTTTTTAGAGGGTAACACAAATATTAGCTAAATGCTAATCTTCCCTATTTCAAACAGAATTAGAGGGTAACACAAAACACAAATATTAGCTAAATGCTAATCTTCCCTATTTCAAACAGAACAATTATTAGTTTGTTCTGTTTGACAACAGAGGATAACTTAGTTAACCAAACCCTACAGCCGTCCGTTAACTCTTCCCTGACAGCCAGAGGATAAACAAATTTGTACTGGTCTTTTAAGGTTCTTTTGGATAGAGCAGCACTCACCACAACCCTTGGTTGAAAGATTCAGTCTGGAAAATCTTTGTTCAGCTGGAAGTTTCGCTCTGGATTCCAGTCTGGAACGTAGGCAGATCTTTTTCTTTGAGCTTGAAGTTTCAATCTGGATTTCCGGTGAGGAAGCTGGAAAACTATCCGGCTCACGGCACCATCTGTTGTGAACTTCAGTTGTTTCTTGAAGTATGGAGACCAGGAGACGTCGGATCAAACAGAAGTTATTCTTTTAATGAGAACTCTCTGTGCTGCAGGTCATCCGAAAACAGTCTGATTTTACAGCACAAGATAATGCAATTTATCTACATTTCATGGGAAGTGGTTATACAGCAGAGGAGGAGACATTCAAACAAAGGAATGCATATGTTGTGTAGGTAAAAGACACACCCTACTATGAAATCCCTACCAGTCCCATTGGATCAGCATAACTATTCGCATGCTGATACTAGCCAGGCCAAAGAGCCATTAAAGACATAAAGGGGTAGCGTCTGGGCTCCCAAAAGGTGGGCTCTGACTCATTTAAAACACAATAGAGAATAACAGGTCTGGCAGGAAAGGAGACTCTTGTTAGAGCCTTTGAAGTCAGTAAAACAGGTCTGGCAGATTTGCGTAGCAGACTAATTCATCTGACATCATCATTTTTACCTAAAATGCTAAATGCAATGTACTTTTTAAAATTTGTAATCCCACACCGGGAACCAACAAACACACTCTCAGAACTCCATTGCTGCTCCGGAAAAAATCTAAGTGCATCCACTGTTTCCTTAACGCTGGGTTATTTGGGAAGCTGAACAAGGTTATCTTTCCCTCACAACCAAAAACACACTTCTTTAGTGACATCGTTGATTTTGTGGTCTAAAAATAATATGACAGAGCTGCCGATGGCTACCATGAGCGAACAAAGCTCGATGATGGGCGTGCTCTTGCTCTCGCTCCGGTTGATGTGCGCACACGCTCATCCATGAGAAATGCCCATACAAGCAATTCCACCCTTTATAAAGTCATATAGGGCCATACTCTGAAAAAACTTTCCGAAACTTATTCGAATCCTGAAGGACTGTTTTTGGCACAGAAAAACTCTGTCCAACTGTTTGTTTGTTTTTTAGTAAAGTTAATACAAGTATTAATTGCTGAAATAATACAAAAACAAAAATAAAATAAAAAACGTTTAAATGGTGGATGGTTTTTTTTCTAGCTGTTCTCTGCTCTGAGATATTACGTTGGCTCGTTTTGAGTAAAATCTCTATATAAAAATCCTTATACAGTAATCCAACTGATAGACAGTTAATAGAAAAACCATGGAAATCCATTGGTCTTTAAGGCAGGTGCCATTAGCAATACAGAACTTGAGAGGGAATTAAAATATTATAAATAGGTTTTTCAGTGCTGTTAAGCCAACAAATGCATGGTGTTGGTACTCGATTGGCTTCACTAATTACCCATTACAAACTAGTTAGTTTAGGAATAGGATCTCCCTGAATATCATCAATGTTTTTGTCTTTACACGTAACAATCAATAAAGTGATAATTAGTCTCAAAGTAATTTTCCCCATGTCTTCTTTTGTTTCCGATTTCCTTTTTCTATCTGCAGCAAACTGGATGCATTCATATATGATGCGGCTGTCCTGAACTACATGGCTCGTAAAGACGAGGGCTGTAAAGTAATGACCATCGGCTCTGGCAAAGTGTTTGCTACAACAGGATATGGCATTGCCTTACACAAGAACTCCCGCTGGAAGCGGCCGCTAGACCTTGCCCTGCTGCAGCTAGTTGGAGACGGTAAGAGAATTTCTAAATGAAATGAATACCTAGATACACCCCAGTTCCCTGTTTTAACAAACTTTTTAGGTTAAGAAGTTAACCCTTGCTAATAGTGGTTTGTTGTTTTTTTGTGGAGATGTAATACTCAGTCTCAAACCCCTGATTTTCACCCTTGACAGACAAATATTCTTAGTGATTCGCTACATATTGACTGAGCAGGATTTTTTTAATTTTATTTTTATTAAACCTTTTTAAGTGGTGTTACACTTGTTGTTCTGATTCTCTGGGGTGTCTCCCCCTCTCTCCATCTCTCATATGCATACATTCACATGCTTTTCTCCAGCATTACTTGTTTTTCTTTGATGAGACTCTTTGATAAGGAACCTAGTGAGTTGCCCCATAATGATTAGTTGGTTGAGCATATAGGACTTGATAGTACAATCCCTTTGAATAATCGGCACTTTCTTAACATCTTGAGTGGGTAGGGGTAATCACATCATGGGGGTCATCAGGTGGGCACCCTCCTTCCTTGGTGTTTCATTGATAGACTCACGACACCTCCAAAGGGCTCAACAGCAACCCCTGGCGTCCCAGGTATTCTCCCCTCTGCTTTTACCCTTCTTGGTCATTTTGCAGTCCATTTGAGGTCCTTCCTTTTTAGCCACAGCCAGTTGCTGCTTTGCTCAGCAGCCTCTGACAGCAACCTAACAGATTGTTGGAAGGCCTGTCCTCTGACTCCCAACCCCTTCAATAGCCTAGTTGTTGTTGTGGCTACAAAACCTCTGCAACCAATCTCTACTGGGATCAACTGGGTTCGCCAGCCCTGTTGTACTACTTCGGCTGCTAGTTCTTAGTACTTCAGGCTTTTGTGTTCATTCGCTTCACCAACTGTAGCCTCCCATGGCACAGTTAGTTCCACAATGAACAGACACTTTTGCGAGGTTGACCACATGATCAGGTCCGGCCTGAGGTTAGTTGTAATTATCTCTGGGGAAAAGCTGAGCTTCCGGTCTAGGTCAACTTGCCTTTTTCAGTCCCGGGCAGCGTCCAGCAGTGTCGATTCTACTTTTGCAGTTGGCTTCATTGGAAGTTGTCCTGTTCTTATGAATGTAATGGATTTTGAGCATACATGTTTTGGAGGAGGGAGGGCATTGGTGATGGTTCTCCTTCCTTCCATGATAATCGCCAATTGTCTCAGGACCTGATTGTACCTCCAGGTGTAACGGCCTTGGGAAAGACTCAATTTGCAACAGAGAGGACATGATGGATCTTCTCCAGTCCACTGTTTAGGTTCTTGGGTGTAGGAAGAACATTGTAGGTGGCTTTAATGATGAAGCTCAGCCTGTTTCCTTCCATCTCCCAAAGATCCCTCCAGGTGAGCTTACGTTTCTCCAAGTTTTCCCAGTTAGTCCACTGTCCCTGTTTGGCCTGTGAGACTGCCTTTGTGCATCTCTCTGCCTCCTCTTGCTGCCGGACCTCGGCTACTATCAGCTTTCTTCTCTGGGCGGATGTTGCCTTGTACCATGAGGGCCGGCTTGTCCTGAGTCCAAAACCCCCTCTTCCCTGCTGCACCTGTCCTACAATATCTCCATGCCTGAGAGCAGATTTTGCTTACTGTATGGCCTCAGTCGTGGTCCACCTCCTCCCAATATCAGTCTGGGAGCAGCCGCTTGTATTACGGCATCTTCAGTCTCGGTCAAGGTCATGTCCCGTCTCACTTTGGTACATTTGTATTCTTCAGTGAGGCTTGAGACAGGCAGTTCCAGAGCACTTTTCCCATACAGGCCAATTACTACTGAAGCAACGCAGGAGACCAAGCCACTTCTAAATGTGATAGGACTCACTGAAATATGATAAATGAAATTAGAAAAAGTTTCACAGCAAATGAACACAATTATGAATAGCCAAAGGGTCACTTCAGTAAACATTGCGGTAGTCAAACGCCTCGGTTTTTAATTTTGATGCGTTCCAATTTGGATTCTCATTAGGCATATTTTTGCTTGTTTGAATAAATAAATATAATGAAAAATATTATGATTTCAGTTCCTATGATTAAATTTTCCATTACCTAAGCCATAGTTCAAGGCCATATTGTCATGAAACATAATTAACCTGCGGATCAATGCAGTTATGTTTTTATGTTTTGTTTCATATGAAAAGAGGATTTAGTCTTATCTCTTTCCCTCCTTCGAAGTGAAAGAATAATCCTCGATATAAAGCAGACATCTAAATGCATGTGTTTTTTTTTTTTGTTTTTTTTACCCAGAAACATGCCCTTGTCATTCCTTCATTTTTTCCACAGTGACATTTTCACTCTGATAAATGCACTAATGGCTATTGTTGGGAGGTAGGCCCATCAGTCTAGAGCTTTCATCTCCAAACTACTCCAGGCCTGTCTTATCACAAGAGCCTCGAAACCAGGCCATTTCAGACCTCCATCAAAGCTGTTATTATCCTCCAGTCTCTCTTTCTCTGCCTCTCTCTTTCCTCCTCCTTGCCTTTCATGATTCTTTTCCTCTTTTTTTTCTTTTCCATTTTCACCTTTTTGTGAACACAGTGTAATAATAACTGAAGCTAAACCAAGATCTCCGCTATCAGGAGATTTGAATTAAAGACTCACTTTTCCCAACAATACGGTTAGATTCTAGTACTCTTTTAGTTTCCTTAGCCTTTTTTCATTCTGTCCATCTGTCTTGTCCCCTGTTTGTAGGACTGCATATCTTTCATGCTTCTTATCTCCTGTCATTGTGCACATCTTTTCATTCATTTCAGATGAGATTGACATGCTTGAACGACTCTGGTTGTCTGGCATCTGCCATAATGATAAGATTGAGGTGATGAGTTCCAAACTGGACATAGACAACATGGCAGGAGTCTTCTATATGCTTCTGGTTGCCATGGGCCTAAGTCTGCTGGTGTTTGCATGGGAGCATCTTGTCTATTGGAAGCTTCGCCACTGTATGGGCCGCTCAGGAGGACTTGACTTCCTACTGGCTTTCAGTCGGGTGAGTGACCCAAATAATAGCATTAATAATATAAATATTAAGGCTGTCAATTTTGTCAAAATGAACTGAATGCATTCAGTTAATAACTAAATAATATGTGTACTTATTGTTCTTAAATTTGTGTTAATGGCACTCAGAATATATATTCATTTTGTTCCCACCACCATTTTTATGAATGATGGTGTTTCACTTGTGGAGGATGTTTCACTTTTTGAGCTTCAATAATTATTCAGTTTCATTATATAAAGCCTGCAAATGACTTTTTATTAAATGTCCCATCTGGGTTTGATTTATAAATAAATAATTGGTGAATGGTTTTCTTAGTCATTTAGGCTACTGATAAACAAGTGCTCTCGTAGAGATTGTGTGTGTGTGTGTGTGTGTGTGTGTGTGTGTGTGTGTGTGTGTGTGTGTGTGTGTGTGTGTGTGTGTGTGTGTGTGTGTGTGTGTGTGTGTGTGTGTGTGTGTGTGTGTGTGTGTGTGTGTGTGTGTGTGTGTGTGTGTGTGTGTGTGTGTGTGAGAGAGAGAGAGAGAGAGAGAGAGAGAGAGAGAGAGACTTGCTGTGACTCCAAACTGTTTTGGTCAGTTCTGAAGGCTTCCCATTTGTTTTTAAAATCCCACAAAACAGATACATTTTAATATCAAGTTGAATAAATGTGTTAATGGTGCTTAAAAAAAGGTGTTAAACATATTTAATTAATCAGATGCATTAATAAGGCTTCCCATTTTTTTTTTTTTATCACACTGAACAGATTAATTTTAATATCAAATTGAATACATTTGTTAATGGTGCTTAAAATTGTGTTAAACATATTTAATTAATCAGATCCACTAATACATGTATTCATTTTTGAATATTTCTTATGAAACACTGTTGATATTAGAGAGAAGGTGATAAAATCTATTAAGAAGCTATAATTGTGTCATAATAATTACTTAATTCCAGTTCTGCAAACTAAAATAAGTAGCCCAGGAAATGTAACAATGAACCTAAACAAAACTGAAATCGTTTGAAGTTATTTGCAAGTAAAAGGAAAGATTACCCCTTTTGCAAGTCTTGTTACTTGCAACAAGAACAAAAGACTGACACGCAGTAATCTGGCGTTAAATCCTTAGAAGGGAACTTTGCAGCACATTCCTTTAATTCCTGTCATTTCTAAAATGCGATGGCACATCCAGCATTTCCACTGCACACACAGAGGGATTTTATGAAAGCCCCTAACTTCTCTCATAGTAATGAATAACAGAGGAAGATGACAGAAGATGGATCATTTATTCATTCTGTATTATCACTGTGTGTCTTTGTTTACATTAGGGAAAGAACCGTAAATCCCCAAACAGACTTTCTTTGAGATAAATGTAAGACAGTTAGGTTAGATGGGACACTCAAACAGTGAGGTCAGCATTGCCATTACCTCAGAGAAAGGTTAGCTGAGCTTACAGTGTGTACTCTTGCATCATCAAAGCACTGGGAGCTTTACAATTTCATTATTATGGTAATGTTTCACGTCTTTACAGAGACATTTTCCAAGCGTCTAAATTTGTTTGTATATCACCAAGGGGAATATTATGATATCCTGAACTGTTTGCTAAATAAATCTGTTGCTTGTTATCTCTTACAGGGAATGTACAGCTGCTGCAATTTTGAGGATGAAACAGCTCCTGGATGTTCCCAAAGCACACTTCCTCAATATCATCATGTTTCCACAGTTCCACCTCCTCCGCCGCCTCATGTGATCTCTACAGCCTTGGCCAATCCCCCTATTTCTAAGGCACAACAACAGCAGCAACAACAACAAAAGCAACACCACCAGCAGCCACCACCAGTATACAGTGCTCTTCTTCCTGGCTCCCCTCCATCAGGTGGACATTCTGGAATGGCTCTAGGGCCATCGAACAGTCCCATTCTTGGAGCACCCATGCCTTGCTCTACTTTCCTACCACGCCATGATCGCCGATTAGCTGTGGTAGATCGGTGGACACGTCCAAAGGTGGGCCCTGAGAAGCCTGGTGGTGTGAGCAGCGGGATTACAGACTTAACACAATTCCAAGGCATGCCCCCTCACTGGGGTGCAGGAATAACTGGAGGGGAGGGAGGTCTGGATGAATACAAGAGATACTATGGGCCAATTGATCCAGAGGGCTTAGGGGTATCTGTAGAGCCTCAAAATGTAGGCACTCAAACTCCAAAAACTAAGAATCGAGGAACAAAATCATCTGGGAATCCACGGTTACCTCCTAAAGGTCAAGCTTCTGGACACTTGCCAATTAACCCTGCTTTGCCTCTTCCCTCTCCACCCCTTCAATCTAACTGGAGGAGAAGCAGCTTCTCAAAAAGGAAGGGCTCAGGGGGGCCACTGTACGAAAACATCCTTCCACTCGGAAGAAGAGGGGGTGGCAGATATGGAATGAGGGATGGTGGTGGAAGAAGAGGACGTCGTCCTCCTCCCCTTCCTCTGCCTATACCTGTGCCCCTGTCTTCCCCAACACAAACTCCGCCCTCACCTTCTCCATCTATATGCTATACATCCACTTCCTCCAGCAGCTCCAGCACCTCCAGTTCCTCCTCATCTTCAGAATCAGTCTCCCGATCTAATTCTCCCTCCTCTTCATCATCGTACACATCATCACAGAGCTTCAGATACCGGGCAAATGTACAAGAAGTGTATGAGGACTATGACACCGATGAGCTCACGGAGGAGTCAAGCTTGCTTTTGGGGAGGAGAAAAAGTCGTTCACGTATGTCTTCTCGATCCCTGCCCAGCAGTCCTCCGCCACCACCTATACCACCCCGCAAACCTTGTGCACAGAGAGCACAAGTGAGCGATAGAGCAGGCAGTCAGCTTGCACAGCTTCAAGAATGGTGGGCATCATGGGGAGAGAAAGAAAAAGGTAGAAGAGCAGCTGGAGATAGAGAAGTGAAGGAGGAGAAACGGCATCACAAAGAAAGAGAAAGAGAGAGAAAGAGGAGGAAGAAGGGTAGAAAGAAAAAGAAGAGAGAAGAGCGTGAAAGAGAAAGGGAGCGTAAAAGACGTAAGGTGAAAAAGAAAAAGAAAAAAGAAGATAAATCCAGAAGAAGGGAGAGGGAAAAGCGACCTGAACAAGAGGAAGTAGATATTGACAGAAAAGATGATTTCGAAAAAGGAATAGGTCAGGAATATTATTCCTATCCTGCACTGAGGCGGAGTTCTTTCCGAAAAAAGAGTGAAAGCTCTACCAGGAGTTATGAGTGGGATAGAGATGGAGTAAAGAGAGATAGGGATGATCAAGGAGGAGATAATGAAGAAGGCAGTAGGGGAAAGGAAAGACATCACAGAAGCCCGAAATCACTTCGCCACTCCAGGCCAAGGTCCAACAACAAGCATTTTTCCACCCCAAACAAACCTTCTTCAACCGTCAAATTTTGGGGTAGTGGGAACCCAACTTCAGAGTCTCAATCGTCATTTGTACCCCTACTTCCCATTACCTCTAAAAGACGAAAGTCTGTAGGAGCTGAGAGAGATGAGCATGGAAGAGGTGTCGAGAGTCGGCCCCTTTTGGGAAATCAGTGTAGAGGTAAGCCTTGCTCGAGAGAAGGCCTGTCATTTCACGAATGGGAATCAGAAGAAGAAGATGAGGAGTCTGAAGTGGAAAGAAGTAGACCAGAAGAACAGGGGAGAAGACGAGAAAGCAGAGGAATGAACTCTGAGTCTGAAAGGGACAGAGAAAAAACTGTTGAGATATACACAGATGATGAAGGTTCCTCTGGAGAGTTTGGTAAGTTTGAGAGATATTGGGAGGGTCACGAAGGAAGGGCAGTTGGAGGCATTGGAGGAGGGGGATGGTTCTTTGGCACCTACCCTGCCAGAGAAAGAGGAAACAGTATAAACAGTAGAGATGACTCCTTTTTGGGATTGGGTGGTGGAGAAAGTAGCTTGGGATTTGGTGCAGGAACAGGATGGGGATCAGGAGGCTTAGGATCAAATCAGTGGCCTCCAACTCCATTGACTCCCCCACCTCCTCGAAGATACTGGTCTGTAGATAAATTACCAGTCAAGACTGAAAAGAAATCTAAAAGCAGGTCTCAAGAGAAGAGTCGAGGCCACACATCCTGTTCTTGTCAGTCGCCCCATCACTCTGCCAGCACTCACTCCAAATGGAATCGTGTGACTTCTAGGAGCCAGGAGGAACTACTCCCCCACTGTCACAGTTTCAGCAGCAGTGTAAGGCCCAAACGGCAATCATCCAAACCGGATCGGGCTCAGAGCCAGGCAAAATCTGGAAGCCAGTCCAACCTCAATGCACAAAGACCACAGCGTTCAGACCGGTCCCGACAACCGCCATCCCCTCCTCAGAGTCTACCACCTTCTTTAACCTCTCCAATGGTCCCTGCACTCCCAGCACCACCCTCTTCCTCTCACCATATACATGTACCACCCCCTACCTCCTCCTCCTCAGTTTCCTCCCCTTCAGTTGTCTCATCTACACCTGGTGCCCCACAGCCCTCCTCTTTGTCCTCCTCTAGTGCTAAGCTCCAATACCAGAAACTGCGGTCCGTTCCCCAACCCCAAAGGTATCAATCCCCACATCTTCCCCTCAAAACCAAAAGCCTATGCTCCCGTCGAGGCTCTGCCCAATTCTCCAGTGTGGAGAGTGAGGTTTGAGGAACAAAATTAAATGAGGAACATCAGCAAGTAGCCCCAGGGGCGATCAAGTCACCTGCTCCTGCCACAAACTGTTAACTGTTCATAGCAGTCGAGTTGGGTTGTTTTCACTGGCACCCTCCTCTTGCACAAAGCTCTAATGCTCCTTAGAGACAAACCTGGATTGGGATGTCACATAAATTGTAGCCCTTTCTCTTTTTTTGTGTAAGAATGGAATACTGCCATGCTGACAAATCTTGTCGATGTTAGCGAGGCTGTTCATATGGAATTGGCTTTGCTTCTCTTACTTCTTAGGGGCTTTAAGGTGGTGTGCCGAGTTTGTGGGTAAATGTGATTTTTGTTGGAGTGTTTTGCTGCTCGATGGCTCAGGAACGATTTTTTCAAAGGGAGATTCTGTCAAAATGCAACGCCCTAACGCCCCACACCCATCTTTTTTTCTCTTTTGCCCTCAGAGCTCTGAATCATGATGTAGTTGTTTTGTATAATTGTTCAAAATATCTCAAGGGAAGCTTTCACAAAGAAAAGTAGCAATCCATTTTTCTTCTTTCAGAGCATTTTCCTTGGCCTCCACCTTCCGCAAATTGACATATAGCATTCTGTGTGTTGTCGTCAGTGTTTGTATTCCTAGGAACAGGGTAAGCTAGCCATGACCGATCACATATTGGTTTACTGAAGCTGAATGCCTAGCTTAAGTGGAGCTGATGTACAGTCCTGTTCTGTTGAAATCATCTCGCAGGTCCTCATGTTTCATTCTTATCCCTTGAGCAATACACAATTAACTACAAACAGCATTCAATACATATATTTTATATTTAAAAGTTATTTTATTATATATAATATATATGTTTTGTGGTCTGGTTCAAAACAGTTGTGTTAAGTTATTAAAAGATTATAAGCACTCTGCTGTATTACCATAGGGCACATGCAATGTTTCAACTACCTACAATCGGTGGCAGCCCTTCCCCTCTCGACTGAATGTACATGTTGCCATGACAACACGGTGTGCTGCAACCAAGACACTTTTAAGATCGTAGCTTTCTCGGGGGAGACCTTCTAGTCTGAGCCAGTTAGGGTAGCTTTGAACGCTGAGGTTGTGAGTGCCAGGATGACAGGGCTAGCCATACTGCAGCACTGTACTCGCTAACCGAGATGTCAGTGATGAAAGACACGTCATCATTCAGAGAGCGATAAGTGAAGGAGAGCACTGTTTACAGTTTAACACTGTGTTTTTACACATTTTTTTATAAGCTGCTCTGCTCTGCCATTTATTAGCTTCGGACACAATATCCATACTTGCTTAGCGAGTTTGCTTAAGCTGTACAATTAGCAGCAAGGATAAACTTGTCAAATGATAGCAAAATAGTTGCAATTTTATGCTTTTACTAGACATATCTGTTAGTTTTTTTAAAAAGCTAGATCAAGTATTCTGTTAACTGTGAGGAAAAGACTGATTAGCAAACCAGTCAGGTAGATCTTTTGTTTAATTTTGCTTTTACCATTAGCCTAAAGCTATCATTTTTGAAGTGATCGCTATAATTGACTGTGAATATTGGTAAGGGCAATGCGTGTTGGCAGCAGGTCTGAGTCAACTATGTTTTGTTTTATTTATTTTGTTTATATAGTATTTAAACGTCTATTCCATGCCTATATATTTCATTGCCTTTATGAGTTTGTTTTGTTTTAGATTAGTGGTCAATTCTGTAGTTATATTACCTTGAGAAAGCCAGTATACGGTATTGAACACTTTTTATTTTATGTTTTTCAAATTCCCAACACCTTTCTGAACAAATCATATGATATTCAAGCTACTCCATCCAATAAGTGTGTGTGCCACTCAAACCAGCAACAGATAAAGGAGCAAACCATCATCTAAATCTGACTGTACTTTGCTGTTTGGTGATCAGTATCACACCGATGTGTCCGAGATGAATTTACAGGTTATAAAATGTTTTAGGGTTATTCTGATCATGTAAGCACATGTTACATAGTATCACTTTGAGAAAGCCCAATGAAACAAAAGAGAGAAAAAAAATATTTACAGATGACTATACTATATATCAACCATAACGCTGAAAATAATGCTTTATGAAATTAATAATTTATGTTAAATATGGTCTAAAGAATCTACAGAGAGGTTTGGAAATTTGAGTCTGGAAAAGTATGGAATTGTGAAATGGAAAATCTGTAGGAACCCTGTAGATCCTGAATGATTCAAACTCAAGGATTTTTAAACTTTCAGACATGGGTTTGTCAAGCCAGCAGCAAAGTTTGACTATTTTAAATTTGATTTGAAACATGTTATGTATGTTGTTCTTTATATATATATATATATGTATGTATACATTTATTTAATTGCATATTTGACACAGAACCATGCACAGTCCAACAGGCTAATTGTTTTTTGTGTGTGCTTGTAACTGCATCTGAGCCATATTTAGCTTATTTGTTGTATGCTGAGCTTTTTTACAAGTAGTACTAATTAATTGGGGTATATTTTGTTGTCAATGGGGTAAACCATAATGTCTAGAGACTTTGAAGTACTAGAAACAGTGGGTGATGATTATTTACATTTTTTAAAACACAGATGACTTTTGTTTGGAGAAATCGGGAGGGCAGTAAAAAATCCAGAATCATAACACTCTGCCTCACTGTCACGGATTTCAGAGTAATTCCGAGTAGTTTGACATTAACATTTAGAATATTTGGCAGCTTATGTATGTATATCCTTTTGACTCCAACTTTGTTGTGTAATATGTGTCTGGATTACTTTATATATAGATGTACCTCATATATGTGTTTGTGACGTTTAGATAGCAATAGAGAAATAGCTGTTCAGCAAAGCAGTATAGCTGAAGACAAGAGTATTGTTTTCAAACATTTCTGTTGGCAGACTTGATAATTAAGATGTGTTTCATGTATTAGCTGCGAAAAATAATTTTCCATTCCAATGCGCACATTAAATTAACTAGACAGCTTTGATAAAATGTTTGGGCTGAATCAGCAAGGACCTTAAGATAATGCCGTTTTTAATTTTTTTGTTTTTTGTTTAATAATATCAGGCACAATGCACATGTTTTAGTAGGAACCACCCGCCACCAAGAATCTTAAAAAGGCCTTTCAGTAGACGTGTCTTGTTGTGTTGATAGCGTCTTTGACAGTAAATGTTTTGTTTGTTTGTTTGTTTGTTTATTGGTTTATTACTATAAGGAGAAGTCTCTTATTGAAGCAGCAGCATATAAATATATACATATAGATATAAATTATATATTTCAACAAATAACATGCATATATATAAATAATGTTTATCTACTGAATTTATTCTCTTTGAATTGATCTTCTTTTGTCTCTTTGTCCTCTTTCATCTCATAAAAGCTGACATCAGAGACCAGTTTTCAACTGTGTTTTTATGAATAACATGGCCGACCATCGACCACAATGAATTTTTGTTGCATATAACCAACGGTGTGTATGAGTCACTGGTGAAAGTTTTGGGACGAGGTGATGACATTTTTGAGAGCAACTCACTGGGAGAAGGCTCACTGGGATCACTATGAGCGTCCATCTTGACGTAGTAGGTCTTAGCAGATAGATTTGACCTCCCTACGTCAAAAGCTTTGCAGTCTCCACATCAAACAGTTCTGGCTTTGGAAGCGGTATGTGTGTGCGCTCTTTCTGTGCCAAGCTGCAGTGTGTTATGCTGAAAACCCATTCGAACACATGCGATGCTGCTCTGTAATACTTTATGATAATGTAGCTGAGCAGAGCCAGTTATGTTTTATGCCACTCTGTGCCAGGACGGTAGTGCCCCCCGGTACCACTGTGTTAGGTTCTTGTGCCATACTCCTCTCAGTAGGGGAGCCTCACAGGGGGGCCACTCGCTGGGCCACTCGACCATGGGAGACTATACTATGCTGTGCTAAGAGCAGAACAGAATAAAAGACTTTTAATACAACACTGTTTGGTCTGTTTTGTTGTTTTCAGCATGTTTAACAGAGAATATTTGTGATTGACAGCAAAAGAGGTAAGTCATTATCTAAGTCTTTGTTTTTTAGATTTCTGAGGAGAGCGAGGACTTGAAAAGCCTTTTGAAATCGCTGGTGAGGACACCTATGTTTTGCCTTGATTCATGCAGAGAATCTTTAATAGGTTTTAATAGAGTTGGGAGAACTTTTTGGGGAAAAGTTTGGAAACATTAGTCTCTTATGCTCGCAAAAGCTGCATTTATTTTAATACAGTAAAAACAGTAGTATTGCAAAATATTATTACAAATTGAATTCCTGTGATGCAAAGCTGAATTTTCTGCAACATTACTCGAGTCTTCAGTGTCACATGATCCTTCAGAAATCATTCTAATATGCTGAGTTGGTTCTCGGGAAACATTTATTATTATTATTATCAATGTTGAAAACAGCTTTTTTGATTCTTTGATAAATAGAAAGTACAATGAACAAGGCTGAGTTGGTTCTCGGGAAACATTTATTTATATTATCAATGTTGAAAACAACTTTTTTCAGGATTCTTTGATAAATGAAAGTACAATGAACAAGGCTGAGTTAGTTCTCAGGAAAAATTATTATTATTGTCAATGTTGAAAACAAATTTTGTCAGGATTCTTTTATGAATAGAAAGTTCAATGTTACAGCGTTTATTTGCATTCATTCAATTTATTTATTAAATTTATTAAACACAAATCTTTTGTAACATAAAGTCTTCACTGTCACTTTTGATCAAGTTAATGCACCCTTGATGAATAAAAGTATAAAATGTTCTCTTTTTTAAAAATAAATCTTACCACAAATGTTTGAATGGTATCATTGTTTCCACAAAAAATGTTTAGCAGCAAAACCCGTATTCCACACTGATGTTAATAATACTACTACTAATAATAATAATAAATGTTTATTGAGCATCAAATCAGTATATTACAATATTCCCTTTCGAATGGGAACTCACACTGCGTCTGACAAGATGCTATATAGAACGCCTCAGCATGACTGGTGCCTGAAGCACGAGTCTAAACGTGTCTTCATTCCTGTGCGACCGTGAGTATAAAAGGGCGCCTGAGGAACATGTCATCCTCTTCTTCACCTTCAGGAGCCGTTTGTTTGTATGTGTGTGTTAGACAGAAACACCATGGATGGAGCGTGTTTGACTCCTCAAGCAAGCTGTATGTGCTCATTTGATGCGTTTGTGAGACTACTGAAAGAGTCTAGTAAGAAGCTTTGTGCTTTGATTCTCTTCTGAAGGAAAGCATTTTCATGTGCACGTTCGGCTCTCGAGGGGGTTGAAGGCACTCATATGCATTTGTGGACTCTGTTCTCGCATGTTTCTCGATAAAGTGATAAGAATCTAGCTTTTGAACGGAGCATGTTTGGCTCTCAAAGGAGTTGAATGCTTGGTTTGTGATGCGGTCGCACTGAGAAACTCCACCCATGTCAGCATTTGTACGAGCTCTAGGGAGTTGAAAAAAGCTTGTAGCTATGCATTCATGGCAGTAGTGAGTGAGTTATGCTGTGTAATGCTGTTGCTATGATTAACTCTTTAGTGAGAGTTGAGCGCCTGCAAACTGTGGTTTGGTTCCTGTGGCTGCCGTAGCGTCAATGTGGAATCGATAGCGGAGTTGTAGGCAGAGCATGGGAGGAGTCTGATGGGCCTTTTTTTTTTTACTCTTTCTGCTAACTCTGATTAAGGTGGAATGTTATTCTGAGGAATTTGATGCAGAGTATGATGAGGTGAATGTTATTAAATCCACCCCCTCTGCTGTCCACACACAGGTGACGGTTTTACTAAGCACACGACCAATGAAATTGGATGTTTATGGTTGCTATTGTTGCCACAGGAATGCATCTGTTATAGGAGGAAAATAAATTCTTGTTCCTTGAGGCTTGACACTTTGATCTCAGAGCTGTGAGTCTCAGTAACAGCAGGTTCCAGGAGATATCTCCCTCCCTAGCGTGAGGGTAATACCACCAATCCATACCCCAACCCCACCCGCCCTAAAAAAAAAATGCTGAGGCTGGGGAGTGTGCTTATTGTCAGAGTAGAGTGTTGTCCACAAAGTTTTTTGGGGCTCTTCTACTCTAGGTATTTGAGCACTGCATGGAAGTAAACTTAGTAGCCTACTAGTGTTAGTATCAAGTTGAATGGTTCTCTGTGAGCCTCCTTGGTTAACTGAATTTAGTAATTGAGCGTGGTTAGTACTCCCCTCATTTTAGAGGATCATTATGCTGAGTACCCCACTCCCTAGAGCTTAGTTTAGCATTAGTATCAAGTTGAATAGTCCTCTGTGAGCCTCCTTGATAGGAGCAGTTCTGCCTGAGCATGCTTCCTTTGTTCTGATGGTCCTCATGCTGAGTACTCTACAAAGTTTTAAACATTAAATTAGTTTCAAGTTGAATGGCTCTCAGTGAGCCTCCTTGACAAGCTTAGTTACAGCTGAGCAATGTTAGTACTCTCCTCGTTTTAAGGAGCCTTAAAGCTGAGTATTCTGCTCCCTAGGAGCTCTGTTTATGCTAGGGTCAAGTTGAATGGCTTTTTCTAAGCCTCCTTGCTTAAATTCGGTTGAGCGTTGTAAATACTCCCCTTGTTTTGGAGGGTCATAATGTTGAACACTCCGCCCTCTAAAACCTCCATTCATGTTGAAGGGCTTTCTGTGAGCCTCCTTGACAAGCTAACTTTTAGTTGAAAGTTGTTAGTACTCCCCTCGTCTTTTTGAGAATTGTCATGCTGAGTACTCCGTTCCCTAGGAGTTCTGTTTAGTGTTTGTCAAGCTGATTGACTCTTTGGGAGCCTCCTTGACAAATTTAGTTATGGCTGAGTGTTGTCGGTACCCCCTTCGTGTTAAGGGTCATCATGCTGAGTGATCTGCTCTCTAAGAACTCTGGTTAGAGTTAAGAGTCAAGTTGGAGGGCTTTCTGTGAAGCTTCCATGACAAGCTAATTTACAGTTCAACGCTATCGGTACTCCCCTTGTTTTAGAGGGTCGTCATGCCGAGTACTTTGCTCCCTAGAGCTATTTTTGGGTTCCGTGTCAAGTTGAATGGCTTTTGTAAAGAGCGTCCTTGACAAGTTTATTGATGGTTGAGCGCTGTTATTACTCCCCTTGTTTTATAGGGTTAAGATGCTGAGTACTCGACTCTCTTGAGCTCCGTCTAGCTTTAGTGTCAAGTTGTATGGCTCTCAGCAAGCTTCCTTAACAAACTAATATATTTTTTAGATGCTGCCAGTACTCCCCTTGCTTTGGAGGGTTATCAAGCTGAGTACTTCACTCCTTGGAGCTTTGTTTAATTTTAGTCTCAAGTGGAAAGGCTACCAGTGAGCCTCATTGGCAAATTTGAGTTTAAGAGTGTTGTTAGGTTTCCTCCCGTTTTAGAGAGTCGTCCTGCTCTTTAGAGCTCCTCCTTCTAGACAGGGCACTAAGGCTCCTTATTAGCCTCCTTAGTTGCTGTATTTAGAGTAAAGTGTTGCTGGGCCTCCATTCCTTTGAGCTCCGTGGTGTCAGGTGGTAAGGCTCTCCATGAGCCTTGTCGATAGAGCTGTCCTGTAGTATAAGGGTTAATTAGGCCTCCTCTCATTTTAGAGAGTCCTTCTGCTCTCTAGAGCTCCTCTTTCTAGACAGTGGCACTAAGGCTCTTTATGGGCTTTCTTGGCTGCTGTCTTTAGAGTAGAGTGTTGCTAGGCCTCCTCTCATCCTTGAGAGTCGTTCTGCTTAGCCCTCCACTTCCCTGAGCTGTGTCGGTGTCGAGTGGCATGGTGTGTGAGCCTCTGTGTGAGCCTCCTTGACAGAGCTGTCCTTAGTATATGGTTAGGCCTCCTCTCGTTCTAGAGAATCATCCTGCTGAGCATTTCACTCCCTAGAGCTCCGCCTGGATATTGGTCAAGTGGCATGGCTCTTTGTGAGCTTCCTTGGTAGGGCTGTCCTTTATGTAGGGCGTAGTTAGGTTTCCTCTCATTCCAGAGAGTCATCCTGCTGAGGCCTCCACTTGCTAGAGCTCCTTGCTAGTGATAAGCTCTTTTTTGGATCGAGCATGAGGGGTTCGTTATGAGATCTATGCACATTAATATCAATAGGTAGGGTTCTTTTGCAAGCCTCCTTGATAAGTTAAGTCTAGTGATTAGTTCTCCCCTCACTTTAGAGGGTCGTTATACAGAGTCCCTGCTCCCTAGAGCCCTTACAGCAACATGGTCAAGTTGATTGGCTCTTTGTGAGCCTACTGGACAAGCTGTCTTCGTGGTTGATCCTGTGTTGTACTCCCCTTGTTTGAGAGGGTCGTATGCAGAGTGCTTCATTCCCTGGGGCTATGTACAACAATTCTGTCAAGTCAGTAGGCTTTCTTAAAGCTTCCTTGATGAGCTGTTTCAGCTAGAGCTCTGTGAATCGCTGCTGAGTACTCTGATCTCTAGAGCTCTGCTGATTAATATCAGGTTAAAGGACTCTCTATGAGCCTCCTTGATAAATTTACTTCAGGATGAGTTGGTTAGTACTCCCCTCATTTTTGAGGGTCGTTATGTAGATTACGCCACTCCTTCATAGCTACTTTTGGATGCTCTGTAGGTCCTGTAGAACCCTTTTTTTGGGATGAGTAGAGTTACTCCCCTCGCTTGGAGGGTCGGTATGCTGAGTCTTTCCAGGACTTAAGTCTCTTGAATCCGATGTGAAGTGGTTATTGCCTGTTTGCAATACCTTCTCATTGGAGGCCTCTGTGAGAGTGCTGAATCTAGAGAATCTGCTTAAGCAGAAAGGTCGTAGGACTGCCAGGCTCCTTGGTGATTCTTGGGGTTGGCATTATTGTCCCCCTGAAGTAAAGTTCTATTGTTTTCCTGGCCATATTCCTTCAAGGTATCTTTCAATTGGAATATGATTCCAAGCCTTTGAGCTTTGCCCTTGGGCCAAGCCCTACCGCTTGGTCCTGCAAGGAGAGAAGGTAAGGCGCAAAACCGGGACTTTCCTTGTTTAGTGTATGTAGCTTGGGAAATGGCTGTAGGGAGTAGTATCACTGACAGCTCGCTGGTGCATCCTTTGGGGAATCTGACACTAGCAGTCAGGTTAGGCAGAGTCAGTACTTTGTTTGCTTAGTCACTGCCAATAGGACATGCATTCCCCTCAGCATGGCAGAGTGGGTATTTTTCCCCCATAGTGTCTTGTCAGATGCAGTGCGAGTTCCCATTCGAAAGGGAACATCTCGGGTTATAAATGTAACCATGGTTCCCTGAGAAGAGGAACGAGACATTGCGTCTTGCTGCCTCTCCTTCAGACGTAGAAGTGGATGACGTGTCCTCAGACTTTGCGTCACACACGTTTTTGATTAGCCTTGGTGAGCCTTCTGAAAGAGACTTCTTAAATAATTAACATAAACTTAAAAAATTATGTTTCCAAACTTTTAACAGTTACTCTGTACAGTATATACACACAATGTAATTTTAATATGTACAGTTGGGAGAACAAGTATTTGATACACTGCCGATTTTGCAGGTTTGCCCACTTACAAAGCATGTAGAGGTCTGTAATTTTTATCAAAGGTACTCTTAAACTGTGAGTGAAGGAATCGAAAACAAAAATCCAGAAAATCACATTGTATGATTTTTAAGTAATTAATTAGCATTTTTTTGCATGACATAAGTATTTGATACACTTAATATTTGGTACAGAAACCTTTGTTTGCAATTACAGAGATCATACGTTTCCTGTAGTTCTTGACCAGGTTTGCACACACTGCAGCAGGGATTTTGGCCCACTCCTCCATACAGACCTTCTCCAGATCCTTCAGGTTTCGGGGCTGTCGCTGGGCAATACAGACTTTCAGCTCCCTCCAAAGATTTTCTATTCGGGTCAGGTCTGGAGACTGGCTAGGCCACTCCAGGACCTTGAGATGCTTCTTACGGAGCCACTCCTTAGTTTCCCTGGCTGTGTGTTTCTGGTCGTTGTCATGCTGGAAGACCCAGCCACCACCCATCTTCAATGCTCTTACTGAGGGAAGGAGGTTGTTGGCCAAGATCTCGCGATACATGGCCCCATCCATCCTCCCCTCAATACGGTGCAGTTGTCCTGTCCCCTTTGCAGAAAAGCATTCCAAAGAATGATGTTTCCACCTTCATGCTTCACGGTTGGGATGGTGTTCTTGGGGTTGTACTCATCCTTCTTCTTCCTCCAAACACGGTGAGTGGAGTTTAGACCAAAAAGCTCTATTTTTGTCTCATCAGACCACATGACCTTCTCCCATTCCTCCTCTGGATCATCCAGATGGTCATTGGCTTACTTCAGACGGGCCTGGACATTGACCAGGTCCTGCCGTGTAGTTCTGGGCTGATCCCTCACCTTCCTCGTGATCATTGATGCCCCACGAGGTGAGATCTTGCATGGTGCCCCAGAACGAGGGAGATTGACCGTCATCTTGAACTTCTACCATTTTCTAATGATTGCGCCAACAGTTGTTGCCTTCTCACCAAGCTGCTTGCCTATTGTCCTGTAGCCCATCCCAGCCTTGTGCAGGTCTACAATTTTATCCCTGATGTCCTTACACAGCTCTCTGGTCTTGGCCATTGTGGAGAGGTTGGAGTCTGTTTGATTGAGTGTGTGGACAGGTGTCTTTTATACAGGTAATGAGTTCAAACAGGTGCAGTTAATACAGGTAATGAGTGGAGAATAGGTGGGCTTCTTAAAGGGATCCTCTGTGTTAAGACTTGTATGGCTTAATACAACATAAATGATGTCTCTTACTGAAATATGTAGTTGCAAACCCATGAAAGATCCACGTTATTTAATAAATCCATTACATATTTGGACAATGGGCGGCGCCATTTTGTTTGCATTCTATGTCGATGACGTAGAATGGTTGCACACGGCAATCAACTGGCGCTACCCGTAGCTATTTTTACCACAACACAACTCGAAAAAAGTTTCAGAGTTAAACAAAACATATGAATTGCTTTGTAATTGCATTTATAACACACTCAAACACACACGTGCACACAAACTCTCTCTCACACACACACACATCAACAGATCGGCACACGCTTGCATGCTCATACACACACACACATCTGACAGACTGCTGTCTCAATCGAGATGTGTTATGGGCTGCCCTCGTCAGTTTCCACGACAGGGGCTGAATCTGAAATCGCCCCCTAAAACCTCAATCACTATTCCATACGTTAGTCCACTAATATAGTTCACTTGATGAGTGAGTGAATTCGGACAGCTGTTGTGTGTACACTCGTTATTGTGGTGCAATGTGGGATTGAATGAGTGCACTCAATAACGTCCACTATGGTTTCGGACACTACTACAAATGGCTGTGCCCTCAAATAATGCCCTATTTGAAGCTATAGGGGGCGATTTCGGATTCAGCCAGGGAGAGCTGGCCTGCCGAATCGGAACCAGGGGACAACTAGGCAAGTCAACCTCATGTATAACATTACAGCTGATTGAGCGTGTATGTCCGCGCGCAGTGCGTGGATGTGTATGTGTGTGTGTGTGTGTGTGTGTGTGTGTGTGTGTGTGTGTGTGTGTGTGTGTGTGTGTGTGTGTGTGTGTGTGAGCACGCGCGCCGATCTGTTGGTGTGTACATGTGTGAGAGTTTGTGTGCAAGTGTGTTTTAAATGCAATTACAAAGCAATCAATTGGCTTTGTTTAACTCTGAAACATTTTTCGAGTTGTGTTGTGGTAGAAATAGCTACGGGTAGCGCCAGTTGATTGCCGAGTGCAACCATTCTACGTCATCGACAGAACGCAAACAAAATGGCGCCGCCCATTGTCCAAGTAATGGATTTTTTAAATAACGTGGATCTTTCATGGGTTTTCTACTACATATTTCAGTAAGAGACATAATTTATGTTATATTAAGCCTTACAAGTCTTAACTCTAGGGCAGTGGTCACCAACCTTTTCAAGCCAAAGATCCCTAACCTCGGCCTTGATGAAAGGCAAGATCTACTTATCGAATAATAGATAGAAAAATATAGGCCAGATTCGCCTTCCAATTTGAGGCCTTTTATTTAGTATTTTAATTGTATTTGAATTACATTTTCAACTTTTTCAAACTGATGCAACCAAGAAAATGCTGTAACAATGTAACAACACTGTAACACTTGCAGTGATCAGATCATATGAAATGGCACTGAACTGAAAAAAGTGCCATTGTCAGCAGTAAATGTACTACCATTAACATTTTATAAATGAACTGTACTAACAAAATGCTTGACAATCTCAATTAAGCTAAGTGCAGTTATATGTCCCATCTTATGCAACATCACTTTTCACAATGCCATCAGAAGGCAAAACTGCTGCAGTAATGTTACTCACTCAAGTCAGTGTGATGGCTGTGACTGAAAACTGTCTGTGAGTCCTCTGAAGTCTGGCTCATAGCTAGAGACAGCAAGTTTGAGGCAGTCTGTGAGGTGTCTGTCAGTGAGGCGGGTCCTATACTTTGATTTAATTATTTTCATCTGTGAAAATGCCATTTCACAGAGGTAAGTTGATCCAAAGTAGGCAGTCACTTTTAGTGCACATGCAGTGAGGAGAGGAAACTTCTCTCTGTTGACAAGTCCCCAAAAGTCACTGTCCCTTGATCTGGCTTTCAGCTCTGTCATTTTGCAAATCAATCATCTCCATGTCAACTCCACTTGAAAAAGAAAATACTTGCTGGAATTTGGCTGCAACCTGTTCTATATCAATGAGCATGAATGGGTTTGAGACAAATGCAGCAATACATTCCATTTCGTTCAACTCACCAAAACGCATATTGAACTCTGTTGCAACTTTGTCCAGGTGAGCACAGTATTTCTCAGGGTGAAAAACATCCTTGTCTTTAATGCTCTGTGACATTTTTTCCAGGTTGGGAAAGTGTGTTAGCCTCCCGTTTTTTAGATGCGTGATCCAAACGTCGAGCTTAGACTTAAAAGCGTTCACTGCGCTGATCATGTGGGGCAGGTGTCGGTCTTTTCCCTGGAGCTGGTTGTTGAGTGTATTCAGCTTTGCGGTCAAGTCTGTCAGAAACCCCAGGTCCAGCAGCCACACATCATCTGATAGTTCCTTGTGCTCCTCGTTTCTTGCAGACAGAAACGTCTTTATCTCAGGCAGTAAGTCAACAAACCGCTGCAGCACTTTCCCGCGGCTCAACCACCGCACATCAGCATGAAGTAGTAGATCTCCATACGCGGCATCGAGCTCATCCAGTAACGCCTTGAATAAGCGACGCTGAAGTGCTTTTTGCACGTATCGAGTTTATCAGTTTGACCACCAGTGACATAACGTGAGAAAAGTCCACGACTTTCCCTGCCAAGGCCTGCTGGTGAATCACACAATGATAATTCTTGAAGTCGGTAAAATCGGGGTCATTACGGCACAGTGCTATAAAACCAGAGCGCACGCCACGCATCGCCGGTGCTCCGTCGGTGGTAATTGATACCAGTTTATGAATGGGGATGTCATTTTCTCTTACATATTTTTTAAACTCATTGTACATATCCTCACCTCGCGTTCTCTCCTTTAAGTGCAAAAGAGTGAGGATGTCCTCTTTTGTTGTAAAATCCTGGAAAACCATTCTGACAAAAACAACAAGCTGAGCTGTGTCCACTGCATCCAGAGATTCATCAAACTGCAGTGAAAAATATTCACAAAGTGACAAGTCCTTTAACACCTGTCGATCCACGTCCTCTGACAGTGACTCGACCCTCCTTGTCACTGATGCAGGACCGAGAGGTACAGCACGGAGAGAGGCTTTTATGTCGTCTTTATTTTTTAAATCTTTGAAAATGGTCTCCGTGGTAATGGTCATTGCTTCTTTGAATAATTCGCCATTCGTAAAAGGTTTTTTGTTTTTAGCCAGAAGGTGGCTTATACGAAATGATGCTTCAGTAGCGGCCTTATTTTGATCAGCAGATTTAGTAAAAAAAGATTGCTGGGCCTTCAACTCGGATTTAAGCTTGTCAACTTTCTTTGCACGGATCGCGCTCTTTGGCGGGTAGCTGTCCTTAAATTTCGGATGGTTGGTATTGTGTTGCCGCTCCAGATTCCCTCTTTTACATAATGCTTGTTTTTGGTGGCACAACATGCATACGCAATTATCTTTTACCATGGTAAAAATAAATTCCTGTTCCCATTCTTGATGGAAATTGTATGTTTTACCCTTCTTTCGTGGAGCCTCCGCCATTCTAACTTGACAGTTACCTCGCGGCCGCGGGCTATCACCATGGAGATCTGTAAATTGACGTTTGCGACAGTTATCTTACCGGTCCTCGTCTCTTATCTCATTCGTCACTTTATTGAAAATAAATACAGCACTTGGATTAAGAAATACAGATGATTGCAAAACTGAACATTAATAGGGCGTGATCTAGGCCTATTTTTTTTACTTTTTTATCTTTTCTTTTCGGGAGCTACCAGGACAGTGGCAAAGATCTACCGGTCGATCGCGATCGACGGGTTGGCGACCACTGCTCTAGGGGATCCCTTTAAAGAAAAACAAACAGGTCTGTAAGAGCCAGCATTTTTACTGGTTTGCAGGTTATTAAAAGCTCATGTCATGCAATAAAATGCAAATAAATTATTTAAAAATCATACAATGTGATTTTCTGGATTCTTTTTTTTTTTTAGATTCCGTCTCTCACAGTTGAAGTGTACAGTACCTATGATAAAAATTACAGACTTTTCGCATGATAGGTGGATCCAAGAAATCTTTAGCTGTATAAAGCTTGAGAAGTTAAGATTTTCGCTTTCAGGATCCCTCAAAACTTTTCATAAGATCTGGGATCCTGTATTAGACCACATAAAAGGTTTACTTTGTTCTCCGAATACTAGTGCTACTACACAATAACTGACTTCTATTGGAAAGAGGACAGACAGATACTGGAGAGAGGAATGTTTACTTTCACCGTTATTTATATTTAGTTATTTGTTTGATTATAAATATTTTATTTTGATCTATTTATTTTTATTTGTTCATTTATTATGATATTTTTATTTATTTTTATTAATTAATTATTATTATTATTTGTATTTTTTTTTTTTTATAATCTATTTTTTTAGTTGATTTTATATTTTATGTGTAATTTCTGGGTGGGAGGGTTTCAGAAGGGGTTTTAAATGAGACAACTTGTAATCTCTTATTTTTCATTGAATGTATCATTATTTATTGTCTTGTTAAATACCGATAAAAATTACAGACTTCTACATGCTTTGTAAGTAGGAAAACCTGCAAAATCGGCAGTGTATCAAATACTTGTTCTCCCCACTGTATATACAATAGTTCAATATTTATAAATATTTTTTGTATTTTTATTTAAACTTAATTTAATTTAACAAAAAAACTTTAGTAAACAATAACAACACTGATGTATAAAATATGGTTGCAGTTTATGATTGCGGCCTACACACACAATTTTGTATATTTTTTCCTGTATGTTTTAGAGGTTTCTCCTAAAATGTCTTTCCTTTACAAAAACTTTGAGTATTGTAAATTCTACAAAATTTTAAATCGTATCTCACTACCACCTTGGCCATATTGAATTGCATGATGTCCATGGGTGTTGGCTTAGTAGTGACATTGCTATCTATTCAATATCCTCAGCATAGGATTTCAGATGAATCTAACATTTATTTTTCAATTCCAAATATGCTAGCATCTGCAGTGAATTCAGCATGTGTGCTCTGTGAGAGTGAGTGAATTCTTTATGAAATATTGGAAATAGGAGAAAAGAGAGCTATTGGACAATGGAGACAAGCAGTTGTTATGCAGGAATATTAGAGATTGTGTAACCAGAGAGAAATATAAGCATGTAAAATGCGGGTGACAGCAACTTTGCAGAAAGTGTTGCCGCCTCGTCTCAGCAGGCACACTGAGGTGAAGGTAACTAGTATTACTCATTCCAGAGAGAAAAGCGAGAATGAGAGGTTACTGTGGGTTACCTGAGTAATAGATTGAGCATTTATCAAAATCAGACATTTTGAACAGACTATTGCTGCACTTTTTTCCAAGACACACACACACACACACACACACACACACACACACACACACACACACACACACACACACACACACACACCACACACACACACACACACACACACACACACACACACACACACACACACACACACACACACACACACACACCTATTGCTCTCTCTCTTTTGTATCATAAGTCTGTGAACTCTCTTTCCCATTTTTAATTAGTTACAAATGCAAGATTTATGTAACCACACTGTTTCCATGCCACCACTGAGGGAATATAATTAACCAATGGGGGCCATTTACTGGAGATTAATGGAGGAAATAAGAGGCGAGCTGTAAGAAAATCTTTACCTTTCAGGGCTGTAGTTGGAGGGTGTGAAGAGGAAGAAGAAACGGAGAGAGAAAGGCTTGTTCAATATACGCTTACTTGTAGGATTACATATAAATGAGTAGGCCTATTTACCGATAGTGTTCAGTATTGATTTCATATCAAACTGTCTTTGCATCTGTTTTGTTACTCTGAACCGTAATGCTTGTGACAGATGGTAATTCAAACAAACACGGATTCTGAGTTACGTTCAAATCTTTCAATTATGTCTTATCACCAGACCAATTCTATTTGATGATGTGCCAGTGCAGGGGCGAGTATCTCTCCAGACTTCGAAAGATTTTTCTCTCTCGCCTCCTTTTCTGTATAGTAGAATGTGGAGCAGAAATCAGGCCAAGGAGAAAGCCGATAAGAGATGAAAAAAATCATACAGGCGGGATTGAGAAAGATTGGGAGAAGGACAGACATACAGACAAAAGAGAGAAATCTGGGATTTGGGGGACTGGCTGGGAGAGCCAGATAATATGATAAACATTAATTTGAAATTAATTTAACGGTGTGATTTGCGAAAATGCGTTGATAAACTGCTGCCTCTGGTGAAATGCACTCAGGAAAATTTCTATCTTGATAGAGCTCCTGCTATTGTGTGGAAGTTGGATTACAGCATCACAGGAAATGGATGCCTGCAGTGAGATTATCCGACTTGAATCCGGAGAGGTCGAGGGCAGGGGCTTGCTAATCACTGTGACAATTAAAAGATACTTGAGGCACCATTTGGGGTTCCTCAGCTGATAGAACCCAATGGAGAACATCACATCTCTAATACCTATTCCTTACTGACAAAACTTCAAATATGTATTTCGAGTGCCTGAAGTGGGTTTTTTTTTTTGAGATCTTGCAGGAACTTACATTTTTAAAAGGCACCTAGAGGTTCTCCAGAGGTTTCTGCCTGCAGTGTGGCAATCCGAGAAACTCCAAATGGTGCATCAAGTATATTTTTGTTATAGTAATGTGCTGTTTCTTTTCATCTTTAAAGCTTTCTCAAGCAACAAGCCTTTTCTATCTTCTATGTTTTGGCCTATAAGGAACATGATAAACGATGCAGGTATAAAGTCAGATCACTGATGAAAATGCTTTAAATGTCTGAGATCATTAATGAAAATTCTTCTGTTTTATTTAAATTGTTTTAATGGCATAACAATTTGAGAGAATGTTTTTTTTTTCTTTTCACCAGCATGATCTGAGAATGATCCAAAGAGTACATTGAACCTCAACAGAAGCAAGAACATCTGACTGTCTGTAAGGAGTCACATGATCAATATCATAGATTTAGGCTATACATGAAATATTGTTCATTTTACATAATAGTATTATTATTGATCATTTCCCAATTAAAAAATGGGATGGAATCGCATATTTTCAATGTGCTCTCAGACTTTTGGATTCCACTGTTTGTTTAGAACAATTCCAGTGTAATAATAGGTGATGAAATTACAAATAAAAGGCCCACAGCCTATATTATGGCATTCTCATACCATGCCACAAGGGGACAGCATTTCCACACTTCCTTACAAGAAATTCCCAAACTGAGACTTTCAACAGCTCATAAATCGGAATGACAACCAATTACACAGCCCTCTTCCTATTAAATCTACTACAGCCATATTTAGGTCAAGAACCTCCGTGGCAGACAACATACAAAGGAAATATGGCCCGCCTGTCTTGGCGTATTAAATATACCAATAAACTCCAAAGTGGTGGATAAATTTATCCAGCGCATGTGCCACAACTGACAGCAGTGGGGCGCTCTCAGGCTGAACTGGGGCAGCTTGACAGGGGGAATCTCTTTATATGTGTGCGCACTGGTGCTGGATAATATGTTGGGCAGGTAATAATGACGCGATGTAATTTAATTTACATCTCTAAAACATAACACGTTACTGTACGTTTTGTTTCTATATTGCCTCTCGTTGCATATCCTGTATTATTTTACATTTTGTAAAATGTAAAACAATGCAGTGTGTAGAAATGTATATAAAATAGCTGAAATGAAACACTACCTCAACACAATATTTAGCCTACTTTCAAATTCAAAAATGAAAACCAGTCACTGATTAAAGGCACAATATGTAAGTTTTTTTTAATTAAAATATCAAAAAACCACTAGATCAGTGATATATATATATTTGTTGACTTGTGTACTTAAATTAAACCAGATGATTCCAAGAATGTTTAAATCCAGAGAAATAAGCAATTTTAACCAGGACACGGACTGTGTCTGTGTGTTGCCTATCAGTGACGCCATACCTGCCTTACCTTCGATTTCTGATTTTACTGTATTTTGTAGAAACCATGGAAACACCAAAGACACAAGGGAACAACTGTTTTGATACATTTATAGACCGAAAACTAATTATTGTACAATAATACAGCATTTTCTCCATCATACAATATGTTTTAAAATTAATTGCATGCCATTTAGCAGCACAAGCCTTCCAGCATTTATTAATATGATATCGTAATATCGATCTAGCTTACTGCAGTGTGCAACAAGTGTCTCATAGAGTCATAGAGTACATAGAGTAACGTTAATTTTCAACACGCTCAAATGTATCTAATATGATAAAACAGCGCTGTGTTACCCTAGCCTGGCTCCGCCCTCCTACGTACTTCCGCTCAATTTTCATTTTCCTTCAGTACTACGTCTGGGACTGCTGTATATGCTTAGGTTTTCGCCCGAACAATTTTTTACCGGTCCAATCAGCGAACAGAGGGAGTGGCTGAGAACGATGACCTTGATGTCGTGCGCTAGTTTGAGTTGTAGTTCAGTAATGGCGGCGGAGAAAGATGCGAGTGTGTGGCAGCGCTGACGAATGTCCAGAAGTTAAAACCCGAGTGTGGCGAGGTGGACGAGCGAGCGAGACCGGTGTGCGTGATTGAGACACACCGGTCTCGAGTCCTCTCATGAGGGAGCACGGAGGCATAAAAGGACAAGCGACACCGGTGAAGGACGAGAGAGGACCAGGCCTGGATTTTAAGTTGTATTATGTTGTGTTTGTGCGCGGCAGTCCGTGAGGGGCTGCCGCTTTTACTTTCATTTTGTGTTTATTATTTGATTAAAAGTTGTTAAACGTTTGCCGGTTCCCGCCTCCTTCTTCCCTGAACAAACAAACTCCCGTTACACGGAGCAAGAACAATCACTGCTGTACTGCTGATGTTGTGGTCCGGGAAAAGTATTTTTCAGCTTGCTCCGTTAGTGGTCAAGGAGTTGGCTGAAGCCGTCCGTCTCCCACCACCCGCGAGAAAAACCCAGGCTGAATTATTGACTGCTTTTGACAATAACCAAGGTCGTGTGGTAATGTAATTGCTGTCCGAATCCACATCTCTGAGTTTTCAAGAATATATCACTTCAAAACTCACTGTTTATATCCTTTATAGACCCCTTCAGAGCACTGTGCGGTTGCATCAGCTGTAATTTGCATTTCTAGACTTGTATTTCTTTAAATACTGGCAAGTGTTTACAAGAGCAAAATATTTCATCACCGCTCAAAAAATAAAAGAAGAAAAGCACGTAAACATTTGAATTGGGCTGTTATTCACGGCAGCATTTATTCTTATCATACCAGGCATATGACATTTTATTGACAGCATACAATCATGTTATGATTGCACGAGATATGCACCACGAGAGCAGCGCGTTCCGATCACAAAACTCTCCTCTCCACCGTGAATAAATAACAATCCGAATGCATGAGGTTTTATCACTGACACTGAGGTGGTGTGCACAGTTAATGTGAGAATCAAAGGCGAACGGCGCGTTGCGCGTGACATACGTCACGACCAAACGTTAACAATTGGTTAGGCAGATCCAGAGTGACTCTTGGCAGATCCAATAGTTTTAAACTTCAACAGAGTTCCCGCCTTCAAGGAAGTAAACGCTTGTCAATGGAGAGTGGCCAGACTCTATGTACAAATGAAATGTACGAGAGTCTGGTAAAACCAGGCTAGTGTTACCCGACTGTGGCATAATAAAACTTCCGCTGCTCTCCATCCGTGTGTCGCGTTTGTCTCTCATTAGCAATCGCTCCAGAGGCCATGTTGCGCTCCCACAGCACTCGGCCCTGCTCTGCTTCATACTACAGTAACGTTAATAATATCATCCATGAACATGATTTCTGTCCCAATTCTTTTCCACCGGCTGTGAGGTGAAGACTACAACTCCCAAGATTCCACGTTCAATCTTGCTGTCATCAATCTTTGCCCTTGTTTTGAATAGGTGACCTCCAGTGGCGGAAAAACTACATAGTGTGCCTTTAAGTATTTTTTGAAAATAATTGAAATTCCTTATTTAAAAATATCATCACCAAAAATATTTAAAATAAATCATGAAACATGAACATGTAAAGAAATTAACACATCTATAGCTTTTTTTATATCCTGTCTGTTTTCATACTGCAAATTCAAGTAAATTGGCATTACCATCGATGACTGTAAAAGTGTTGATTTGCCAGAATTCATCTGAAATCTTCAGTCTAAATGAGCATAAGTAACTAAGAGAAACCATAGGATGAAAGACCAGAACAGTCGCAACGTTTTTTCTCACTTTTGGGAATGAGTTGTCAAAAGTCAGATATGAGGAACATGTGAGGAAAATAAACTGTTACACGCTCTAATGACATGAGATAAAAGCCGAGTCGTGCCGGCAGTACACAACTGCTCCAAACATGCAATCCAAACATCATTAGATACAAATGGCAAGCTGTGGCCTTAAGACATTTTGTTATATCGAGAAACTGTGATCTGACATCTTAAGCTGCTGCACATTCAATTCTGTCTGATAATCGAGGGGAGCCGGAGTGAGTAGGTGTATGGCAATTTTAAATGTCTCTTTAGTTATGACATTTTCTAGGTAATAATATGCTCTGAAATATAACTAATGCCAAAGTCAAGGTGATAATTAAAGAGGCTTGTTTTAACTGCTGGCCACTGAAGCGTTTCCTAGTTCATTCCTGACTCACCTTAGTATCCTAATTAGTCAAATTAATTTATAAATGGGCCTGTTTCTCCTAACAAGACTATTAGCAGCCCCGTATGAGTGTAGCTAATATGAACAGATTGTGCCTGTATTTTGACCTAAAGGGGCTTATGTAATTTGTTAGTTTCTAAGTGTGTTTGTGTGCACCAGTGTGTCTTTTTGCACTCGGTAGTCTTCTGACAGTAATGAGCAACTGTATGAGAAAACAAACAAAGACTTGTTCCACATAATCGTTTTTAATCCTTGACTGAATTTAACTACATTGCTTTCTTTATGTCATTCTTTCTCTCTATTTCTCTACAGTTCACACGTTACATACTTTTTGTATGTTTTTCTTATTAGAGGGATTATATATTTTTTTATTTAGGTCTGCGATGATGCACATACTTGATTAAATATATTTACATATATTCCACAAGACAAATATATATTTTAACTTACAGAAATTATTCTGTTCTTGGTTTTAAAAGACATGTCTTCCCTCTTTGAGATGGGTTACTGGTTTGTCCTGAGCAGTAAAGCTGCCCATTGTTCTCGACAAACAAAACCTTCATGCTATGTAAATATCTTAAAATCAGAAAACAGTAATTTAGTGAAATAATATTACAATTTAAAATCACTGTTTTATATTTTGATATATTTAAAGGAACTGTATGTAAGAAATGTATTTCAATTAATCATAAAATGGCCCTGATATGTCACTAGACATTAAGAAATCATGTTAATTTCAAATACTTATATCACTGACAACGGTTGCCCGGCCAAGATATTGACATTTTAAAAGTGAAGTTGCAGCCCTCAACTGATGTTGATGTTGACATGTTGTGTTTTGGCCTGAAGCGCCACCCTCCACCTATCTACCAATCAGGAAGTCAGTAGTGTTTCTGCATTCGGGTTGCCAGCTCTGCTCTAGTTACCACAGCTGCAGCTACAAACTTTTTGGATAAACAATGTCTAACTTTACGAAACCTAAACGACCTCGATATGAATCAGAAAAACGTTGTGACAGTGTCCGAAATAAAACAAGGATTTGTATAGGAGATGCCTTTGAAAGATGGAGACGGCTGAAAACGGAGAATAATTTGAAGACTGATGCAAACGTTGCTAATTTTCTCCTGGACAGGTAAGGTTCATCTATGTTTGGCTAACTTGTACTTAATGTAAATGGACATTTCAAATATTCATGACAGTCGAACAAAGTTATGCATGTTCGTGCAAAGTAACGTTAGGTTAGCGCAGATGGAGGAGGTGGGTCATTGAATTGAAAAGGTAACGTTAAGGAATTGTTTGGTAAATAAAAACGGCGAGTCGTCATTGCTAACATTAGTAATGCATTATCAGAGCCCGTTTCTCTGTCATTATGCTGGGACGCTGAGGAAAACAACATTAGCACGCCTATTATGGCAATGTGAAAACGTATTTGAGACAGTAGCCTAACGTTACCTCGGTAAAAATTATTCCTCATTCGTTCTTCGCATATATAGTGGACAAAACATGCTGCAAGTGGACCTGTATGACCATTGCTAATGTTATTTAGCTTTGCTGTAATTTTACTATAGTATTTTTTCATGTGGGAATGTCACATACGATCGTTCATATTTACGATTATATTTGGCTAATCGCCATAAGTAAATTTTTGCGATTCATAATTACTTCACAAAACATCGCTCTTGAAGCATAAACATAATTAACAGAAAGAAAAAAAACTTACTGTGTACGACTCGTCACTTGCCATTGAAAGCTCCGTGTAGCAGCCTACCTTCCTGCTGGATCCTGCAGCCTAGCTGGCAACCTCGAGTCAGGGGAGGGGGAGAGGGGATACACCGCTCTACAGTAATTTGAAAGTGATTGCAGTACCAGTTTTGGCCACAGTCCTACATACAGCTCCTTTAAAAATGAAATTGTGATCAAAGCTGAATTTTCAGCATCATTACTCGAGTCTTCAGTGACCCTTCAGAAATCAAGTATTAATGTACAGTATTAATTTACATGTTCTTGCTCAATAAATGTATTAATTTATTTCAAAACAAAAACTCTTTCTAACCCAAAATCTTTGATCAGTAGTGTACATCCTATTATTATTATTATTATTATTATTATTATTATTATTATTATTATTATTATTATTATTATTATTATTATTATTATTATTTAGTTTGGTGAGATATTTGCCGAACAAATTTCCAATAGTTTGCATATTTGCTCTTCTTGTCATTAAGGATGGTTTGTTCAGATACTCAACATGACACAAGGAAAGGGGCATTTTTGATTGATTATCTTCCTGGAGGATGTGCATGAATGTAAATAAAATAATAATAATAAATTAAAGCTGTGAGCAGTGATGAAAGGGCCCTCACACTCATGCCACCGCCACCCGGTGGCTTTAGGAAAACAGTGGGCAATATGCAATATGAAAATAGGAGGACTACGTCAGTCATTTGCCAAACTTCCTGCTACCAGCTGGTGGCGCTATGACTATAACAAAATGTTGTAGATGTAGAAGTAGATGTCTTCAGGCCAGGGCACATATCGGTTGCGTCCGAAAACCTAGGCAGCTGACTCGTTGCCTCGCTGCCTTATCAGACAATGGCTTGTAAGGCAGCGTTTGTGAAGGCACCTCACAAAACTAATTTCGGACAGACTTCTTAGGCAGTGTAACTGGCTAATGATCTACAGCAAAATAAAGAGAGCTTTGGTGAGAACAAAACAAATATTTAATTACTACATTAGTACTTTCTCGCTAGAAATGACATTAAAAAAAACCCCAGCAAACTGAACTTTTGGACGGCATCTTTTTTTTCAGCTCAACTGTCACAGAATAGAAAGCACAGGATTGTGGGATATCAAACTCAGCAAAGGATACAAATATGCTGCCTTCAAAAATCGATCAGATGAAGGTATCTCAGGAGACAGAAAGTGAAGCTAACATTAGATTCGGACATGCCTTGGTGCCTTGGTGCCTTCCTGCCTTGAAATGTGTCCTCCGAAGGCAGCATTTTCCAGGTGTCGGACGCAGCCATTATGTGAAGTTTGAGGCAGATTGGACATTGTATGCTTGAGTTACAACAACTTCCTGTTTCATGACGATAATAGCAAGCTTTTGCTAGCATGTTTAGCACTCAATTGCATATTTTAGCATGTTGCTAGTAGTGCATCACAGTGTTAAACACACCACTTCCTGTTGTCAGTGGGTGGCGCTTTTGTTATAACTGAATAGCCTAATGTCATGTAGGTGTGTTCAGGTCAGGACTCTTCTCAAACATTGTGAAGTCTGGGGCAGATCAGGCATCGTATGCCTGAGTTACAACAGCTTCCTGTTTCGTGGGGTTAATCGCAAACATTAGCACTTAGCCAAGCGTTAAATGATTTTCGTCACGTGTTTCTAGCATGTTTGGTACTTCATGACATGTTTAAATGTGTTAATGGGATTGAATTAGTGTAAAGCATGACATTTCTTGTTGCCAGCAGGTGGCGCTATGCCTAACTGAATATTGGCTATTGAATACTGACTTGTAGATGTCTTCAGGCCAGGACTCTTATCAAACATGTGAAGTTTGGGGCAGATCAGACATTGTATGTCTGACTTACAACAGCTTTCTGTTTCATGGCGAAACATCAGACTTTGTCAGGCTGCCACGGACGCGCCCTTCAGCGAAATCTCAAGATCTTCATAATTTAACATCACCAAGGCCTTTAGATTAGACTGACCAAACATGAAGATTATTCAAAATATCTCACTTCCTGTTGGGTTTTCAGATTTTGCTCCCAGGTACTATCGAGCCATTTTGCCACGCCTAACTTCTGAACACATTTTGCCACGCCTAACTTCTGAACACATTTTGCCACCCCTAACTTCTGAACACATTTTGCCACGCCTAACTTCTGACGCGTGTGCAAAGTTTCATGAGTTTTCGAGCATGTTTACGCCCTCGAAAATGTGATTCAATTCGGAGAAGAAGAATAATAGACGAGCAATTCCAATAGGGTCCCAACACCATCGGTGCTTGGGCCCTAATAAATAAATAAATTTTATAAATAAATAAAAAACGCTTTTATCAGGCTTCTCGATATTGGAGCTTTGGAGTTTTAACATATTTCAGTCCCATTCATCATTTCTCTGAGTGCAATGTTTAATGGGGGAGAATATTTCAATATAGTAAATGCAATTCTCACATTTCCTATGTTTTTGTCAATTGTGTTAGATCAAAAGTGGTCAGTTTTGGGTAGGATATCAGAGTATCAAAATACTGAACACAACTCAAGATATCTTGCAACATCTCAGAACTAAGTCCTCAAAACTTGAGTTCCAGTGATTTTTGTCACAGATGTGGCAGAGCTGGACAGCTCGAGGCTATACACACACACACACACCCACACACACACTGAACATCAAGGCACAGCACTGCCCCGAACTGGGTCACAGCCACAAAACATAACAGTCCTAAAAACATCCAGTGCATCACACAAACACGTTTAATCATTTCCATGCACTATATTTACATGAGTGCATATAGCAAACTCACTTGCATAAAAGAATGAAAAAATGCCCATATTCTTTTATAAGTCCACTTCTGAACGGGATTTCCTGTCTCTCATTTTTATTTAACTGTAAACCTTTCGAAAAACTTTGTTAACTCAGAAAAGTGAGTAAAATAGTGTGTGTGTGTGTGTGTGTGTGTGTGTGTGTGTGTGTGTGTGTTTCTTTCAGGGCAAGTGTTCAACCCAGCTTGTGTATATGTATCATAACTGCTCATTATGCTCATAATTAACTCCCTATGGGATTTCAGGACTGCCTGTTCTCTCAGGGAAAAGAAAAGTGAGATAAATGCTAGTTTAGATTAAAAAAAAAATACTAGGCACTGTGTGTGTGTGTGTGTGTGTGTGTGTGTGTGTGTGTGTGTGTGTGTGTGTGTGTGTGTGTGTGTGTGTGTGTGTGTGTGTGTGTGTGTGTGTGTGTGTGTGTGTGTGTGTGTGTGTGTGTGTGTGTGTGTGTGTGTGTGTGTGTGTGTGTGTGTGTGTGTGTGTCCTGGGAAACCCTACATTATGGGGAACTAAACCAAGGTGCTAGGCAAACCTGTTAGAAAACCTGTTTTATTTGATTTAGTATTTATTGTATTTTAGTATTTATTTTAATATTTTAGTATTTTATTTTATGTTAGAGGGCAGAAATGACACACATCACTTTTAATAATTTTTGAAAAATTATTTATACTTCTTTTTTTTTTTTGCAGCCTCCGTAAAATGGTTTTCTCCCTGTTGCTCTTGTTCTGTCTCCATCCATCTTTCCCTGTGCAAGCTGCCTATATCATTATGAGTTATCCATATATATGCATAAATGAATTCCAATCATTTATACATGTCCCTATAATATGTGTCCTCATTTGCATAATCTTCACTTGGGTACTTGTGCATTCTCCGCTCTCGGTTCGCTCTGGCTGGACTGTGAGCTTCTCCCGCTTGCATCCCTGCCTTCCCCTGTCCTCTTCCATCAAACTCTAACTCTCTCTCTCTCTCTTTCTGTTGATTTCATGTTTTAACTCGCCCCTACTTCCCGCCTCTCTCTGATGAGACCTCTTTGAAGTCATGGTTGTCACAGCAACGACATGATAGTGAGGGGATGGTTGCGGGCTATCTCTCTGTGGAACGCTGGGGATTCTCTGATCGTCCCAAGTCTATAAATCAAACTCTAAAATTAGCATTTTTCTTGGTGAGTGAATATGGCTATCATTCAAACACAATCGTAAATGTTCACCCACGGTAGTGTCAGTTTCCCCCCCAGCACATTTAAAATCATGTCTGTCATCATTGCATGTTGTGAAAGCCCTTTGATTGGTTTCAAATGTCACGCTGTGTGATATTTGAGAGTGCACTGTTTCGTAGGAGATTTGAATGCAGATTTTAGGCCATTCGTGAATGGAGATTTCAGGTCAGTCAACAGCACTGTGTGTTATTTTTATCACACATGTATTGGGTTTCCCCACCAGGGGTCTAAAAATAGACACACAAAAAAAAAAGAAGAAGGGAGAGGCAGTTTAGTGGGGAGTGGGAGGGAGGAAGAGGAGAGAGAAGAAGAATGAGCAAGTGAAAGACTAGCCCGCTCCTCCTCTTGTGGCCTTTCTACTGGAGTGGATCGATCACGAAGACCCTCAGAGGGTCTCAATCTCGAGGCCACCATAAAGTGAATCCTTCATTACATACTGCCAGTGGCCAAGCCTTTTTGGTATATGTGTGCAAAATGAAGCCTGAGCTCAGTGAAAGCGAAATTGGATGAAGCCTATATTAAAGAGCAAATCACCGGAAAATGGTCTGTAATAGTATATGACAGATTTATGCGTTTAGCTAAAGCTGTTTTATGAAATATTATCACTATATATTTTAAAGCCTTGTCTGCTTCAATTTACACACACACACACAATGATAACCTACAAGTGTTAGATTTTATTTAAAGGGATAGTTCACCCAGAAATAAAACATTCTGTCATAATTTACCCACCCTTTATTTATGTTTGTTGTCCATACATTGAAAGTCAATGGAGTCTGTGGGGAGCAGGGCGGGGCCGAGAGCCTTGGGAACGGAGCGAGGCCGGTGGTGTGAGTGTTAATGAGCATCACCTGTGCGCCACACCGGTTTTGAGTTCCATGAAGGAGCTCCGGAAAAATAAAAAGAGGAGTGACAACAGTGCAAAACAAGAGAGAAACGCCTTGGACTTTATGTTGATGGTTTACTTTATGTTAGTGTTTATTTACATCAAGTGCAAATAACATGCCTTGTTGACAAGTGCTATCCGCATTAGCTCCACCTATCAATGCCTGGTTGGGCCACATAAGATTAAAAAAGACGCACGTATTCAATGTCTTCAGTGCTGTAGTGAGTAAAACGGAAGGCTCAAGGATCTAGATTTTGACGCGATCGAATCGTTCAAATCCGCCTTTTGCAGAGCTTGCTCTTCTCCCCTTTTCCATCACATATCACTTCGGAAAGGCATTTAATTTTAATTAAAAAAATTAAGAACATTTTCTAAAAATAGAAAGAATGTGCAAAACTAAATGTTTAATAATAATAAAAGCATTTATTGGGTAGATGTAAGCTAGGTGTTTTTTATTGTCCCGTTAAGGCAGCATCCATTTAATAATTTTAATAAATATAATCATTTACACTCTATGTTATTATTGCATTCTGTTAATGTAAAACAATACTGAGGTGCAAATAGTATGTATCTGTCAAAATAAAGTATACAGTGCATGTAATTATTATTTACACATATTGTAAAGAACTGCTTTTACATGGAGCATTGAATATATCACTATTTTCACTTAGTATGCTAATTCACTTAATAGCATCTACAGCTAGTTGCACTTAGTGTAAATAACATCTATCACTATTTGCACTTATAGTGAATAGCAATTATCAGCATGTAAATAACAATTATCGCTAAGAAAATATGCTAAGTATTTTCACTGAGCGTAAATAGAATCTAGTGCAAATAGCCACTGCCTTATTTTATTTATATGTCGCAGTCGTCCGTGAGGGGCTGACGCTTATTTTCGTTTTGTTGTTCGTTTGTTTTATTATTAAAGTTACGTTCATCGTTTGGCTCCTTCCCTGGACGTGAACTTTGTTACAGAGTCTAACTAGATTGGGCAAATTCTTCAAAATATATTTTTCATGAAACTCTAGATGGCGCTGGCTGATAGTAGTGTTTCAACGGATCGCAAAACTCACGGTTCGGATCATACTGGGGCTTTTGAGTCACGCATTAGATAATTTTTCGGATCAGCAAGAAGAAAATTGTGGTGGGGTGGGTGGGACTTTGCTTTCCATTGATTACTTAAAAAAAGTACTTTAAGTACGGTGTCACTTTAAGAGCTAATGGATCCAGTATAATGATACACGTCCGATTTCTTTCTCAACTCTCCACGTCACTTAAAGGTGCTGTATGTAACTTTTTGACTGTACTAAAGCATAAAAATACTATAATATGTTTGCAGATATTTAGGAAACATGCTGAGTTTGCATACGCGTTTCTCCGAAAAACAATACTACAGCCAGTTATTCAACTTTGAAATGCGCGTTCCATGTCGGAATGTCTGTTTGTTTTGGTCTGTGTGATAACGCACGTTGCCAATTTACCCAATAGTATTTCGACAACACAGGTTGCCAGGTGGCGTAAAACACAGTGTATTGCTGCCATGGAAGCCAGTGAACAAACTGGATCAGAGATCGCAGATTCTACCCGACCTAAAAAGCCTTGACATTAATCTAAAAATCTCTATGAACGGAATCACATTAAAACGCAAAAATTTTAACTCATCAACTTTCAGCGTGTAAGTCTATTTGCTTCCATAGTCACTCACTCGTTCCTGTTGTGTGTCTTTAAACTGGCAACCCGCATGAGCGTCGAGTCTGAGGAGGAGGGGGCGGGGCAAACAATATTTAGAATTCGGACTGCAGTACCCATTTCAACCACTATCATTCTTACATACTACACCTTTAAGACATAACTGACTGTGTTTACGAGAATACTTGCTATCATAAATGCGCCTCTCTCTGTATGTGTGCGCCTCGGATGTGTGCGTTCTTTCTTTCTTTCTTTCTTTCTTTCTTTCTTTCTTTCTTTCTTTCTTTCTTTCTTTCTTTCTTTCTTTCTTTCTTTCACTGTCAGATAGAATGAATAGCAAAGCATAAAACATGAGAATGCTTCAGTTATCTGTTGAATTATTCAATTATTCATCTATTTTTCAACTCTATTATTGATCCTGATAGAACTGACTGAATGGTTAATGTCTTTCTAAGACAGAAAAAGAAACTGAGGACAAAACGCGGGTGTGTGATTGTTGGTGTATGTTGTGTATGCATTCTGCTTTGGTATAATCTAAATCTTTCTGACAGGCTTTTGTTTTTCACCTTCTGCTTCCTTGTTCAATCACACATGCACAAATGCACATGCACCACAAATGTCAATGCTTCTCTGCTGCATGGGCAGGCTGGTAGTAAAAAGCTCCAGGCTGTGCAGTGCTGCACCTTAAACCACACACAGTTCTTCATTATCCCACAAAGGTTTATCACATATATACACACATAGAGGCTGTATAGAGCACAAACACACACACATTGTGTTTTCATGTTTTATGGGGACCTTAAATAGACATACTATGCTGTACAAACTGTATATTCTATCCCCTTACAGTAACACTACCCATCTCAGAACATTTTCTGCATTTTTTACATTTTCAAAAAAACTCATTCTGTATGATTTATAAGCCTGTTTCCTCATGGGGACCTCAATTTAGATCCCCACGTTGACACGAGTCCCCATGAATGTGCATTCAGGTTGAAGTCTCCACCGGGATAGAAAAACACACACACGCCACACAGACACAGACACAGACACACACACACACACACACACACACACACACACACACACACACACACACACACACACACACACACACACACACACACACACACACACACACACACACACACACACACACACACACACACACACACACACACACACACACACACACACACACACACACACACACACACACACACACACACACACACACACACACACACACACACACACACACACACACACACACACACACACACACACACACACACACACACACACACACACACACACACACACACACACACACACACTGCAGTGTTATAAACATCTGCTCATGTGCTGCAGTCTAGTGGTATCTCTTAAGTTTCCCACAGCAGAATGAGTTTTCTTTTACTGCAGTATAGTGGACATATGACAGCGCGTTATGGACCTTAACCTCTGTTATTTATTGAGTTTTACACACAAGTTTGTTGTTGTTCTCTTTAATGTTAATTGTGCTGGTCCATATTGGGCATCTAAATCCTGATTTTGTTTCTCATGGCTTTTAGTAAAAAAATAAAAAAATAAAGCAAAATTCACGTGAAATCCATTTAAATGCACTGTTGAAAATGTTAATAAAAAGTTATCTTAATTACCTAACCATACAGTGCAGAATATTATATTTTAAAATGTCAAAGTATTTTTAAGACTGCGTTTTAATGTAAAAGTATATTGTTAAAATGATGTTTTATAAGTAAGTGTCAATCACGTTATATAGTATGTACCTGTATGGTAAGGAGACAATCCCTCTCCAAAACCATTATGATTGTTTAGATTTTAATTAGTTTCTTATTGGTGTTATCAGCTATGAACTTTGGGTTGCCTTTAATGTTGTTTTATTATTGTTTATTGTGTCATTTTAGCGTCTTGGTGTTTTGTGTTTGTGTTGGTCACACTGTGCCTTTATTATAGGACAGTTACTGCAGAGACAATTTTGTACGAACTTTTGTACGAACGTCTATGAATATCCATTTGTTTTACAGAACAAAAAATGAATGGCTCAAATTGGTCAGTATATTAACAATAATATATACTTTAATTACATACAGTTAGGAACTGAAACATGTACAGTCACCCAAATTACATCACTTGTGTAAATATGCACTGTATAAAATGTTAGTAAAAGTTACCTTAAAATATATTTGAAAAGACATATATACAGTATGTATGTATATTTGTATATTATATATGTAAAAGTATGATTTATATATATATATATATATATATATATATATATATATATATATATATATATATATATATATATATATATATATATATATATATATATATATATATATATATCAGTAAATTATTATAGAAAGTTTATTAATACACATTTTAGTGATTCTGAGAATTATGAAAAATAAAAATAAAATTGCCTCTAAAAATTCACAAAAAATTTAAAAAATTGCAGAATCTATTATTCTTTATAACCTCCAATCAACGCTGCCTGTAAGTGCTTAGAAGCTTCTGTCAATGATAATCTTTGGTTTTCATGTTACCACTGCTTTCTTCAAATTCCACCCAATAGTTTCAAAGAGATCTAAATCTGAAGACTGTACAGGTCACTCGAGAACATTCTACGACTCATCCCTGAACCAAGCTGGAGTAGATTTGGATGTATACTTTGGGATGGCTGTCCTGCAGTAAAGTCCATTGATGATCAAAGCTTCAGTCTCTGCACCGAAGACATCACCATCTTTGCCAAAATGGCTTGACACTTTAAAGAATTCATGATGTCCTTCACACAGTCAAGATTTTCACTTCCTGCAGCAGCAAAGCACCCTCATAACAAGACTGGACCCTTCGTGTTAGACCATGGAGATGGTGTTCTTCTGCTCAGAAGCTGTGCCTTTTTTGCACCAGACATAGTGATCCAAGGGACCAAGAAATTCCAGTTTGGTCACATCACTCCATAAAACATTCTTCCAGAACTCCACAGGTCTATCCAAATAAAGTTTAGCATATTCTCACGTCAGCTTTTTATGTTCTTCTTGGTCATGAGTGGCATTCTGCAAGATGTCCCAACCTGAAGGCCATGCTTGTCTAGTGTTCTTCTTATGTTTTTCCTCCTTTCATCAGGTCATCTTGCAAGTCTTTGGCAGTAAATTGAGGGATTTTCTCAGTTGCTCTGATCAAACACTTTATTCCCCTTAATGGTATTGTGCGTATTCTTCAAAACCCTCAAAGGTTTTCTGGTACAACACATTTTAAACGTATAGAATAAGGCTGTCAGCTGTGCCTCAAGGAACTTTTAGTGTTTTAGAAATCTTCCTTTAGACTTTCTAATGTAATTTGTTCTCTACAGCTTTTGTGAGAGTTTCTTATTTCATATTTAGTTTTTATAGTCTTTTATATAGTCTATATAGTCTATTATAGTTTTATAGTATTATAGTCATATTTGCTACTCAACTTTAGCATAAACATAATTGTGTTTCAACACAATTTTGTACCATATGGTACAAATAAAGGACTTAAAAACAGCAGCGTTGAACACGGGTTGAATAATTATGACATACAGTAGCTGTATTACAAAAAAATTGATAGAAAAGCTTACATTGTGTAAATGATTACAGTCTGATACTGTATACCTACTGTATAATATTTAGTAATTCCTGGAATCATATCACTTTATGTAAAAAAAAAAAGGTAGCCCAAAAGTAGCATTTAAGTACGCACGTATGCATTTTAGTTAAAGGACACAATTTTTGTTGTTCAGGGAACAATTTTTTAATTAAATGTTAACCGTATACTGTATGACTCACATGCCTTCACCGACATATGCAGACCTAAAACTAACTATGACCTTATTGAGCCTCATCAGCGTCAAACTGAGTGAAAGTCTCTCTTCTGTCATCCCATCCCCATTCAGCCAAATCACCGCAGTGCTGAAAGAGTGAGAGCGAGCGAGCGAGCGACGTGAGAGAGAGCGAGCGAGAAAGAGAGGGAGAGAACACGCGTGTGTGTGGTGTGTGTTAGTGTGTGAAAGAGCGAGTGAGGTAGAGAGAGAAGAAAACTGCAAAATCTGTCAAGGTTTTCCAGGCGTTTGGTTATTCCTCTCGACGCCTGTGCAGCGCTGACTCGGGTCGCGTGCTGGAGGGTGAGTGCTCGTGCTCTTCTTTCTTCTTGCACGTTACCGTCGCTGTATGAGTGGCGCGTGATTAGACAGCATAGTTTGAAGTCGAGAGATCGATTCGTTCCGGTGCTTTCGAGCCAAGTATGACAGATCCAGTCAATTCGTCTCCAGTAGTCTTGCGGACCACGTACTATAGTGAAACGCTGATTTATTTATTTATTTTTACATTAATCATTATTTTCTCTATTTTGCGACCATTCTTAGATGTGAGTTTTGTATCGTTCATTTTTTTTGTCGCACTTAGCGCGAGACTCGTAGTTAGGTTTGACTACGGGCTCGTGTCGGTGGACGGACTGGTATGTGTCATGGATGTTGCTCATTTCTCTAGTGCCGACTTTGGTAACGCTACGAGAAAAGAGTGTAGCTACTGCGGTTGTGAGGATTTGAGAAGGGGATAGACACGATGTTTGTGTATGGGTCAGGATTTGCCTGTACAATACGGATAGTAAAACCTGAAATCAACCAGCTAACATACTGTAGAAATATGCTAAAAAATATCCCAATGATATGTAGCCTAAATATGTAGGGATGTTTCTGTAAGGGTTGTGAATAGAAATTAGCCAAAGAAGGAAGTTCCCATGATGATAGAGAAAAATAGGCGTTTGTGAGGGTCACGTTTGCCTTCATTGTAGGGGCAAAGATAGTAAAATCTGAAATCACTTTGTGAAATTACTTTGTGGGGTACAACTAGCTGTCCCCATGAGGACAACGGCTTAATATGCTAGGTAATGTTCTAATGAAAAACTAAAAATGCAGAAATGTTTGTGTAAGGTTTAGAGAGGATATGAAATATCCTTACTTCAATATAAAAACAATATAACTCTATAAGGAAAGTCTTCTTCTTTATGATGGTGTATGTGTGTGAGAGATGGCGAGAGAGAGAGAGAGGATGAGGACAAAGTGACAGAATGGCTGAATTATTTATATATATTTTTTGATTCCGCCTTGAGTCAGGTATGATTATTTTCTGCCTTCGTGTGGCTTTGCTGGAATGAAGATATCAGTTTGAGCTTTATGAATGGTGCTCTGTATCTCTGTGAAGTGAGCTGAAATCATGAATGTGCACATGTGAATGCATGTGCGTGTGTCACTGAAAGCTTGCACATGCGTGCAGGCCTGTATGCGCGACTGTCCTCTGAGATATTTTGGGCCAAGGTCTTTCCCCAGACCCCTTCCTCCCCCTTATTCCTTTTGCTCTAAATACTTAAATACCATCCTTTCATAAAGCACACATTTCTCTACTCATTTCCTCCCACACTCTTCCCACTTGCCAGTTGGCCTAACCTGCTGACAGGGGAACATATTGCCATCTCTACAGAAAACTACACTCCCCTTGGGCTCTTGCTCCCCAGTCGAGTGGACACGCCATCTGTGGAACCCCCCAGTACACCACGAGGGCTGTTTTTCTAAATGTGGTCATGTCTGGCGAATATTGAACGCCCTCCTACGTAAGACCTATATTGCCTAAATCCCCTGGAAGAAATAAAGGACGATTGGATATTGTTCTGTTGTGCTGTAAGGCTAATAGGGGCCGATGTTTTAGATTGGTTGAGTTATTGTGTTTTGTTACAGTGTTTTTAATGGTCACAGCAGCGAGGGTTTTATTACGTTTCTTACTAGATTTTCAGTCCAATGTAGATTACAGCACTTTACAGCTACGCTCTTTTTGGGTGTGCACAAAAGTTTCTGATGACTTTTTTCCCGGAATCCACAGTGCAATTTTGTTGTATGCACATACGTGTGTTATAGATAAATATACTATTTTATACTTTGTATTTTCTCAAACATGCGACAGAAATCGCCAACCTCCCAGAAAGCCTTCTTGATCAAGATTACAGAGTTGTGGTCTGTGCGTCGCCTGATTTCAGCACCACTGTGATGGACAGCTCCCAATTGCCTGTTTCCTCTCCCACCCTGTAGCCTTGATTTGCTCTCTTTTATCTTTTTCTCTTTCACTGAGTGTCTTTCTACTCGCTTTGCCCCTCACGGCTTTTAAAACGGGTTATATTGGTACCTGCATATTTACATTTCAATAGCTGTATCACATGACCAGCTGTTTCTGCAGTATGCACATATTGACCACTATGATTTATTCATGTATTTTTTCTTTTCTTATCATCTGTAGAGATGATTTTTAACTAATAATTATTAAATACAATTATTTCAATATTTAGTTATTTTAAATTACTTTAAAATGATTATTTATTTATTTTACGGACAATTAATCATATCATAGATTGAGCAGCATGTTTATTATTTTTGCTTGCTGGATGAATTTGTTTTGTCTTTTTACTTGGGCCAGTAACCAACCATCCAGAGTTCCCTAGCTGCTCAGAACACTTTAGACACTGCGTAGCAATGCCCTGGCACCCACCCACACCATCCTTGAAAGAGACTTTTGCATATGCACACTCTACTTCTTCATAAAATGTACTACTATTGCGGTGCTGGTTCACCAAGTGCTAATGCCTTCTTCAGAGGAACTTCATTATTCACCATATTATCTTTCCCGAAGCCATTTTTCCTTACCTTTAACTTCTTCAAAGCTCCTCTTTTCTCCTCTGCTCTGCTCTGTCAATGCTCTATGGATTATCTTAACACTCACACATAAACCACCATTCACTACGAATCCTTCATTCATATCAAGCACACCCGGGGGCTCCCGACACAAACCGGAGAGGATTTCACCAATAATAACCTGTTATTGTGTGTTCTCCCCCCTGCCAAACACCAAGCCTAAAAAAATGTTAATTTTCCAGTCTTCTAATCCAGCGGCTATATGGTGCCATTCAGTGAATTAAAGGAAATTGTGACTCTTCTGGAGGCATGCCAGTCAAATCCTCACTCTTGTTCCAGAGTGTGAGTGCAAAATGTGTAACAATCCAGGAGGTATTACACAGCAAAACCTATCCGATACTGTTCACGTTCTCTTTTTCTTGATTGTTCTTTCTGATTCTCTCTCTCTCTGTGTGTGTTTACCTTCAAGCTTTGATGTGTCAATCTATTCAGCAGATACACAGCTGTGATGCTTTTACTGCTGGGTATTACCACAACCGTCGGTTCTATACCCCTAAACAATGGATTTAGCTAATGATCTGCTTGTGTAATCGCCTGTTTGTCAGAAAACAGACCTTTTAGGGGCTAGTTGATTAATAGCTAACATTGCGCCATGGCACAGCGGGTAGTGCACGGGCTCACATGGGGTGCAGAATCCAGTTTGTGTCCCAATCCCATTCTCCCTCTCTCTCCCTCGCACTTTCCTGCTATTCCGAGGCAAAGGCCATAAAAATGAAATACCTAATGATTTATTGTGTCTTTAAGCACTCGTATAATTCTGAAGATATGTCTCACTGCACGTTTGCCCCTAATCATTTTAGTCATACACTATTTAAAGGACACTGTTTGTCCTTCATCTGTTTGTTCTGTTGATGAGTCACACACTAGTTCAGTAGTCGATGGAGAGGAATTTTTCATCAAGCCCTTCAGGCACAGCTAATATAATAATAATTCTTGGCCTATAGTTATTATAGTGCACTCTCTTTGCCTTAATTGGCAAATGGTTGATATTGAAACAAAACCCAGTAAAATAACTCATGATTTTTTCCACATGATTGCCGCTTTTGCACAAAGTAAGAAAAAAATATTCATTGGCAAACTTTTGCAGAGATACTATATTGCCAAAAGTTTTGGGACGCCTGCCTTTACAGGCACATGAACTTTAAGGACATCCCATTCTTAATCCGTAGGGTTTAATATGGAGTTCACCCTTTGCAGCTATAACAGCTTCAACTCTTCTGAGAAGGCTTTCCACAAGGTTTAGGAGTGTGTTTATGGGAATTTTTTACCATTCTTCTAGAAGCGCATTTGTGAGGTCAGGCACTGATGTTTTCGACGAGAAGTCCTGGATCGCTGTCTCTGCTCTAATTCATCCCAAAGGTGTTCCATCGGGTTGAGGTCAGGACTCTGTGCAGGCCAGTCAAGTTCCTCCACATCAAACTCGCTCATCCATGTCTTTATGAACCTTGCTTTGTGCGCTGGTCCGCAGTCATGTTGGAACTGGAAGGGGCCATCCCCAAACTGTTCCCACAAAGTTGGGAGCATGAAATTGTCCAAAATGTCTTGGTATGCTGAAGCATTAAGAGTTCCTTTCACTGGAACTAAGGGGCCAAGCCCAACCCCTGAAAAACAACCCCACACCCTAATCCCCCCTCCACCAAACTTTACACTTGGCACAATGCAGTCAGGCAAGTACCGTTCTCCTGGCAACCGTCAAACCCAGACTCGTCCATCAGTTTGCTAGACAGAGAAGCATGATTGGTCACTCCAGTCCAGTGGCGGAGTGCTTTACACCACTGCATCTGACGCTTTGCATTGCACTTGGTGATGTAAGGCTTGGATGCAGCTGCACGGTCATGGAAACCCATTCCATGAAGCTCTCTACGCATTGTTCTTGAGCTAATCTGAAGGCCACACGAAATTTGGCGGTCTGTAGCTATTGACTCTGTAGAAAGTTGGCAACCTCTGCGCACGCGCTGACCCTGCTCTGTGATTTTACGTGGCTGAGTTGCTGTTGTTCCCAATTGCTCTCACTTTGTTATAATGCCACTAACAGTTGCCCATGGAATATTTAGTAGTGAGGAAATTTCACAAATGGACATATTGCACAGTTGGCAACCTATCACGATATCACAATGAATTCACTGAGCCCCTGAGAGCGACCCCATTCTTTCACAAATGTTTGTAGAAGCTTTTATACACCTGTGGCCATGGAAGTGATTGGAACACCTGAATTCAATGATTTGGAGGGGTGTCCCAATACATTTGGAACTAGTGTAAGTTGTTGAACAATTGCTGAACGGTTCAAATTGAGCAGAATTATTTCATTTATATTTAATAATTGTGACTACTTGAGTAACTACATAAGTTGATTTGACAAAAGCTAAGTAGCAACATTATTATTACATGCAAATGGTAGTAATTGATCTGCTCAATTTCTCAATTGCAACACCAAGCTCATGGGTTCGACTCTTAGGAAACACACATAGTGACAGAATAGGATTGCTTATATATAAGGTTATGTGTAATTTTAGGTGTTATGTGTGTTTGTTTATTTATGTGATCAGACCGATCGTTTTTCGGCCAAAACATACACTGACATTCAAAAATTCAGGGTCAGTAAGAATATTTTTAATGTGGTTAAAGCCTCTTTGATGCAAATAAAATAAATGCAAGGCTGCATTTATCTGATCAAACATACAGTAATATTTTGTAATATTATGACAATTAAAAATAACTGTTTTCTAATTTAAAACATTTTAAAATGTGATGTATTCCTGTGATGAAAAACTAAATTTTCAGCATCATTACTCTATTCTTCAGTGTCACATGATCCTTGTGAAATCACTAATATGCTGATTTGGTGCTCAAGAAACATTTATTTATTATTATTATTATTAGTAGTAGTAGTTTCATCAATACAGAAAACAGTTATACTGTTCATAAGAATAGCATTTATTTGAAATTTTGTAACATTATAAATGTTTTCAACTTTGAAAAAAAAAACTTTTGAATGTTATTGTATTTAGAGATCATAATATTACTGGGGTGGTCTTGTTTGACTAGGACTAGCAACCAATAACCCATTGCATGATTTTTTGTTTATTCATTTATTCATGTTCTTCTCTCCCATCTTTTTAGATGAGTTCATTTAGCACCAGGGCACTGACGCTCCTGTCGTCTGTGTTTGGGGCGTGCGGGCTGCTCCTGGTCGGTGTGGCTGTGTCGACGGACTATTGGCTGTTAATGGAAGAGGGCATTGTCCTGCAGCAGAACCAGACCAATGAGGTGAAGATGGCTCTGCATTCTGGACTCTGGAGAGTCTGTTTTGTGGCTGGTAGGTACCATTACTGATAGAGCTGCCTCATCTTCTATCACTTGACCAGGGGTGCGTTTAACCAACTATGGTCGTAAGTTCCGTCATTACAACATAGTTCAACGGTTTGCCGTTTCCTGAAACCATAGTTCCTGCAAACAGCATCACAAATTTACGTGGTTGGAACTACAGCTCTCGAGCTGTGGTTAGAAGCATGGTTTCTAACCTCATGACATGTGGACTTAAAGGGATAGTTCACCCCAAAATGAAAATTACCCCATGATTTACTCACCCTCAAGCCATCCTAGGTGTTCAGAGTTATATTAAAAAATGTCCTGTCTCTTCCAAGCTTTATAATGGTAGTCCTGATTTTGAAGCCCAAAAAAGTGCATCCATCCATCATAAAATTAATCCACACTGCTCCAGAGGGTTAATAGAAGCCTTCTGAAGCAAAGCGATGTGTTTGTGTAAGAAAAATATCCATATTTAAAACTTCATAAATTAAAATCAAAGCTTACACTACTCCTACATCCTACAGTACGTCATACATCGCATCAGGGGTTACTCTTTTGGTGTAAGTCGACTTGCCGTAAGTGTTATGAACTGCTCCGAGACTGAAAGGTTGAGGATCCAAGCGCAGTATTTATTCAGAGGGTAATCCACAATCATAATCCAAATGCAGGTAAAGGTAATATACCAGCAAAACAGTCCAAACAAGAACAGTCCAAGAACCACAAACAAAGAGTAATCCAGAACACCAGGCAGAAAGAACCAAGACAAGAAACAAAGACTCAGAAATGCACCAATTACAGACAAGCAAGACCTAGCAAAGAGTGACTAAATAAACCAGGTTTATATAGGCAGAAACTAACAAGCTAATGAACAACAGCTGAATACCATCATGGCTGATTAATCTGAGCAGTGGGTAATGGGTAATGTAGTCTTTGACAATAGCCCGGGGTGGAGTGCCCTCTGGTTGTAATCCCGGGCACTCTCAATGGTGATCGGGGCAGTAAGCTAGTTATTTTAGTTTATAGTTATTTTTCGAACAAAAACCCATCGCTTCGCTTCAGAATTTTAATTAACCCTCCGGAGCCGTGTGGAGCACTTTTATAATGGATAGATGCACTTTTTGGACTTCAAAATCAAGACCGTCAATCACTAGTATTAAGGGATAGTTCACCCAAAAAGTGAAAATCCTGTCATCATTTACTCACCCTCAAGTTGTTCCAAACCTGTATGAGTTTCTTTGTTCTACTGTACACAAAAGAAGATTTTTTGAAAAACGTTTGTAACCAAGCAGAGAGAGCAACCATTGACTACCATAATAGGGAAAAAAATACTATAGTAGTCAATGGTTGCTCTATCTGCTTCGTTACAAACATTCTTCAAAATATCATCATTTGTGTTCAGCAGAACAAAGAAACTCTTACAGGTTTGGAACAACTTGAGGGTGAGTAAATGATGACAGGATTTTCATTTTTGGGTGAACTATCCCTTTAAATAGATCATGCTCTTGGGCACAATAAGCAACCTAACATTCATTAAATTATATATCGTTTATTCTATTTAAATATACTGTGTATACATTTTAATCTATATATTTTAGCGTCTCAACAATCAACGCCATTTTGAAGTGTATGCATATGCGCATTTGCGACATATGAGGGAACCTGTGATGAATCAAACATCAAATAAAGGAAAATGGTATGGAACAAAAACGGTGAAGTAGTCATTAGGTGCCATGTTCGTTACAGCAGCATCTCTGAGATCTTGAATAGATCAATTAGCAGAAGTTATTACTCCTCCACCTGTGACACTCCTCTATTGTTGAACAAATGTGGTTGAAACATGTTACTACGGTTTCAGGAAACAGTCGTGACTAGTTGGTTAGTTTCTCCAGCGATATATATCGTACTGTGGTAGTTAATCAGTGAGTTACATCGTTGTATGGAAAACTCACCCCAGTTTGTTGCTGAGGCAGATGGCTAATTAAAAACCAAATGGCGATTGATTGTGGCGTCATGCTGTGTCAAGCATCACTTCCTCTCAACGTTGACTCCTGCATCAGGTGTTGCTCACAGATCCAAAGGTGAATCCCTGTGCATCAGTGTATTATCAAATGGCAGTGTCATCTAAATGCTACCTTGGTTAAGTTAGAGGTGTATTTGTGGGGCGTCCTGCTGTTTTATGCTGCTGGTCTTCAGTGTCCCTGCACTGCACTGGTGTGGCATCCTATTGCATCACCCTCCCAAATCGTGCCACACATTGAAACAGTAACTAGTGAGGCTGTGTGGGCACACCACTGCAAGATGCCAAATCAGTAACCACATTAAATTGCTAGGCTAATAAAAGATGTAGTTTTCAGTTTTGCTTCAAGTGCACCTATTATGCTATTTTAAAGGTTCCTAATTATGTTTTGGATGTCTCCTACAATAGGTTTAAATGTATGTAAGGTCAAAAACACTTTCATTTTCTCATAATATATATTGCAGCGTAACCTCTTTTCTCACAGAAAATGGTTTGATAAAGGATTCAGCCTCTCTAAACCCCGAAAGCCTACTCTGCTCTGGTTGGTCAGATGGCCCAGTCTGTTGTGATTGGTCTACCGCTTACAGCATATATCAGAAACAAAGCTTCCATTACCATATCTGAATGTCAGCTCCGGAGGCTTCCTCAGCACTTTTATACACAGTGATATGTACAGTAATGATGGCATTGATTTTACCATATCAATTCAAGCCCAAGGGCCCTATCATACACCCGGCGCAATGCAGCGTAAGGCGCAATGCAAGGGTTTCTTGGTAATTTCAGCCCGATGCAGTTGCCATTTTCATGTCTTGCGCCACGTTGTTTAAATGGCAAATGCATTTGCGCCCATCTGTGTGCCCATGGGCGTGCTGTTCTGATGAGGTGTGTTCAGGCGCATTGTTGGCGCTTTGCTATTTTGAGGCAACTGAAAACAACTGCGCCATTGACCAACAAAAACCTGGTCTGAAGTCAATAGTGCAGTATTTTCTGTGTTATTTAAAGACCGCATTAGTAATATGCGCATAAAGGCAGGTGCACAACACGCATACACTCAGGGACGCACAGCAGCACACAAACATTTTTAAATATAAAAATTAAAAGGATTCCTCTCTGGGGAAGCGTTCGGTTTTTACGCTTGCAAATTCCACCATGTAAATAGCAAATCCGCCATGGTGCGAGCGCATCTGGCTTTTAAAGGGAATGGGAATTGAGACTCTGATTGGTTTATTGCACATTATGCCCAAAACACACCAATGACTCATTAAGAGAATAGGTACAACCCTTTTAGACCATGCGCCGGGCTCGCCGACCATTTTTCCAGTCATTAACTAGCAAAAGTGGATTTGGACACACCCTAATGCCTAGTTCAGACTGCACGATTTTCAAACTCGGCGGGTCACTGCTCTTTTCACACTGCATGACTATCTGGGCCAGCACTCAGTCACAGCTGTGTTCACACTGCACAATGGATCGGCGACAGGGGGTTTCACATTGCATGACTTTACAAGAGAAAGAATCGGCGACAGTTCTGTCCCGTCCGCAAATGAAGTTTCACAACAAAACACACGCGAGAAGCGAGAAGCGAGAAGTGAGAAGGAAACAACGCGAGATCACACGTGCGTCTGAACGGAGTTCTTGCACGAGACTGGAATTGTTATTAAAAATATAGACTGCAGTGCAGAAATTTGCGGTCCAAATTGTCTGTGCGCTTATTTGCAGCAAAAGGAGAAAAAGAAAAAAGATTATGGTGGAGGAAATGGTTGGAGAGACACAGGGAGCAATGATTGTGTTCTGCAAAGAGAGTTGGAGGTACATAAATAGTTTTGCAATGTGCTACTGTTGCGGTTGGTCAAGCAAATGTTTGTGCTTTGTTTCTGTTTGATATAATTGTAAATATATCTATTAAAATACTGATATTCTGGTCTATAACTCCTCCCCGAACTTCCCGCTGCCATGTATCTTGCTCTCTCATTGGCTGTCGGTCATCGCCGATGTATTTTCAGTCAGAACACATTTCACACAGCAGGAGTTTGAATCACCGACAGGTCCAGATATTTAGTATGCCAAATATATCGCGGGCGTCGGCGACTCATCGGCGAGTCTCTTTTATCGCGTCTTTGATCATTCACACTGCGTGATTGACACTCATGTGCGCAAGCACCGATTTGACTATGATTTCGGGCATTTGTCGGCGAGTCAAAATCGGGGCTAAAATCGGGCAGTCTGAACTAGGCATTAGTGCACTAAACGTGTGCTTTATGCCAAGTTCACACTGCCCGATTTTAGCCCCGATTTTGACTCGACGACAGGTTTTGCGAAATCGCAGAAAAATGGCCGAAATTATAGGCAAATTGGTGCTTGTGTATGAGAGTGACAATCACACAGTGTGAATGATCAAAGACGCGATCAGAGAGACTCGCCAATGAGTAGCCGACGCCCGTGAGATATTTGGCATACTAAATATCTGGACCTGTCTGCGATTCAAAATCCTGCAGAGTGAAATGTGTTCTGACTGAAAATGACGATGACCTACAGCCAGTGAGAGAGCAAGATACAGGGCAGCGGGAGGTTCGGGGAGGAGTTATCGGCCAGAATATCATTATTTTAATAGATATATTTACAATTGTATCATACAGCACAAACATTTGCTTGACATTCCACAACAGTATACGCAAAAAAAAAATATATATATGGCACAAAAAATGGTTCTTGGCTCGTAATCATAGGGGAACCTTTTTAAGTGCTATATTTTGGTGCTTCAGTGGTTCTTCAGCGGTTCTTCAGTGGTTCTTCACTGGTTCTTTGACTAAGGTGCTATATAGCACCGCTAACTATGGTGCTATATAGTCAAGTCAAGTCAAGTCAAGTCAATATAGCACCGCTACCATATACAGGACCTGTTAAGAGATGGTGCTATATAGCACCAAAAGTGGTTCCTCTATGATTACGACAAAGAACCATTTTTGGTGCCATATAGAACCTTTTTTTTTAGAATGTAGCACTTTGCAAAATTATTTATTTACCTCCAACTCTATTTGCAGAACATTATCATCGCTCCCTGTGTCTCCAACCATTTCCTCCGCCATAATCTTTTTTTTTTCTTCTCCTTTTCGCTGCAAATCAGTGCTCAGATAATTTGGATCGCAAGTTTCTACAGTCTATATTTTTCACGAGTTCGCACTTACATATAATTTATAGAGAGTAATTCAATGCGTATTTGCGGTGCTGTCCGGGGGGAGGGCTTCGAGCTCAGAATTAGGCCCAAACCCAGAGTACTCCCCGTATATGTAAGTGGTTTTAGAGTTAAAAGGTGTGGCGAAGGGGTGGTGGAAGGGTTGCTGAGAACTGTCAACAAACGGAGGTAGGACTGCTGCGTGTATATATACCTCTATTGTTGATTAGCTGAGTGCTCTCCACCTGTGTCAATTATCTGAACGTGCTTCTCCCGAACCTTGTTTATAAATCATCATTTAATAACAATTCCAGTCTCGCGCAAGAACTCCGGTCTGATGCACGCTTGATCTCGCGTTGTTTCCTTGTCACATCTCGGCGTGTGTTTGCTAGTGAAACGTAGTTTGCGGACGGGACAGAGTTGTCGGTGATTCTTCCTCTTGTACAGTCATGTGATGAACTGAAAATCATGCAGTCTGAACTCTGCATTAGACCATGCGCTTAGATCGTTAAAATAGGGCCCCAAGTCTGCATTCTTTGGAAGCACATGCCATGTGGATATGCTTTTGCAGTGCAGAAAAGAGCATCTTCTCGTCCACACAAACCAAACTCTTCCAGGACTTAGCTAAAACTACTAGCCTGACGTCGTCATACTCAGATTCTAGTCAGAATATGAGTCTGATACTGCTCCATTGGGCTGTGATTATGAGGCGTGTTTCAACTGAACTAGGAAAGAAAATGCCTCTGTACTCAATTGGATAGACCTACAACCAATCAGAGCAATGGAGCGATGCATAGTTGTCAACAGAACTCAACTGCACGCACACTGGAAGAAGTAGAAGAAGAAGAAGATGAGTGTAAACTATCTTTGCCGGTGTTGTACAAACAATTTAAGGATACATGGAGTACTTACCAACACGATCATCATTTTTGAGAGAAAGAGTAAAGGTGAATGCATATACGAACAAGTTCTCCGTTTAGGATGAGAACGAATTCAACCCAAGCGCGCTTTAGTGACGTGAATAATTACGTTACTGTTTATCATCTGTCCATCATCGTATAAAGCCCGCCCTGACAATTTCATTGGTCTGAACAGCTCTGGTTCGAGCATGGTTGCTCCACAACGGATCAAGTCTAGACCGAACTTCCCGACCTCAAATGTTGTGGCTAGGGCTAAGTTCGGCTGACATCCAGGCTATAAAACTACAGTTTCTGAGGTAGATGTTGTCAAAGTAGATGTTGTCCGTGGGCAGCTAATGAAGAACGCTGGCATTATGCAAATGTGTTACAAACCTACTTAGGTTCATATAGGAAGTAAGACTGGAATTGGTTCAAACTGTACGACTGGACAGTTCAGAATCAGTTCTTTCTTTTGGGAGACAATAACTTTATCGTGCATTTTAATCTTTGAAAACATTAAAAACAGCTTTATAACACACTACATGACAGGTAATATCCGAAAAAGCATAATAGGGGCACTTTAAGGAAAAGACCTGATCTTTTTTTGTGTGTTTCAATTGTATATGTTGCTTTGCATCGCATGCTGATTTGTTTTCATGACACTGACAGGAAGTGCTGAGGTGGACTGAAATGATGCCACACCAGTTGGCGGCAAATGGCTGACTAAGAGAAGTGTGAGGATGATGTCACCTTGTTTCTAGCTTAACCAGTTCTGGTATTTAGTTTGCCTGCATGTGGGTGTTTGACAAATCACTACAGAAAGACTCTTTGCCCATTAGGTCTGTTGTGTGTATAATATGCACTCTTTTCATGTGCTCTAGAGAGCATATGATTTATGTGTTCAAAAAGGACCCTTTTTTATTTTTTTATATGTGTGTGTGCCGAGAGGGAGGTCTAATGTGCCCTTCTGTCATGCACATTATGCAGAAGCGTCATGCCCATTAAGTGCCTATTAATATTTTTGATTTAAGTTGATTTTAAATGTATCTTTGAAATTTGAATTTTTAAATAATTAAATAATTAAAATGATTGTAGGTTAAAATAGTTTGGGGGCCACAAAGGGGTGCTGGAAGGTCTGCGACAGATTTGAGAGAAAAACTTATTTTATCATTGTCAATGTTAACGTGTGCTCTTAAGATTTTAATGAAATTATTCATTTGTATTTACATTTACTACTATATTTCAGTATATTTTTTTTCTGCTTACCAAAGACTGGTCAAAAGTCATGAAATAATTTGTGCTTATTTTAACATTTTGACCGTTTTTAACAATAAGAAAAAAAGTAATCTGCATATAAAAATGTTGTTTTCTCCCAAAATATTTGCATTCGCTCGCAAAAGTACTTATATAGTTTTTCCTCCCTCTTCATATTATTTAGTGTTTTGCGAGCAAATGCAATATTATAAATACAAATGTTGCCCCATTTTATTTATATTTATATATCACATGTCATTTTAGGCACTATATACAGATATGCTGTAAACTTAATGCAAACACAGTAAATATATTCCAGGTAATATTTAACAAACATTTCTAATAATTTGTGTCAGTTATTTAATTTAGTTGTCATCATATCAACAATTTTTCTCACGAAATGCATAAATGAAATTATTTCACAGCCTTTACATTTTTAGTCCTTTAGGGGGTCCTTGGCACAACAACAAAACAAAACAAAACTGCATGATGCTTCTGACTATAAGTGCAGTTTATACGTGTAATGCATGTGTTTTTCCGCCTCTCTTCTCAGTGTTTGAACCAAAATCATTGCTGTGTTTCTTTCTGTTTGTCCCTGTCTCCCCTACTGTCATTGTCAATCTCTGTCCCGCTCTGCCTGTACACCCTCTCTCTGTCTCTCTTTGTGTCCCTGTCTCTCTTTGTTCCCCTGTCTCTCTCTCTCTCTGTCTCTCTTTCTATCTCAGGGCCAGAGAAGGGGAGATGTGTGGCATCTGAATACTTCACCGAGCCAGAAATAGAGATCACTACTGAGAACACAGCCAATATACTGAGTAAGAAAACATAATGCACTTTATTGTGTGTGAATACAGATGGAGAAAGAATGCTTTGAGTACAAGATGTTAAATTCAATATAGTTCCTCTAAAGTGCTGGGAAATAGAATATTCATTTTATTGAATTATATTCTGTAATTAGATATACTGTATACAAAAATCATGGGCATGAACTCTTTTGATTTTAGGTTAAAATCATATATATTGTTTGTATAGAGAGTATATATTTATTATATTATATTATATTATATTATATTATATTATATTATATTATATTATATTATATTACATTATAATATATTATATTATATTATATTATATTATATTATATTATATTATATTATATTATATTATATTATATTATATTATATTATATTATATTATATTATATTATATTATATTATATTATATTATATTATAGTCATATTATGCCAGTCAAATAGCTCTACGAAGGAGATATACTCAAATAGGTTTACTTCAAAATACTCAGAACACAGGAATATGCAGAAGAAAACACAAGACTTAGACGCTAATGAGAACTGACAACTCTGAACTGAAACAAAGGGATATAAATATAAGGAACAAACAAAGGGAACTAGATGAACACAGGCGAACAGAATCTAATCAATGATTAACCATAACAACAAACTAGAGAGTGTTATGAACACAGAGCAGACAGTGTAAAAACAAAACCAAAACAGAGCATAACAGGATATACATGTTACAATTATATTATATTATATTATATTATATTATATTATATTATATTATATTATATTATATTATATTATATTATATTATATTATATTATATTAATCACATTACATTATATTGTATGATATTTTAAGTGCTGTAAATTTGGTAATTTGATTAAATGTTTAAGCATATTAATATTTTGATGTCAAAATAATTTTTAAACATACAATTTAAAGCGTTTCAATATAATATTACACAATAAAAGCTACATGCATGATAATTATAGAAAAAATATATATTTAATTATATTATTGGATATGGATATATATTCTAATCATTTTAATCACCTTTTAGTTTAGTTTATTCATTTTATTAGTTTTAGTTTGTTTTTTCAGTCTGTGTGAAAATGCTAAATGCTTTAATGCTAAATGCCATTTAAATTTACAATTTAAAGTTTTTTCAATATACTGAGAGGCCATAAAATACATGCAAATTTTACTGAATAAATAAATAAATAAAATAAACAAATGAATGTCACACATTTGACTCATTGATCACACATTTGACTCACTGACTCATTGAGGGACTAACATGTCGTAATTTCAATAATTTCTTCTGTCCTTGTTCCTTTGCTCTGTTAGAAATGGTCAGGACGGCCACCCCCTTCCCAATGGTCTCACTCCTCTTTGTCTTCACGGCCTTTGTCATAAGCAACATCGGCCACATCCGGCCTCAGCGCACCATCCTGGCCTTCGTCTCTGGAATCTTCTTCATCTTATCAGGTAAGTTGTATGTAACTTATTATATGCAAATACAATGTATGAAAAAAAAATCTCATGTTGCTCATGATGTTCTCACTTTTGCAGCCTATAGTTGTGTATCCTCTTACATACTCTAGATTAGATTCTGTTTATTGATATTCAGTTTCAGTGGTGAGCCTGGTAATTCTCCACAACTCTGTCCGAAATCAGGCTGAGAATCCCACTGAGAGGTTTGCATATTTAATGAATGGTGTTCCCGATTTCCATCTATGGTAATGTGCAGTACACAATATCCATTAAATGGTCCTTTTTCTCACAAACAGTAATTAATAAGAGAGGTCTGTCTGATCCAGTCGACAAGCTCTGCCTAACAGCTGTCATTTGCATTCCGCTAATAGAAACAGATTGTCAAGAATGTCAAAGTGTGTTTAGATTGGACTAATTTGCATGCAAAGTATGTCCTAAAACAGATCTGGTGTGCATGAATGTTCTGAAAGAAATCTTTATTTAAGCAATACACTCAGTACAACATCACGATATATAAAGAATGATACTGCAGGGCTGGATCGATATCAAAATAATAATTCAGTATAACTGCTAATTTTCTCAAGGTGTACCAGTACATTCAGATTGTAGTCAGGAATTGTGACTTTCACAATGCTCAGTGTGGCTTGAAGACAGCTATATGGCAGAACTATATCAGTTGATTGTATCAGTTGCCTGCTGACAGCTGTACAAATCAGCCTGCAGGAACAGATTTCCCATGAAGGTTTAGAAAGCTTGTGTTTGAACAGTTCTAGAATACTGGAACAGGACGTGTTTTTTGAACAGCACCTGATTCTAATTGCGGAATGCTGCATATTTTTGTATAATTATCTGTGTAATAGTGTTAATTTGGTTAATGTACACTATGACGATAAATGTTCTTCAACATTTTTTTTCTCCATGACTAAGACAAGATGATGAGGTAATTAAACGATAACTGTGACTTTCTGTCCCTCCATTGACAGCTACGCAACTACCACTTTGACGTTTCAAAAAGTTTCACACACGAGAATTAACCTCATTGGCTCTTGTGGAAGCTCAAACGTGCTGAGTAGCACGAGAATGAACCTCATCGGTATTTGCAGAAGCTCAAACGTGCTGAGAAGCACGAGAATTAACCTCATTGACTCTTGTGGAAGCTCAAACGTGCTAAGTAGCACGAGAATGAACCTCATTGGCTCTTGCGGAAGCTCAAACGTGCTGTGTAACACGAGAATAAACCTCATTGGTTCTTGTGGAAGCTGAAACATGCTGCGTAACACATGAGAATGAACCTCATTGGTTCTTTCGGAAACTCAAACGTTCTGTGTAACACACCAGAATGAACCTCATTGGCTCTTGCGGAAGCTCAAACGTGCTGCATTACACGAGAATGAACCTCATTGGCTCTTGCGGAAGCTCAAACGTGCTGCTTAACACAAGAATGAACCTCATTGGCTCTTGCGGAAGCTCAAACGTGCTGCATTACACGAGAATGAACCTCATTGGCTCTTGCGGAAGCTCAAACGTGCTGCATAACACAAGAATGAACCTCATTGGTCCTTTCGGAAGTTCAAACGTGCTGTGTAACACGAGAATGAACCTCATTGGCTCTTGCGGAAGCTCAAACGTGTTGCTTAACACAAGAATGAACCTCATTGGCTCTTGCGGAAGCTCAAACGTGCTGCATTACACGAGAATGAACCTCATTGGCTCTTGCGGAAGCTCAAACGTGCTGCATAACACAAGAATGAACCTCATTGGTCCTTTCGGAAGTTCAAACGTGCTGTGTAACACGAGAATGAACCTCATTGGCTCTTGCGGAAGCTCAAACGTGCTGCATAACACGAGAATGAACCTCATTGGTTCTTGCTGAAGCTCAAACATCCAGTGTAACACGAGAATGAACCTCATTAGCTCTTGCGGAAGCTCAAACATGCTGCATAACACGAGAATGAACCTCATTGGTCATTTCGGAAGTTCAAACATGCTGCGTAACACACGAGAATGAACCTCATTGGTCATTTCGGAAGTTCAAACATGCTGCGTAACACACGAGAATGAACCTCATTGGTCCCGTACTTGTTAGTAGCATCAGCAATAACAGCAGCAGCATAGCAGATCTATCATCATTTATCAAAGATCTATCAACATCATCATACATACCTATTACCATGCCAAACACTCGGAAAGTTGTCATGACAGAAATGTTCTTAAACAAATTAGCATATTAGAATGATTTCTGAAGGATCATGTGTTATTTACAAGCAAAATGACGCGTCCTGTATCAAGCCAATACGTATTTTACATAGGTCCACACATGGATTTTGCAGTGTGGAGAATACTGATAGCAAATATAAACAAATCAATTTCACAATAAGTAGTAGAGAAGCTCATTTGCGTGTGATTTCGTTTTAGTGGCTTTGTTGCCATAGCGGTGGAGTCTCTAGAACATGCGTTGTAAACTTGCGTGGTTTTTTAAAAACATGTCGAGCTCGCGTCACTTCTACCGTTTGAATGCAAGAGGATCTCCAGATATAGGGCTGAATAAAAAAAAAGGTATCAATGGCAGGCGAACTGCACACTTATAGAGAAGCATTTCAGTGTCTCAGACTGTCTGACTGTCAGCAGCATGACACATCCGTAGAGGTATAGGCCTATTGTTTTTTAATGGATAATATATTTATATAATATTTCATACATTATCAGAGCTTGGCAGACAGAATTATTATATATTTTTTGACTTTTTGTAATTATATATTTAATTAATAGATTATAGCCTAATTAATGTTATTATTAATTGATAATTTAGCTAGGCTATATTAATCATACATAATAATAATAATTCTGTCATATAAAGTTTATGACATTTTAAAAAATATATACACAATACATAATAATATAGTCATAATTTAAGTAAATTAATAAAAAAATAATAATTTATGAATTTCAGAATTACTGGTTCAGAATGACTGCTTAAAGGGACAGTTCACCCTAAAATTAAAATTCTGTCATCATTTACTCACCCTCAAGTTGTTCCAAACCTGTATACATTTCTTTTGTTTTGTTGAACACATAGGAAGATCTATTCCTACTATGGAAGTCAATGGTGCCCTCAAAGCAGCATGGGTACAAACTTTCTTCAAAATATCTTATTTTGTGTTCAGCAGAACAAAGAAACTCATACAGGTTTGGAACATCATGATGGTAAGTTAATGATGACAGAATTTTCACTTTTGGGTGAACTATCCCTTTAAAGTGCACCAAATAGGCTACTAAAGAGTTCTTTAGAAATTAATAAAATAATCAAATGTAAAATAATATAAAATGTGTTCTGTTTCAAAAGTTCACATACTTGATCTCATGTTTTCTTATGGTTTACTGTTGAGCTTTCAAGTTGTCATTGTTGAAATAATCAGTTCATGACTTATTATTTATTTGTGTCCTTGATGTGTTTTTTTTTTTAAATAATAATGGTTGTGAATGGGTGTAATAATATTCACAAACAAACTGTATTTTTGATCAAATAAATGCAACACCAGAGAGAAAAATAAACTTTAAAAAAAAAACAATTAAAAAGCTTGCCATTCCCAAACTCTTGAACGGTAGTGTACATTGTTTAAATTGATCATTGTCCCAGGGAACCGATTTCCTACTTAGCTTTGCTAATTTCATTTATCTCACATCACTTCATCGTCTCTTTCTTTTCGCATAATACAATCATTTCAACTCAATAACCTTGAGCTGAAATGTCTGTATTCACAATACAGCTTAGTTTTGCACTTATTGCTTAATTGCAGCACTTGATTTGCACTTCTATGCAATACCATTTATACTCCAATCAAAACAATCAACATTTGCTAGAATACAGTAAATCATTGAGTGGCTGTTAAAATCTAATCTACCCCATCGTCTTCATTAGATGTCAGGAAATGAACAAAGAGGCAAAAGCAAGGAGTCAGCAGCAGTGGGAGAATCAGCAAGCCCCCTAATCGTTTGCATAGGGGGTGGGGCAGAGCCCGGTCAACATGTCCCATGTGTTGCAGCCGATGCGGCTCTAATGCATGCACTACTGCAGTTTAATAATAATGGATTTTGTAATGCAGGAGAAAGTACAACTGCAGATTCCTGTGGCAGCAGCCGCCCAGCGCTGTGCCGTGTAGCACTGCATCAGGTGCTAATGTTACATTTAGCTCAGCATTTTGTACTACAGAATTATTAATAAAGCACAAGACACCACAACAGCGCTGTTGCAAAGTGCTGAACACAGACATGCACAACGCTGCAAAAAAAACAAAACACAGTCGGTGATGTTCTAGACTGTACAATAGAGTAGTTTATCATTGTACAGAAGCAGGTATATCCAGTACCTGAAAAGTCTACTCATCTTACTTTTGCTTGGTTATCGGAAAATGTATGCCCTAATGTCACACATCACTTTAACAACATGCATCATGCATCTTGCATTTGTGAAAATGTGAAAAGGAAATATGTATGCACATTCCCTGTCGATATTAGCAGCATAGACAGCTGGCAGTGACAGACTGCGATAATGTGTTTGATTATGCCAGAGGCTTTTCCTTACCGCTGTCTCTCTCTTTTTCTCCTGTGCTCCACAATTACCGCAGCAGAGCTTTCTCCATCATAACACAGCAACATTTGAGCACACTATAAATGTTAATATCTCCTGTTATGACAGGTTGCGTGTTGGTGCGCTGCTTTATCGTTCACTCTCCGCACAGAGCTTTCGGGAAGAAAACAGTTTGACTGTATAGTACCGTAATAGGAAAACACTGCGGTAATAACAACACTTTCACCTGGGTGTTTACAAGGCATATTTGCTTCTTTCATTTGCCATTTTCATTAAAAGCTTTCAGCGTGTATACAATAGTTTCCCCCTTTACTAATGCAAAGGTGTAGCATACTTATTTTCCGAAACTGCTTCACACATACAAAGTCCCTTCACACCATACACAACACCTTAGTATCATGGCAACAACATTATTGCATTGCTAAGTAACAAAGTATTATTGCATTGCTAGTACCCCAATTCATTCCCAAGTACTTTAGTCCCAGTAAGTAACCACCTAGCAACCACACAGAACACCCTAGCAACCACATGGTTATCACCCATAACACCGTAGCAACCACATAGCAATACACAAACAACCATTTAGAACACAGCAGTTGCAAGCACCACTTGTGCATTTTCTGTAGAAAATGTTTCCTGCAAAAAAAAGCTGGTCTTAGAGGGTTTTAAGGCACTATGCTTAGAGACCAACTTAAACTAGCTGAGACCAGGGGCCGGTTGCATAAACCGTTAAGACTAGTCTTACAAGTTAGACATACATTTTTTTTCTTTAAGACTGTTCATAATTTTTTTAAATCAGTTACATAAAAACATAGACTGGCCTAATTTGATACGAAAAGTAAGACTGAATGCCACTTGCCTAACTGCTAGTGGCTCATACTAGATCTTAAGACACTGTCTTAACATAATGGCTTAGTTTATGCAACTGGCCCCTGGTTAAACCATCTAAGACCAACAAACCAGAGACTGGTCTTAGAGGGTTTTAAGGCACTATGCTTGGCAAGGCTTGGAGACCAACTTAAACTAGCTAAGACCAGCAAACCAGACACTGGTCAGGCTAGTTTTAGAGCGGTTGAACACTTTTCATATGGTCAGGCGAGGAGTCCAGCTAAACACAAGCTTTGTCAGGTTGGGAGACCATCTTAAACTATCTAACACTAGCATACCAAAGCCTGGTTATGCTGGGAGACCATCTTAAACTAGCTAAGACTAGCTTAAACCATCTAAGACCAGCAAACCAGAGACTAGTCTAGCTGTTTTTTTGGCTGCAGTCTAGCCAAACACAAGATTGGTCAGGCTTGGAAACCATCTGAAACCAGCTTAGACCATTTTAGACCAGTCTTTTTTACAGGTTTGTGTGTGTGTGTCCATGATTTACCCCTTTTCCCTTTTTCTGCCATGATTTACTGCCTTTATCCTCTTTTACTCTCTCTCTCGCTCTCTCTCTCTCTCTCTCTCTCTCTCTCTCTCTCTCTCTCTCTCTCTCTCTCTCTCTCTCTCTCTCTCTCTCTCTCTCTCTCTCTCTCTCTCTCTCTCTCTCAGGTTTGAGTTTAGTGGTCGGTTTGGTGCTGTATATCTCCAGTATCAACGATGAAGTGATGAACAGGCCTCGAGAGCCTGAGCAGTTCTTTCATTACCACTACGGCTGGTCATTTGCCTTTGCTGCCAGCTCCTTCCTGCTCAAAGAGGTCAGTCACAGAGACCAGCTACTATTAACACTTGAGCTGACTGCATGTGTACTCTTATCACCGAGCTCAGTTCATTAATATGCAGCTGTGTTAACAGCTTTCTCTGCTAAACCAATAGGTCTGCCCTCATCAGTATGCATTAATTTTAGCATAGCTTTTGCTGGGGTGAAGGCTACACATTTCCGTTATGCTGCATATATGCTAATTTAGAAAGTTCTGTGCAGCAATTTGTAAATGTCAGCATCTAGTCTCTGCAGTAACCTCAACTTATATTAATTTGATGTATATGCATAGACAGTATGGTCCAAAATTCTGAGATCACGCAAAACTAATTCTAATTTATACATGGAAATAAAGTTTTAAGGATTAAACTGAAATGCAAAATAGAAGTATTTTCAGTCTCAGACCCTCTTGTATATGCATATACTAATATAGAACTATCACAAACTATATTTTGTTTCGCGAGCGCCCCCTTTGTGGCCGTTATAGTACAACCTACTATCATACTGATAGCTACACTACTGTAGCACAAACTCTAATAGTTTCGGTTCGATAAGATTTTTAAATGTTTTTGAAATAAGTCTCTTATGCTCATCAAGCCGCATATGTATGTGTGTGTGTGTGTGTGTGTGTGTGTGTGTGTGTGTGTGTGTGTGTGTGTGTGTCAGTGTGTGGTTGCAGCAGTGATGAAAAAGGGCAGGATCTAAGCGCAGCAATTCTTTTATTAAACACAAACTCAAAATAACAAAATTCTAGAACTAGAAAAACAATATCCGACAAAGACAGACAATTAACTGAACGAAACACAGGGCTTAAATAAACCGGCATACTAATCCAAAGAAACGAGACACAGGTGATGCAACTCAATCACTGAAAAACCATGGAAACAAACTGTAACCTAGGAAACAGAACTAAAACCCACTCAAAACAGAAGCAAACACAGATTACCCTTGACATATCCCCTCACGCCTTATTAATTACAAACATTAAAAATACAAAGAGTCCAACAGAGGAGCGTGGGAGGGGGCTTAGGTGGAGGTTACAGAACGGGCACAGAAAACCACAGGATCCAAGGAGGAGCAGACAGCAGTAAGAGCCAAGGAGGAGACTACGGATGAATCCCAAATGCACTTTTGGTCTTGCGGACTTACATTGGCTGCCGCGTGCGTGTGTCCGTTAAGTCCACGAGACCATAGGGTGTCCCATTCATCATTTTAGGTTTTAGGAGGGTGCTCGCGAGTGCCCCCTTTGTGGCCATTATGCGCCCTTGATACGTACTTCAGCTGAGCCTGCAAGTTTGCGAGCTACGCAGAGGACTTTATGTCAAAGCAGCATTAGATCACGAAAGTGCACATTCAGAGGAAGACCGTGAGGGTTTAGTGTGTAATTTGGGATCCAGGCTACTTAGGCAGAAGCTAAGGTGGAGATGAAAGCAGAAGGAGGAGCCAGGGCGGAATCCCCAGCCGGAATCACAGGACGCAAACCCACATTAGAGTTGAGGAAGGGAGGAGCCATGGTGGAGACTTTACAGGTGGAACCAAGAAAACGGCGGACCTATAAGGAGCCGATGGTGGTGAAGACCCAGGCAGAGCCGAAGAGCTGAAGTGACTGGGCGACACAGATGGTCCTGGAGAATAAGGCGGACTAGCAGCCGAGGTGAAGCCAAGGTGCCAGAGGACTGAGGTGGAGCCAGAGAGAAGGCGGAGCCCAACGGAGCCAAAGGGGTGGAGGAATGAGTCGAAGACGAAAGCCCAGAAGTCCATGGCGAAGGCAGAGTGACGACTAATCAAGGCAGAGCAGGAGGAACGAGGAAGCCTGGTGAAGCTGTAGGGACGATGGTCCCAGGTGGAGCTGAGGGGACAAGGCCACAGTGGAGGTGACAGGTTGAGAGGTGGGGTCACGGGCTCTGAGGTTCTAGGTGGAGAAAAAGGGTTGGCAGTCCCCCGATCCTTCTTCTTCATTGCGGATGCACAATGCACCGGCAACATAGGAGGAGACGAAGGACTGATGACAGGCAGTGAGGACAGGGCTGAAGGACTGGGTAGTGCAGACAGAGGGTTAATAAACGGCCTTTACTGGCCAATACAGGACAGGCAGACATCTCAGGAACGGCCCTCTTGGCTGACACAGAACAGACAGAATTCTTAGGAATGACTCTCTAGGCCGACTCTCTAGGCGGAGGAGGTGGGAGTGGGAGGCAGGGCGGGAACATCAAAGACATCAATAACACAACACTGGGCAACAAAACAAGTTCGGTGCAGGGTGAAGAAACAGGCATTGTGCTCTCTTCATACTCCTCAAACAATATTAGGGTTGCTGAGTTCAGCACACTTATATCCGCATTGGTTAAAGGGACAGGGCTCCGCTCCATTCCCTCATATTCCACTAGTATTCCCTCAGCGACGGACGATGTTGCTGGCTCACGCACCTGGTCAGACGTGTTAGGCTCACGCTCTGGACCAATTTGAGGCTCAGTTGTCAGCTCTGGCTTTGGCAACGTGGCAGGCTCTTTGTCTGCGGTTGGTGGCGGTGGGTGGCACAAAGTGTGAGGCATGGAGTGTCGCGTTTTGATGGAATACCTCAAGGTCCGTCTCTCGTCTCTGTATTGAGGCTGGCCTGGAAAAATAAAGAGGCTGTCATCATCGTAGTGTACTACAGTAGATGAACAAGATCTGAAAATTCCTCTGTGTGTCTCTTGAAGGAGTAGAGAGGATATGAACTGCCGCTAGATCTATGTGTTGGTCTGTCCGACAATGAACAGATCAACACAGTTTAAATACACAGAAACTAATAAAAGAAATGAACATCAGGTGTAAATCAATGGACAGCTATGGAAACAATCTGAAAGCAATGAAACTAAAACCCACCCAAAACAGAAACAAACACAGATCTATATATATGCTGATTTGGTGCATTTCTTACTATTATAAATATTGAAAACATCTGCTTAATATTTTTGGAACCCTTGATACATGGTTTTTCAGGATTATTTGATGAATATAAATAGTATTTGATGAATAGAAATATAAATATTTTGTAACATTAGAGATGTATTTACAGTCACTATACATCCTTGCTGATTTTTTTTTCAAACCCCATACCCCATAGTAGTGTACAAAAGTAACTTGTTATGCGTTTGTGTTAGCATTGGCATTCAGCTTAATGGCAGTTGAGATTATGAATTCGTAAATGCTTTTTATATTCTACCATCTTGTCGCATAGACACTACATTAGTTTTGAATGGCTGTCGATGCAAAAAGATTCTTTATGCCCCCAGATGGTGTAGTTACTGCTATCTGGGTCATGTCAAGCAGCCAAACCTTGACCCCTTGGGTGGAGAGCACTTTTAATTGGCAGGTTTTTACGATTTAAAAAAAAGAAAGAAAAGAAAAGCACAAGCCCAACCCCTGACATTTTTTTTATTTTTTATTTTTATTATTTGCATAGAACTTTCACAGAGAAAGGTGCAATTTCTCAGAACATCTATTTGCAGTGATGGCTGTTAGGTTGTAGGGACATTTTATCTGTGATAATCCATGAATTTAAAATGAATAATTAGTGATTTTGTTTTGCTAGGGTGCTGGGGTCATGTCTGTGTATCTCTTCATGAAGCGTTACGCAGAGGAGGAGATGTACCGGCCCCACCCTGCGCTGTATCGCCCTCGTCTGTCTGAATGCAGTGACTACAGCGGCCAGTACCTGCACCCCGACTCGTGGCCTCCTCCTCAGCGCGGACGCAGCGGCTCCGAGGTGTCCAGCGACATCTCCATTCAGCTCAACCAGACCCCGCTGCCTCCGCCGAAAAGCAGCGGGCCCTCCAATCCGCCCTCTTCCTCGGGCCCCTCCTCCGGGGCCAGCTATCACCTCCCACCTGCTTCTTCCTCCTCTTCCTCTTCCTATCCTCACACCATCCACTCCTCCCATTCTGGCGGCCACGCCCCACAGTCCCTCCCAATGGCCACACCCCCATCCGCTGTCCCGCCCCCTCGCTACCACGCACATATGCGTATGAGCGCCTCTCCGTGTTAGAGTACCTCCGTATGTGATACCTAAACAGAAATATGTGCATAACATTAGGTAAGAGAATTACAGGGGCTTTTAGTACTCCAGAGACTATGGGAGAAAAGGGTGCTAAGTTGAAAAGAGGTAGACGAGGAAGCACTTCACTTACAATTCTGTGCCTGAAACGGAATGATGTTTTAACATATTCTCAGAGCAAGATTAATAAGTGAGGGAAAAGCATTTATACATATAGAAAGAATGTATGGAGGAGGAAGAAAATAGGAAAAAAGTACAAAATACTGACTTGCTGAAAATAGTTGAGAACAATTGTATACATATTTAAATTTGTATGTAATATGTTTAAATCTTATTGCACACCATAACAGCGATTTCAGCCCCTCATTCCTCATATATCATGAGCATCATGAGGCTATTTATTCCATTTCTTGTTTATACAAAAGCAAAAAGACACGAATGTGCCCCAAAGGATGGACGGATGTCTTTAAATGAAGTCGCAGATTTATTTCAGCGCACAAGATGCATCATTTCTGTACATAATGTATCAAGAGCAGTAGTCATCTAGTGTAGTCCAACATATTTACCTTTGTTTTATCATGTGGGCAAAGGTGCAGGGGGTCCGATTTGTCCTTTACTATCAATTTGTAATGTTTTTAGATTTGTACATCAGGGTAGATGTTCTACAAAGCTGGCTGATGTTTCCTTACTGGGATGTTGTACGCTTGGCCCCACGGCCCTCAATATGCCTTGTTTTCTTGTGCTCTCATATTAAAAAAAAAATTTCAAGAAAAAAAAAAAAAACAGAAAAAAGTTTAGAGGTGACATAGCACGATACAAAAAGGAAACGTTTGAACATATTAAACATATTTACCTTATCCTAGAATGGAGGCTGACTCCTATATGAATGCCGGAGATTTACTCTCCTTCACTGTTCAGTCATCATCTTAAAAATGCAGCCGTTACTTCTCTTTTATTATTAATATTATCACTACAAATATTAATTGAATTGTTTATTATACAAAATGAATTGTAAACGTGTTATATTATAACAGAAGCTATTGTAAATCAGTCCTGTGCGTGTTGCAGCAGTGTTTCAGAGATCATGTTTTAGAGTGATATGGGTTAATGAAGAATAAGAACAGAAATCAGCATGAGGAAGCCTTCAATAGCACAAAGCAATATGCTATGGTTTTGTTTTCCACCTCGAGTGAACGGTTGTTCTGCCCCTGGTATCTTGCGCCATCTACTGGTCAAGTAATAATAGTGCATCAAAACAAGCACTGAAGTATAGTATATGAAATCTGTATTCGATTCATTGACTAAAAGGAGGCAGATGAGTCAGCATTTCCATACCTGGTGCCTGCGGATGCTGCATCGACGAGCAATGCAGTAAAGACAATTTGTACAGTATGATTATTATATCACCAAATCCCTTTCCCTAATCCATAAACATTGACCTTTGTAGAAAAATATCCCTATATAAATATGAACTAATAAACAAAATTATCTGTTTTGTCCTATTTTAATGCACAAAAGCTTGAAATATTTTCCAGAGAGTTATATCTGATAGAGTTCATTATTGTGTGTAAATATCATAAACATTGTTATGAAATATAAATAGTTATAAAGAACAGGACTGGCTCCTGCTGGATAGTAAAGAAATATGTAGAATAACCATTTATATTATAGCCATATTACAAATGAAATATGCAGAAGTGAAAGTATGATATATGGAAAATTAAAAGAGGAATGATTTTTGATCCTAATATTTATTCAAGCATTGCTGATGGTACAAATTTAGTCTGCTTTTAAGTCTCAAATGTGTGAATGTCTGTTTTTGTTTCTCGTCTTTTGCTAATAATTGCGTTATAATGATCTTTCTGCTCTCACGGTTCCAGTTGACATTTTGACATTTGTTGTTGTTGCGGTCTACACAGAGGGTCTGGCTTATAAATATGTATGTACCATTTTGCATGACATTTTTTTCATTTTCATGCCCTTTTCCCTTTTTTTTCTCTCTGTGGGCTGTCCTTTGTCTTGATTTGTCTCTCTCAAAGTCCCATTAAGCTAAAGCTGCCTCACTCATTTGACATGTCTTTTCCTCTTTTACCCCTCATGTCTCTCTCTTCTCTCTCTCAGCCTTCATGTCTTTAGTTTTCTGTTTTTCAGTTATCAGTTTTGCATGCCTTTCATTCCATAATGCCAAAGCAATTGTGCCTGATACTTAAGATGATGATGACAGTTATTATTATAATTACTATATTATTATTATTATTATTAAAACTGTGGCATTTCTTCTTTGTAATCTGGAATTTGCTAAATAAATCCTAAGAAACTGAAAAAAATATTGCACATTAAATGACTTGTATTTTATGCACAATGCATTCATAATATAGTTACTGTACATACTGTATGCGTGTGCTTTAATTTATTATTTAAAAATCCAGGGCAAAATGGAGAGATGATTACTGTTGTACAGGTGCTGATCATATAATTAGAATATCATCAAAAAGTTGATTTATTACACTAATTCCATTCAAAAAGTGAAACTTGTATATTATATTCATTCATTACACACAGACTGATATATTTCAAATGTTTATTTCTTTTAATTTTGATGATTATAACTGACAACTTAGGAAAATCCCAAATTCAGAATCTCAGAAAATTTGAATATTACTTAAGACCAATACAAAGAAATTATTTTTTAGAAATCTTGGCCAACTGAAAAGTATGAACATGAAAAGTATGAGCATGTACAGCACTCAATACTTAGTTGGGGCTTCTTTTGCCTGAATTATTGCAGCAATGCGGCGTGGCATGGAAGACACCTGGTGCCACACTCTAATCAGCTAATTAACTCAAAACACCTGCAAAGGCCTTTAAATGGTCTCTCAGTCTAGTTCTAGGTTACACAATCACAGGGAAGACTGCTGACTTGATAGTTGTCCAAAAGACCACCATTGACACCTTGCACAAGGAGGGCAAGACACAGGGCCGGCCCTGACCAATTTGCTGCCCTAGGCAAGATTTTACTTGGTGCCCCTTGTATCAAGGTTAAGCACTACATGTTAACAGTCTAAGTTGCGGAAACACTGGTACTGTTTTATTTTTGTAATGCATTGATGTTTTATTTTTATTGTTGTTGTTGTTTTATATGATGTCCAGTCCATTCTGTCCCGTCATTATGTTCATGATATTATTATTATTTTTTATTTTTTAAAGGCTGATGATAGTAAAACTGTACAAAAATTGCGCCTATGCCACATTACAGCCTAAACACAAAGAGCAAGAGTGCATCTAACATTCATGCACAAACTATTCATTGAGAACTAGCAAAAGTGTTTGTTTTCCAGTAGATGGCAGCAATCTTCCACTAAACTATGAGCATTTTCATGTTTTCACCAGGAATTCAACTGAGAAATTTTGATATTTAATGTGAATTTTACATAAAATGTTGCTATTTTAAATAAACATTACTAATTTCGGCAAATACATTTTAAAATTGCTATACACCCCCTTAAAACTGCACAACTGCAGAGTAAAAACATTAGGCTATTAAAAAAAGTGATATTACATGCGTTTAATATTTTAATATTATTTATTTTTGTACAAAATCACACTGGCTGTGGCCTCTGGAGAACCCAGAACAGCTGCTTGCATAAAGTTTAAGGTAAAAATAACTGGAATTAATTAGCAAACATTAGTATTTTACTACTATGCAATTAAATAAACTGTTCATTTATTTGACATCCCTTTACTTCTTTACACTGCAAAAAATGCTCTTCTTATTTAGAATCTTTTTCCTGTTTCCAGTCCAAATATCTAAAAATTCTTAAATCAAGGTATATTTACTAGATAAGTAAAATGACATAAGACATTTTTCTTGTTTACTTGAAAATAAAATCAAAATGAAGTGAGTTTTTGCTTAAAACAAGCAAAATTATCTGCCAATGGGGTGAGAAAAATAATCTAATTTCTGTTTGGGACAGAAACAAGATTTCAATCAGAAACAAGATTATTTTTCTCACTTCATTGGCAGATCATTTTGCTTGTTTTAAGCAAAAACTCACATCATTTTGATTTTATTTTCAAGAAAACAAGAAAATTATCTTCTGTCATTTTACTTATCTAGTAAATGCACCTTGATTTAAGAATTTTTAGATATTTAGACTAGAAACAAGACGCAAATACTTTAAGAAGAGCAGTGTAGGCTATCCCTTATCTTGCCTGCATCAGAGGGCTTCTGTCTTTTTTGACACTTCAATTCGGCCATCCATCATATCAGGCAACTGACACCGTGTCAACACCTGGAGCGAGCGGCCAAGCACCCTAAAAAATGAAAGCAATCCTGTCTGCGTTGGATGCGGCGAGAGGCGACGCGACACAACAAATTCCCCTGATCGCGCGTTGTATTTCTGACGCACTTCAAGTAGATCGGCGAGGGGGAGATTGATGAGGCGGACCGGGAAGAGGCGGGGGACTTAGTTACGTTTTTTGTGCTTTATTTGGTAATATTTCAAATTAATATTAATAAAATAGTATAATTAATACATTTTGGCGCCCCTATGGATGGGTGGCGCCCCTAGCATTTGCCTATTCCGCCTATGCCACGGGCCGGCACTGGCAAGACACAAAAGGTAATTGCAAAAGAGACTGGCTGTTCACAGAGTGTCCAAGCACATTAACCCTTAATCGTCCCTTGGGGTCCAGCTGACCCCACAGGACTTTTCCTCCATTTTTAAAAAGTGTTCCCTTCATCTCAGGGCCATGAGACTCTGTGACTGTTCCTAAATAATCTTTCTAAACATGCACAAAAAAGTCTGGGCTTGATTTGGTTGTTCTAAAGGTGTGTAAAAATTTTTTTACCGTTTAAGTCCCTCGGGGTCAGATTGACCCCACATTGAAAATGAATGGGAAAGTGTAAAAAACAAACTTTTTTTTTCACTTTTTTTTTGTCAAAAAAATGTACTAAATCCAGTATAAATCTGAAAATTTCTACATTTATATCAAGGTCTGGTCCTAGAGCATAAATACAAAGTATAACGCACGCACACACGCACGAAATACAGAGTATTTTTATTGAAATTGGCGAATAAAATCAACAAAACCGGCATAAATCTGAAAGATTTTCATATCTAAGACTAATACTAGAGCTCAAATGCAATATGGAACAAGCATGTTCGTTCGTATACACACACACACCATTTTTTTGATTTTGGCAATGAATGGGAAAATGTAAAAAATGCAATTTGTTTGAAAAAAATAAAATAAACTAAATCCTGTATAAATCTGAAAACGTCTACATTTATATCAAGATCTGGTCCTAGAGCATAAACACAAAGTGGAACGCACGCACACGCACACACACGCACACACACACACGTGTGACTGCAACAGAGCATTTTTATAGAAACTGGCAAATAAAATCAACAAAACTGGCATAAATCTGAAAAAATTCCATACATAAATGAAGGACAAATACTAGAGCACAAATGCAACATGGAACAATCATGAGAAAGAGAGGGAAAGGGGCAAATAAAAGAAAGATGAAAGGCAGCTTAACTTTTGCATAACTTCCCTATGGACCTCTAGAGCATAATGTGGTCATTGCACTTTTTTTGCACAAAAAAATATTTTTTAATGAGCCAATGTATGACAAAGTTAAGTATTTGTGCAGTAAATGGGTAAAAAACTACCAAATACCCACTAAAACACAGCATAAATGTATAGTTGAGAAGTAAATAAAAAAATTATATATAGTTTTCCATGTAAAAAATGTATATTTCCTGATGCAATCGCTCTGTAAAAGTTTGGGGTCTATCTGACCCCAAGGGACTCAAACGTAAACCCTACTTGAGGGACGATTAAGGGTTAATGGAGAGGTGAAGGAAAGGAAAAGATGTGGTAGAAAAAAGCGTACAAGCAATAGGGATAACCGCACCCTGGAGAGGATTGTGAAACAAAACCCATTAAAAAATGTGGAGGAGATTCACAAAGAGTGGACTGCAGCTGGAGTCAGTGCTTCAAGAACCACTATGCAAAGACGTGTGCAAGATATGGGTTTCAGCTGTCGCATTCCTTGTGTCAAGCCACTCTTGAACAACAGACAGTGTCAGAAGCGTCTCGCCTGGGCTAAAGACAAAAAGGACTGGACTGCTGCTGAGTGGTCCAAAGTTATGTTCTCTGGTGAAAGTAAATTTTGCATTTCCTTTGGAAATCAGGGTCCCAGAGTCTGGAGGATAAGAGGAGAGGCACACAATCCACGTTTCTTGAGGTCCAGTGTAAAGTTTCCACAGTCAGTGATGGTTTGGGGTGCCATGTCATCTGCTGGTGTTGGTCCACTGTGTTTTCTGAGGTCCAAGGTCAACGCAGCCGTATACCAGGAAGTTTTAGAGCACTTCATGCTTCCTGCTGCTGACCAACTTTATGGAGATGCAGATTTAATTTTCCAACAGGACTTGGCACACAGTGCCAAAGCAACCAGTACCTGGTTTAAGGACCATGGTATCCCTGTTCTTAATTGGCCAGCAAACTCGCCTGACCTTAACCCCATAAAAAATCTATGGGGTATTGTGAAGAGGAAGATATGTCAGACCCAACAATGCAAAAGAGCTGAAGGCCGCTATCAGAGCAACCTGGGCTTTCATAACACCTGAGCAGTGCCACAGACTGATCGACTCCATGCCATGCCGCATTGCTGCAGTAATTCAGGCAAAAGGAGCCCCAACTAAGTATTGAGTGCTGTACATGCTCATACTTTTCATGTTCATACTTTTCAGTTGGCCAAGATTTCTAAAAAATAATTTCTTTGTATTGGTCTTAAGTAATATTCTAGGTTTCTGAGATACTGAATTTGGGCTTTTCCTTAGTTGTCAGTTATAATCATCAAAATTAAAAGAAATAAACATTTGAAATAAATCAGTCTGTGTGTAATGAATGAATATAATATAATATACAATTTTCACTTTTTTAATGGAATTAGTGAAATAAATAAACTTTTTGATGATATTTTTGTTGGGTTTCAGATGTTAAATACCCAGAGTTCGTCAGAATTGTAGAAACTTGGTGGTGTGTCTGATTAAAACACTGGGAAAGATCTAGTCCTTGCAGTCTTTAATTTATTGAGTTCCGGATGCTTAAGTCTTGAATTCTTTGAATAACCCAAAAGCACATGGAGATACCAGGGGCAAATTCACATGACAGATGTTAATAAAAGGATAGGATTATCAGGATGGGATGAATAGGATGGGTAGGATGAACAAGATGAAACAAGATGTACAGGATGAACAGGATGGTCTTTAGTCACTACAACCCATACAAAAAGGATAATCAGACTCATACAAACAATTCATAAATAAACATTAACAATATATATTCAATCCAAATAATTATATAAAGAAATACAAACCATACAATTGTCAAAACAAACTTCCTTAACGCATCCTAAGGAAAGGACTCAAAGGACATGGTTGGGTGTCCTTTCAAACTCCCACACCTCACCAATTCAAAAGAACAAAGGAAGTGAGGTCTATTTATAGACCTTGATCAGGGGATTATGGGTAATGTAGTACATCACATGGTAATGCAAGTTGCCAGGATTTATGAGAAACGTAGTACAAAGGGAAAAAAAGGAAACAAATGGGTCAATTTACAACAATTTTAATTATATGACCAGCACCTGCATATGACCCCATAAATACGGCTTAAATTATTTTTCCATTATAATTACAATTTCAGAGAATCCTGCTGGAATATATATATATATATATATATATATATATATTTGTCACGGGTGAGAAATCACACAACAAGGTTGCTCGTGAAAGTGAACCCCGGAGGGTGGATTTATTGTGAGTACTTTGGGGAATAGGTGCAAACGGTGAAACAAAGGTGCGTGCTGTCGTCGTGGCTGGTGTTCCTGTGAAGTCCTCGTGCTCGTGAAGGTGGGTGTCCAGGCTTGCTCAATCGGGCTGTCGGTCACTCGCTGCCTTCTGTGAGGTAAGAGAAAGAGGATTAGTTCCAGCACGTTCAGCATGAGACGGGTGTCTGCTCAAGTGAGAGCGGCAGCGGCTTTTACAGTCTCTCGCTGATCGGGTGCAGCTGTGACCGATCAGCCCGTGATGAGGTTGTGCAGGTGCCGTGCGTTGGTTGCCAGGGCGACGCTGATATGCCCAGAGAGACTCGTCACATCCCCCCCCCCCAAGCGTCGTTCTGGCCCTGGGAACGAGAGGAGACAGTAGGGGTGAAACAAGGGGTGGGTGGGGAATGACCCCTGACAGACCTGAAAAAGCTGCCCACATCCGCGAGAGTCCATCAGCGTTGGCGTTGGCGGCCCCGGCCCGATGTCGTACTTCGAAGTGGAAGTCCTGGAGCGCGAGGAACCAGCTGGTCACCCTGGCGTTGGTATCCTTCGCCCGGGCCATCTACTGGAGAGGAGCATGGTCGGTCAGCTGGGTGAACTTACGGCCGAGGAGGTAGTACCGCAGCTCCAGGACTGCCCACTTGATGGCCAGGGCCTCCTTCTCGACGGCGGCGTAGTTCTTCTCTGCCGGGGACAGCTTTCTGCTGATGTAAAGTATGGGATGTTCCTCACCCTCCTGGACTTGGGATAGGACGGCTCCCAGTCCGGTGTCGGAAGCATCCGTTTGCAGCAGGAAGGGGCAGCCGAAGTAAGGGGCGCGGAGTACCGGAGACGCTGTCAGGGCCGTCTTGAGTTGGGCGAAGGCCTCTTCGGCGGCCGACGTCCAACAGGTCTTCTCGGGCTGCCCCTTCCTGGTCAGGTCTGTCAGGGGGGCGGCTATAGAGGAGAAGTTGGGGATGAAACAGCGATAGTACCCTGCCAACCCCAAAAAGGCGCGTACCTGGGATTTTGTTTGTGGTCTGGGTGCGTTGCGGATGGCTTCCACCTTCTTCTCCTGGGGCCTGATGAGGCCCCGGCCAACCTGGAACCCCAGGTACTTCGCCTCAGAGAGCGCGAGGTGGCATTTGCGGGGGTTGGCGGTCAGTCCAGCCCGCCGGAGCTCCGAGAGCACCCTCCGCAGACGTTCCAGGTGTTCCTCCCATGCCTCGGAGTGCACCACGACGTCATCCAAATACGCGGCTGCGTACGCTTGGTGGGGCCGTAGGATGATGTCCATAATTCGTTGGAAGGTCGCAGGGGCCCCGTGCAGGCCGAATGTACCAGGGTCGTGATGTACCGGGCCCTCTCCAGGCGGTCTAGCAGCTCGTCGACCCGAGGCATGGGATAGCCGTCGAACTCGGAGACTTCGTTGAGCCGGCGGAAGTCATTGCAGAAGCGGAGGGTGCCATCCGGCTTGGGTACCATCACGATGGGGCTGGACCATGGGCTGCGAGATGGTTCTATCACCCCCAACTTCTGCATTTCCTGGATTTCCTCCTCAATAGCCTGCCAACGAGCTTCTGGGACTCGGTAGGGCCGTTGCCTGACGATGACTCCAGGGGCGGTCCTGATGTCATGTTGGATGACGTTGGTCTGCCCGGGCCTAGGGGAGAACACATCCGTGAACTGTCTGACCAGGTTCTGCAGCTCGGTCTTCTGGGCAGCCGACAGGTGGGGGTCCATGTCAACAACCACGGGATCGGTGAGACTCAGGGCGGCGAGCTGGTCTCGGGTCCCTTGCCACTTCTTCAGTAGGTTGATGTGGTATAACTGCTCCGTTCGTCTTCTTCCCGGTTGCGTACCCGGTACGTCACGGGACCAATCTTCTCCACCACGGTGTACGGCCCTTGCCACGACGCCAGGAACTTGCAGGCGGAAGTAGGGACCAAGACCATTACTCTGTCTCCCGGCTGGAACTCCCGTGGTTGGGCTGCCCGGTTGTAATGGCGTTGTTGGGCCTGTTGTGCCTTGCTGAGATGTTCCCGGACTAATGGCATGACACGGTCGATCCTCTCCCTCATCTGGGTGACGTGATGAGGGGCAGGCTGCTGTTCCCAGGCCTCCCGCCAGACATCCGAGGCTGGCGACTGAACAGGAGCTCGAAGGGGTTGAAACCAGTTGAGGCTTGAGGGACCTCGCGGATGCCGAAGAGGACGTAGGGGATCATCAGGTCCCAGTCCCGCTTGTCCTCCGCCGCTACCCTTCGGAGCATCTGTTTTAGAGTCTGGTTGAAGCGTTCCACGAGTCCGTCGGTTTGCGGGTGGTAAACAGTGGTCCTCAACTGTTTCACCCCCAGCAGCCTGCAGAGGTCTACCATTAGCCGGGACATGAACGGGGTTCCCTGGTCAGACAGTATCTCGGTCGGGAGGCCGACCCGGCTGGCCAACAGAAACAGCTCCTGGGCGATGGCTTTCGCTGTGGCTTTCCGCAGGGGGACTGCTTCTGGATACCGGGTGGCGTAGTCCACGATGACGAGGATGTGTTCATGCCCTTGGGCAGACTTAGGCAACGGCCCCACCAGATCCATTCCGATGCGCTCGAAGGGCACCTCGATGATGGGTAAGGGAATCAGCGGGCTGGGGGGAGGAGTCCTGGGCGCCGTGCGTTGGCAGGTCGGACAGGCCTTACAGAATCCGCCTCCAGACCCGGCCAGTGAAAGCGATCCCGGATCCGCTGGATGGTGTTAGCCGCTCCTAGGTGACCTGCCATCGGATGGGAATGGGCCAGTTCGACGATGGTTTCCGTCTTCGTCCGCGGGACGACCAGAAGCTCCTTCTCCTTCCCCATACGCTGAGCCACGCAGTATAGCAGACCGCTTCGGACCACAAAGTGCGGGAGAGGATGGGGCCGTGGGAGGACGTCTTTTCCGTCCACAGTCCTAACTTGACCCCAGCAGTGCTTTAGGCGATCATCCTCCCGCTGTTCTTTGGCAAAAGAGCCCCCCTCGCTGGCCTGCTGGAACACATCATAGAACAGGTTAGAATTTAACGAGGGGGACTCACCATCTCTCCCGCTGTCCGAAGCTAGCAGCGCCGGCCGGCCGGCGACGACATCTTTGTGGCCGGCGACGACGGCGGCAGTTCCGTTCCGGGCTGGCGGGCTGAGCAATGGTGGCAAGCAGGCGGCCAAACCCTGGCCAATCTCTTCCAAGCAACAGTGGGACCGGTAGGTTCTTTACCAATCCAGCTTCGACGGGCCAGGTGCCATGGGCGGCAGCGATGTTCACACGGCGAGCGGGTACTTGTTGGGTGTCTCCATGCACACACGTGATCGGGAGGTAACTCTTTTGGCCAGGGTGAGGCGGACACAGACGAGCCTGGATGAGGGTGACTGCGCTGCCCGAGTCCAGAAGCGCCCGGATGGGCTTACCGTTCAGCTGGACGTCCGCCTCTGGAGCCGCAGGTGGGACGTGCTGATGTACGATGCAGCCCGCCAGCCAAGCCCGAGGGGGCGTCGTTGGTTCTGCGGTGGGCATGGGCTCGTCCATCGGAAACGGAACTGCCGGTCTGCCAACTGCGCGCGAGGTGCCCTCCGGCGTGCGTCGCTCCTGGACCACCCTCCGGGGAAATGGCGGCGCTCTCTCTCCGGCCTCTCGCTGGTGGACCGCATCCGCCAGCTCGATCGCCTCCACCAGATCGAGGACAGTGGCGGGGTTCCTCATACCCACCGCCTGACGATGGGACCGAGGCAGGGCGCGGAGTAGGCGATCGATGACCACTCGTTCCACTACCTGATCTGCGGTGGGCTCCCCGTCCAGTAGCCAATGTTGAGCCAACCGGACGAGATTAGCGGCCTGGGCCCGCGCTGGCATCCGACCTTTAATCTCCCACTCATGGAACTGTTGCGCTGCGCAGATGGGACAAAAAGCCCCAACCGGGCGAGGACCTCTCGTTTCACTTCCCTGTAGTCGTTCGTGATCGCGGGAGGAAGGGAAAAATAAGCTCGCTGGGCTTCACCGGTTAGGAGAGGAGCCAGCGCGGAAGCCCAGTCTTCGATACGCCATCCTTCCCGATTGGCCGTTGTTTCAAAAATTTGGAGATATGCTTCAACATCGTCGTGATCCGTCATTTTAGGCAGCAGCCGAGTCGCTCGTATGCGGGGGTCAGGAAGTGGAACTGGCTGGGCCGCCTGGGCATGAAGGGCGGCGATATCATCTTCAGCTCTGCCCTGCCGAGTGGCCAGATGTTCCACGATCTGCTGCTGGCGGATGCTGACTTCGGTGAGGCGCTTCAGTATTTCCTCCATCTCCAACGGAAGAGAGAGCGCCGATCGGTGCTGGGGTGGTGAACAGAAAGAGAACAAAAATATATTTTAGTGCGGTGAAAACTGCAAACACTTGTGTGTGATTTCTCATGCAGTTGCCCGCATTCTCCACCAGATGTCACGGGTGAGAAATCACACAACAAGGTTGCTCGTGAAAGTGAACCCCGGAGGGTGGATTTATTGTGAGTACTTTGGGGAATAGGTGCAAACGGTGAAACAAAGGTGCGTGCTGTCGTCGTGGCTGGTGTTCCTGTGAAGTCCTCGTGCTCATGAAGGTGGGTGTCCAGGCGTGCTCAATCGGGCTGTCGGTCACTCGCTGCCTTCTGTGAGGTAAGAGAAAGAGGATTAGTTCCAGCACGTTCAGCATGAGACGGGTGTCTGCTCAAGTGAGAGCGGCAGCGGCTTTTACAGCCTCTCGCTGATCGGGTGCAGCTGTGACCGATCAGCCCGTGATGAGGTTGTGCAGGTGCCGTGCGTTGGTTGCCAGGGCGACGCTGATATGCCCAGAGAGACTCGTCACAATATATATATAAAACATTTTGAGATGACTGGGTCAGAGCATCTTCAAAACTTGTGTGGTGTTCCCGGTCTGCAGTGGTCAATATCCAATATCTATCAAGGAAGGAACAATGAACTGGTGACAAGGGTCATAGTATGCACGTGGGGAGCAAAGGCTGGGTCGTGTGTTCCAATCAAACAGACGAGCTACTGTAGCTCAAATTGCTCAAGAAGTTAATGCTGGTTCTGATAGAAAGGTGTCAGAATACACAGTGCATGCCAGTTTGTTGTGTATGGGGCTGCATAGCCGCAGACTAGTCAGGGTGCCCATGCTGACCCCTGTCCACAACCGAAAGTGCCATCAGTGGGCATGTGAGCATCAGAACTGGACCACGGAGCAATGGAAGAAGGTGGCCTGGTCTGATGAATCACATTTTCTTTTACATCATGTGGATGGCCGGGTGCTTCGCTTACCTGGGGAACACATGGTACCAGGATGCACTATTGGAAGAAGGCAAGCCGGCGGAGGCAGTGTGATGCTTTGGGCAATGTTCTGCTGCATGGGAAACCTTGGGTCATGTGGATGTTACTTTGATATGAACCATGTACCTAAGCATCGTTGCAGACCATGTAAACCCTTTTAATGGAAACAGTATTCCCTGGTGGCTGTGGCCTCTTTCAGCAGGATAATGCGCCCTGCCACAAAGCAAAAATGGTTCAGGAATGGTTTGAGGAGCACAACAACGACCTTGAGGTGTTGACTTGCCCTCCAAATTCCCCAGATCTCAATCCAATCGGGCATCTGTGGGATGTGCTGAACATATTAAACATATTTACCTTATAGAATGGAGGCTAGGATATGGTAATGTGCTGAACAAACAAGTCCGATCCATGGAGGCCCCACCTCGCAACTTACAGGACTTAAAGGATCTGCTACTAATATCTTGGTGCCAGATACCTCAGCACGCCTTCAGAGGTCTAGTGGAGTCCATGCCTCGACGGGTCAGGGCTGTTTTGGCAGCAAAAGGGGAACCAACACAATATTAGGAAGGTGATCATAATTCACTCTGGCCCACTTTCACTCTGCCACTTAAATAAAACCCACCCTTCGGGGAACTCACCTGCAACCTCGTGTCGTGTGCTTCTTCACCCCGTCACACTGGTGGAGAATGCGAGCATTACACTGAAGAAGCACCGACACATTTCCCCGGCACAGTTCGCCGCACTTCCGGGTTCATCCCGGAAGTCCTCCGCATTGTTTTGGTTGAGGGATTTCCGGTTGGTTTCTTTTCACTCACCTTCCCTCTCTGTTTCCCCAGGTGGCGCTCCTCCCCCAACATGGACGAGCTGCTGAAACACCTCACCGAGGTGAGCATCCGCCAGCAGCAAATCATGGAGCATATGGCCTCCCGCCAAGGCGAGTCAGAGAGAGAGCTCGCCGCGCTCCGCGTCGTTGCTGCCCAGCGCGCTCCGCTGCCATATCCCCGCGCCCAAGCAACACAGTTGGTGCCACGGATGACGTCGCATGATGACGTCGCGCTGTATCTGAAAATGTTCGAGGCCATTGCCGTCCGGGAGGCGTGGCCCAGAGATGAGTGGGGCCGGATCCTGGCCCCGCTGTTAACCGGAGAAGCTCAGCGTGTCTACTTCATGCTGACCCCCGAACAGAATGCAACCTATGAAGGGCTGAAGAGGGAGATCCTGGGCCGTGCAGGGCTGTCACCGCTGAACGCTGCACAGCTGTTCCACGACTGGACCTATAACACCCGCCGGCCCGCCCGGGCTCAAGCCGCGGATCTGTCTCATCTCGCCCACCATTGGCTTCTGGCCGGGGATCTCACCGCACACCAGGTCATTGACCGTCATTGACCGCCTTCTCCGAGCCCTCCCGCGGCCGCTTCGTCAGGCAGCAGGGATGCGGAAGCCTACAAGCCTGGACGTGCTCGCAGAGGCCATTGAGCTGGCGGAAGCCACCCAACAGCGTGAGGTTGGGGAGCGAGCGCCACCATTTCCCCGAAGGGTGGTCCAGGAACGACGCCCGCCGGAGGGCACCCAGCGGCCAGTAAGCAGACCGGCGGTTCCCGGCCCGCAGGATGAACCCATGCCCACCGAGGAACCCCGCTCACCAGGACGAGCTTGGCTAGCGGGCTCAACGTCCGGACCGAGAACGCTCCGCGGGCGGAGGTGACCATCAACGGCCGCCCATATCTGGCTCTCCTGGACTCCGGCAGCGCGGTCAGCCTGGTCAAAGCCACCGTCCTACCCCCACGAGTGGAGCCTCTTGGAGCGGTTCAACCAGATGCTGAAACAGATGCTGCGCCGGGTGGCCGCCGAGGACACGTGCGACTGGGACCAGATGCTGCCTTACGTGCTCTTCGGGATCCGAGAGGTTCCCCAGGCCTCCACAGGCTTACCCCCCTTCGAACTCCTCTTCGGCCGACAGCCCCGTGGGCTCCTGGACGTCGCCAGAGAGGCCTGGGAGCAACAGCCAGCCACCCATCGAACCACCATCGAGCACGTAAGGCAGATGCGGGAGCGCATCGACCGGGTGATGCCCATCGTCAGGGAGCACCTCACTCAGGCCCAACGGGCCCAGCAGCGGCACTACGATCGGGCGGCACAGCCACGGGAGTTCCGGCGGGGTGACCACGTCCTGATCCTGGTGCCCACGGCCGCCTGTAAGTTCCTTGCCACCTGGCAAGGGCCGTTCACCATCACTGAGAAGGTCGGCCCAGTCACCTACCGCGTGCGCCAGCCGGGGAAGAGAAAGGAAGACCAGTTATACCATGTGAACCTCCTGAAGCGGTGGGTCGGAACAGGACCCCAGCTCTCCGCCCTCGCCGCCGGGGCTACCGTGGTGGTCGACATGGACCCTCAGCTTTCCACCGCCCAGAAATCGGAGCTACAGCACCTGGTCAGTCAGTTTTCTGCTGTGTTCTCTCCTCGACCCGGGCGGACTCACGTGTTGGAGCATGACGTCCGCACACCCAGGGGAGTCGTCGTACGACAGCGGCCCTACCGGGTTCCGGAGGCTCTGCGACACGCCATCGAGGAAGAGGTAGAGGAGATGTTGAAGTTGGGGGTCATCGAACCATCTCGCAGCCCATGGTCCAGCCCCATCGTCATGGTCCCCAAGCCCGACGGCACCTTCCGCTTCTGCAACGACTTCCGCCGGTTGAACGAGGTCTCCGAGTTCGATGGGTACCCCATGCCCCGGGTCGACGAACTCCTGGATCGCTTGGGAAGGGCCCGGTACATCTCAACCCTGGACCTGACGAAAGGCTACTGGCAGGTGCCCCTGACGGAGGAAGCCAAGTCCAAGACCGCCTTCTCCACCCCAAGTGGCCACTGGCAGTACCGCGGCCTTCCCTTCGGCCTGCATGGGGCCCCAGCCACGTTCCAGCGGATGATGGACATCCTCCTGCGGCCGCATCAAACCTATGCGGCTGCGTATCTGGACGACATCGTCATCCACTCGGAGACCTGGGAGGACCATCTGGACCGGCTGCGGAAGGTGCTGTCGGAGCTCCGCCGGGCTGGCCTGACCGCCAACCCCCGGAAGTGTCACCTGGCCCTAGCCGAAGCAAAGTACCTGGGCTACCAGGTGGGACGCGGCCTAATCCGCCCACAGGAGAAGAAGGTGACTGCGATCCGCTCCGCACCGCGTCCCACCTCCAAGACTCAGGTACGGGCCTTTTTGGGGTTGGCGGGGTACTACCGATGTTTTATCCCTGACTTCTCCTCCTTAGCCTTTCCCCTGACAGACCTGACCAGGAAGGGGCAACCGGAGAAGGTTCCGTGGACCACTGAGACGGAGACGGCGTTCCAGCGGATCAAGACGGCCCTCACGGCAGAGCCCGTGCTCCCGACTTCAACCGCCCCTTCCTGCTGCAGACGGACGCATCCGACACCGGGTTGGGAGCCGTTCTGTCCCAGGTCCTGAACGGTGAGGAACACCCGGTGATCTACATCAGCCGAAAGCTGACCCCCGCCGAACAACGGTATGCGACCGTCGAGAAGGAGGCGTTGGCTGTCAAGTGGGCAGTCCTGGAGCTGCGCTACTACCTCCCCGGACGTCACTTCACCCTGGTAACCGACCACGCGCCCTTACAATGGATGGCCCGAGCGAAGGACACAAATGCCAGGGTGACTCGATGGTTCCTCGCGCTCCAGGACTTCAGCTTCATTGTCCAACACCGAGCGGGGACGGCCAACGCCAACGGCGACGGCCTCTCCAGGATATGGGCAGCTTTCGCATGTCTGTCAGGGTCCACTCCCCACCCACCCCCAGCTTCCCCACGTCTCCGCCGGAACAGGTCGACGCTTAAGGGGGGGGGGGGGGGTGACATACGTCCCGAGCCTCTATCAGCGTCGCCCTGGAAACAGACCAGACACACCTGCACCCACTCAGCACGGGCTGGGCGGTCACAGCTGCGGGTCATTAACCATCCCCTATATAAGACTCAGAGGCAAGCAGAGAGGTGAGAGATGTCTCCAGAAGACTCGGCTAACCTTACTTCTGCTATTCCCCACAGACAGCAGCGTGTGACCGCCAGCCCACTCACGGGAGAAGAGCACGGATCCACACTGCACCGCACCACTGGGAGAACGAAGGACGAGACGCCGAGCACCGAGCACCCAGCGACTTCACGCCGAAACGGCCTACTTTCACTCTGCCACTTAAATAAAACCCACCCTTCGGGGAACTCACCTGCAACCTCGTGTCGTGTGCTTCTTCACCCCGTCATAAAATTATTGTAGAGCCACTGTGGTGAGATGGACATTGTAACAACATTTTAAGTGCCTTTTATGGGTCTTGTAAGTGTAAATGTACTGCATGCCAATGGAGGCCTATCTGAAGCCTTTCTTAGCCATCAGCTTTCAACAAAAGTATCTTAATTTCTGTTCCGAAGATGAACGGAGGTCTTACGGGTGTCGAACGACATGAGGGTGAGTAATTAATGACAGAATTTTCATTTTTGGGTGAACTAACCCTTTAAGCTTTTGAATAAAACCATAGTTTATAGATCCAAATAATCAGATGATAACGTAAGCATGTCTGTGGGTCAGGAATTGTGGGGCAAATGAGTGACCAGGTGACTTGGTTGTGGAGAAATTAGTAAATGGTGAAGGAGTGTGTGAATTGATGGGTCAGTGCATCAGCAATGAGCACTTACTAATGTTTGGCCCATGTGCTTTAGATTCAGTATCGACTTCATGTATGAAATTTTATTGATTCCTGCTTTCTCATGTCTAACTTTGAGAGAATGGCCTTGAAAGACCTTGGGAAATTTACCCAGAGTGCTCAGTGCACCATGCTTCTAAGGAAAGGCTCCCTGTTGTTTAAAGCTACGATCGCATTATTGCTGCAACAGCATCACTTTCATTGCATAAATACCCTGGTGACAGAATAAACACCCACATGAACAAGGAACCACAGTCTCTAATACATGCATCTCTCAATGTGTTCAAACCACAGGGATGTTTGAAGCACTACATAACTGAGTGCTGATTATCAGCGCTTCTTCTCTACCTGAAGATGTGTGGGCGAACAGTGGCTGTCTCTCTCTCTTTTTTTCTCTCTCAGAGGAAAAAACACTGAGGAACATGTGAGCAAATGAACACATAAAGCTGCATATCTGCATCATTTGCCAAGGCACAAAAATAAATATATAACACATACACGATTATATAGTCACACCAACCTGCAGGAGTCCTTATAGTTTTACAATGGATCAAAATTACACTAATTAAATATATATACACTGCCCAGACAAAAAAAAAGTAACTGTTTGAATTTAAATAGGCAAATGTCTCTTTAGACAAGATCAATACAAGATCTTGACCAAAAATAGATGCACCTCTTGATGGAAATAACATCACAACATTTATTTCCATCAAGAGGTGCATCCATTTTTAGTCAAGATCTACTCCAGCACATCCTAATGACTTTCAATTAATTTAAGGTCTGGATTCAGAGGTGCCAATTCATGTGTGAAAATAATTATTCATGCTCTCTCCCAACCATTCTTTCACAATCTGATGAATCTTGCATTGTCATCCTGGAATATGGCCATAATGCGTCTTTCTGCGTCACTCCATCAATTAGGGTTAGATCAGGCATAATATCATGATCACCTTCCTATATTGTGTTGGTCCCCCTTTTGCTGCCAAAACAGCCCTGATCCGTCGAGGCATGACTCCACTAGACCTCTGAAGGTGTGCTGTGGTATCTGGCACCAAGATGTTAGCAGCAGATCCTTAAAATCCTGTAAGTTGCGAGGTGGGGCCTCCATGGATCGGACTTGTTTGTTCAGCACATCCCACAGATGCTCGATTGGATTGAGATCTGGGGAATTTGGAGGCCAAGTCAACACCACAAACTTGTTGTTTTGCTCCTCAAACCATTCCTGAACCATTTTTGCTTTGTGGCAGGGCGCACAGAGGAAAAAACACTGAGGAACATGTGAGCAAATGAACACATAAAGCTGCATATCTGCATAATTTGCCAAGGCACAAAAATAAATACATCACACATACACGATTATATAGTCACACCAACCTGCTGGAGTCCTTATAGTTTTACAATGGATCAAAATTACACTCATTAAATATATATACACTGCCCAGACAATTTGCTTTATCCTGCTGAAAGAGACCACAGCCACCAGGGAAAACTGTTTACATGAGAAGGTGTACATGGTCTGCAACAATACTTAGGTAGGTGGTACGTGGCAGGACCAAAGGTTTCCCAGCAGAACTTTGCCCAAAGCATCACACTGCCTCCGCCGGCTTGCCTTCTTCCCATAGTGCATCCTGGTGCCATGTGTTCTCCAGGTAAGTGACACACACGCACCCGGCCATCCACGTGATGTAAAGGAAAATGTGATTCATCAGACCAGGCCACCTTCTTCCATTGCTCTGTGGTCCAGTTCTGATGCTCACGTGTTGGCTCTTTCGGCGGTGGCCAGGGGTCAGCATGGGCACCTTGACTGGTCTGCGGCTATGCAGCCCCATACGCAACAAACTGCGATGCACTATGTAGTCTGACACCTTTCTATCAGAACCAGCATTAACTTCTTGAGCAATTTGAGCTACAGTAGCTCATCTGTTTGATCGGACCACACGGGCCAGCCTTTGCTCCCCACGTGCATCAATGAGCCTTGGCCGCCATTACCCTGAGATAATCAGTGTTATTCACTTCACTTGAATGTTATGCCTGATACCGGTGTATATGTTAGATCCAGCTTATTTCCACCTTACTCATGATATGCTCCATTTCTGATCCATTTCTCCAAAATGAATTCTCAAATTTTGGTTGGTCAAGGCTGATTAATTATTGCAATGCTTACAAAATTATGTTTTATGGGGTGTCTCCAAACTTGAAAGTGAGGGATGAGATCAGGCATCTTGCACCATATTGCTGACTGCTTAAAACAAACTTATTTTTATATTATTATTTTACTGTAAAAATATATCTAATGTCTTTCCCCCCTTTCTTATGGAGAGTCCATATTATTATTCAGAGTCCTGAAACCAATATTGGCAGAAATGTTAACTCTCCTTTATGTGAGTTACAAAACCAGTCACCATGTCAACTGATATTTAATGTTCTCTTTTCAATTTTATAAGTGCATTTTAAGGTAATATTGTGTAAAATATATGTAATTTTAGCAATTTTGCATATATGCCTTTAATTGCTGATATATTTGATTTTAGAGATGGATTTCACCATGGATCTTTCATGGTGTCAGAAACCAATCAGCAGACTCTGCATCACGATCCACACAACGTTCAATCTCCCCAGAATTCTAATCACCCACACCTGTTCACAATCAGTAACCTCATCAACCAGCTCCATAAAACTCTCACACTCACTGTAGTCTAGCGTCAAGCCTCCAACAGGAACTGACCATATTTCCTCTGTCTCTGTCTGTTAGAGAAAACCTTTGATTACTCTGTTCACTGAAAATACTCACCTGTGTATCACTAACCTCTGACTCTGCCTGTAATCCTCAGAAGAGCTGCTGTTGATCACTGATGTCCTAGCCACCAGCACTCATCCAAGGCTCATTGAAACCTCGGTTTCTCCCGCTGAACCCTCACCTTATCCTGTAAGAATTAAGGCCAGTGTTATCATTCTGGGATTGTATTCACGGAATATATGATTTGAAGAGTGTGCACCAACCTGTTGTGGATCCAGCATCTTATGTTCACTTAAATCCTCTCGTCTGGAAAAGACAATTCACATTCACAGATCTGAAGAGAAATACTCACCCGCTGTGGATCCTGTATTCCTATGTTTTGTTGCTCCGGGTTTTCCCCCCGAATCCCTTGCACCTACTATCCTAACATTCAATAAAGTTGTGTTATTTAACATCACCTCGATCTCTGAGTCCATCGTATCCTGACAGAAGGCTTGACCCTCTAAACTTCAAATCGATGGTATGGATATAACACAACCAACTCCCGCCGCTATTCCCATTCAATCTGCAAGCAATGCTACCGCTTCAGCAGCATCAGCTCCCGGTACTTCCGCAAACACTGCTCCCACGCTGGTGTGCTTGGCTAACTCCGCCTCCCGACTAGCGCCATTCTCCGGCCTGGCGGAGGACTGCAATGGATTCCTTTTGCAGTGTTCACTAGCTCTTGAAATACAAGCTCAGACATACCCCACTGATCGATCAAAGATCTCGTTTATAATTCAACATCTATCTGGATCAGCATTAAGATGGGCAGAGTCACTGTGGATGCAACAAACAGAAGTTACTACATCATTGCAGAGTTTTGTCAATCATTTCAAGGAGGTGTTTGGACAACCCATCAGTGATTCCTCCATTAGTGACAAATTATTGCAGCTCCGCCAGGGTAACAAATCTGTTTCAGAATATTCCATCGAATTCCGGACTCTAGCCTCTGCAAGTGGTTGGAATGAAAGAGCCCTTATCTCTGTGTTTCGTCGAGGCTTAAATCCTGCTCTCCGCCTACAACTCGCCATTTATGATGATAATCTAGGGCTAGAAAAATTCATACAACAAACCCTGCGCATTCATCAAAGATCACAGAGTTGTTATCAAGATTCCCGATTATCCAATACACATTTCAATCGACCTCCATCTGACTCCACTTCTGAGAGTTCACCCGAAAAGATGCAGGTCGATGCTCATAGAATCTCCCTGGCTGAACGTACCCGAAGAAGAGAACTGAGGTTATGTCTATACTGCGGGACAGCAGGTCACTTTCTCAAAGAATGTCCAACTCGTCCACCTCGACTGATGGTGAGTTCAGTGCAAACTCTAATTCCAGTTTCAACACCTCTCACTATCCCAGTAATTCTGAAATCCCACAATCTCCAAGTCTCCACAGCTGCCATCATTGATTCCGGGTCAGCGGGGAACTTCGTATCAGGGAAGCTCTGTAAGAGACTCAAACTCCAGAGGATCAACACTCCAAAACCATACTCCATCCACGCTGTAACTGGCGAATTTATCAACAAGGGGTACGTTACCACTCAGACACCACCTATCACTTTGTACACTGATGACACTCACCAAGAAAGTTTCGAACCATTTATCCTGGAAAACAGTCAGATTGAGGTTATTTTAGGACGTCCATGGTTAATCCGTCATCAACCTGATATCAACTGGCAGACTGGCAAAATCAATAGATGGGGCTGTCAGTGTCTCCTTTCAGAAGAACATCACTCTGTTCAGACCAACTCCCAATCACCAAAAATCATTAGTCTGAGTTCCACTTCCATTGAAAGTCCCACAGAAAATGTATCTGTCACTTTTCCCCATTGTTACTCCTCGTTCTCCGACGTTTTCAATCCAGTTGCGGCCTCCAAGTTACCTCCACATCGACCCTGGGATTGCGCAATTAATCTGATTCCCGGAGAATCTGTTCCAAAGGGTCGTATCTATTCCCTGTCAATTCCTGAGCAAGAAGCCATGCGAGCGTACATTGACGAAGCCTTACAACAAGGTTACGTTCGTCCTTCCACTTCTCCCGCAGCTGCTAGCTTTTTCTTCGTATCCAAGAAGGATGGAGGTCTAAGACCCTGTATTGATTACAGAGCTTTAAATAAGATTACCACAAAGTTCAGTTATCCATTACCACTCATTCCTTCAGCTCTGGAGCAACTCCGAGAAGCCAACATTTTCACCAAGCTGGATCTCCGAAGTGCTTATAATCAAGTTAGGATTCGAGAAGGGGATGAGTGGAAGACGGCATTCATAACTCCTGCAGGACACTATGAATACCTCGTCATGCCTTATGGCCTTGTAAACGCTCCTTCGGTCTTCCAGAGCTTCATGGATGAGGTATTCCGAGACTTCCTGGGGCACTTCATGTTGGTGTATATTGATGATATCTTAATTTTCTCCAAAAATCCAGTAGAACATCAACATCATGTCTCTTCAATACTCCAAAGACTTCGTGAATTCAATCTGTTTTTAAAGACTGAAAAGTGCACTTTCCATCAATCTCAGGTTGAATTCTTGGGTTACCAAATTAGTGAAAGAGGTGTGGAAATGGATAATAGGAAGACTGACGCCATCATGTCCTGGCCCACTCCTACTTCGATCAAAGAGCTCCAGAGATTTCTCGGCTTCGCTAATTTCTACCGAAGATTTATTCACGGGTACAGCATGTTAACAGCTCCTTTAACCTCTTTGCTGAAAGGCAAACCCAAGACCCTTCTATGGACCCCAGAGGCTGATCGTACCTTTCACTCACTCAAGACTGCATTCACCACTGCTCCCCTACTTAAGCACCCAGATCCTGAAAAGGTGTTTATCGTTGAAGTCGATGCCTCTACCTCAGGTGTAGGAGCTGTCTTATCTCAATACTCTGAGAGCTCCTCCAAGCCCTTACCTTGTGCCTTCTTTTCAAAGAAGTTGTCCATTGCTGAAAGCAATTACGATATAGGTAATCGCGAACTTTTGGCAGTGAAACTTGCCTTAGAAGAGTGGAGGCACTGGTTGGAGGGAGCTAAGCACCCGTTCATTGTCTTCACTGACCATAAGAACCTCCAGTACCTAAAAGAAGCAAAACGACTTAATCCACGGCAAGCCAGATGGGCATTATTCTTCACTCGCTTCCATTTTAGAATTGCTTATCGTCCGGGCTCCAAGAATATCAGAGCAGATGCTCTTTCTCGTATCCATGCCCCTGAAGTTCCGATCGAAGAGCCAGAGACCATTCTACCAGAACAGATATTCGTCAACCCCATCCGATGGGACATCAATGAACAGTTACTTGAGCTATCTCAACAGCATCCTGGACCTCCAGAATGCCCTCCAGGAAAGATCTATGTGCCTCAAGAATTCCGCAATTCCTTAATTTTTTCGGCTCATTCATCAGTTGGCACAGGGCATCCAGGGGTACACAAGACATGTTCCACGCTCCAACTCCGGTATTGGTGGCCAAACATGCAGCAAGATATCACAACCTTTATCCAGGGATGTATTCCATGTGCCATGTCCAAGGTCCCAAGAAAACTTCCAGCCGGTAAACTGGTCCCACTCCCTGTTCCAAAACGACCCTGGTCCCATATCGGGGTTGACTTTGTCACCGATCTCCCAAACTCAGCCGGGAATACCTGTATCCTCGTTGCCATCGACCGGTTCTCAAAGGCTTGCAAATTAATCCCACTAAAGAGTCTCCCAACGGCCTTTGTCACGGCACAGTTATTAATGGAACACGTCTTCCGAAACTTTGGAATACCAGAAGACATTGTGTCCGATAGAGGTCCCCAATTTATCTCTCGGGTTTGGAGAGCATTCTTCAACCTAATGAATGTGACGGTAAGCCTCTCATCTGGTTATCATCCACAAACGAATGGACAAACTGAAAGGAAGATCCAGGATGTAAGCCGGTTTTTGCGTACATTCTGCCACTCCAATCAACACATCTGGAGTCAATACTTGATTTGGGCAGAGTACGCACAAAACTCTCTCAGACAGTCATCCACTCAACTCACACCTTTCCAATGTGTCCTGGGCTATCAACCTCCTTTGTTCCCATGGTCTGGAGAACCATCTGAAGTACCTGCAGTCAATGAATGGTTTAGGGAGAGTGAAAATGTCTGGAATCAAGCCCATCAGCACCTACAACAAGCAGTTAATCGTCAACAACATTTTGCAGATGCTCATCGACGCCAAACTCCCGTTTATCAACCTGGACAATTGGTATGGCTTTCTACCAAAGATATGCGACTCCGGCAACCCTGCCGTAAACTTAGCCCAAAATACATCGGACCGTTCACCATTGTCAAGCAGATCAATCCGGTCACATATCAGCTTCAGCTCCCCACTCAGTATCGGATCCACCCTACCTTCCATGTTTCCCTTCTCAAACCTCATTACCCACCTGTACCTGGCTCCCCAACAGAACTGGCTCCCGGAGACGATCCTCCTATTCCACCTATAGAACCGGATCCCATCTATACGGTTAAAGAAGTGATGGACTCTCGACGTCGAAATGGTCAATTAGAGTATTTGATCGACTGGGAGGGATATGGACCGGAAGAGAGATGTTGGATACCTCGAAAGGATATCCTCGATCCTACTTTGCTCCTCGAATTCCATGCTCAGCATCCTGACAAACCGGCACCACGACCTAGAGGCAGACCTCCAAGACGTCGAGGTCTAAGGTCCGCTGGTGCGGACTCTAGAGGAGGGGGTAATGTCAGAAACCAATCAGCAGACTCTGCATCACGATCCACACAACGTTCAATCTCCCCAGAATTCTAATCACCCACACCTGTTCACAATCAGTAACCTCATCAACCAGCTCCATAAAACTCTCACACTCACTGTAGTCTAGCGTCAAGCCTCCAACAGGAACTGACCATATTTCCTCTGTCTCTGTCTGTTAGAGAAAACCTTTGATTACTCTGTTCACTGAAAATACTCACCTGTGTATCACTAACCTCTGACTCTGCCTGTAATCCTCAGAAGAGCTGCTGTTGATCACTGATGTCCTAGCCACCAGCACTCATCCAAGGCTCATTGAAACCTCGGTTTCTCCCGCTGAACCCTCACCTTATCCTGTAAGAATTAAGGCCAGTGTTATCATTCTGGGATTGTATTCACGGAATATATGATTTGAAGAGTGTGCACCAACCTGTTGTGGATCCAGCATCTTATGTTCACTTAAATCCTCTCGTCTGGAAAAGACAATTCACATTCACAGATCTGAAGAGAAATACTCACCCGCTGTGGATCCTGTATTCCTATGTTTTGTTGCTCCGGGTTTTCCCCCCGAATCCCTTGCACCTACTATCCTAACATTCAATAAAGTTGTGTTATTTAACATCACCTCGATCTCTGAGTCCATCGTATCCTGACACATGGGTTTAGGGTAAATGCCATATTTATATTACCAAATAAAAATAATACTGGGAGGGAATAAACATGACATCTACCCTAAGGTACATTCTGGCCAAACAAATAATCAAATTAGCCATATTAAATAAGGTTCCTAGGGCAAAAATGTTGCCATTGGCAACTGATTGGACTTCCCATAGATTAAGAGATGAATGGCTTGATGAAAAAGTGTGTCAAATAACGAAGCAATTCAAAAATCCAGACAGAAAATGTTAAGAAAAGAACTGTATAAAGAAAATATGAAGAAAATGTTACACATATGGTAAAGCAGCCACAATCAGTCCATTCTTCACCTTCTGACAGAATCCATATCCTTTGTTCTATTAGTTCGAGTCAGTAATCCTGCAGACATGTTCCTAGAGAACTGAGATTTGTTTCTTGATCAATATTAACCAAGTCCTGTCGGCTAATAATTCATGCTTCACCATCGTTTATTCATATGAGCACAACTGTCTCATAACGCCCCCTCATTCACCGCCTCTCCAGAACCGCCTCAAAGAATTACGACCAAAAAGCAACAGGGATAGTAGCTACATGTCTAAACTGCAAAGGTAAGGCGAAGAAACATCAAGCATTTACAATTTTTTACGACTTAGTACATTTGAAGTAGATTCGTTGAGATTTTTTTTATAGAATATCCGAAATGAATGTGATACGGACGCTGTGTGGTCTGACGTGTGAAAGCTTCAGTCGATTGTCATTCGAATCAGTTTTGTACAATTTATGTTTAACTAACGTGTTTTATGCTGTTTCTAAATTCAGTTGTTTGTGAATATTGTTACATTTGTAAGTGGTTTCACGAGCGTCTCTGTGGCAAATGAGCGCGCTCAATGAAGACGCGCGCGGACTGAACGCTTCTAGTCTCGAGAGAAACATCTGTCAGTCATTTTGATGGCTGGGGGAAATCATTGGTTTTATGTTGTATCATTCCCTTTAGCACCAAAACAACAAATCATTGTTCGACTGAAGGTCCGTTGGCACTGCACGGCACTGATTTACAACCAAGAGTTGTGATATTAATTGACACTTTATCCTTCACAATTTAGGTGATTTATATTTGTGCCCGTGTATTATTGCACAATAGCCTAACAAATGTGAGTCCACATCAGAACCATCCCTTCATTCATTCATTCATTCATTCATTCATTCATTCATTCATTCATTCATTCATTCATTCATTCATTCATTCATTCATTCATTCATTCATTCATTCATTCATTCATTCATTCATTCATTCATTCACACCAAATATGCAAATGTCTCCTGGTGCTTAGATAGTACCCGTGTTTGTTGGTCACTTTTAACTGCTCTAAAGGGTTTAAATGTGACAATAGCTTATTAAAAAATGTACTGAAGAGTTTGTATTTTTATTCCTCCTGTTATATGAGATAAGCAAGGTCGAACCATTCCTCTAGGCTTGAATCCTCTCCAGTTCTATCAGACATGACACATGGTTGCCATGTTATGTGAATATTTCTGTGATTCGAGGCCATTAGTGCCCTATAGAAAAGTTCATCCATATGTATTGTTGAACCACTAGCTTTTCTTTTATTCACAAACTTGTGTAATATGTGACTAGAGGATGGCCTGCATGTTTAGTGCCTCAAAGTGTTTTATATTATTTAAAGTTATCATTGTAATAGTAATAATGATATACTAAAAAAAAGGCCTCTTTTTTTTCAAGATTTACACATTTCAGTTAGAAAAATTCCATCAAATTGAATTGAACAATCATTACATATTATTCATATTATGAATGAAGAAGTAAAAAAAAAAAAGAAGCTTAATAAAGCATTCTGTATAAATCTTAATGAAACAAGAGAATGGACCATTTTGTTTACGTGATTCATATTCATACATAAAAAAAAAAAAAAAAAAATATATATATATATATATATATATATATAATATTTAAAAAAATTGTATATATTTAAATGTAAGTTTAAGATTTATACAAAATGTTTTATTAAGCTCTACCTTTTTTTACTCATTTAAAATTCTTAATTCATAATATGAATAATATTAAATGGAATTTTACTATTAATTGAAATGTGTAATTCTTGTGCATTATTTTTCAGATGAGTGTAATTTTTATTAGGAACTTTTCAGAGCCAAAAGTTTTGTGATTGAAAACTGCATACTTTATTTATATTACAGAATAAATTAATATATGTTTTTAACATTTATATATATATATATATATATATATATATATATATATATATATATATATATATATATATATATATATATATATATATATATATATATATATATATATATATATATATATATATATGCCAGCAAATGTCTGTGTAAAAACAGAAAAATACTGTCAGGAAAATTACATAGATAAACTGTAAAAAAAAAAAAAAAAAAATAACGTAAAAAAAAACGGTAGCTGTGTTTGCCAGACACAGCAACATTTTAGGTTTTATGGGATAGCTCTTCGTTTACTGTCTATTTTACAGTTCAATAATTTAAAGGTTTATATTGTAACAATTACATGTACACTGTAAAAATTTACGGTAAAAAACATATTTCATTAACTGAAATAATTTTAAATTACCAACCTATTAAAATACTAATATCTGTTATGTACTTTTGATATATATTGACGACCACCAAATACAGTGGTGATGAGAATCACTTGAAAAATAAGAAGAAACATAGTTATTTCAATGAAAATACATCAAATGTGGCGTGTCACGCAGGGAATTCTGGGAATGTCAATTTACGTTTTTTCCGCTGTAAATTACACAATGACGTTCTTTTTCACTTCCAAAAACTGTAAATTTAACGGTATTTTACTTTAAAATGTAATTAAATGTAAGGTAAGATCTATTACAGTTATTCATTGTATATAGTACGGAAACTCTTTTTTAACCGTAGCATTTTTACAGTCTTTTACCATTAAAATCACGTACATTTTTTACAGTATATATAGTTACTGGTATAATTGTCCATAGTACTAATAATACTACTTATTACATGCACAACATAGGTGTGGGAAATTTTCAATAAAAGAGATCAAAAGTTTAGTGCATTTATTATATTCCCAATATATTTACATTATAAGTTAAATGATTGATTTTGGAATAATAACAATAATAGTATTTTTTATTAATAATTAACTAATGCTTTATTTTTCTTATATCTCTATAATAAACCTTTTTTTATTGTTTTCTGTCACCAGGATATATTATACTTTTTAAATGATTTTTTTTTGGATGTAAGAGTGCATGAGATTTCTGGAGGATTTTTTTAATTTGTAAAAATGTTTTGTGTTAACTTATTTTGTTCCAAAAACACTTTGTAACTTGCTTTGTGTGTGTCTGGCTGTGGTGTTTGTTACCATTTGGGTTCCTGTTTCTGAGAATGAGCAAGAGTGACAAGACTCTGAACATAACAGAACAGAACTCTAAGTAAGTGCCTATTAGAGTCTTAGCTCATCATGTGGGGGACAGATCAGCTGTCCTCGCTGTGCATGTCATTACTGCATCACCACACAGAAAAAAGTGTTGATCGAAAGCACCCACCAGGTGTATTCTGAACATCCATAACAGTCAAGGGTTTGGCAAATCACTAGGTATGTTATGATGAATACCCCCAACCACACAAACACACTAGCATCACCTCACTCACCAACATCACACACACCATCCTGTTCTGTTCTCGACTTCAGAATGCGCTGTTGCCATGGTGACGAAATGGCGCACGCTCTGTCTTGCTTTCTCTCTATTCTCTTTTTCTTTATATATCCCTTGCTCTTCTCGCGGATGTATGGGCGATGTAACCATCTAGATTCACCGCTCGCCTGGATGAAATACATGTAAACCGTACTGCTGTCATGATAATGATCATTTAATGGCAATAACACAATCTCCAGCTGTTGTTTTTCTCCAGCATGCACCTTAAACATGTTCTGTCTCTCTATTCTCATTGTTTGTTTCCCCTCAGGAGGAGAAGCAGTAGGATTCCTGCCATGAAATCTCTCTAAGAGGAGAAAAGCAGCGAAACCTATAAAATCTACACCCACCCACGGGCAGGAGACAGGGGGAGAGAGAAAGAAAGAAAGAAAGAGAGAGAGTCAGTGAGCGGAGGGGTGCGTGAAAGAGGGGGGAAAGAAAAAGCGAGGGATAACAGTCGATGGATGCTGCTTGGACGTTCTGGTCGGCACAATATTCAGTGACAAGGATTGGAGAGCTGCAGGGATGGATGGGAAGGGAAGACACATTCCTCCAGGTAATCAGATCTCATTAATGGCCGCCGGTGCCGTGCAGAGACCACCGTGTCTTATGCTTGTCATCATGTTTAGTGAAATGCTCTTGAGTGAGTCTCAATGTGTTCCTGTATGACAGCATCATTTTCTGCTTACTGTTGTCTTATCAGGGAACTTTTTTACACACATCTTTAGATGCTCCAGAAGTGTTCGTAGCTCACGCATTCTGTTTGGTTTCTCATGACTGAGTTCATTGTGTTTTTTTATTACTCAGCTCTCGATCTGGAATACTTGGTTGGTCAATTGTGAAGTAGTAAAATATGTTTGCATAATGTCTGCTAAATTCACCGTTGTCCATGGTAACATGCCGGTGCTACTTTCATGTAACTAAGATCACAAAGACATGTTATATTGTACTGAAACATTTAAGCTAGTCCGTAAATTTACTAAATAATCTATAAATGAATGTATATATATATATATATATATATATATATATATATATATATATATATATATATATATATATATATATATATATATATATATATATATGTGTGTGTGTGTGTGTGTGTGTGTGTGTGTGTATGATATATATATATATATATATATATATATATATATATATATATATATATATATATATATATATATATATATATATATAAATAATATCATATATATAATAAATAAATAATCTATAAATGAACGTATATAGCTTGAACATTATATATATATATATTCAAGCAAATATATATATTATTTATACATATAAATATATTAATTATATTATATGAATTTATATATATAAATATATATATATTAATTTATATATTATTGATTATATATATTATATTATATTATTATTCATATATTTATATATATATATATATATATATATATATATATATATATATATATATATATATATATATATATATATATATATATATATATATATATATATATATATATATATAAATATATGAATAATAATATAATATAATATATATAATCAATAATATATAAATTAATATATATATATTTATATATATAAATTCATATAATATAATTAATATATTTATATGTATAAATAATATATATATTTGCTTGAATATATATATATAATGTTCAAGCTATATACGTTCATTTATAGATTATTTATTTATTATATATATGATATTATTATATATATATATATATATATATATATATATATATATATATATATATATATATATATATATAATATATATATATATATATATATATATATATATATATATATATATATATATATATATATATATATATATATATATATATATATATATATTCAAGCTAATCTGAAATACATATTTGTATTTGTAAAAATGACCGGCTGGCTGTAGATTTTTTATAATAATTATTATTAAAAAATTATTTTGTGATTTTGTGTATTTTTTTTTCAGTAGACATGCCGTTAGCTGACATATTTAGCTTTATTACTATCCATCTAATCTTCTACAGGAAAGCAGTGGACCGTATCCCAAAATATCTTTCATCCATATCAACATGCTTGAATTGCTCCATATAAAATATCTATCCATGCAAAGAAATCTCAATTACAACTGTCTCGTGACTGTTCACAATAGCTGCCTGGCAGCTACACATTCCCAATGGGACTACACTCTTAAAAATAAAGGTTCCAAATGGATGTTTTGAGCATCAATGCCATAGAACCTTTCAATCAACAAAGAACCTTTCTTAAAAGAACCCTTTTTCCCCTTAGTGTGAAGAACATTCTAAAAATCTGAAGAACCCTTTTCCAATATAAAGAACCTGTGAAATGGAAAGATTATTTTTCATGATACCATCAATACCAATAAAGAACCTCTTTTTTAAGAGCAATTTGGTAATAATCTAAAAGATATTACCTTTCTGACCTCTGCATTTTATTGTGATATTTGGCTACATTATATTCTGAAATGTGCATTCTTCTCCAAAGTTGCATTGGCGTTTGTTCATCATCCTAGAAACCTATATTTGGGCACACTGATGACAATTTGTACATCTGGGTTCAAAATGTCCTCGTCAACTGATCTTCCAACACTTGATATGTTCAGCAGGATCACACACTCATATCTCATCTACTTCTTCCTGTAAGCTTGGGTTCCGATTACAATATTTCTTTATGCTTTTATTTATACCCATCTTTTCAACTGTCGACTTCACTCAGGTTCCTGTTGACACTCTCTTAGGCCCTCGTTTGACCACAGCTGTGTTTCTGTTTATTTTATGACTCAAGCCATGGTGTGGTGCGAGCGGGGAATTCAGGTGCTTCTCACCACTGTGGGTGCATTCGCAGCCTTCGCCTTGATGACCGTGGCCATTGGCACGGACTACTGGCTGTACGCTCGGGCCTTTATCTGCAACAGCACTGCCAACTCCTCTCAGGATGACCCACACAACAAGGACAAGAAGGATCCTGGAGCTCTCACCCACTCCGGCCTCTGGAGGATTTGCTGCCTGGAAGGTAAGTGAACATCTGTGTTTGTGTGTGGGGGCGAAGGATTGGGTCATGTACTGTATGTATGGATGTGTGGGGGAAATGGTGTATGAATGAAATCCCCACCTGGGCAGTTTGCACAGTGATTCATGGAAGTTATACTACAGAAGGGAAAATACAGTCTGTATGGTCTAACATATATATTTTTTTTTGCAGCTCTGTTTTGATCAGTGCCACTTACTTATATATTATATTATTTGCAAGGATAGTTCAAGTACACAAGCGCAGTTTTTTTTAAGTGCATTTTATTTTTATTTATTACCATAACTGAACCATGAGTTTGGGGTCATTAAATCTTTTTCCGCCATTGATGGAATTTTCCGGCATTTGCTGTTATACGGTATTACGCATCTTCTGAAAGAGGAACCGGCGAACATTCAACACTTTAATAAAGAAATAAACACAAACTGAAAGTAAAGAAGGCAACCCCTCACGGACAGTTGCCGCACACACATAATAAAACACAACGTAAAGTCCAGGCCTGGTCCTCTCTCATCCTTCACTGTTGTCGCTCCTTCTTTTATGCCTCCGAAGCTCCTCGTTGCCGTTCACTCTCGGTGCCTCTGCCTTGACTGCTTGCCACATACCCCCATCACCCCTCGCAGGCCGGGGGGTACTCCCGAGACTGCCCTCTATATTATAACCCCCTGGGGGACCAATCATGGCGGCCGCGGCACCTGGGGGTAAGGACAGATGAGGCGAGAGAAAAGGAGCCGGAAGCATGAGAAGCGACAGAGACGAGAGAGGAAAAGAAAGAAAACAAATTCTTGGTCCGGTTCCATGACTCACTGCCGCTCGGTCCACAACCAGCCAAGAGGTGACATGCAATGGTACTGGATGCTCGGTGGACGGCTCGACACACCAATCGCTCCTCCGGTTGAGGGCAACCGGCAGCTCCTCCCCCGTCCCCTGCTTCCTCCCCAAATATGGCGAACAGCAGCAGGCTCCAGGCCCACGGCGAATGGCGGCGACTCCTCCACTCCCTCTCGGGCGGCAGCCACCCCACCTCAACCCATGAGCATGGCAGCAAGCTCTCCGTCCCACCCGGTCTTCACTCGCACCACCGCCCCCTCAGCAGCGAGGGCTCTCTGACAGAATGTCCCTCCTTCCTCCTGGGTTTCGGCACCAATGTAACACAGTTTATTGTTATGGGAAGAAGGAGGCAGGAACCGGCAAACGTTTAAACACTTTAATAAAGAAATAAACACCAAAATTATAGTAAAAACGGCAGCCTCCTCATGGTCAACTGTTGCACACACTTAATAAAACACAACGTAAGGTCCAGGCCTGGTCCTCTCTCTCCCTTCACCGTCATCACTCCTTTTATGCATCCAAGCTCCTCCGTGAGAGATACGAGACCGGTGCGGTGCGCAACTGGCGCTCATTATCAATCATGCCACCGGCCCTCGACTGCTTGGGGGCTTGGCGATGGTGGTTGGGATTTTTTTTTTTTTAATGAAACTTACCCACATTCAAGTGTTGATAAAAAAAGAATGCATGAAAGTAGAATGAAACATTTTGTTTTTGTTTAAAAGAAGAGGTTCTGTTATTTCTTTTGGCATATTGCATATATTCATACAACAAAATATTCTAGGGCCATGACATCTATGTAAAAATGATAAAAAATGCTGGCGTGGCTGGCAATTATTTTATAAATGCTGGTGGGGAAAGAGTTGGGATTATATGATATTAATTTTCTAGAAAGAAGTCTCTTATGCTCATGAAGGCTACATTTATTTGATCTATATACAATAAAATAGTAATCTTGCGAAATAGTATTACAATTTAAAATAACTAGTTTCTGTTTAAAATGGAATTCATTCCTTTGAGGGCAAAGCTGAATTTTCAGCATCATTACTCCAGTCTTCAGTGTCACATGATCCTTCAGAAATCAGTTTAATATGCTGATTTGGTGCTCAATTTATTATTATTATTATCAATGTTGAAAAGATTGTTAATAATAAAGGCTAGTTCACAAAATAGAGTGTCATCCAATGCCTTATTACTTTTACAAAACGGCTACCACATAATACAAATATTAAAGATGCAAACTTTCATTGAAACGTTGTAACATGATCACGATCAGCTTCAACAATAAATTTTTCAAAATTGCAGTCTACAAATGTCAACTTGAGAATGGAGACATTGTTAGCTTCCTAAGTATCTATTTCTCCTTGACTGAAAATGACTTTCATTGGTGTAACTTAATGCAGTTAGGTTGATTCACTCATATTAGATAATGTGACAAAAGTTAAATAAAACCTTTAACTTTTTAACCACATTTTTTACCATCTTTTTTTAGGACCAGGACACTTTTACATGCTTGTTATATACAGTACTGTGCTACAGAGGAAATAAAACAAGGGCACTGAGGCAGAACCCTAAGACAAACTGATTTCACTGTCTAGCTTTAGGGTTACTTTAAAGTTACCAAAGGCATTGTGGGAAGAGTTGTCTCCAGATCCTTTTAGCCTCTGGGCTCTGCAATGCGGGGTATTCAAGTTAAGCTAGTTGTTTTAACAGTACACAGCACCTCCTTTGCTCTAGCCAGGTCTCAAGAGACAGGGTTTAAACAAACATGGGCTGTAATTTTTTCCATTTGCATTATAAACCTAGAAGAGTATACATGTCAATGGCTATGATTATGTGATGAGTCATTGCAGGTCAAAGGTGCCTGCAGTGCTCTCACTGCATTTGCAGAATAATCAAACCAGACAAAAACAGTCATTTTGACTTATTATATTGCTCACTTTGGTTCTCTGCTTTATATAGCGCACTAAGCGCAGACTGATTCATTATTAGTGTTTCTTACAAAACTGCATTGTCCACTATATATGTTTTTTGTTGTTGTTGTTTGTTTTTAAGTTATATTTTTTTCATTGGATAGGTCAATGGAAAGATAGGGACAATGGATAGGACCACAAGCCGGGACGCAAACTTGGGTCGCCTGAAGGGTTGCTGTGCTACGTGTCGGAGCTCACAAGGCTATGGCTCCGACTTCCATTATATTGCCAAAAGTTTTGGGATGCCTGCCTTTACATTCACATGAACTTTAATGACATCACATTCTTAATCCTTAGGGTTTAATATGGAGTTGGCCCATCCTTCGCAGCTATAACAGCTTTAACTGTTCTGGGAAGGCTTTTCACAAGGTTTAGGAAATTTTTGACCATTCTTCAAGCCAGTCAAGTTCCTCCCCACCAAACTCGCTCATCCATGTCTTTATGGACCTTGCTTTGTGCACTGGTGCGCAGTCATGTTGGAACAGGAAGAGGCCATCCCCAAATTGTTCCCACAAAGTTAGGAGCATGAAATTGTCCAAAATGTCTTGGTGTGCTGAACAGAGTATGTGAGCGGAGTGGAGCGGCAGCAATTTGCCCTCCACGCTCTACGCATTCAATAATCACTCCGCTCCAGCTCCAGGTTCACCATTTTAGACTCCTCGCTCACTGATATCAGAAACACTGCTCCGTCTTCGCTCCAAGGAAATGTGCGGCCAAAGTATTTAAGTAAGCTTTGAAATATCACAAAAGTTCGGTTTATAACATATATCAAATGGAAAAATATATATAAACAATAGGATATAGTTTCAGTGTAGTTTATTGCAGTGCAAACTTTGTTTGGAAGGATGAAAATAGTACGTTTTCATCAGTTATTTTATCTACGGGTCACTACATTACAGATTTCTGCTCATTCAAAATCAGATACAGATAACTGTAAGCAGATAAGCACTGTACGATTGTTTGAATGCATTAGAGAGAGCGATTGCGTGTGTGAATAAGTGTTACTTGTTTATTGTGCTTTCACCCGATCATATTCAATATGTAGAAGGTACAAAAAATTCCTTGAACTATAACATCCTGCTCATGTCTATCGCTGTCATCATAACCTTTACATTCTTTCTGATTTGAGTGATCCATCTGTATCAAACTGTTAAATGTGTTTAATGTGTGAGTTCTGGCTAAAAATGCAGTTATATTATTGGCCGTTGGCATGAATTGTACTCATGATGGAGCGGTAGTGAAGTGCTCTCGGAGCGAGTGAAAACCACGACGCTCCGACTTTTAAAAAATCCGCTCCTCACTCCAATCAAAATCATGCCGGTCTACTCCACACTCTGCTCCCACTCCACTCCACTCACATACTCTAAAGCTGAAGCAGTAAGAGTTCCTTTCAATGGAACAAAGGGGCCAAGCCCAACCCCATAAAAACCAAACCCACACCATAACCCCTCCTCCACCAAACTTTACACTTGGCACAATGCAGTCAGGCAAGTACCGTTCTGCTGGCAACCGTCAAACCCATCGTCCATCGGATTGCCAGACAGAAAAGCGTGTTTCATCACTCCAGAGAACACGTCTCCACTCTAGAGTTCAGTGGCGGCGTGCTTTACACCACTACATCCAACGCTTTGCATTGCACTTGGTGATGTAAGGCTTGGATGCAGCTGCTCAGCCATGGAAACCCATTCCATGAAGCTCTCTATGCACTGTTCTTGAGCTAATCTGAAGGCCACACAAAGTTTGGAGGTCTGTAGGTATTGACTCTGCAGAAAGTGCCTCAGCATGAATTTTTTATACATCTTTGACCATGAAAGTGATTGAAACACCTGAATTCAATGATTTGGAGGGGTGTCCCAATACTTTTGTCAAAATAGTGTATGTTTTAATATTTTTTATTAAAATATTAATATTGTAATCTATTGCAATAATAGTTCTGTTGCAAAAGTCTCGATGCATTGTCATATAACAGATAACATATATTTTCAGTAAGTGAGTCAGACATTGGGTCTCATTCACTAATAGTTCAATGGATTATTTCGTATTTGTATGCACAGGAGAACTTCTCATGAAAAATAATTCACAACACGTGCTTGTGCACATGAATTTGCACTTAACCTCGTTCTAATGTTAGTGAATCTGGAGTATTCTAAATGAGCGGCCACGTGCATTAGGTTAGTCAATTGTATGAAACACGCCCAAACCATCTCCATATAAGGGCTTTCCACACAAGCTTTCCTTTAGAGCCTTTCAAGATCCTCAAGCAATGCCAAGTGTCATTCTCAAAACCAGTTCAAACACAATAAACACATTTTATACAGACCCAGATTACAAATCTCTGATTAGCCAGCTGTACATACACGTAAATCTGCGTTATTCAGATTTGAATTGCAGCTGAAGCTACAGTATAACAAAGCTTTTCTTACTCTTTGTAATATATTGAAATATATTTAAAATGAAATTGAATTGTATTATTAATATAATATAATACATAAGTATCACACTCGTAGCCATGCGATATGGCTCTCAGCACGGCTGTGATTCGGCCATAGGCACGAGGCAGCAGGTCGTAGTCGTACTGATATAGGCTAAAGTCATATCGCACAGCTACGAGTGTGATATTGCGTTTATGCAACAGTTCAACAGCACAAGTGTGTAAATAAATAAGAAACAACAACTCTGTGTATTCCAGCACAGATTCAAATCTCAAATTTGTACGGTTGAGCCCAAGCTTCCGTTACTAATTCTACAACGTCACTTTAGAACTAGTTACGAAGGAACACTGAGTTGCTTCATTGAAGCTTGATGTATTATGTAGAGTATTGTGAGTGTTGGAAACTCTTTTCCTCATTGAAGCAGAGACCCCCAGACTCCAATCGTAATCCAGTCAGCCTAACGATTACTGGGGCTCCGAGATCCATTAAAGACAAAAGGTGAAAATCTCAGTAATCTGGCTCATTTGACTTGCAATAAAGAGAACAGGAACTGGCCTGGAAACTTTGCAAAACAGATGTCATCATCTTTACCTTAAATGCTAAATACAATGTACTTCCCTTAGTTTTAAACAGATTCTTAAATTTGTAATCCCACATGAGAGAGAGATTGACTATGCGAGTACATTACCTGCATCTAGCTGATATTCTTCAAGGTCAATGTTGTATTCATAATCACAAAATCAGTTTGAATATCCACTCAGGAATGTCTTTGTCTTTGTCCTTTTAACAGTTAAGGGAATTTCCCTTGACAGCACTAGCCAATGCATTTGTAAATTGTCTTGTTTACAAACTTGTTTTGTCCTTCCAATATAAAAGTATTTTCTACTAACTCACTCATAAAGACAGTCTTTGCTGCCATCCAATGGTGTAATAATGTAGCCAACTTTCACTGAAGTCGAAATCACAATCGCTAACGGACCCTTTCTCATTACCAAATACGGCATGTTATTTATATAAAATAATATTTATTGAAAAAATTATATTTAAATAAACAATATTAGCCATTATAAATGTTTAAGAAGTTTGTACAATAGGAAATAAACAAGCAAACAGTTTTTAGCCAAATCGATTTGCTCAGGAACAATAGATTAATAAGACCAAAGATTGCCCGTTTGATGAACCCAAAATGAATTATACCTCATGTTAAACACTATCTAGAGGCAGCAGCAAATTCCTGAAGGAGATGATGAACCTGTTATGGGCAGGTACATGAGAGCTGAACGGCCGCTGACAGCCTGGATCTCACATCTGCTATGTTTATATATGTCGCATATTTGAGGTCTAAACTACATTCGGTAACGCAACAACATTAGTATTTGTAAAATGATGGGCTGCATCTGTAATCGCATACTTCCCTACTATATAGTAGGCGAAAAACAATTACATTCATACTACACACACTCATACTATATAGAACGTCTCGGTTACGTATGTAACCCTGAGGAGGGAACAGAGACGTTATGGGGATTTCGCCAGTCACTGACGTAACTGGGAGTGACTGAAAGGGAACAAAAGGGAACATACTTTTTAGCGCCCATGAAGTAATTACTTATTCAAAATTAGTACCTACTCAGGAGAGTATTTGTTTTCTGCCATGACCCTTGCTGTGAGAAAAATGCTGCAAGTCCAGTGATACAAACGGTAAAACAGTTTCAGTGGTGATACTGGTAGAATATTGCATGGCTGGAAAAAGCTCTCAGCCAATCAGATTTGAGAACCAGAATGAACTGTTTATTGTAAAATAATATAATATAATATAATATAATATAATATAATATAATGCTTTTTTTGTTATTTCACTCTTTGGAATTTTGAAGTTCTCATTATTTCACTTAGTTTGGAATTGTTGATTCTGTGTTCCTGCTGAAAAAAGGGTGAAGGAAAACCAGCTTCATTTTAACATTAACCTCCTTAGATAATAAAAATTCTGTAAAAAGCATCCAAGAAAATAAATAAAACAAAAAATGGACCACACACCCCTTACGCACATTGAGCGCATTTAGTCCAGCACACAGCATCATTTGTGGATGTTTGTTAGGTTCTGTAGCAAAATATACATAATAAAGCCTTTTTTTTTTGGAAGTTCAGCCTTAAAAATGATACTGTTAATGCTAAGTGGACCAGGGGCCAGTTGCATAAACTAAGCCATTATGTTAAGACAGTGTCTTAAGATCTAGAACACTCAAAAAAATAACTCTTTGAATGAACATAAAAAAATCATGGAAAGTATTTCCACATGATTAACTTGCTTTATTTCAGCATTATGCAATTCTGTTATTCCAATTTAATGTACTTACGTTGGGTCAACTTAATCGGATTTGGAGGTGCTGATCCTCATCCCAGCCGCTTCACACTCGGCTGCAAACCGTCCCAGTGCATGCTGAAGGTCCTGGTTAGAAGGGGCCAACACGACAACGTCATCCGCAAAGAGCAGAGACGAAACCGCGTGGTCCCCAAACCTGACACCCTCCTGCCCCTGGCTGCGCCTAGAAATTCTGTCCATAAAAATTATGAACAGAACCGGCGACAAAGGGCAGCCCTGCCGGAGTCCAACATGCACCGGGAACAAGTCTGACTTACTGCCTGCAATGCGGACCAAAATCCTGCTTCGGTCATACAGGGAACGGACAGCCCTTAGCAAAGGACCCCGGACCCCATACTCCGCGAACACCCTCCACAGGATGCCGCGAGGGACACAGTCGAATGCCTTCTCCAAATCCACAAAACACATGTGGACTGGTTGGGCAAACTCCCATGAACCCTCCAGCACCCTGTAGAGGGTATAGAGCTGGTCCAGTGTACCACGGCCCGGAGGAAAACCAGACTGTTCCTCCTGAATCCGAGGTTCTACTATCGGCCGTATTCTCCTCTCCAGTACCCTGGCATAGACTTTCCCGGGGAGGCTGAGAAGTGTGATCCCCCTGTAGTTGGAACACACCCTCCGGTCCCCCTTCTTAAAAAGAGGGACGACCACCCCGGTCTGCCATCCCAGAGGCACTGTCCCCGACCGCCACGCGATGCTGCAGAGGCGTGTCAGCCAAGACAGCCCCACAACATCCAGAGACTTGAGGTACTCAGGGCGGATCTCATCCACCCCCGGTGCCTTGCCACCGAGGAGTTTCTTGACCACCTCGGTGACTTCAGCTTGGGTGATGGACGAGTCCTCCTCTGAGCCCCCAGCCTCTGCTTCCTCAATGGAAGGCGTGATGGCGGGATTGAGGAGATCCTCAAAGTATTCCTTCCACCGTCCGACGACATCCCCAGTTGAGGTCAACAGCCGCCCATCGCCACTGTAAACAGCGTTGGTAGGGCACTGCTCCCCCCCCCCCTTGAGGCGCTGGACGGTTTGCCAGAATCTCTTCGAGGTCAGCCGATAGTCCTTTTACATGGCCTCACCGAACTCCTCCCAGGCCCGAGTGTTTGCCTTCACAACCACCCGGGCAGCAATCTGCTTAGCCTGCCGGTACATGTCAGCTGCTTCAGGAGTCCCACAAGCCAACCAGGCCCGATAGGACTCCTTCTTCAGCTTGACGGCATCCCTTACTTCCGGTGTCCACCACCGGGTTCGGGGATTGCCACCTCGACATGCACCGGAGACCTTACGGCCACAGCTCAGAGCGGCCGCTTTGACAAAGGAGGTGGAGAACATGGTCCATTCGGACTCAATATCTCCAGCCTCCCTTAGGATCCGGTCGAAGTTCTGCCGGAGGTGGGAGTTGAAGATCTCTCTGACAGGGGGCTCGGCCAAACGTTCCCAGCAGACCCTCACAGTACGTTTGGGCCTGTCCAGCTTCCTCCCCCGCCATCGGATCCAACTCACCACCAGGTGGTGATCAGTTGACAGCTCCGCCCCTCTCTTCACCCGAGTGTCCAAGACATACGGCCGCAGGTCAGATGAAACGACCACAAAGTCGATCATTGACCTACGACCTAGAGTGTCCTGGTGCCATGTGCACTGATGGACACTCTTATGCCTGAACATGGTGTTCGTTATGGACAAACCGTAACTAGCACAGAAGTCCAATAACTGAACACCACTCGGGTTCAGATCAGGGGGGCCGTTCCTCCCAATCACGCCCCTCCAGGTGTCACTGTCATTGCCCACGTGGGCGTTGAAGTCCCCCAGTAGAACGATGGAGTCCCCAGTCGGAGCACTTTCCAGCACCCCTCCCAGAGACCCCAAGAAGGCCGGGTACTCTGCACTGCCGTTCGGCCCGTAGGCACAAACAACAGTGAGAGACCTATCCATGAGCCGAAGCCGTAGGGAAACGACCCTTTCGTTCACCGGGGTAAACTCCAACACATGGGGGCAGAGCTGGGGGGCTATAAGCAACCCATAGGCAAACCCACACCAGCCCGCCGCCTCTCACCATGGGCAACTCCGGAGTGGTGAAGAGTCCATCCTCTCTCGAGGAGTGTGGTTCCAGAGCCCAAGCCATGCGTAGAGGTGATTCCGACTATCTCTAGTCGGAACCTCTCAACCTCACGCACAATCTCAGGCTCCTTCCCCGCCAGTGAGGTGACATTCCATGTCCCAAGAGCCAGTTTCCGTGTCCAGGGATCGGGTTGTCTAGGCTCCTGCCTTCGACTGCTGCCCGATCTTCTCTGCACCGGCCCCTTACGGTCCCTCCTGTGAGTGGTGGGCCCACGGGAAGGTGTCCCCACTTCGCTCCTTTGGGCTGAGCCCGGCCGGACCCCGCGGGGGAAGGCCCGGCCACCAGGCGCTCGCATACGAGCCCCAACCCCAGGCCTGGCTCCAGGGTGGGGCCCCGGCTGCGCCGTACCGGGCGACGTCACGGTCCTCATTTTTTTGGTCATCATAAGGTTTTTTTGAACTGCTCTTAGTCTGACCCGTCCCCTAGGACCTGTTTGCCTTGGGAGACCCTACCAGGGGCATATAGCCCCGGACAACATAGCTCCTAGGTTCATTCGGGTACTCAAACCCCTCCACCACGTTAAGGTGGCAGTTCAAGGAGGAGCCACAATGGGGAACTTCACCACAATGGTAACCTCCAAAAACACTAACATAACACAAACTTTTAAATAACACCATAAAACATTAAGTATTAAAAAGTCTCTCAATTTTCTCATCTTGTTAAAATTGCATCAAATTGCACTTTATTTAAACATTTACTCTCCAAATTCAGACCCTTTGCAAAGCATGATGGGAAGTGAAAGTCTTATTTCTTTGGGTTACTTGATTGAAACATGTTATTTCAAAATGAAAACATCAAGTTATGTCAAAGAGTAACGGTTTTAAGTTTAACATGAATCAATTACATTTGAACCAGAAACCTAATATAATGATGTTAAATCAAGATGAATTGCTTAAATAAAGTGAACAGCATCATAAATAATTTTTTTTTGAGTGTATGAGCCACTAGCAGTTAGGCAAGTGGCATTCAGTCTTACTTTTCGTATCAAATTAGGCCAGTCTATGTTTTTGTGTAACTGATTTAAAAAAATTATGAACAGTCTTAAAGAAAAAAAATTATGTCTAACTTGTAAGACTAGTCTTAACGGTTTATGCAACCGGCCCCAGGAGTCCTTTTCTTATTTGGTCCAGACCAAAAGAACCAAGAGAATCAAACTAAGTGAGAACACACTCTAAGGGGGTTTCAACCTCAGTTGCTTTGTTCCGAACAGGGACTGTTTTGTTACATTGTTGCATTTTCTTCATGGTTCGGTTCTCTTTCACAAGTCAACATTTCACAAATGTGTGAAAACGCCCTGGGTTAACGATAATAACCCTGGCATAAAATTAAGACAGCAAGCACTGGAAGACACTGGACATATGCAGTGCATGTCTAAAGTGAATGGTTTATATCACACGAGTGAGAGCACCGCATGACGCCTTTGACCTGGGGTGACTCACAGCCATTGACATCTACTCTGAATCCATTTAGAACAAAACACCTCACCCACTGTTTGGCTGAAAAAAAAGAAAAAAAAATCTTTTGGCCTTTTATCAATTTTTATTTATAGTGACATTGAGAAATAAGACAGGAAATTGTTAGAGAAAGAGGGGGAGCCTTGGTTTTTGGAGTGTTGCAGGCTGAACTCAAGCAAGTCGCCAAAGCGAGTGCTGAATCACCGATGCTAAGTGCTACTTTATTTAGCTCGTTCAGAAACCAGAAAATATGGTGACATATTTGAAGGATCTCCCTCTCATTCTCTTTAGGATTGAAGAGAGGAGTGTGTTCCCAGATTAATCACTTCCCAGAGGATGCTGATTATGACCAGGATGCTGCAGAGTACCTTTTGCGTGAGTTTATTTGTGCATGTTTTTGGATTATGTGATGATATTTGCATTCTGAATATAGGGGTATGGGGAAAATAATGAATTAAAAAAAAATTTTGTTCTTTTTCTCAGGTGTAGTCAGGGCCTCCAGTATATTTCCTATCCTCAGTGCCATATTATTGCTGCTAGGTGGAGTTTGTGTGGCATCTAGTCGCTTCTACAAGACCAAAAGACACATCATTTTGGGAGCAGGCATTTTGTTTGTAGTGGCAGGTAACATTTCTCATTATGACAATTACAGCATCCAAATTTTAATGAGGTGAATTCACAAAAATGTTGTGACACATTTGTGCACTGGATTTTAGGAGTATTTTTATTTTAAAAATGTTAAAATACATTTTATTATCTAAGTAAATATACAAATATCAAAACATATTTTAAATTGTTATTATTTTAATTTCTATGCAAATTAGGCTGATTATAGCGCATTTTTAAAGTCAGTGCCATTAGCCTGGTGTAACTTGGCTGTTATGGTTACAGTTATATTTATTAAAAATTATTTATTTCAAATCAACTACAGCTTCAGTGGGTTGTGATTCATTCTTAGTGAATTCCCGCCAGATTCTTTGAGTCCTTGCTTTGTATTAAAAATAAATCTGTTGACGTAAACTAATTTTTTTTTTTTTAACTTTTTGTCTTGAATTGACCTAGGCCTGAGCAACATTATAGGTGTCATTGTATACATCTCTGCTGCTCTGAGCGACATTTCTCCCAAAAAGGATGAGGACAAGAAGTGGCACTACTCCTACGGCTGGTCCTTTTACTTCGGTGGCCTGTCGTTCATCCTGGCGGAAGTTGTGGGCGTGCTGGCAGTCAACATTTACATTGAGCGCAACAAAGAACTGCGCTGCCGCTCACGCACTGACCTCTTCCGCAGCACGACCTCCGCTGTGTTACGCTTGCCAGGATACCGCTTCCGGCGGCGCTCCTCCCGGTCAAGTTCGCGCTCCACTGCGGAGCCGACCCGCTCCCGTGAACAGTCCCCCACCTCAGCCATTGCTCCCAAGAATTTTGGCCCACCCTTGGCCGCCGGCCCGCCACCGTTTTCAGTAGCCACGCTTCCCAATCCGCATACGCACTCCGGAGGAGGAATGGGAGATATATCGATGTACACGCTGGGCAGGGAAGGTAAGCCACCCATGTATGGCACAGTCGACCGTGCCACTCTCTACCAGCTGCACAATTACTTTCCGACGAAGGAGGGAGGCGGTGGAACGCTCATGACGGGAACGCTGCCTTCTCTTTCCAAGTCGAACCTGGCTGCCTCGGCCAACGCCACCCTCAATACCTCGTCTTCCTCCGGCCCCCAGCAGCCGCCGCTATCCGCCGGCTCCTCTGCCACCATGGAGAGGGATCGAGGAATGGGGACCTTGGATCGACTGGGAAAAGGAGACAGTTCAAACACTAACACTCTCAACAGGAGAACAACACCTGTGTAACAAAAGCCTCGAGGGGGGAGGGAAGAGAGTGACGGGGAAAACAAGCGATTACACAAACTGCAAGTAAAGCAAGAAGGGGGAGAACGGGAGAGACAAAAAGAGCAAGAAAGGGCTGAGAAACGAAATAAGGTCTGCTCACAAGACGACAAAAAAGTGAACAAGAAGGCAATACATCCTCTTTTTTCTCTCCATTACAGTTTTTGAACATGGTGACTTGAGTAACAGAATTCCATCCGCACTTCTTATTGATTCATGTTGAAATACTCGATGTGTGTGATGGTGATCTTTCAGTTCTTCAAGCTCTTTCAATTCCAGTGCTTTATCATCAGGTTATTCCTGTAACTTATTTAGCATTCCAATATAGTTGTTGTTGTTTTTTTTTATTATTATGGTAATTGTTATTGATGAGTTAACTTATACATTATACATTTTTATCAAGTTATTTTTTTGCACAAGTATCCATTTTAATTTATTTCCTTTCGAATGATGAACTAAACTGTGATTTTTTTTTCTTGCACATGTTGACACAATATTTCACGATGTCATTCAGTGTCAAGCATGTGTTAATTCTGCGAGAGTGTGGCGACTATTACTATTATGACTTTTTTTTGTTTTAGTTTTTACAAAGATTGATAATATTTAGATCTGTGGAATTTTTCATTGTAACCGTAAGTGTACAAGTAGTTAAGTCTTCATATAAATATATTTGATTTATTTATCATATTAACAGTCTTAATATTGTTACGATGGGATAACAAATTTTAATGAACTGCTTTTGAGACTAGAAGTCAAAAAGAGAAAAAGAAAGAGACAGAATATAGAAGTGAAAGGCATTCATTCCAGGGGAGCAATACGTATACCTAAAAACCTCACCAGAAAAGACAAAAAAATCTAATAAATATATAGTATATTATGAATTTAAATATACATATAAAATTGTGTGTGCGTGTGTGTGGAAAAACTCTTTTGGTAAAATAAAATGATATATTCTATGAATGTCTAAAACTGAGATCTGTGTGCATACTGTTAGCAGTTTTGACTGCAGCATATTATTTTCATGTTTATTTGTAACTTTGTATGCATGATTCATATCTAATATATATGATATATTCATAATGCTCTGCCTTTTGGCTTTGTGTGCATTGCCTGTATGTGCTTATGCGGATGGATTTAGGATGACAGAGAAGGGTCAGAGGGAAGACCCAGGGGACTAGAGAGGAATTTGATACGCCACAGTTTATACACACATATTTTGACATGACAAAGAAACAGCCTTCTTCTAATTAAATCATTTTTTTCCAGCCTACAACTATGGGACGAGTACAAAACGTGTATTCAAGGAGACGGCTGTACACAGATGGAGTGCCTTTATGATCACCTGGTAATCACCACTGTTGACATCCCTTAAAGTGAACCTACAAAGGCAGCTGTCTTTTCGTGAGACCATTTAAAAGGTTTATCAGACCGCAACTCAATGTAAAGCACACATTCCTTGATGTTAGCAATAGCATTTGGCTAAGCTAACAAAGCAATACCAATAGCATATAACATTCGCCTGACGTCGTCATACTCAATTCAAGTCAGAATACGAGTCTGATGCTGCTCCAATGGGCTGTGATTAAAGGGCGTGGATCAACCGAACCAGGAAAGACCTCAATTGGATAGACCTACAACTAATCAGAGCAACGGAGTTGCTCGGAGAATAGTTGTCAACAGAACTCAACTGCACACATGCTGGAAGAAGTGTTGTAAAAACTGAGTACTTACCAACACGATCATAATTTTTGAGAGAAATAGTAAAGGTGAATGCATATACGAACAAGCTCTCCGTTTAGAACAAATTCAACTCAAGCGCTCTTTGGTGACATGAATGCTTACATTACTGTTGATCATCTGTCCATCATTGTATAAAGCCCGCCCTGACAATTTGATTGGTCCGAACAGCTCCTGTTCGGGCATAGTTGCTCCACAACAGATCAAGTCCAGACCGAATTTCCTGAACTCAAATGTTCTGGGCGGGGCTACATTTGGCTGGCATCCAGGCTAATATAACATATAAGCATAAAAATACACACGTAAAAAAGGTTTCACCTTCTCTGGAGAGGCTGCCTTTGAATTTGGCCAAAGTTAACTATCTTAAAAGGCCTTAAAATGCTGTCTAGGTAGTCAGCCCAATGCCCTCACAAGCCTTCAGGAGACAGACGCATTTCTCACACACGCACACACAAATAGAGTAATTTGAAAGAGAGTAACGCATTAATGCCCACGCCTTGCTTAAGGGAAGGACATGACTGAAAGAAACAATTCTCTAATGTGTCGTGTTCATTTTCATAAAAAATGCTGACTGAGGGGCCTCATTTATGCCGTTTGTCCATCCACTCCTACACAGACATTTAGTCTTAGGCATCGTGTACATACCTTTCAGAGAAGTGTTAGGCAATAAAATGTCACCTGTGCGCCTGTCATCAATCTGAGTTATAGTTTGAATCAGCACCAACAGCTCTCTTGTCCAACCCACAAACAACAGCAATAAAATACACATCTTTAATGAAACAAGATGTTCAGGATCAAACTTTAACCACATATCATACAATTAACACAATGGCAGTAACATTTGTACAAGACTTTTTTGAAAGTTATATTAAACTGTCTGAAAACAGGGTTCAAAAACAGTCTAAAAATGCACCATGGTTGATTTCTCTATGTAATAAAGAGTAAGCTATATAAGTCTTAGTAAGTTATATAAGTCTTAGCTATCGCATCTTAGTAAGATATGTCAACATTTGAACAGCTTTAAAATGTTTGAATTTGTATCATTAGATATTTCAGTAAGCTGAAACCCAATACATGCATTTAAAAAATTAATTTGTCAATTTCTCTAAAAAAAAGTGGTGCAATGGTGCGCAATGAATTCTGGAGAAGGCAAGGCCATCGGTTGTATCCTTCATTTCACAGGAAACAAAGGCCGCATTTGAAGGAACCTTCAAATTGGGACAGCTTTCGTCGCGCCACGGTGACACAATCGGCCTTTGAAGGATGCAGCCTCTGAATATGGACGCAGCATTAATGTGTTTAGTATGAATGAAATCCAGATTACATCCATCTCGTTGGCTTTGTCATGTGACCTGCAGGCTCAGTTGCATTGCTTAACTGCCAGAGGCTGCGTTCGAAATTGCGTACTCTCTTGAGGGACATATTTTGAATAAGTAATTATTTCACGACTGCTAAAAAAAAGTATGTTCTATATAGTATGAATGTGTGTATTATGAATGTAATCTGGACGCTTTGTCACCACCATTAAGCTTCCGTCAACTCTTTCAGTCTTTAAAAAACATTTTCCTTGAAAGTTTAAGGTGGTTTGCAAGAGCTCGATTATGAACACACTGAGGCTGAGAAAGTAGAGTAGTGAGTAGATGAGTTGTCCTGTTCGGCATGATGACGTTTAATGTCCCCCAAACCACTGTAGTCTTATTTAGCCACTTGTTTCCAATTAACAGCCTTTTTCCAAGACAAATAAAAGCTTTAAAAAAATCACTGATGTATTTTATTTCATAGCATAAAGCAATTATCTTGAGCTTGTGTTCACCACAGACCTTATTACAGATATTGAACCAAAAAACCCCACTGACTTCAGGACGATGAAAACAGAAGTGCAAAAATACTGACTCTGGGTTTTGGCCTACAAAAATATGCCATCCCTGCAGAACTCTATTCACAACTCCTCTCCCATGTCCTCATTGTCAGGGTTTGGGTGGTGAAGGAAGCGGGGACTCAATCGCTGGAGACTTGACTTTAACTTGACTAGCAGGGAAACACGAAGCACAAACAACAGGTAACAGATGACGACGATCCAGCACAGGACTGCAAACACAAGGAGAATAAATAAGGAGCAAACAAGGCAGCTAATAATAGAGGACAGGTGGGGCAAATAAACCAATAATCAGATAACAAGATGGCCAGGGTTAGACAATAGACATGAGAGCACATGGCACAAAGAAATACATGACAAGCCATGTGTTCACACCAAACGTGACATGAACACACAACTATGAGAAAAACTCATAAGCTGCGTGTTAACACAGATTTGAGACCGTACGCTCACACAAAGACAAGAATAAACTAGACAAAAGTGACTGAACCCTGACACTCATGGGATAGTAAAGCGTCCATTGTACTGTATGCACACTTCAGAATCTTTGAAGAACTAGTAGGTAGTAGCATATGTGTATTAGTTTTTGAGGTCATCTGTGTACTCCTAAAAGTTGACAAAAGATTCAAAAGATGTACACATTTAAAGCTTATAGTCCTTCTCTTCTAGAAAACCAGGCAAAAAAACCTGTAGTGTTAGTAATTTATATCCAATAAAATATTATCTGAATAAAAATGTCCTTTCTCTTTATACTACCTGCTTCTGACCAGCATTAGCAAGTAGCAAATAATGATTCACAACCGTGACATAAACTAGAGGCTAATAGCTATTTAAAGAAATACGTCATCACAAGAAAACAACACTCGTCAAACATTTTCATGGGGTCTATAGGCTCAGGTGTCATATCCCATGCATTGGAATGCCGTTAGTGATCATTAGCTGGCTGGAAGTGTATGTGCCAACTGTAAGTGCAGAGTTTTCAGAGGTCAAACCAACAAGGGCAGAGTTTAAAGATAGGCGAACATAAACAAGCTGTAACTCATCAGAATATTCAGTTGCTATGTGCCCTGCAGATATATCTAGGTCACAAAGAAGGTAAAGATACCTGATATGTAACCAAAGCTAAACTTAAGTAGAACACCCACACCATACTGGTGTCTGTCATAGTTTAGATGTACTTATGCCATACTTATGCTATACTTATGGTCACTATTTCTACAAGAGGTTTGGGTGGCTCGGTAAGAGAGGGGAACCGCACTTCTAATCCATGTTTGTGTTGCTTACGTTCTCTGGAGCACGATTGGCCACGCTCTAAATTTAGAGGAAGCAGGAGGGAGGAAATGAGATGAGTGGGATGAACAGGGAGATGGAAATCTGGAAGGAGGTCAAAAAGAAAATGACATGTGTTTCTATGTGACAGTGAAAGAAAGAAACAAAGTATGAAGGCAAGGTGGTTGATGTTTTATTATTTATATCAAATTTGCATTCATCCAAGTCGGGAGAAAGGTTGTGTTCCCTCAATGATTGGCACATTCAGTAATTTAGAGCAAGAGAGAATGCCAAACATCCGAAACAGATGGATGGAAATAGGCAATAGAATCCTGGCTTCAGCATGGATGTCATTTCACATATCTGACAAATACTGAAGTCCATGGGTAGAAGCACATGCACAAAAAAGGTTTAGGATAAGAATCAATGCGTACAAAGGTCTGCACCACTCTTTATTTATGATTATGCATTAATACAATTTATTAAAATGCATGCAAATGCTAAGATATTTGTATTTATATTACATTATATATTATGTAAAAAATTATAAAAACTAAAAAGCTACACCTGAGAGAATAAATAAAGATGATCAGTAAGTAGTGACTGACCAACATAAATTAATCTCAGTTTATGTATGTAACCTGATTTGCAGACAATGGAATGAAAAGCTGCATCATGGCATTGGCGCTATAGGAGTGCTTCCGTGTGAGCCATTGTCTGACACACGTCTAAACATGGCAATTTGATTGGCCGAATGCGACGCAGCATAGTACACCAATGAAACCATAAATAGACACCTGACATCAGCGTCATCAGATTATAATTGCCTGGAGAAGATGAACAAGAAGGTGCACAGGCATGACCAGGGCATAAGAATGTGACAGTGTCTCATTCCCTTCTCAGGGAACCAAGTTACATACGGAAACCGAAACGTGTCTCTTCCGGGTGGAACTTCAACACTGCATCATGGCCTTGAAACTATGGGAACTTAAATACCAACACCACCATGCCATGGGATAGTGCCTGCCCAATAAGGCTGTGTATCTGCACTGACAGAATCCACGCCCAGACTGTAGAACCTTATGAATGTGTGCAGAGAGGACCAACCTGCTGCAGCACAGACATCTTGTGAGGATGTATCCCTAGTAAGAACTTTGGAAGATGCAACCCCTCTAGTGGAGTGGGCCCTTACTAGAGGCTAAGCCATTCTACGCACCTCGTAGGAGAGGTTTATTGCGTCTGTAATCCAGTGTGAGAGACGCTGCTTGGTGACCGCACTACCTCTATAGTGACGACCAAAGCAGACCAAAAGCTGAGAGGGTCTACGCCACTGGCCTGACCTGTGGGCATAGATCCTTTAAGCACAAACCAGACGTAAAAGGTGAAGACTTTCTTGCTCCAGAGACTCATGAGGTGGAAGAAAGAAAGCCTGCAAAATGACGGCACCTTTGGAACGTAGTCCGGTCTGCGGTGCAATATAACTTTTACCATTCACGGAGCAAAGTCTAAGCAGGAGGGGGCTACTGACAGGACCTGAAGGTCTCCTACTCTCTTTAGAGAGGTCAACGCTAGGAAAAGAGCCACTTTAAGGGTCAGCATTTTCTCAGAAACTGACCCCAAGTGCTAAAATTGGGCTTCTGCTAAGGCTCCTAGGGCCAATGCTAGGTTTCAGGAAGGAACTAGCGACTGTCCATCTGGCACCATGCAAGAACTGAGACACCAGAGGGTGCCTCCCAACAGATGCTCCATTCAAGGGTATGTAGCTAGCAGAAATAGTGGCCACATAGACCTTTAGTGTAGCAAGGGCCAACCCCGCTGAAAGGCATTCTTGAAGGAAGCTTTGAACCAACAGGGTAGAGAGCTGGTTTCAAGTGGCGTTGTTCACACCATGATTCAAAGAGAGATTTCAGGGCATACAGCTTGCAAGTGAAAGGGACTCTAGAACTCAAAATTTTCACAACCTATTGTTGTTAGAGGATTAAAACCTCTGCTTTTGAGCAGGACACAATGAACAGGAACTGTCTCATGTGCAGTAGGCCTAATGGAATGAAATTGGCCACTGCCATCATGAGATCTAACAGTTTCTGAAGACTGAAAGCTCCTGACCTAATCTGATGTCCTCCCGCAGAGCCAGAGCAGCAGGTGAAGGTCAAGGAAGTCTAGGCCAAAAGGAAGAGCTCGATATTGGTATTCTTCGTCCCCGAAAGCAAACCTGAGAAACTTCCTGTGTTCTGGCTGAATCTCGATGTGAAAGTAAGTATCATTTAGATCTATCATCACAAACCAATCCTCAAAATGGATTTGTTACACTATGAGTTTGAGGGTACGCATCTTGTATGGGTCAACCTGTATTTCTAAAGACTATGGTTCAGGCCCCTCAGATCTAAAACCTAAAAAAAACTCAAGTCTCCTTTTTGTGCACAATAAAGTACCGGCTGTAGAAACCTGCCTTCCTCCCTGGAAGGGGTATGTTTTCTATGGCCCCTTTTGGCCAGGAGAGACAACAGTTCTTAGTTGAGTAAAACCTTTTCTGTTTCCTGATGTACCACAGTAGTTACCACGCAACTTAACCAGGGTAGGACAGGAGGCGAACTGAATCCTGTAGCCTTTTCTTACAGTATTCAGGACCTACTGAGAAACATTTGGCAGTAGCTGCCACACTGCCAAAAAGTCTGACAGGTATATTCTTTTATTGATAGAACTGGACTGCTCTGGTCCCTGAATCATCGATCTGGCAGGGATCCCTTCACCCCTTGAATCATGGCTAGTGGTGGGGTAAGCAGAGATGCCTCTTGAGGGCCCTAAGGAAAGTTGGGCACACAATGCCACGGTGAGAGATCTGATCTCCCTTTAGGCTGCCACACTGGCATTCTGCTCCTCTCTCCTTGAGCTAGGCCCTGGCCAGAAATGGCTAGTGGATGCCACTGGCTCTTAGATATGGTGGGGGATTAGTTCCTTGAATGCCGCAGATTATTGCTTCGCCTCCTGGTATCTGTCGACGATGGTATTAATTACGTCTCCAAACAGGCTAGAAGATGAAATTGGGGCATCCAGGAAAAATGCTTTAATCCTTTCGGTTGAGCCACAGGTGCCACTCTCTTACGACCAAAGCAGCCATCGAATGGCATGGGCCGTCTGCAGGGATGCACCAGCCTGACTTGCTGCTGTATACAGTATGCCTAATCCACAAGACTGGATAGGTTACTCTACAGGGCTTTGAGGGTAAGGTGGATGTCCTCCATGATTGTGCGCATGAGTGGGACAGATAGCCCTCAACCATCTCTTTCACCTTCAGCATCATCCTGTACCCAGTCACCGAAGAGTAGGTAGAAGTGCTATGCACTCAATCGGAGTAAGGTTTCTTCCAAGCCATCGACACCTTAGTATGGAGGTCAGGGAAGAATGGGAAATTACAGCGGGGAAGGTTGTTCTCTACCGGAGATGAGGATGTGGTCATCCAGCTTATCATCTCCTAACAACTGACCACTCTTTGTTCATTAGGCTAGTCGAGACTTAACTTGAGTTACTTAACACGAGTAACAACCTCAAGCATCTCCTCCAACATGGCAGATTGAGGGAGCTGCTCTGCTGAAGCACCAGCCTGCCTGTCTCCATCCTCAAGAGCTCAAACCATACAGAGCACATACACGTCCTCATATCATATTTGGCCAATCAGATTGCCATGTGTATGCCATGCTTCAGACACCGGCTCACACGGAAACGTACCCATAGTGTCAACGGCATGAACCAGCGTTGAAGTTCCACTTCGAAGTTAAACAGCATAGTTTAAACTCTTTATCAAATAAATTAGTGAATCAAAACCAGAACTGAATAATAATAACAACAGAACTTATACCAAAAAGACACAGAAAACATTTATTAATTAGGAACAATTTGCCACTGGGAAAAAAACACTGGCAAATTATCTGTTGAAAAATACCCATCCCTCATTGATGTTAGATGCCACTGCAGAGCTGCAAAAACACTTTAAACCAGTCTCTAGCCAACAAATAATTTATATAAATATATGTTCTTTTGTTTTAAAAAAAGGTCACATTAATAAATGAAATAAAACACTCAAAGTTAGATTTTTAACCCAATGCATTCCTAGTTTGGATAGTTGTATAATCAAGCCCAATTTAGTAGGAATGCCATATCTGTCATGCATCAGAGGCAGCCAGCAATGGAAGTTTCTCTTATTATGATCTGCTTTCCTCTAAGACTTTCAATAACTGATTCACCATCAATGTCAGCGTTTACAATGGGAAGCAGCAAGAGCAGCAGCAGTAGACGTTGGGGTTTTTAATTAATGCCTTTGACTTGAGTTCATCACTTGCTGTCATCAAGCGACCACCAGATGAAAACGGCTGGTCAAAACTGGAATCAACTGGGCTTTTCATTGGCACTGTCAGCTGCCAGACTAAACCACAGATAAAACAGAAAATGAGATTTTCAATATGGCTGGAAGCACCATCATGTAACTGAAGTCCCTCCTGAAACTGCCCTCTGTGAATTTGATAACATATTTCTACAGTTTAAGCTGGTACATATTTGTTTTTATAATTTCAATTTCTCACTATATTCTTCTGCAAATCAGCCAGAACATATAAAGTTCCTGTAAATAATCATCACTTTAACTATGATTTATTGACAGTGCTGCAGTTCTGTCCACTACTCAAAAAAATTGTGACCGATCATGCTGTTTTTCAAATATGTAATGTGGGATTCCATGTGGTTGCTTCACGTCAAAGGCACTGCTGTTAATAAATAATCAGTGTCGACCAGCAGCAGAAAAAAAATCACTGATGTATCTCAAGCAGCTTTTTTGTGGATTTTAAGTGGTTCTCTTATTTACTTCACTATGGGTACAAAAAATAACAGGGAGACATGGAAACTGATTTCTATTTTCAATTAAGACATTTAAACCACAATTAAAAATTTAGCAAAATTCCAAAATTATAGTCCTAGATTTCTTCAGAAAAGGTTAGATGAAACCATATCCAAGAAAAGTATCCAAGACCTCCTTCTACAGCCCCTCCAGTATATAAAGTTAACCAAAATATACAGTATCATGCTATATTATGCTATATTATATTTGTCATATAGAACATATATATTATCATTTAAAAAACATCAAACTAATAAAAGGAATAGTTCAACAAAAAGAATGAAATATTGCACATGAGTTTTACACAAAATCTGTTCTGTTATACAGTATATATATATTAGTATATAACTGAACCATTCCATCCTAATTGTACATATAATCTGCCAAAATGTCTGGGCCACCACCTGTTACATTTCCAGCAGCATGCTCTCCTGTGCCAACTTATCTATATAATCACGTTGTGTGTGTGTGCTTGTGTGTGTGTGTGTGCGTGTGTGTGTGTGTGTGTGTGTGTGTGTGTGTATAAGTTCATGAATCCTTTGTTTCCCAAATTCACCAGAATGTGGGACTACTGTTGTTACCTGTTCCACATTATCATGAGGTCTCAGTGCAAACTGAATAAGAAGTACACCTCAGCCTCCGCACCGCTAGATGTCACTGTTCTTCTTAGGTAAGCACTTTTTCCATGGACTGTATGGAAGAGCAAGGACCAAGAACAAAACTCCGGCAACAACAACCAGAGCCCCTGCACAGCCCACACACGTCACTGACCACGACATTTCATGGTGTAGAGGTATGGTTTGGTCACTTGCTAAGAATGAAAGCACTGATTGGTGGAAAACTGTGAGGCAGATGAAGATTAAGACACCTGTTGAGAAACAGTAACAAAGAAAATCAGATGTGTGCCAACTTGTTTCTTGGCTTTATCAGAAATCTGCAATTACCTTGCCCTTTCTGAATGACCCTGCAGCATTTGTGTTAGCATACATTGTTGGCTAGTTCTGCTCTTGCTCTCAATATTACTTTATCCAAATCTATCTGTTATATTATTGTAAGCTTGCACATTTTTTTTGGCCACAAGAGACCCCAATACTCTTTAAGTCTGTTTGGACGATGACATACATAATGTATAGAAATGACTACAGTGTGTAATTTAAATAAAATGTAATTTAGCATAAATATCTGATATGGAAAGTGAACCAACTAAACAATTTTTTTTTACAGAATTAATGGTAATGTATGTATTGTGAATAAATTATACAGTTTTCAACTAAAAACAAAACTGCATGTGTTTTGGCCATTCATTTACACTGCAATAGTGTTTTTAGGGGAAAATGCTAACTTTTGAAAATGGATTTTTAAAAGTGCAAGTTTTAAAGATACCCTTATTGTCTCCATGTAAACTATAAAAAAGCGAATTTGTGAAAACGGTGACATCATCATGAATATTACGTGTTCAGTCTATAGGCGTGTCATTTTTTTTTTTTTACAAAGTGACCTTGTTTTACAGGCTTATACAGTGTATTTTTGTAGCTCAATTGGTAAAGTATATGGTATTAGCAACTCCAAGGTCACTGGTTCGATTTCCAGGAAATACACATAGGCTTCCCTTACGAAAAAGAATCAATGTTAAGTGTTCTCTTAATTTTTTCCTGAGCTGTATTAGTATACTTCTTTTAAACTAAAAATAAGAAAGTATACTTTCAGTCTACTTTTTAAATACTTCTCAGAAATATACTTAAAATTGCACTTAAGTGTACTTGACTTATACTGACAGAAAAGTCTCAGTATATTCGGCATACGCAATATTTTTATCGCCTATTAAATAGCCTACTTTTTTTCCAACATCATTTTACATACTGTCTTATAAACGTACATTGTTTGAAAATATTGATGTGGAAAGAAAACTAAGTTCACTTGGAGTATAGTTGCAGTACAAATGAAAAACGTAGTTTTAAACTAGTTGTGTGCTCAAAGTTTACTACTGTTACACTTAAAGTATATTTAAAAGTATACTTTTATGCACTGCTTAGTCTCAAGTAGTATCGAAACATTACACTTACAAGTATACTTCTAGTACATTGATTATTAGTATACTTTCTACAAAAAAGTATACTTAACAGTATACTTGAAATTTACTTAAGTATACTTAATAAAATGTACTTAAAGTATACTTATTTTTTTTGTAAGGGTAGTTTAAAGATGTCAGCCAACAGTAAAATAATGTTACCTGACAGTATGAAGCAAACTGCTGCTGGCTTCAAGAAGAACTGAACACCTTTGCTTACTGCCATGATAATGCAGATAGCTCCCATCACCATCAGGAAAAGACTAATGATAGCCAACATGGCCGATGCTACTGTCAGATCTGAAGAGGGAAGAGGGTTTTAATCAGCAAATAGCAATGATATGATGGCATAATGCACACATCTGCTGAGCTGAATGAAAATACAGAACATAATGATTTAAAGGTGCAATATATAAGGATTTTGGGTGATTTGTCATCATGTCTAGGTGGTTTGGCTGCCATGAGCTGTCAATTTCAAGACACTCATGTACTGTAAGAGTACATGATTTTAATGAAATTTCTTGAAAGTAATAATCATTAAACTTTTTAATTTAGCACAATATTTCCTTTAAATAGGATGCAGATGTTCCTGTAAAATTGTTAACAGTTTACAATAACAGTATAAGGTCTCATTAGTTAACGTTAATGCATTATATTTGTATAAAATATATATTTGTTAAAGTATTTATTCATCTTTCTTAATGCTAGTTAATAAAAAGGTCCACTAAATATTAACAGATACAGTTTTTTAATTTGATAATGGATTAGTAAATGTTGAAATGAACACTGAGAATAATAAATGCTTGACATTGTTAGTTCCTTTCATTGTTTGTTTATGTTATCTAATGTAGTTAACTATTGTTAACAAATTAAAACTTATTGTGAAGCATTACTGAAAAGAGATACAAAATCGGTTTCTGTTGAAAATGTAATGATTTTCATTTAATTTAATTTTACTTGTATTTCTATTAAAACTATTTTTCGTTGCTCATACAACGTTTAAGTATCGTATTTTTGGTTAAAAATTCATTTATTGGGTCAGCACTCAGTGACGACAAAGACACATTAGTGCAAAGGGATCTGAAGACAGAGAGGGGGATGTGCGATGACTCACTCTTTTCTGGCGTTTTCTGAAACAGGACAATGTTCTCTCCAGTGGTGTAGAACTTAAAGAAGGTACAATTGGATTCTATAATGGGATCCAGAAAGGTGATGTTATTCTAACGGAGTATTCATAATGCTTGCACTCAAGTTGAGACATTTTTCACATTTTTCTCTTACCTCCCTGTAAGTGCAAAGTCCCACAGATCTTCTGCTTTGAGTCCATATCCGACACCCAGAACGTCTTGGTACAGCATTTCCATAAGCCATAATGTGCCACCAGACAAGTCTGATTGTTGTAGAAGCTCTTGGATGGCCTAAGTTCCACCCAGAACTCTGTGCCCACCCCGAGCACAGTGAGCAAGATGCCGGTTACAGCCAAGAATAACGTCAGCTTGATTTTGCCCTCTTGGCTTTCGCTAATTCCGTCTCCAGATTTGGGGTGTGTTCTATGTCGGCGCTTGCGTCCGCCGCCCCGTGATGCCAAAAACCCGTCCAGTGCACTGGAAGGTTGGAGTACCCCACCAGATGCATTCGCTGTCCTTACCTCTTCATCCTGCACGATGAATGTGGACCACATGATTGATTTGCAGCTTCAGAGATCCAGATAAGTAAATGAGAGGCAGCAGCTTATTTTGAAAGGACATTTAAGTCTTCTTAGATGATTGAGAACAAAATCAGATGAGAGGACAAACAAAGACAGTTAGTGCTGGGGAAGTCTGAGTTAGATTGATCCAGCAAGATCAATCTAGGCCAGTCTAATGTGTTTCACATGTAGAGGTGAGGAAGGCTTTGTCAGAAGAAGATGCAGCTGAGGATGTTAATTATGGAGGTGTTAAGGCCAGAGAGACAGCTGAAGGATGCTGGGAGCTGCAGGCATTGCCCATTCACACAACTGAGCGCTAATACAGCTTGAAGATGTGAATGATGATGATGAGGAGGTGATGAAGTCAGGGTTTGGTCAGACTGGTTACTCTAAAAATCAAGAATATGATGAAAAAGAAAATCAAATTTAAGCAGTTTTATGAAATAGAAGAACATGTTTAACATGATGACTAGACTTGGGTATCACCAACTACTCCATGATATGCTACAATGTTTATCGCAATAACTTTTTGTTAATAAGTCAGTGGTAATCAACATTCTTCAAAATCGATCTCTAGCATGTTATAAGTTTGGCAATAGTTCTGCTAACCCTAATTGATGGAGTGGGTAGCTTTTCATTTCTTAAACAACCATGTAGGAAGACACATCATGGCCATATTCCAGCATGGCAATGTCAAGATTCATCAGATTGTGAAAGAATGGTTGTGAGGGAGCATGAAGAATCATTTTCACACATGAATCGGCACCTCTGAGTCCAGACCTTAAATTCATTGAAAGTCTTTTGGATGTGCTGGAGGAGACTTGACAGAGTGCTTGACTCTTGCATTGTCAGTACAAGATCTTGACAAAAATCGATGCTCATCTTGATGGAAATAACATCACAACATTTATTTCCATCAAGAGGTGCATCCATTCTTCATGACAATGACATTCAATTGATCAAAAGTGTCAGAAAAGACTTTTAAATAGTTATATAAAATATATATTTCAATTAAATGCTGTTTTACTTTCTGTTTATTAAAGAATCCTGAAAAAAATTATCACGGTTTCCACAAAAATATTAGGCAGCACAACTGTTTTCAGCATTGATAATAATAAGAAATGTTTCTTGAGCACCAAATCAGCATATAAGAATGATTTCTGAAGGATCGTGTGACACTGAAGACAAAAAATTCAGCTTTGCCATCACAGGAATAAATTATCATTTAAAATGGATGACCATTGAAAACATTAATATAATATATTTTAAATTATAATAATATTTCACAATATAACTCTTTTACTGTATGTTTTAATCAAATAAATGCAGCCTTGTTGAGCATAAGAGACTTTTTTCAAAAACTTTTTACCAACTCCAACTTTTGAACATAATTGTGTATATACTTAGCTAACGCTTAGCCAATGTACATATTTATCAGCATGAATGTTAATTAATACATTTTTTTGTAACAAGTAAAGGATAAGTAAACAAGTAAAGGATTTACTTGTTTGATTTTTAATAGTAACAAAGTATATCATGTATATAGAATGCAACATATCCTAGCCTATCTAATGCATCTAGAAATATGTAATGCGGTTCGTAATTGACTTAGCTAGCAGAAAGTACTAACCAAAATCTATATCAACCACAGCATATTTGAAAAAATACAGGACATAATACTGCCAAAAGGTATAGTATAGAGGGAAAAAAACATGAAACATGACTTGATGGTCAGGCATTCCAGGCTATACTTCTAAAGGAAACACATAAGCTACAGAATGACAAGAATTAAAGATTTTTTTGCAACAAAACAAATATTATCCCATTTAATTGTAACTTTGACAAAGCAAGTACAAGTGTCACAACATCACAAACAAGCAGCTGACCTGTTGAGTGTCGAATACGTGAAGGCCGGTTTGCAGAGGGGTTTTCTCTGAGATGGACAGAAAGTACGTAAGAGGGGTTTAAAGAGGGAGGACTTTGATATGGCACACTGCTAGTTGGGGAGTGGGGGGTTGTTTGCCTCTGAAAAAGATCACGCCCATGTCCGGGCATAATGATATCAATGATTTTTTTTAGGGTTGTTGGCACCGGGTCTGTGTCTGTCTGTCAATTGTTACTTCATGGCTGCCTGCTGACTGTATCTGAGAGATGTCAGTGTGCGTCTCCATGCCAGCGTGATGGTTGTATCTCCTTGCGTCGCTATGTGTGTGAGCATATCTATTTTAGAAAGCCACCTGTTAATGATATTAAAAAGCATGGCACTGAGCCCACTGAAGAGTTGAGGTTACAGCATGCATGTCTATGGGTGTTTGTGAGGGTTTTTCTGGGAAAATGAGGCCTGGAATCATGAAGCAGTGTTAGTATTTCAAGCATTGAAGTTTACATTAAGTTTAGGCTGCCCGCACAGGACAAAGAAGTAAATCTTCCACAGTGTCTATATAACAAGATATTTATTTAAGTAATTATTATTATTATTATATTTAAATTATTTAGACTTGGGTTTATAAAATTAGAATTGTTATTTATTTTATTTTATGATTTATTGTATTTATTTGTTAAGGAATTATTTCTAATTATTATATTAAAATGTGTATTGTTAATTAATTTAATTTAAAAAACATATTATTTTGCTAACACTGTTTTTTTAAATTGTTTAGACTTTGTTTTAGGAATTATTGTAAGGATTTTATTTAATAAAAAAAATAATTTTATTTTTAATATAATTTTTTATCTTTATTTTGCTAAAGCCACCGTTAAATGTCATGTAATGTATATAATTAAAAATTGGGTGTTATGTTGGGTGTAATATCATTAAATTTGGGTGTTATAAAATTGGAGTCAGACCTTCAAGCTTTAGCTTGAATAGCCCAGAAGTAATTTTAGTAGATGAAAGATTAGGAAGAACTAATAAATTATTTACAATAAGACCAAGAACACATGTTAAAAAAAGGAAAGTGTCAATTTCACCAACTGGAAATGGAGAACAGGGCAACAGATTTGCTTACTAAGAACGCAAACAGAAACGTCCTTGATACCGCAATGCAAGATTTTACTGACAACTAGTTAAGTAGCGTGGTTAAGGTTGCTATTTACAGATGCTATTTAAATGTGAGTTATGTGTATTAGCCAAATTTAAAGTCCCCTTTTGATGTCATGGTGGCATGTCAAGTGAATTATGGCCATGGACATGCACGAGGGGCACCTCATACAGTGACCCACTGGGTGAAATAAATACATGTACATATATTTACTTATGATTTCCCATGTCTAGAACTATTCTGATTCATTTCATGAATTGTGTGAGTTAATTAATGGGGTTATGAGGCAGTGATGACATTTTAATCATAGTCGACAACACCTACACACTGGGCCCTATCATACACCCAGCACAATGTGGTGCAAGTGTTTTTTGCTAGTTTCAGCCGGATGCAGTTATCATTTTCACGTCCTGCACCACGTTGTTTAAATAGCAAATGCATTTGTGCCCATTTGTGCGCCCATGGGCGTGCTGTTCTGAAAACGAGGTGTGTTCAGGAGCATTGTTGGTGCGTTGCTATTTTGTGGCAGCTGAAATAGACTAGGCCTATATATATGTATTATTATTATTATTTTTATTTTTTAAAGGGCGCGTTAGTAATATGCGCCTATATTACACACACAGAGATGCTCAGCAGCACACAACCATTTTAAATGTTAAAAATAAAAGGAATCCTCTCTGGAGAAGCATTCCGTTTTTCCGCTTGCAAGTTCCGCCATGTAAAAAGCGAATCCGCCATGGCGTGAGCACAACTGGCTTTTAAAGGGAATAGGAGATGAGACTCTGACTCGTTTATTGCATGTTATGCCCAAAACACACCCATTACTCGTTAAGAGACTAGGGACAACCTTTTCAGATCATGAACTGGGCGCGCCAACTATTTTCCCCTTGATTAAACTAGCAAAAGTGGATTCGGACACGCCCTAATAAGTGCACTTTCACTGTGCGCTTTAGACCATATGCTTAGATCGTTAAAATAGTCCCTATGTGTTTAATTCAGTCCTCACGCTTATATGCGCACTTATTCATGTTCTGTACACAATAAGAGTTTAACCATTAGTTCCTGAAATTGAAGTTTAAAAAAAGGAAATCAAATTTCCCTCAAATTGATTATATTATTTGGCTCACAAATAGCTCACAGAAATATGTTAAACTCTGGGTATCCCATGTTTCTCATTTACAGCTGATGCCGAGAAGACAAAACATGTTATTATTTATTATTATATCAGTATAAAAAGCCAATTTTTTTTCTCTTTTGGGATACTGGCTAATATAAATTTTTTGCCAAAGTTGAATCTGAATGAGATCAAATATTTCTCAATAATTATTGTTATTATTATTTATTTATTTTTAATGGGAAACTGATGTAAGTAGAATACACAAATGCTCATTCTTTAAAGGAATACCAGTTATTCAAAAGGTCAAGATTTGGCTGGTTAACCTGTTCGCTATCCTGGTTAGCCTCTCAGTGTCTTGTCAGTGTCCGCTTGGCACACTTTTATGTTTGCTTTACAGTAAACTTTAAACTTCTATCATTTTTTTACATACCTTTTTTGAAGTGCTGTCATTTTCTTCTGAGTGTCTTTTTAAAAAAGAGACTAAACTGTATTCAAAAGCATTCTTGAATTACAACCATTTAATTTCGGATCTGGGTGACAGTTCAGGCAGAATGACAGCCTCAGTCACCGTTCACATCTTTTTTTCAGTGCAATGGTGACTAATGCTAACATCTTTTTGAGAAAAAAAAATGACGTCACAAACAGGTTTGTGCTAATCTGAAGGTAAGTAACTGATGACAGGTGGACTATTCTTTTAAATATGAGCTGTTGAGATGGTTGCAACTTCAACATGCTTGCAGTCCAATCTCTATTCAATCTTTTCAATGGATCTATGATGTACTGACATGGGTGGTGCTCATTTGTATTATGTAGACTTATCAGTCCGACAAGAATGGAGAGCCAGCGAGAAAGAGACAGACAGTGTGCTGCAGTCTTATGTGCTCAGCATGGCGATGGCTCTGGTTTGTGCACTCACTAACCTCTACAGATCCCGCTGCTTTTCCAACACTGACCTGTAGGTGGCGCCAGCAGACAGAGGTGTCTCAACACTCCAGAAATCCAATCAGCCTATTAAATAAGGTATAATATAACATCTGCCTATTTTTATATTAGCCGTCAGTGAGAGGGAATTAATCCTTTGTAACAGGAGTCTCAAACTCAAATGACTTAGCCTATGTGCCATTAGCAAGACGGTTTTACACTAGTGCTTTTAAAAGCTTAAATTTGAACTACCGTTCAAAAGTCAATCAATTTAGAGTAAATTAATCATTTGATTTAGCAATGATGCATTAAATTGACAGTGAAGTCATTTGTAAAAATCTATTTGAAGTAAATTAGGTTCTTTTGGTATTTCTATTCATTAAAGAATCCTGAAAAAGTATCACAAAAAAATAATAAATAGTTCAGCAGAACAACTGTTTTCAACATTGGTAATAATAATAAATACTTGAGTTCCAAATCAGCATATTAAAATTTCTGAAGGATCATATGACACTGAAGACTGGAGTATCTACACTTTAAAAAAAATGGTGCTATATAGCACTAAAAGTCGTTCTTGGCTCGTAAACATATGGGGAACCACTTTTGGTGCTACTGTATATAGCACCATATCTTTAAAGGTGCTTCAAAACGGAGCGAAGCAAAGCGAGTGTTTTCAATGAATTCCTATGAAAGTTGAGCTTCCGTAGGAAAGAAGTGAAAACGCGTCAGTGGATACGCACCGTGAATGGCAGTGCAGTCATAAATGCGTGCGCACTGTGTGGCTGTGAATGAAAGACAGGGCGGCCGTGTGCATTTTACTTTCAGTTTAGAATTAGCGCCAATTCTGGGGCTGGTTGCTTGAATTGTGGATTCATTAGCCTATTATTCCTAATGAAAAACCTGAACACCGGTAACACTGACAACACAGACTACCGCAGCAAGCCTATAGTGGTGCTATATAACACCTGAACCACCCCAAAGGAACACTGAAGAACCCAAGAACCATACAGAGGCTGTATACGGTAGCGGTGCTATATAGCACCTCAGTCATCTTTGCCTCATATCTAGAATGCTGCTCCCTTAGCCTTCGCATAACCAGGAAAAACATTTAAAAACTGGAAGGTTTGAACGTTTAGAGAAAGGAATGTTAGCAAAATGTTTTTAGAAAACATAATTTCATCTGCTGGGGTTGTATTAGTGATATAAGTCTGTGAAAAGGGTCCATTATTTAAAAAGATAATGCTTTTATTTTGGCATTAGTGCAGTTTCAAATATTGTTGCACACAATACTTCAATTCCATTGTGAAAGCAAAAAGAATTCTAGATTCTTTTTCACTCAGTTCATAAATTCAGCATTGATCAGCCATTGTGGATAGTGGGAAAAAAGGTTAATAGCCCACCCTGCCCATAATGCCTCCGCGTAGATCCAAGAGTGTGCGTGTGAGTATTAGGCTTTGTCCTGACGCATAGGAGAGAAAGAGATAAAGAGATTACTGCTTCATACAATGAAACACTGTCGTCTGATTTGCTGCCTAGTCATTCTCATTCATGTCATTCTCTCCATACTTTTCTCCTGAACAGCGCTACAGTACAGATAATGCATAGAGCGAATGCTTAAAGGTAAGAGCCAAAAGTCAAACGGGGAGTCACCGTAGCTCTTACCAATCAAAGGAGAGTGACCTACGGAGTATCAGGAGCTGTTAGTTAAGGATCAATTACATCTGTAAGTGGATGATTACACAACACCAGCAATGGTAGCCATTCACCTGATACTGAACCTGCAATAGGGCAGCAGTTTGATCAGAAATCAATGCCAAATATTGTATGGGGAAACACTAATGAGTCGCTCTCACTAATTTCGACATTTCACCAAACACGTCCAATCAATCGTGTAGTCAGGGTCATACAATATGCATATATACCCTGTATGCTTACTTTTTCTCCAGGGCTGTTTGCGTCTTATGACTTCTTATCAATATTCGCATATGCCCACTTATTCTGTTGTTTCAGTAGTCCATAATCTAGGGTCATGTTAGCTTCCCTTTTTAACTGTAGCACATTTTCGCTGTGTCCGAAATCACACACTGTCTGAGTAGGTACTACATTTGAATTTGAACTTGCTTCACGACCATTAAAAAAGTATGTTCTATATAGTATTAATGTGGGTAGTATTAGAAATTAAATTCGGAAGTACTACATCCGCCATGTTGTTACTACCATGTAACCTACCTGCATCAGCTGCGTTGCTTCACTGTCGTTCACAAATCCACTCCTGTGGCCTCATGGGATAGTTAAATGCGCACTCCAGAATCTTGGGAGTAGTAGGTCAAAAACAAACAGTTTTTCTAAAACTTGGCGTACTGTTGCCTTTCAAAAGTTACACTCAATGCTGCACTTGATTCTAAGCGCTATGAGGGAAAACGTCTTCGTTTAACTAGTTGTGAACACGTGTGGTAAACACGCCAAAGAATTTGGCTTAAATAACCTCTGATGATGACGTCATTGGAATGTGCACATCAGAGGCTATAAATAGACCTGTGACCTGCTCATCAGGTTCTTTTATCCTCAGATTATGTACTGTGTGTGCTGAAACAAACTTTTCTTCTCAAACTATCCCCTTTTGTTAGAGTTAGTTTTGATAATAAAGCCTTTTTACACTGCCTTTCTCTCTACATGAAAATAAAAGTTGAAAAAAAGAGAGAATCCAACGAGAGATGTGTGCCACCCTGCTCACGGCCCATCCCTGATTATGATACGCAATGAGCGGGTGCTTGCCTTTGAGAATGGCGAGTGCAAGCACTGCGAGTTGTTGAAACCAGTACAGGCGCTCTTGCTGATACAAGAACTGCAAATTCGGCTGGACAAAGGGGCCATAGAACATGTTCCCCTCCCAGATAGACAGTCAGGTTATTAGTACAGCCGCTATTTTCTGTTTCCCAAAAAAGATGGAGGGGTTGCATCCAATTCTAGACCTTTGCGGTCTGAACCGTTCTCTCAGAACATTCAACTTAAAAATGTTGACAGTCAAAATTATTGTGTCTCAAATTCAACACAAAGATTGGTTTGTCACAATCAACCTCAAGGATGCATATTTTCATATAGAAATTCTGCCACAACACAGGAAGTTCCTGATGTTTGCTTTCAGTGGAGAAGCTTACCAATATCGTGTTCTTCCATTCCGCCTAGCCATGTCACCCAGGACATACACAAAATGCATGGATGCAGCTCTGGCTCCGTTGTGACTGCAGGGCATCTGCATTTTAAATTACTGATTTCGGCCCAGTCTGAATGTTGTCCTCGCTCATCTTGTTCTCTGGGGTCTCTCTGGCCTAGAGAACGATGTATTCAGGGGTTGTATGGGACTCGGTCACCATCTGGGCACAGCTGTCCTCTGCACATGTCGAGTCCATCTTAAGCACCCTGAGCGATATTAGGCTAGGTCAGGAAATTACTTTCAAATAGGTCTTATGGCAGCTGTGTCCACAGTGCAACCTTTGGGCCTTCTTCACATGAGACCGCTTCAGCTGTGCCTCAGAGCCAGGGGATTTTGTCCAAGGGTTAATCCTCAGAGGCAAATATGGGAAAGGGCACATGCTGAGTGATTCATGCCATTTTTAAAATCCATGTTTATGGTAAGTGCACACACTGAACACTTTGTGGCGTGGATCCTCACCTTGGAGTGGAACACTCTAGGTGCGTGTTGTTGTCACAGGATGCTAACAACAGATGCTTCCCTGATGGACTGGAATACGATCTTAGATGGCCATCCAGCCCAAGGGGTCTGTAGAGGCTGTCATCTTGCTTGGCACATCAATTGCCTCAAATTGATGTCTGTATTTCTGGCCCTGAAATACTTCCTCCGGCGGTTAAGGGACTACCATGTTCTGGTGATGGGTGGACAACACTGCGGTAGTTGCTTGTATAAATTGCCAGGGCAGACTTTGTTTGCGCCGTTTGATCAAACTAACACAGCAGGTTCTGCTTTGGGCTCAGGACAAGTTCCTGTCCCTCAAGGTGGGTTTACATTCCTGGAAGCATAAATGTGAGAGCAGATCTGTTATCCTATGAGGTCACACACAGGGATTTGAAGCTCCATCCCGATAGTCAGTCAGATCTGGGGAAGATATTACGAAGCAGAGGTGAACCTCTTCCCTTCACAAGAAAAAGCACAATGTCCCCTTTACGTCTCACTGACTCCTCCAGCCCCCTCTAGTCTGGACGCCATGGCCCATGAATGGCTCATGAAGTGCCTATACATGCACTCTGCTCCCGGGAGTTCTGGCCAAGGTCCGTCAACAAGGGTCATGCTGCTGATAGTGCCTCATTGGCCAACCAGGGTCTTGTTCTCAGAAATAATATCGCTCTTTGGCGGCTTGCCTTGGGAGATGCCGAACAAGAGAGATCTCCTGTCTCAGGCACAGGGGGCGATATTCCATACCCGCCCCAAGTTATGGAACCTTCATGTTTAGCCACTGAGGTGGACCCGCTAAGAGATGCTGGACTTCCAGAGGATGTAATTGAGACAATTCTAAGTGCTAGGTCTCCTTCCACCAGAAGAATGTTCGTCCTTAAGTGGCGCTTCTTTGAAAGGTGGTGTGCTACACATCATACAGACCCAGTCCACTGCCATATTGTTTCAGTGCTGGAGTTTTTGCAAGACAAGCTGTCAGCAGGCACATGTCCTGCTACTCTCAGAGTTTTTGTGTCCGCCATTTCAGCTTGCCACGCTCTGATTGACTGGGTTTCAGTGGGGAAACACCCTTTGATCGCCTACTTCATTTGTGGAGCTTGAAGTTCCCTCATGGGCTCGTCGACAAACCATTTAAACTGCTAGAGTCAGCGCCAGTTAAGCTTCTGACTCTAAAGATGGTTTTCCTTATGGCTACTAAAGAGAATTGGTGATTTGCAGGCTCTGTCGGTTTCGCCATCCTGCTCAGACTTCACCCCTATTTTGGGGCTATTTTGCACCTTCACCCTGACTATCTTCCAAAAATCCCATTTGTTGACCATACATCCGGTCATCCTTGAAGCCTTCTGTCATTCGCTGTTCAGTTCATCGGAGCAGGAGAAACTCCATTTACTGTGTCCAGTTCATGCTCTTCAGATATTCGTCCGCCGCACTAGTCAGTGGCGGAAGTCAGAGCAACTGTTCATTTGTTATGGGGGCCGTAAACAGGAGCGGCCACAACAAAGCAGACTATGTCACTTTGGGTGAGGGATGCTATTGCCCTGGCATATGAGGTGCTCGGTCAAGCTTCGCCTCTAGGCGTGAGGGATCATTCTACCCGGGGGGTTGGATCTTCTAGGGCTTTGGCAAGAGGCAACAAGTGTGTGATGCGGCAGGTTGGTCCTCTCCGCACACATTTAATAGATTCTATAGTTTGGATGTTCATGTTACTCCGGGCTCACATGTCCTTGAGTCATTATCCCAAGCTCATGTCTGAGGCCCTTCTCGTGTTCGCGCACACACTACACAACTTTGAGGGGTCCAGACACTTCCAGTGCAGTGGCGTTGGTATTCTTGTTACCCATAGTGCTTAGAATGAAGTGCAGCATTGAGTGTAGCTTTTGAAAGGGAATGTCTCAGGTTATTTGACTGTAACCCTGAAAAAAGTGGGAACGAGTGCTTCATTGCCGCACTAAGGGGTATGACCAGGACGTTCTTCAGACAAAAAGACCTGATGAGTGCACCTGTTTAGCCTCTGATGTGCGCATTCCGAAGACGTCATCATCAGAGGTTGTTTAAGCCCAATTTTTTGGGTGTTTGCCACACGTGTTCACAACTGGTCAAATTAAGATGTTTTTTTCCATATCACTTAGAATCAAGCGCAGCATCTCGTTCCCGCTTTTTCAGGGAACAGGGTTACAGTCAAGTAACCCGAGACGTTTTTCGCATACTATATACAGTAGGGAAGTATTTGACTTTGGACGCATCTTAATTTCTTTGCTGTAATTGGTGTATTATCACTTCTATCACTCTACCGTTCCCTTGCCCTGACAACTAACTGTAGTTAAAGTCAGCATGGCACAGAAGTTTTGATAGACCTTTCTTTCCTGTTGTGAAGTATTTGACTTTGGATGCATCTTAATTTCTTTGCTGTAATTGGTGTATTATCACTTCTATCACTCTACCGTTCCCTTGCCCTGACAACTAACTGTAGTTAAAGTCAGCATGGCACAGAAGTTTTGATAGACCTTTCTTTCCTGTTGTGACGTATAGCTATCCAAGTGAAATGGCTTCTCGAAAAAGAAAAAATGTGGGACTTTTTTTTTTAATCTATATTTATTTGAGTTTTGGATCGTTGTGGTTTGCTTTATGGACCCTTTTCATGGACTATGATGACATGTTTCCACAGTTTTTTTTAAAATAGTATACATTTATGTAACAATATTCCACTGGAGGCAAGCTGTTGGACCCAAATGCAGCTTTATTCCAAACAAAACATAAAACAAGGACTTGGCAAAAACAAACTATAAAGAGCTTTAACTAACAGAACTCACCGACAGCAGGTTACAACATTCAATACTTGACAAAGACACATGGCAAACATGAGGGCTTAAATACACACAGACTAATGACAAGACAAGTGACACCTGTGAACAGTGATGAGACAATGAACCAATGACATGACAACACATGAGGGCATGGGAATCAGATGACAAAACCAGGAAGTGCATGACAAGACTGTGAACATGACACTAAAACATAAGCGAGAACATGATAACCTTAAAACATGAACAGGGAACAATGAACATGAACCAACACCAAAACACCCTGTGACAATTTACAAGGTTACACTTTGTGCTATTTTACAAATTTTTACATTTTAACAAATCAACACTGCTGTAAGGGTGTTTTTACCCTGTTTTTATGGCAAAATGACATAAAATGGAGAAACTGCAAATGTCTCATCATTCTCCCTTCTGACTGCTGTAATCAATCTCTCAATATTTTTTTTCCATCTTTCGAGAGTCATGGAAACACTTTAATGTTTTTTTCTTTTGCTACTGGAGCAAATGCAAATACAAAATGTTGTTGTCGTCTCCCGTACACCACTATAGACGTTTACCCAATTATGACTTCCACTTCTGAGAACCCCTAAAAATGTGAAAAGGGTCCTCATGCGACTTCATGTGAGTGAGAGGTTGTCAGAGAAGAGAAGAGAGGTCTCTGCAAGAGGGAGGGGAAGTTATTTTGATTAAAGATTACGAGGGCACATGATTTAAACAGATAAAATAATGATGTGCATGGATAAATCATTTATAATAAAAACTGCAACATTCCATAAGAAATGTTTTATTCCGTAAAAAAATCCTAGATGTACAGGGCCTCAGTTATTGCTGTCATCGCCATTTGATACCTCTTTCGACATTTTATTTCCCAGGGTGCATTTGCCAAAGCTACAGTCTCTTCGCAATCTAATAGAAGGTCCTTCTTTAACTCCAGAGTGCCTGTGAGGAAGATGTTGGCAGACCACTCTCACAAGACACATGGGATTCTGTTTTCTAGCAAGTTCACTCTTCATCAGTGTGTGCAAGGTACTCGCTCATCCAATTTAAAGCAGTGCACCAAGCCCATATGACCAAAGTTAAGACAGAAAGTACTCAGGAATAGCCTTCTGTGCACTAAATGTGCAGATGCCTCACTTGGACAGGCCCCAATCTGGAGCATTATTGGCGATCTGTAGGCTATTTGAGACAGTCTCAGCAGTCTTTGAGGCAGATTAGAACCAGATCCTCTGGTGGCGTTGTTTAGGGTTTAGGGTTACCCGTGCAGTTGTGGCATGTTTTTTGTATTAATTGTCTATTTTTGCTTAAATTAACTGATTATTTAAATGTGGAATGATTAATTTTGCCACATGATTATTCATATATTTCTTAAGGTGATACATTACTTGCAAAAACTTTTTTTCATGCAAAGTTTTTTCATGCATCTGTCAATTTTGAGATTTTGAGAAGTGTTTTTTTCTTTTCTTCAGTCTAGTGGAACGAAAACATCCAAAATACACCTTTAAGTGTATCTTTTATAGCACTTTATCTATTTTCGTCTTTAGATTTTAATTACAATACATTTCTTTAAAGGCCGTTTTCTCAAAATGAGTCTTTTTCTCCTGAGTCAGAAATCTCCACTTCAGTAGCACTTACATACAGTTTCATTCCTATCTATATTCTGAAGGTTTTTTTGTGGAGGGGTTTGTTCATATATAATTTGCCTGATTTTATACAGCATTTTATACCTAAAAAAACTATTTTATTTGAGTATTTTCTGATTTATGGAGTAATACAATGAGATTGACTCTAATATGACTAAAAAAAGAAAATAATTTTGAACCTGGCTTTATCCAATGTTCAGTTTCTTTTAAATGTATTATATCATGGATGGTTAGCTGCCTGCGTCCCTGTTCACATTGAAGTATCATTGTTACAAATGACAGATTACAGTGAAAAAGCTTTTTTTCAAAGTTTTTTCATCTCCTAAGAGAAACGGAGATTGTCCCCCTATCCCTCTGCTGAAGTTGGCAACTGGGTGTGCAAGCAAGTTTGTTCACAGGCCACCTGAGAATAAACTATTAGCAGGATGCCATAACAAGGCTCTGTAGGGTCAGCAGTGACTTGATAGTCTAAGTTTAGCACCTTGACCAACACAATTAGTTTGAAGCAAGGTGGAGATTTGGATTGTGAAACATACTTAAGTACAATCGTGGGACAGTATGAGATCAGTCAAGTTCATCAGTTGTTTACCTTTAAATTGCCTTTAATTAACAGTCTTGTGTCACATAACGATTTTGTGGATCAGTGTGTAGAAATAAGTGATTAGGCAAGTACTGTGGTGTTGTTCTTGCTATTTAGTGTTTTAAGAGAAAATACAATCAAAAGAGCCATTAAACCCCCTTTAAAGGTCCCTTTGTACCCTATAATTTGACTGTATGACTGTTGTATAACTGGTGACCATCTCAACTCACTATCCTCTCAGAAGTATCTCTACATAAAGGTGCTTTCCGTCTCTACATAAAGGTGCTTTCCGTCTTCTATAACCATCCTTTGCTCTCGCTCCCTCAACCATAAGGGGAATTAGTGCGCTGATTTTAAAAGCTTCTCTAGTTTAAGTATATAATCTATCACATGGGTAACCAGTCATTGTGATTCTTATGAGGAGCTCAATTTCCAGCAAGTATCTGTGACTCTAAAGTTACAATTACAGCAATTGTATGGTTATTGACAAATAAAGCTTAAAAAAATGTGTTTAAACAAGTTTCAAAGTTACCAAGTTAAAAACATTTCAGTGTTTAAATACATTTTTGACTGTTTTTATTGTTATGCGGTACAACCAAATAGTTCCATGTATATACTTTAGTTGTACCACCTGACATGGTTCATAATAAAAGTTTTTCTCAACAGCTTTAAAACTACTGATTTTTATAAAAATGTGTTTATATGAAAGGTTCCATATAAAGTGTTTTTTTTTTTTTTTTTTCTGTCTGTTCAGTTGTTTGGACAGTTGCACTCCCTGACATTTTGGGGGTTTAAGATAACAAAAACCTAAAATATGTATTATTTAAATGTACTAAAAATGTATTCAAACTAAATAGATTTTATAGAATAAAGTGACATGAATGTCATGAGGAAATAATGCACTTGGACACAAAAATATGCACGTCATGTCATTGACCCTTTACCCAAATCTCAACGTTAAGATAAACATCTCAGGTGTGAAAAAACACCAGAAATCCTTGTTTAACACAACGCATATCAAAGCTGCAAAATAAAAGAGGACTGATTGAAAATGGGAGGGAGGGGTGGGGGGAAGTGGAGAGAGTTAAATTTATCTCCCCTACAGCAAATCCCTCTCAATCTGATCAGTGTGTTTGGAATGGACTAACTTGCCTCAACTCTGTGACTGACTGCAGGTGAGGGACCTTTTTTCTCTCCAAAAAAACATACAAACCAGCAAACAAACAAAAAACTCCTAGACAACTATCTGATGGAGGTGATTCAAATTTACTTCAGCAGGTATGGTTCAGATTCTTCATCAATCAGTGTCATTTAGAGACTGTGATATAATTGTGGCATTTGATTGAATAGCAGATGTAGCAAAGCAGGGTAATAGCAGAGTAAAACTTGTGTTCAGCATGAATAGCCATATGGTTTTAGGAAAACCTGTGAGAGAAAATATGCTTGCTCTTACAAACCTAATCTATTTCTTCCTTTGTGTTTTACTTTTCTTAGAGAAATGTTTCATGAGATTTTAGATGATATTAAATACTTAGATGTTGATTATATTGGCAAAAAAAATAGTTAGCAAACGTCTTATAGTAGAAGAATGCATGTATATTTGATCATGCATACACTGTTTTTATAATCGTATTCTTGTCAAATGAAAATACAAATAATTTAATGAATTGTCTGACAACCTCAACAGAACTTTTCAGTACTGATGGTATAGTTTTGCATTGTCCCTTCACTTACTTGAACTGCTTGCATTTGAAAAGGTCTTTTCTCGTTCTATTTTCTCACTCTATATACAGCACTGTTTTAATTTGCCTTATGTAAGCATGTAAGGTTTTTTGCAAATATAAAACCATTGTGGTTACTGGACATGTTAGACAAAGGTCAATAAAGGACACGGTTCCTCATTAAGTACTTTGACCTGATACATTAGGTGAACAAATCTCTGTCTTAAGGACACCTGTTCTAATGTCACTAACAAGAGCAATGCTCTACATGGATGATTATTTTAGGTTTTGGTTACATTTTACAATACAGTGTTGAGTGTTCATGTTCTGTGTTCAAGATAGCACACAGTAATGTTAACGAACAACATGGGTTACATGGATGCTCTATGGAAAGTGTTAAGAAGTTTCCTTACACTAGAGGGAGTTTGGAACTACCTCACATTTGAAATAACCAGAATAACATACTTTTAGAGGGATAGTTCACCCAAAAATAAAAATAGTAAGTATAATTCTGTCATCATTTACTCATTCTCAAGTTGTTCCAAACCTGTATGATTTTTTTCTTCTGCTGAACCCAAAAGAAGATATTTTGAAGAATGTCAGAAACAAAAAATACTATGGAAGTCAATGGGGTCCATCAACTGTTTGGTTACTCATATTCTTCAAAATATCTTCCTTTGTGTTTAGCAGAAGAAAGAAACTTATACAGGAACAACTTGAGGGTGAGTAAATGACAACCCAATCTCATGGCAATTCGTACATATTTTACGAGGTGGCTAATTCGTACAAATGTGTAAGACCTCACTCGTACGATTTTTGCTAAATCGTTCGTATTTGACAAGTTGACAAAATCGTATGAATTCGTACGAATGACCTAATTTTTAAGTGAGCTATCCCTTTAAGTGACTATTAATGTGTACTATTTAACAGCCAGGTGGTCTTGTGGAATAGTATTGTTGATTTGACCTATATTAAGATCATATTTACCTTTTCTCAACTGCCTGGTCTTTATCAAAGCTATAGCCTGAATCCAAATATTTTAACTATCACAGTCTATTGTTGGTCTCTCATAATTATTCTTGTTTTCAAACAAGAATGACCTCCATTTTGTAATTTTTTTTTTTTTTTTAAATTGACAATGGCTTGCTAAGGCTGGATGTCATTTTTGTTTCCTGCTATTTTGTATTTGTTTTTGGTCCAAAGTAACTTTAAGTACTTTAACTGCAGAAACAGTTTCCAGAGCAAAGTATTCTTTGGAATTTGATCTTATGTGTTGGTGCACTTTTAACCATTAGTCTACTGACAGTCCATAACTTTAACCGTTAGTCTACCACCACCATGTTTTGCATCTTCAAATGTTTGCATGAACTCAACCCTTGTCCATTTCTTTGAAGATTAAAAAATGTTGTTTTACAAAAATATGCTTAAAGATATGTGAATATGACTAGTGCAATGACGCTTTGGTAGGGTCTGTTGAATTGCATTTCAATGAGTAATCCATGGTTTGAGTTAAAAAGCTAATCATGTACAGAGTACAAGTGCATCCATGATGTCTGTTTGTGACATGAATCATGATACAGACAGATTTAAAGAGCTTAGCAACAGTCTACTTCCCTTCATCTAATTACGCTCTTAATTAGCCAACAGACTATGAATGATTCAACGGATTCATTTAAGCATCCATACAATTAGGTTGAGATACAGTAGGACAGGTGTTAAGTGATTCCTGGGACAAAGTTTATGTATCCGCTTGGTGATGACCCAGGTTGAGATTCTTTCAGCAGTTTCCTCCTTAAGATACATGTAATAATTCTGAGTGACTGATGTGTAAGTGTACAAAACAATTCACGAATGCACTTGTGCATTGTTAGTGGTGGACTGTTCTTTAGAATTAAGAATTGGTCAAAAAAGTTTGATGCCTTGCAAAATAGGAATGAACAAGATGGTCCAACAATGACTAACTGATTAGTTAGGTTAGGGTTAGTCAGGTAGACTTTTACAATAGTTAGAATTTTGTATAATATATTTTATGAGCTATTACAAATATAATATTTTACAATTAAATGTTAAATGTTATAATTGGTTGTAAATTATTTTAAATTATACATATTTATTCATATAAGATATTATACAAAAATTATTAATAAAAACCTATTCTAAAAGTTTACCTCGTTGTGTGTATATACTATATACACTATATTGCCAAAAATATTGGGACACCCCTCCAAATTGAATTCAGGTGTTCCAATCACTTCCATGGCCACAGCGGTATAAAATCAAGCACCTAGGCATGCAGATGCTTCTACAAACATTTGTGAAAGAATGGGTCGCTCTCAGGAGCTCAGTGAATTCATGCATGGTAACATGATAGGTTACCACTTGTGCAATAATACATTCATGAAATTTCCTCACTACTAAATATTCCATGGTCAACTGTTAGTGGTATTATAATATTAAGCAATTAGGAACAACAGCAACTCAGCCACGAAGTGGTAGGCCATGTAAAATCACAGAGCAGGGTCAGCGCATGCTGAGGCACACAGTGTGCAGAAGTCACCAACTTTCTGCTGAGTCAATAGCTACAGACTTCCAAACATTGTGTGGCCTTCAGATTAGCTCAAGAACAGTGCATAGAGAGCTTCATGGAATGGGTTTCCATGGCCAAGCAGCTGCATCCAAGCCTTACATCACCAAGTGCAATGCAAAGCATCGGATGCAGTGGTGTAAAGCACGCCGCCACTGAACTCTAGAGCAGTGGAGACGTGTTCTCTGGAGTGACGAATCACACTTCTCTGCCTGGCAATCTGATGGACGAGTCTGGGTTTGGCGGTTGACAGGATAACCGTACTTGCCTGACTGCATTGTGCCAAGTGTAAAGTTTGGTGGACGGGGGATTATGGTGTGGGGGTTGTTTTTCAGGGGTTGGGTTGGCCCCTTAGTTCAAGTGAAAGGAACTCTTAATGCTTCTGCATACCAAGACATTTTGGACAATTTCATGCTCCCAACGTTGTGGGAACAGTTTGGGGATGGCCCCTTTCTGTTCCAACATTGGAAATGTTTGAAGGGGGTATATTCAAATATGCAATTTCTCAGAGTTGTAGCATGCTGATAACTAGTTCAGTGTGCTTAATATGTCATAGTACACTACAATCTCTTAGCACACTAAAATCTGTAAAGAAGTTGCATTTTTAAATTATCTGCCTTTAAACCATCAATGCCATACCACTATCAAAGTGGCACACCTGCAAAAATGTATCTGAAACTGACTGATTCAATCTTATTTGTATTTTTCTTGTTTATTGTTGAATGTAGAATATGTTTATCAAAGTGCTGCGTGTTCATGTGCACTTGCATTTAATCCAGACTCTTTTATATAAAGTTGGTGCGTGTGTATGTTCAGATGGGCTCCTTTGTCTGTAGCAACAGTTTTTCCGCATTTTCCCCTATAAACTTTGGGTAACACTTTAGTTTAGGGTCCAATTCACACTATTATCTCTAGTTGCTTATTAGCATGCACATTACTATAGGGTATTGGCTGTTTATTAGTACTTATAAGGCACATATTAATTTCTTATTCTTCATGACTATATTCTATATCCCTAATCCTACTAATACCTAAACTTAACAACTACCTTACTAAGTATTAATAAACAGTAATTAGGAGATTACTGAGGCAAACGTTGTAGTTAATAGTGAGAATTAGACCCTAATCTAAAGTGACAAAACTTTTTGTTAAGAACTTGTGAAACATTCTGTGTGAAAGGCCTCTAAGAAACACACATGCTGGAGATCTGGTGGACCATAATTATACAGCTGACTAGTCTGTAAAGTCTCTTCACATTTGCTGCAAGCCCAACTAAGCTGAGAGGCAAAGTGTCCTTTGCAAACACCTTGATCTTTCACATTCTCACTCATTCTGTGTCAGTCACACGAAGATGCCATGAGCTGTGTCTAGTGATATGTCTAGGTTGGCGTGCCGTACAGCGTGAGAAACACATTTGGGCAAGCCTCTTAGGAGACTGCTGGCCACATGTAGGTAGAGTCCTTCTGAATTGGCTTATAAGTACTAGACTACAACCCAGCAATACTGCAGGAAGAGACTACTGTAAGCATGCCAAACCAATCCACCATGGCCTTTAATCCTTAGATCCTATTAGACATTTAAACTTGGGGATGTAAGAGTGAGAGCCCCCTTCCTGTGACTTGATATATCCTCAGGCAGATTCTCCCAGATATAAACTACTTGGGTATTTTAAGAGACCGAGGCTGCATTTTTTTGATCAAAAAAGATAGATAAGATTAGAAGATAGATAGACAGATAGACAGACAGACTTTCTGCAGTCAATAGCTACAGACCTCCAAACTTTGTGTGGCCTTCAGATTAGCTCAAGAACAGTGCATAGAAAGCGTCATGGAGTGGGTTTCCATGGCCGAGCAGCTGCATCCAAGCCTTACATCACCAAGTGCAATGCAAAGCGTCAGATGCAGTGGTGTAAAGCCCGCCGACACTGGACTCTAGAGCAGTGGAGACGTGTTCTCTGGAGTGACAAATCACGCTTCTCTGTCTGGCAATCTGATGGACAAGTCTGGGTTTGCCTGACTGCATTGTGCCAAGTGTAACGTTTGGTGGAGGGGGGATTATGGTGTGAGGTTGTTTTTCAGGGGTTGAGCCTGGCCCCTTAGCTCCAGTGAAAGGAACTCTTAATGTTTCTGCATACCAAGATATTTTGGACAATTTCATGCTCCAAACTTTGTGGGAACAGTTTGGGGATGGCCCCTTCCTGTTGACTGCGCACCAGTGCACAAAGCAAGGTCCATAAAGACATGGATATATATACGATTGGTATCATCACTCTGTCTCCTCTCCACCAATCAGCTGGTGTGTGGTGGGCGTACTGGCGCAATATGGCTGCCGTCGCATCATCCAGGTGGATGCTGCACATTGGTGGTGGTTGAGGAGATTCCCCCCTTCTATGTAAAGCGCTTTGAGTGCCTAAAAAAAGCGCTATATAAATGTAACAAATTATTATTAATTATTATTATTATTATTATTATTATTATTATTATGGATGAGCGAGTTTGGTGTGGAGGAACTTGACTGGCCTGCACAGTCCTGACCTCAACCCGACAGAACACCTGTTATAACTGCAAAGGGTGGGCCAACTCCACATTAAACCCTGCGGATTAAGAATGGGATGTCATTAAATTTCATGTGTATGTAAAGGCAGACGATAGATAGATAGATAGATAGATAGATAGATAGATAGATAGATAGATAGATAGATAGATAGATAGATAGATAGATAGATAGATAGATAGATAGATAGATAGATAGATAGATAGATAGATAGATAGATAGATAGATAGATAGATAGATAGATAGATAGATAGATAGATAGATAGATAGATAGATAGATAGATAGATAGATAGATAGATAGATAGATAGATAGATAGATAGATAGATAGATAGATAGATAGATAGATAGATAGATAGATAGATCGATCTATGTGTGAACTTCATATTGCCTCTGCTAGCGCTTCTCTGATGTGTTCCTTCTAGCATTAGTTTGCCATTCTCCCTATGCATCCTTCATTAGCTACCTCCGGCTGCAGGCTCTCTAAATTACTTGGCTGCTCACATGGTTTTGAAAGCCATCGTTCATCATTTGCATCAAGTTCAAGTAACAGTAATCTGATTACAATAGCCGAGGGGGTTTTCAACTGTTAGCATCATTCACCTCAGGGGCACGTCTGGCTCAACAAGAGCATGTTGTTGACGGATCAACTCAATAATTAGAACTGAGATATATGTGAACCCACTACATGCCCTTTTCAAAATAAAACATGCTCATTTGTTTTATTAGACTTAGAAGCATTGTAAATAACCCCAGAAGTGTTTTTTCTAAGGTCACACGGCTTCATTCTGACTGAAATCTGTCTTCTAATCTGCAGGGATGCACTATGGCCTAACAGAATCCGGAAATTAAAGGATTACTCCTAACTGCCAAACACTGGAGAGCTGGTGTGCCAAAGATTTTGTCAGCCCAGGGTGAAAAAGCGGGCAACAAGTCTTACTTCTGCATGTGCATTTGTAAACTGGAATGTCTGCATTTGATGGATTTATAACCGCTCACAGTGGAAATAACCTCTTGCGCTCACAAAAAGTATATACACAAAAAAAACAATGCATTTTCTGGACATTTTCTGAATCCACCGATTATTCTCCCATGACCCCTTTTCGTGGTGTGCATCCCACTGCTGTGAAGAAGAAATCGATGATGACGAAAAACACAAATTATGCCATCATGTCGCTGCCTTTCTCAGAACATATAAACTGGGGAGGGATTTTTCAAGGACTGTATCCGCCCTGTCGCTCCCTCTTTCTTATTCTTCTCCTTTTTTTATTGCCCTCTGCTGCAGTTAGTAGCGTGCCAGGTTTGGAATATGACTGGGGCACGCAACCCAAACTTGTTTGCATCCCTATCCCTGCAGATGCAGACCCTGGTTGTTTCACACCAGGTGGAGCTTCACATGGGGCTCCACATGGGGCTCCGCATGGGGCTCCGCACGGGGCTTCACATGGAGCTTCACATGGGCCAAACAGCAATGGACACGGGAATGGTGCTCCACATGGAGCTTCACATGGGGCTTCACATGGGCCAAACAGCAGTGGCAACGGGAATGGACATCATGGGCCAGTTAGCGGTCTGCCAGGTAGTCACAGCAGTAGTAGTAGCCGACATGGCATATCCGATGAGGCCAAAGCCACCATCCTTCATCTGAGGGAGAGCCTTGTGCGACAGAAGGAGACCATCTTGGATCAGCGAGAGACCATTCGAGAGCTGACAGCAAAACTGACGCTCTGCGAGAGCTTCGGGAGAGGACATCATGATGACAGCCATCATGGCCCTTCACATCATAACTCCCAGCATTCCCCACACCACTTTGACAGCCACCATGCTGACCCACACTTTCCTTTAAACGGGCATCGGAGTGACCATAACAGAGGCAAATCTCCATATCTGGGAAAACATGGAGGCTTCTCCCCAGAACAGACTGGAAAGACCCTGCAGGCCCTGAAGGAGAGGCTGGAAAATCTTCAGGTGGGGATATTTACAATCTTAAACTGAAAGCCTGTAAATTGATTTTAACACATTCGATTCGGGTCAGTAAGAATGTTTTTGAAACAAGTCTCACCAGGCTGCATTTGTTTGATCAAAAAAGACAGTAAAAACAGTAATGTTGTGAAATATTATTACAGTTTCAAATAAATTTTAATACATTTAAAAATTTAATTTATTCCTGTGATGGCAAAGCTGAATTTTCAGCAACTCCAGTCTTCAGTGTCACTTTATCCTTCAGAAATCATTCTAATATGCTGATTTGGTCGTTTAAAAAAAAAAAAACATTTCTTATTATTTTATCATTGTTGAAAACAGTTGATTTGATAAATAAGGGATAATGTACATCCAGTCAGTTGTTATCGAAGAATAAACCTGGACAGGGTGATCAGGGCTTTTGTTTTGTTTTTTACTTTTGAAATTTGACCTGTTTAAAATCTTATAATCCATTGTGTGCAAAATTAACTCACAGCAACAATATTACGGTAATATTAATACTGAAGTCCTCCGATTTCATTCTCAACACTATCAATAAATATAACAGAAACGGAAATTGGCAGCAGCTGAATTTGTATGAAACAAGTGAGAGCATGTCCGTGGTGCTAGACATGACATGAGACATGAAAGACTTGCAGACTGTTTTGCTCTTGAAAACGGTTGTTATCAGGGAATAACACACCTCGGAATCAAGCAGTCCAGAAAGCCATGTAATATTTAGCATCATATCACAGCATTTACAACATTATGAAATCTTTTGTAACATTATCAATGTCTTTACTTTCACTTTTGATAAATTTATGCATAATTTCTAAATAAAAGATTTTATTTCTTAATAAATAAATAACTTCACTGACCCCAAACTTTTTAATGGTAGTGTGCATTTGTATTTTTTTTCTCCTGGGAAAGTTATGTATATGCATTTTTTTACCTGCATGTCACAGGCCGATCTGTATTCAGAACTTCGCAGGATGACATAAGCTCATTTATAGTTCAGTAACGTACACTTTGGTGGCTTCATGTGCCAACAACAGATCACAGTCTTCCGTTTAGGCAGCCCAGCCGGGATTAACTTATTTAATTAGCCAGATCCCTATCCTTGAGAGAACACATGGGATAAAATGGTAGAAAAACAAACTATCTACAATGCTTGGAATGCACTTTGAACTGTAAACAAGCCACCGTGTGACACTTTTATGGAAGATAGTATACAGTTAAACTAATGATATGCAATTAAACTCTCCCTTTTTAATTGTTCTGCAGTACAGTAATGAATTGCTGCCATAGGGTTTGAAGTTAATTTCATCCAAGTTTTAACTTGACTCTGTTCTTTAGAACTCTTGCACGTTCTTTCTATTTCCCAAAGTGACTTGGATATCACTCCAAGCTTTATTAGACTTGCACACACAGTACGCTGGTGACAGCACTCTACAATGTGCTAGTTACTGCCATCATCAATTAGCCCCATCTGCCTTGATGAGCCATTAAGCGCACAATGCGGTGGTGTAAAGCTGGATTTGCTACGACTTATAGGAAAAAGGCTGACAGTGAAGGAGGGGCTGGCTTGTGATGTCATAGCACTCGTCTGTATACTAATACACTACTGATCAAAAGTTTGGGGACGCAAAGATGTTTTAATGTTTTTAAAAATAAGTCTCTTATGTCACCAAGGCTGCATTTATTTGATGTAAAAAGAGTAATATTGTGAAATATTACTAAAATTTAAAACTCTTTTCCATTTAAATATATTTCCAAATGTTATTTATTTCTGTGATGGCAAATCTGAATTTTCAGGAGCCATTACTCGTCTTCAGTGTCACATGATACTACAGAAATTATTCTGATATACTGATTTGGTTCTCATGAAAAGTGTCCTGTGCTACTTAATCCTTTTTTAGAAACTGTTATAGATTTTTTTTTCAGGATTTCTTGATCAATAGAAAGTTCAAAAGAACAGCATTTAATGTCTTTAATGTCCCTTTTTTATTTAATTTAATGTGTGTGTGTGTGTGTGTGTGTTTTATTTAGTTTTTTTATCTTACAAATGTGTGAATGGTTGTATATATTGAATGTTAATTAATACAAATTAGATTTTTCTCTACAATATACTTGGTCTGTTGTTGAAAAAGAAAAACAATGGTGTGCTATGTTTTTGGTTCATTTTAAACAATTTAAAATATTTGTTGAAACAATTATTATATTATATTATATTATATTATATTATATTATATTATATTATATTATATTATATTATATTATATTATATTATATTATATTATATTATATTATATTATATTATATTATATTATATTATATTATATTTCCACAAGATTGTGAGTCAGTGTTATGCGGTGTTCTATTTTCAAGAAACTGTTCATTACTGCATGATATTGGTTATTATTATCATTATTATCAATGTATATGTAGATTGTATTTACAATCTTGCCAAAGCTGTATACTGTTGTTTATTGTCTTCCTTTTTGTTTTTATAGGCAAGAAATTCTTCCAGTTCCTATTCAAGTTCATTGAGAGACCTTCTACAGCGCAAAATCAATGCACTTGAAGAACAGCTCCATCATCACTATGACAGTCACTACGGCCACCGTGAAAACCATCATGGATACGGCCATCATGAGGATCATCATGACCATGACCATGATGACCACCATAATACCCACCACAATAACCACCATGATGACCATCACGATAACCATGACAACCACCAAGCAAACCATCACGATGACCATCACTCCAGCCCCCATCGTAACAACCATTATAGTTATCACTATGACCGCCACAGCGACCACCATGATGATCACCATGACGATCACCATGGCAATCACCAAGACAATCATCAAAACGGCCATGATGATCATCATGACAGCCACGACAACAACAACCACCATGATGATCATCATGATGATGGCCATCATGGCAATGGTCACCATGATGATGGACACCATGGAAATGATGATCATGCTCACCATCCACAAACTTCTTTCAAGCCAACTGGGCCAAGAGCGCCTGTCCGTGGAGCCCTCAACAAGCTAGATGCAGTGCTGAGTAACCTTCACCACAAGACTCCAGAACCAGGTGATATGTCCTAAAAAAGTAGTACAAAAAGTACAGTAGAACTGAAGTAACTAAATCAAATTTCCATAGGACAACTCTAGAAGAGAAGTGTAAGTGCAGATTCTTTTATTTTTATTTAACCGGTCAAACTTAAGGTCCATTCTTTGATGTTTTGTAATGGTTTTTGTAATTTTGTCCTAACCAAATATATATTGAAAAGTATTTAAGTGGAATATATGTATAGGTACGTATATGTATATGTAGCCAATGTGTACATCCACTACTGGTCAAACGTTTGGAATAATTAAGATTTTTATTTTTATTCCTCAATCCTCAGTTTAATGTTTTCAAAAGGAGAAGAATGATCTTGTACTCACCAAGGCTGCATTTATTTGATCAAAAACAGGGTTAAAACATCAATACTGTGAAACATTATTACAATTTAAAATAACTGTGTAAAATAACTGTACTTAATATATTTTAAATGTAATTTATTTCTTTAAAAGTTGAAAATTAAATTTACTTCAGTCACCCATGTCACATGATCCTTCAGAAATCATTCTAATATTTTGATTTGGTGCTTAGTTATTAGCAACTATTATTTATGCTCAATTATTAATAATGGTTCTTTTTATTATAATTTTTTTGTGGAAACTGTGATACTTTTTTCAGGATTCTTTGATGAATAGAACGTTCATAGAACAGTATTTATTTGCAATAGAGACCACTTGTAACATTATAAATGTCTTTACTTTCACTGTTGAACCATTAAATGCATTCTTGCTCAATAAAACTATTAATAAAAAAAAAAACTATTTACCCCCAAACATTTTAATAGTAGTTTATCACAGTTTCCATAAAACATATTAAGCTGCAAAACACGCTGATAATAACAATAATAAGGTTTCTTTTTGTTTCTTCTTGTAATGTTTTTTTTTCTTATGGTTCTTACGATCTAAGCGCATGGTCTGAAGTGCATGGTTCAGGTGCACATAGGGCGTGTCCGAATCCTCTTTTTCTAGTTTAATGATGGAAAAAAACAGTCGGCGCGCCAGGCACATGGGTGTGTTTTGGGTGTAACGTGCAATAAACTAATAAGAGTCGCATCTCCTATTCCCTTTTAAAGCCAGTTGCGCTCGCACCATGGCGGATTCACTGAAGACCTTTTATTTTTAATATTTAAAAATGTTTGTGTACTGCTGCGCATCCCTGTGTGTGTGATAAGCAGAGTGTACGCGTGTTGTGCACCCGCCTATAGGCGCACATTACTAAAGCGCCTTTTAAATAACCCAAAAGATACAACTGAAAACGACAGCGCCATTAACCAACAAAAACATGGTCTAAAGTCAATGGCGCCGTAGTTTTCAGTTGCCTCAAAATAGCAATGCGCCAACAATGTGCCTGAACACACCTCGTTTTCAGACCAGCACGCCCATGGGCGAACAGATGGGGGCGAGTGCATTTGCTATTTAAACAACGTGGCGCTGGATGTGAAAATGATAACTGCATCGGGCTGAAACTATCAAAAAACACTTGCATCGCGCCTGCTATCGCATTGTGCCGGGTGTGTGAAAGGGCCAAATTACCTACCACGCCATACTGACAATTGCCTGCACTCAAGCTGTGATAGAAACCCCAAGCGAAGAAGCGAAACCCAGGGATCTAAGCCTAGGGTCGATTTTTCAAGTTGTGTAGGTGTTTACTAAGTGACCATTTGTAAGAGCTTCAGTGTCTAGAGGTCTGAACTAGGGATGCACCGAATCCAGATTTTTGGGGTTCGGCCGAATACCGAATCCACTGGTTAAGATTCGGCCGAATCCGAAACCGAATACCGAATCCTTCTACCATCCTCAGTCCATTATCACAGTAAATACATTAACGAAGTAAACAACGTCCACAGCAGTGTAGGGATGCAATTGACCATTTAACCGTTAACCGAAAGTAAGAACTTTGAGCGATTAATACTATCAGTTAAACGGTTTAAATGTTTTTAATGCTTTTTTGATTGTTTGTTTTTTTATGCATGGTTAAGAAAAAATATGCTGTGGAGCGTTATTTGTTCACTCACGGAGCGAATCGACATGTGCAACCACAAACCAAACCAGGCTATATCTCGCAAAATGAAGCAATAGAAAAGCTTACCGTGTGGGACCATTTCGACAGAAAAATACAGCAGTAGTACAAGCTCCTGACTGGTGGAAAGCAAATGAACGGCGCTTCCCGAGGCTGGCCGCTCTAGCGAGGCGTTATCTCTGTATTCCCGGGACAGTGCCATCTGAAGCCTTGGTTAAGGCTTTTAATAGTGTGGTTTTGGTCAAGTTTACTAAAGTAAACATTGTCGCGTATGTTCTTCTCGTCGCTGTTTCCTGATGGTTTATAGAACAATTACCCCGAGTCGTCCTCTGTCGTTTCAAAGAATAACACAACGGAGAGCGCAGGGGGCTCGCGCGCGCGCTGTCAACCGAGGCTCGTGCTGCGGAGACAGAAGGATTGAGTATTTTTTCTGCCGCGGGTTTAACTGTCAACAGGCTGTGCTCCAGACTAACCCACATCACTTAGACATGTTACTTAAAAAACAAACAAACAAAGCACATACAAGGTGTGGATTGAGGTAGTCTAGGCCTTCTATTTTTATATGACAAAAAAAAAAACGATTCCGGTTCTTCAAAGCTTACGGATTCAGTGCATTTCCAATCTTAATTTGATAGTTATTTAAGTGGAAAATATTTAGTGTAGGTCTATGTATTTTATTCTATTTTAGGTCTATTTTATTTTATTCTTATATTTTATCTGGTCTATATGCGGCTGTTTGCACGGTAAAATAAAATACATTTTGGCTGCTGTCTGTAGATTCCTTCATGCACAACTCGTATTCTCTCGGATGTTTCATACGCACATTTTTTAACAGCGGCTGATGTTTAGGGTCCTTGTCATCACGAGACAAATCAGCATTGCAAATTGAACATGTAGCTCGACTTGAATCGCCTTCTTTTGACTTAAAGTAGCATAGGCTACTGCCATGTTTTCTGTTCATGAGTTTCATTTTTACTTTCAACAGCCGTGTCATTACGTTCGACCAGTGGAGCGCGCATAGTGCAAGCCAGGGTTCGGGTTCGGTGGAAAAAAATTCTGAGGTTCGGCAGAAACCGAACCATGTCAAAAAGCCCAATATTCGGCCGAATCCGAACCCGAATCCTGGATTCGGTGCATCCCTAGTCTGAACACTCACCTCAGCTCAATGCCCCTGACCATCATAGAGCCCCTTTTTCAGAGCCCTTGGGAGCAGAGCTAGCAAGGGAAACTTTAGACATAACCTCAACCATGGCCAGCTTACATCTTTCACTGAAAAGAGACCAAACAGTGGGTCGCAGGTGTTATTTAACCACTTCTTTTTCGTAACATAAAAGCTCCTGGAAAGCAACCCAAGTGGGGGGCATGCAGCTATACCTGCACTACAACCTCTAGTTAATAAACTATGGGAGAGCAACAGTTTAGGGAGTGAGAAGCCCATGAGGATACTGACCATCTCCTCTACACTGTCAGTTGTAGACCACAAGGGTCCGATGCGACACTCTTACTCCCAAACTGGAGGAGTAGCCCTTCTTTGAAACACTTTTACCGCCAATTCACAAGGGAAGCATGTTACCTCACTTCTACCTCCAATTACATAAACCGGAGGGAGCCACAGAGATAGTGGGTTACGCATGATGACCTAGTCCACCTTCAACTCCTTAAAGCACTTAACCCTAGGCTGATAGTTGCTCCTTGCCACTTGTATGTGAAATCTCCCAGAGCTTTTTTATTTCTTGAGAGAGCTTTCTCAATCCCCTACCAGAGGCTCGAGAAGATGGCTTTTTGGCTTGGTTAGTAGGGGAATATTATTGATTTGAACACTATTGAATAAGAACTGAAATTAGCTGAATGATGACATCACTGTTTTCTCCAGAGCTGTTTTATAGATTAATTGAACCCACAAACTGTATCAACACTGAACGGATTTCAAATGATAATGACTGTTCACTGTTGTCATTTTAGAGCTTCTTTACAGCATAATTTAATTCTGTTTGCTTCAGTGAAACATTATTGTCCTGTTTATCACTGGAAAAAGGTCCAGGACCTCATAACTTTGAGTACTCAGACCTGCGAGTCGAAATTAGCTCTCTAAGGTCCTTAGGGCTTCTTCGGGTACGCCACCTCAATCCCAGACTCCTAATTCCTACTGGAAACTAGCCCCTGGCAGTGGGTCAGAGAGGGCTACGAGGTGATGGACCCTGGACACAGTGAGGGATGAACCTCTGGAATGCTGCAGATTGAACTTTCGCCTCTCTAAACCTCTCGACTACCCCATCAATAGCAGTAGAGAATAGGCCAGTGGGCGATATCGGACATCAAGGAGCAATGTTTTTTTCTCCTCCCTCCCTGTTAAATTCAGACACAGATGCTGCTCAGTGGTAACATTAGCAGTCATACATCAGCCAATGACGTGCCGTCTGCTTCATGGCACGGAGGGCAAGATCTGTGGCCCTTTGGAGTTCCAGGACTGCCTCACGTGCCAATTCCTCACCATGATCCAGGTCCTTGAGAAGGTCAGCCTAGTATGCCTGCAACACTGCCGTGGTGTGCAGGGCTGACCCTACAGTGCATAGGCCTAGCCCACCAGAGGGGGGGTGCTCTGACTCAGTTTGGATGGCAAGGCCAGAGCCTTCAGTGCAAGCACCTCTTCTACCTGGGGCATCACGTAGCCCTTGCACATTCAAATAATTTGATGGTGAACCGGTGATTTTGAAAACTCATTGTTGAGATCGGGAAGAAATGGAAGGCTAATAAGGGGAGAGCATTTATGGACCAGGAGGAATATTTAATCTAGTCTGCCTTGAATGACCTCTTGCTTTTCCACCAACCAGTCTAGTCTGAGTCTAGCCATGGCACAGGTCATCGCTTCCAGCAACTCCTCATATGCAGGGCCAAGAGAAGGAGGCTATAGATATAAAGTCCATCCTTAACTTCCTCCACATTTAACTCATAAGAGCTAGGTCTAACCAATAATATGCTTTCAAATGGATCAAAAGAGGCAGCAGAGTGGGCTTCTTGATCCAGACAGAGCCTTGGAGCTACCGTTTGAATTCTAAGAAAGGGATGCACCCGTCTCAAATGTCTACGATAGCTTCACTTGTGACCCCAGTGATCTGTCACTAAACCGCGAGGCACAGTTGCCTGGCTCCCTTCCCGAGAGCTGACCGTGTGTGCTTCACTCCTAAACAAATTACACATAGATTGTATGAATCGTCACCCACAATGAAGCGGGGATACGGAGATGCACAATTTCTAAATGCATGTTTGCTTGCCAATTATTTGCTTGTTGATCTGAGTCTTCTGACGATTTTAGTTGAGCTTTTATATGTTATGCTGCAGAGAAATTATATCCTGTTTTTCACCAACAGGACCAAATAAGAAGCCCAAGAATCCTGACGCTTTTCAGATTGGCTTCCCGATGCGCACCAACTACATGTATGGGCGAATTAAACGCACCCTTCTGAGTGAGATTTTCGCCTTGACGGTCTGCCTTTGGTTGAAAGGAGGCTCAGGTCCTGGGATCGGGACTCCATTCTCCTACTCTGTCCCAGGCCAGGCCAATGAGCTTGTCCTGATTGAGTGGGGCAACAATCCTATGGAGCTGCTGGTGAATGACAAGGTAAAAAAAGCACCTAATTATAAAACAGGGATTTTGTAACGAAAGATTAATGTCCTAGATTCGCTAAACACAGGCAATCCTACAAAAAAAGGAAAAAAACATAACTTATGGTACAGTAAAATAAAATGTGGTCAAATCAAATATAAAATAACATTGGACAAAATAACTGTAATAAAATGCATTGTGTTAAAATGTTAGACCTCACATTTAGGAAAAAGGGTCACAAGACTTACCCTGCCAATGACCTTGTCCCGCCCTTGCAACAGTCTGCAAAGCTCTCTCTTCCTCTTGGCTTCCCAGCCATTTGCATCATCCTGCCTAATTAGTTAATGGCTTATCCGTAGTTGACGTGTGAATACATTCTACTGTTTTTTTTTAAAACTGAAACAAGACAGATCTCTTCAGTTAATGACTGTTTACATGCTGTCAGTAAACGAATGCATGCTGCTGAAGTCTACAGCTAATAAGCAATAATGACGAGGTTTGTCAGGAGTGTAAACTACTATTCCACAAGGTTACTTTGTTAAGGTATACAAGCAAACTATAAACATTTAATCGGAAATTAAAGATTGACAATTGAGGTTTTGTTGTGAGGATTTGTATGTAAATAACCAGGTCTATTTCTCTCTCTCTATTTGTTTTGTTGTTCTTAAATATCCTGTTACTGTTTTATGGAGAAACCATTTGAGATAAATCACAGTCAGTAAGTGAGCTATCTGAATGAATCCAGACTGAATCCCAAACTAATTCAGACCATTATGGAATAGTAGTTTACACTCTGACAAACCTTGTCATTATTGCTTATTAGCTGTAGGCTTCAGCAGCATGCAAGCATTAGTTTACTTGACAGCATGTAAACAGTCATTAACTGAAGAGATCTGTCTTGTTTCGGTTTTTAAAAAATTCTGCAAATTCTACAGATTTTGCAAGCGGTTCACATACTTTTGTGGCAAGAAAAAGTATGTGAACTGCTTGCAGAATCTGTAGAATTTGCTGAATTATTTTTTTCTAGCCATTGTATGTATACAGTGGCAAGAAAAAGTATGTGAACCACTTGCAGAATCTGTAGAATTCGCAGAATTTTTTAAAAACCGAAACAAGACAGATCTCTTCAGTTAATGACTGTTTACATGCTGTCAACTAAACTAATGCTTGCATGCTGATGAAGCCTACAGCTAATAAGCAATAATGAAGAGGTTTGTCAGAGTGTAAACTACTATTCCACAAGACAAAAAAATTGCTGAATTTATTCAAATGACCCCAATCATTCTCAGTGCTGTGTGTCGTTCCCTGGATGATCCACTGCTGTTTTTTTTGTTTGTTTGTTTTTTGTGATGGTTGTTCATGAGTCTCTTGTTTGTCTTGAGCAGTTTAACTGCCCAATGTTCTTCAGAAAAATCCCAGGTCCTGCACATTCTTCAGTTTTCCAGCATCTTTTGCATATTTGAACCCTCTCCAGCAATGACTGTACGATTTTAAGATCCATCTTTTCACACTGAGGACAATTGAGGGACTCAAACACAACTATTATAAGGTTCAAACATAATGCATTAAGAGCTGGGGGGGTGAAAACTTTTGAACAGGATGAAGATGTCCAAATTTTTCTTATTTTGTTTAAATATCAATTTTTTTTAATTTAGTACAGCCCTTCTGAAGAAACAGCAGATACTTTTTTACAAATTAAGTACAATTTACCTTGATTTTCAAATTCAATACGTTTTCACCCCCAGCTCTTAATGCATTCTGTTTCCTTCTGGAGCATCAGTGAATGTTTGAGCCTTTTTTAATAGTTGTGTTTGATTCCCTCAATTGTCCTGTAAAAAGATGGATCTTAAAATCGTACATTGCTAGAGAGGGTTCAAATATGAAAAGGATGCTGGAAAACTGAAGAATGTGCAGGACCTGGAGGATTTTTCTGAAGAACATTGGGCAGTTGAACTGCTCAGGACAAACAAGGGACTCATGAACAACCATCACAAAACAAACAAAAAAACAGCCGTGGATCATCCAGGGAACGACACACAGCACTGAGAATCAATGGTTCATAAACTTTTGAACAGGGTTATTTTAATAAATTCAGCAATTTTTTTGTCTTGTGGACTATATGTAAACATTTTATGTAAAATATTTTATTCAGGACAGTACTAAATAAAAAATAACATGCATTTTGTATGATCCCTCTTATTTAGTTAAAATTATTCCCATTTTCACAGATTCTGCAAGCAGTTTTTTCTTGCCACTGTATGTATGTATGTATGTATGTATGTATATATCCATCATCAGTCAAGGATACATCAGTAGAACTGAACTTGGGCACAACAGTATAAAAAAAAGCTGAATATGCAAAAGTGTGTAAGACAGAATTCCATATAATTACAAAACAATTGCTGTATTGTTTAAAGATGTACTCTGTTTTTGCCCTCTTGCAGGCTGTCACACTTCCTCTTTCTCTGACGGACAGTAAGTGGCACCACCTCTGTGTAACATGGTCCACACGTGATGGCATGTGGGAGGCTTATCAGGACGGTGTGAAAAGAGGCTCTGGAGAGAATCTGTCCCCTTGGCATCCGATTAAACCAGGGGGAGTCTTCATCCTGGGACAGGAACAGGTACAACCCACAGAATCACACATAAGTGAATTAAAACAGACTCGCACTAACACGACACTTTTGTACCCAGGACACTCTGGGAGGCCGTTTCGACGCCACACAGTCTTTTGTGGGCGAGATGTCGGATCTGCAGCTGTGGTCACGTATGCTCACCTCTACCGAGATCTACAACCAAGCATCCTGCTCCAGCCACCTCACCGGCGACGTCCTCACCTGGAGCGAGTCCATGGTGGAACTCCACGGAGGTGTCACAAAATACCCGTTCGACCCATGTCATTAAGGATCTAACCGCAAAGACCACCTCTGCTTAACTTGCAGCTGGAAAGGTGGACATGACATGAATCTGGACTCATACTGCAGCCACTCAATTAACTAAGCACTTTATTAATTTAAGTGTGTAAGAATTACATACCCCATATCGATACTCATATACGCACTCAGGATGTCAACAGACTGGTTGAACTCCATTCTGTGTTGTTGGTTCGCTTCCAGACAATAATGAAAGTACTTAAGTACTTTAGTATAAGACGTGCAAAAACACTTGACACAACAATTACAGTTGGCATGTGCTATCAAAATAAGGTGAGAAATTGTGGACTTTTTTTATATATATCTGTACAATGTCAAATGAATTACACATTTGCAAACTTTTTTCCTTTTCTTTGGTTGGTTAGACCCATTTGTAATCGCTCTAGGCAGCATGGGGGCAGCAGTGAGTTTTAAAGGCCTACATTTCATTTCTGCTGCATTTTTATAAGCCAGGACTTCAGTATAGCTTATAACCTGAGGTGCTCTTTTAGTATTGCAAATCAAGAATAAATTATGCTTAAAATAAACACATTTTGTAATGTTTTTATGCATGTAAATTTGTATTATAGAAAGCAAAAATGTGCAGGTTAGATTAAATGTCTTGGAAAAGATGTTTTTTTCATAAGGATAATGTACAAAGATGACAAGTGATGTCTGTGGGCAGGTGGGATGCTGGTATGGGTTTATATACAGTACACACATGCCAGAAAACTAGGAGCTGAAAGAAAACAGTGAGGTGTCCAGTGCTTAATTTGTAAAGTGGGAGGTCCCGGAGCGCAGAGGGGGGGTGGATCCGGCGACTCAAAACGCAGGTTGGAGGTAACGGAACAACATTTTTTACACTGCCTATAGCAGTGCTTCTCAATCTTTTTTCAATAACGTACCCCCTATCATTTTTTTTCTCAGCCAAGTTATTAAAAATCATTTGAGATAGAAATAAAAGTTATGACTATAGTGATATGCCCAGTCAGAATTATTAGCAATAATAAACAACATTTGCAATAATAAACAATATCACTACCGATAACGAGCATCATATATAAATAAAATATAGGCCTATATTTTAAATATATATATATATATATATATATATATATATATATATATATATATATATATATATATATATATATATATATATATATATATATATATGTATTCGGGTGACATTATTTTTTTTACCACTTTCATTAAATTTTGCTTTGTAGAAAAAGCCTTTCTTTGAAACGAATTTCGTTTTGTATAAATTGTATATTAATTTTAGTAAATGTTGCATTAACTAATTGCTTGTATTTAATAAATAAAAAGCAAATATAACAGACAATATAATAACCGTGAAATGGAGGCACCGGTGCGCCGCGTTCAGTTGCATTGCGCGTGAACTGCAGCGCATCTAATCATAAATAAATTAAACTCAGCATAGGCCTATGCATACATTAGCCATTAAATATATTTGTTGCATTGGATGGTATCCTTTCTACAACAGACCAGGGATTTCTCGCGGCTCGCATCAGAAGAGCATTGCGTCAATAGACCGCAAAACAAACAAGGCCGCCTATGTAGCCTATTCAAGGCAATTTTTATTTTTATTTCAGAACATGCACTGCACGGGTGCGAAATTTAAAAAAATACACTGCATGAATTGTTTTCACAAGCAGTTATTTTTCGGAATATTAAATTAACCAAGAAAAAAAAAGAAGAAAAACACTCCATCCAGATAAACAGCAACAGGCTATTGTGGGACTTAAATAAACACAATTAAATTTCATATAGTAGAATATTATATATATATATATATATATATATATATATATATATATATATAAAACTACATTTCATATAAAACTATATAGTAGGCTATTTTAATGATGCACCAATAATCAACACAAACACATCAGGTCGTTATCCTATTTATCCAGAACGGCCCATACAGCATCGATAGTGCCCCCGGCCTCGATTCTGCTTCTTTCTCTACACCTCGTGTCCAGTGCATTTTTCTAACAGCGATCTCAAGACTCGACAACAAGCGCGAATAGCATGTGTCACTTTAAGCGCTTCACCTTTCGTCGTCCCTCTCCCCTCCCCTTCCATAAAAAAAACAAAAAAATGTATGGAACTTTCATAGGGAATAAATACGAACACAACCAATAACATTGAACAATACACAAATAGTATTTTTTTTTTTTTTAGACGATTAATTTGAATAGTGACATTTGAGGTGCCGGATTCAATAAAAAAGGTTCCGGATCCAACATCGGAGGTGCCGGAACATGTTCCGGCGTGTTCCGGCTCAAATTAAGCCCTGGAGGTGTCCATGGCAACATAGCTTAAAGGAGGATTAAAGAGCTGAAGAGCACTCTCATTTAGAAACTATCTCTCTTTTTCTCTCTATCTCTCCCTTGCTATTCGATTTCATAATATATAATGCACTCTTTGTGTTTAAACACATGCAACTCTGTATTTGAAGAAAGAGTATATCATGGTGACTATTAATAAGTTGGTTGCATATTGCAGTTAATATTCTGTGAAATGTTTTTTAAATTGAGACACAGGTCTGAGTTTGATTATTGAATAATGAACTTAAGTACAATATGGTTTTAAGTAGATTACAGCAACAATTGTATTCATTGTTTTGTGTCATATGGGGCTGTGAAGAAAGTCCTTTTAACATGCATTGTTGCTTGACTACTGTGAAATTTCATTGGTCCAAAAACTGAATCGCATCTCATTAGGAAATGTCTTAGTCTGGGCAAAGACTCTCTCAGAATTCATACCTCCAGCTGTTTATTAAAATGCTGCTGCTTATTTTGAATTTACCCAAAAATCTGGTGGCATTTATTAGATAATGCATTTTCACTATTTAAAATAATTTTAAAATACCATTCATTGTTTCAAACTTTTTAACTAGATGGCCAAATGTACACCCAGAGATAGCCTGATTTTTAGATCTTCCTATCAAAGAACACTTTACAGATTCAGCAGTTAGATAATCGTCCAACCTGACTGGTCAGATTTATGTATGCATGCATTTGTGCATTATGTGTGTGTGTTCAAAATGGACTGCATAAATCAACTGTTAAAACCGCTTAACCTCGCCTTTGGTATATATCTGTATCCAAATGCAAATAATTAGTTTTCTTCTTTAATCTTTATAATATAATTGATGTATATAGCAGTTATGTGTATATATCATATTTTTACTCATTATTAACAATATGTTTGGGCATGTCTTTAATGCCCGTAAGCCAAAGCTTAACTTGAGACAAGCATGTATTCAATTATTTGTAAATAAAGTAATGGTTTTGAACTAATCAGTGGTTTGATTATTATTATTATTATTATTATTATTATTATTAAATGATGTTATTTTCCCCCTTTTAACTTTATAATAATGTTTCTTCTTTTTTTATTCATTATTAGTTTATTAATTCATGCACGTGCACACAAGAGAACATCAGGTTGACAGCATGAACAAGCCGCTTATTAAAGTGACAAATAAAATTTTGCCATGGCCCTGGTTTGAGGCAGTCTAAAGAGGGGAGGCTGAATGAAATTCATCTCCTCCATATATAACCAATCATTATTAGAGTTAACCATTTAGGCCAATCAGTTTTAGTAGGCCTATAAAATTAATGCATTATCAAACCAGTGGTTAAGACAACAGGTAAAGAAAAAGAGTTAAATTTAGCCAAAATATCAATGAAGCATCTGAAAAGTGAGACTGAACGAAAGGGCCATATAAATCTGCCATAATGATTGCGTGGAGGATGGAGTTCTTCTGCCAAGTTGAGTGAGTAGGCTATGTGTTCTCTGTTCATATGTTTACAATGATTAAATGAAATTGCAAGATTGTTTCGTTGTGTTACAGAACAGAGACTCAAGACAGGCTCATCTACAAATTGAGTTTGTAGATGATAAAATCAAAGCCACTAGATGACTAGCCTTCAACCATTAGCCAAAAAAGCTTAAGGGCTAATGCTAACGCTGCGGCTGCCAGTATGCAGGAAAGGACACCAGAGGGTGTTGTTGTTTTTTAATGGATGTCAATGGAGAAGAGGCTTCACTAGACCAAATAAACCACTTTTGTGAGGAAACAACATTTAATGAATCGACTGCCTGTCCACTAATCTTCAACATGTTTTATGCTAAACAATACTTTTGTTGGGAACAATATGTAGGGGAGAGCGGGGCACAACCTAATGCTTTTTGACTTTCTCCGTTTGTGTAAATCATCTTGGGGTATTTCGGAGTATTTATTTTTCCCCACATTAATTTCACACATGTCTAGTACAATTATGTGGTTTTGTTTCATTAATACAGTATATACTTTTTTCTTGATTTACCCCGAAAGAATGGAGGTGAAATGTGACAACATGCCCCATAGGTGGGGTACATTGTAACATGTGAGGGGCACATTGTAACATGACCAAATGACAGCTTAAAATGTTACCTTATATAATCAAAAAATATCCAAGACAAACTAAAATATTTTGCCAATAAAATACAATTATCATTTTTTTCATATAAAATAATGGCATTTTTTAATAATAATATTTTTTTTTTAGTTTGATAACAAACACTGCAAAACACAGCTTTACAGCATAGTTCAAAACATAATAATAATGAATCATTTTTTAACATTGACTCTAAGTTTATATTCACTTTTTTCTCATGGTTTCTCAAAAGAATTCATATAAGTATATTATATAATAGGGTAGTTCTAATCCATAGTTCCCTTTCGTTCAGTCACTACGACGTACGTTAGTGACTAACGAATGGGGGTTTCGCTTAGAAGCCAATCATCTTCTAGTATTCAACAGCGCCCAATGGCAGTGCCAATGCCATGGGCATGCGGAATTTGCATGCGTAACTCCGCCCCACCTCGTGGGTATATAAGGAAGTACGCTGGCAACATCGCATTATGTTTCTGCTTTGGAGCCAAGAGGATCTCTTCACTCCTACAAGCCTGATCTGAGTCTTCGACAGCTTTTCGAGACGAGCAGCTTTCCAGAGGCGTTGGTGTTACGGCGCGTTCCAGTGATCATCATACTGCCTGCCTGCTGATCTGCGCATTGGTCCGCTAGACAGCTGGTGTGTGGTCCCTGGGCGCTTCGGCGTTCTCTGCAAGGCTTTCCTCTCCTAAAAGAGCTTACACGTGGCGCGTCCTTTTCAGGATGTCTCGTCCGTGTACTTCTGGGTGTGGTCGGTTGCTTTCTCCCTCTGATGGGCACGAACACTGTCTGGTATGTTTGGGCTTTCAGCATGCCCAGACAGCGTTCGTGGATGAGTCATGTTCTCACTGCGGGAACATGACCATCGCAGTGTTGCGGTCAAGACTCCATGACCTTTGTAAAGAAGTGAGAGTCCCCTCTACCACACCCCGATCTACTGAGTCCCAGAGGCCCAGTACTTCGGCTGGTGGTCAGGGTGACTTGACGGTTACGGTGTGGAACAAAGCCCCGACGCTCATGCCTCGGGCCACACCCCCGTCTTGCACACTGCAACCCGCGAGCGTTCAGACGCAGATCGCGGGGCCGGCTCCGGCCCCCCCGCGCATCTCGTTTGGCATTCCGGAGGAAGATGCGATGTCGATCACCGCATCACAAGGTGGGCTCGAGTCCTCTGGAGATGATGATTCGGCTGTGCTGTCGCCTTCGGGCGCGCCAGCATTGCCCGAGTCAGATCCAGAGCTGACAGCCATGTTGTCTCGGGCAGCCGCGAGCTTAGGGATAGAGTGGAACCCTCCACCCTGTCCCGAACGTTCAAGGCTCGATGATTGGTTTTTGGGAGCCCGCGCTGACACCCGTCAGTCCCCGCCCCCAATACCTTTCTTTCCCGAGCTGCATGAGGAACTCACGCGGTCCTGGAAGTCCCCGTTGTCTTCCCGCGACCGTTCGGTGACTTCCTCCGCCTTCTCCGTCCTCGATGGGGCGGCAGCTAAAGGGTACACTGGGATCCCTCCAGTTGAACGTTCTGTTGCGATGCAACTGTGTCCTCAGAGCGCTTCAACCTGGCGTGGTGATCCTAAGCACCCCTCCAAAGCCTGTCGGTTCACATCAACCTTGGTGTCGAAATCGCACAGAGCCGCGGGGCAGGCTGCCGCTTCGTTGCATGCCATGGCGATCCTCCAGGTCTACCAGGCCAGGATCCTCAGGGACATGCACGAGGGTGGAGTTGATCCGGGGCTCTTAAATGAGCTGCGTGCCGCCACCGACCTCGCTCTCCGGGCGACGAAGGTGACCGCACGCTCCCTGGGTCAAGTGATGTCCACAAATGTGGTCCAGGAGCGTCACTTATGGCTGAACCTGGCCGATATGCGGGACACCGAGCGGACCCGGTTCCTCGATGCCCCCATATCCCAGGCCGGCCTCTTCGGCAGGGCGGTTGAGGACTTCGCCCAACAGTTCTCAATCGCCCAGAAGCAGACTGAGGCTATAAAACACGTACTGCCCCGGCGGCCAGCTGCTGCCTCCACCCAGCCGCCGGCACAGTCGCCTCAGTCTGCTCCACGCCGAGGACGCCCTCCTAAGGCTCCCGCCCCTCCCACCCGGTCCAAGCAGCAGCCTTCACCCGGGCCGGGTCGCGGAGGAAGCCGTAGGAAGGCGTCCAAGTCCCCTCAGGCCGCCCCGCGCCCCGCTAAACGCCAGGCCAAGCGGCGCTCCTGAGACGGACGGCTCAGGGATGGGAAATTCTTTCAAGGAGATGGTAGCAGGACCACTCCTTCCCCCGGTGGAGGGCCGGGGGAGAATCCTTTGTTCAGCTGCTGGCCCCCGGGTCAGCAGCACCCTATGTTGGTCAAAGAAAGAATTAACACTCCCATCCCTGAGCCCACAGAGTCCGGTGATGACGGTGCGCGCCACCCACGGGTCCCGCCACTCGCATCCCACTCTGTCGCCAGCCTCCTGGCAGAGCAGACCCCAGTGGAACGTGCGTCCTTCCCTGGTCTCCTCTGTCAGGACGCAGCTGTCAACCGTGCCCCCGCACCGGGACGCCCCACAGCCTCCCATGTCCGGGCCGGTGACGCTGCATCGCTGCACGCCCACACCGGGTACGTCTGTACTCCGTATTACCCCGCTGGTGCAGTTTCTGGATGTCTGGCTTCAGCTTCCAGGGCTGTCCCGCTGGGTCGCGCGGACCGTCAGGCGCGGCTACGCGATTCAGTTCGCGCAGGTTCCTCCCTGCTTCCGGGGAGTCCGTTCCACCATGATCGGGGCCAATGCCCCCGTCATGCGAGCGGAGATTGCCACCCTACTGGCGAAGGGTGCGATCGAACCTGTCCCTCCAGCCGAGATGAATTACGGGTTTTACAGCCCGTACTTCATTGTACCCAAAAAGACCGGTGGGCTACGACCAATCCTGGACCTGCGCGTCTTGAACCGTTACCTTCACCGGTTTCCGTTCAAGATGTTGACAGCGAAACGCCTTTTCGAATGCGTTCGTCCACACGATTGGTTTGCAGCGATCGACCTGAAGGACGCCTACTTCCATGTCTCCATTTTGCCTCGACACAGACCGTTCCTACGGTTTGCTTTCGAGGGGCGGGCATATCAGTACGCAGTTCTACCATTCGGGCTATCTCTGTCCCCTCGCGTCTTTACGAAGATTGCTGAGGCAGCCCTTGCGCCCCTTCGGCAGCACGGGGTTCGCATCCTGAATTACCTCGACGACTGGCTCATACTGGGTCACTCTCGAGAGCAGGTTTGCGGACACAGAGATCTGGTGCTCCATCACCTAGCCCGTCTGGGCCTTCGGGTCAACTGGGAGAAGAGAAAACTTTGCCCCGCGCAGAGGATCTCTTTTCTCGGTATGGATATCGACTCGGTCGCCATGTGCGCGCAGCTTTCGAGCGAGCGCGCGCAGTCTCTGCTGACTTCCCTTCGTCAAATCGAGGGCAAGAGTGCGGTTCCACTGAAACTGTTTCAGAGGCTCCTGGGGCATATGGCATCTGCAGCCGCGGTAACGCCGCTTGGATTGCTTCATATGAGACCGCTTCAGCACTGGCTACACGATCGAGTCCCGAGATGGGCATGGCGGTCTGGCACGCTCCGGGTACAAGTGACTCGGGCCTGCTTACAGACACTCACCCCGTGGTCGAACCTCAGTTTTCTACGGACCGGAGTGTCCTTAGAACGAGCTTCCAGGCATGTTGTTGTGACAACAGATGCATCATCCACGGGCTGGGGTGCCATGTGCAATGGACAAGCAGCCGCAGGCTCCTGGACAGGACCCCAGCGCCTTCTGCATGTCAATTGCCTCGAGTTACTGGCAGTACGGTTCGCCCTGCACCGCTTCCGAGCGTTGCTGAGGGGTCAACATGTACTAGTCAGGACAGACAACACGGCCGTAGTAGCGTACATCAACCACCAGGGCGGTCTACGCTCCCACCGTATGTCTCAACTCGCCCGCCATCTCGTTTTGTGGAGTCAGAAGCGCCTGAGGTCCCTTCGTGCTGTCCACATCCCGGGAGACCTGAACCGTGCAGCCGACGAGCTCTCACGGATTCAGCCTCTCCCCGGAGAGTGGAGACTCCACCCCCAGACGATCCAGCTGATATGGGAACGGTTCGGCGACGCACAGGTAGATCTGTTTGCCTCCCAGGACTCTTCCCATTGCTCCCTTTATTATTCCCTGTCCGAGGGCACCCTCGGCACGGATGCACTGGCGCACAGCTGGCCGTCAGGGCTACGCAAGTATGCGTTTCCCCCAGTGAGCCTTCTTGCACGGGTACTGTGCAAGATCAGGGAGGACAAGGAGCAGGTCATTTTGGTCGCCCCGTTTTGGCACGGCCAGACCTGGTTCCCAGAACTTTTACTCCTTGCGACAGCCCCTCCCTGGCCTATTCCTCTGAGACCGGACCTCCTCACTCAGAGACGGGGCACCCTTTGGCACCCGCGTCCAGCGCTCTGGAAGCTCCACGTGTGGCTTCTGGACGGGACGCGGCAGGTTTGAGTAGCCTTCCACCTGCGGTGGTCGCTACCATCACTTCCGCTAGAGCTGAGTCTATGCGACGCCTCTATGCGTTGAAGTGGAACCTCTTCGTCACATGGTGCTCTTCCCGCCTAGAAGACCCCTGGAAATGCCCGATCGGGTCCGTGCTATCGTTTCTCCAGGAGGGGGTGGAGCGAAGGCTGTCTCCCTCCACCCTTAAAGTATATGTGGCCGCAATATCTGCCTACCACGATCTCCTGGGAGACAAAAAGGTAAGTCAGCACGACCTGATCATCAGGTTCCTGAGGGGGGCGAGGAGACTGAATCCTCCTCGCTCTCCTCTCGTTCCCTCTTGGGACCTCTCAGTAGTCTTAAGTGCTCTGCAGAGGCCTCCCTTTGAGCCTTTGCGGTCGGCTGAGATTAAGTTCTTGTCTATGAAGACGGCTCTGCTGACCGCATTGGCCTCGCTTAAGAGGGTCGGGGACCTGCAAGCATTTTCGGTTGACGAAGCGTGCCTTGAGTTCGGGCCGGCTAACTCTCACGTGATCCTGAGACCCCGGCCCGGATATGTGCCCAAGGTTCCTTCCACTCCGTTCCGAGATCAGGTGGTGAACCTGCAAGCGCTGCCTTTGGAGGAGGCAGACCCAGCCTTGGCATTGCTCTGTCCAGTACTCGCTCTCCGCGCCTACGTAGACATGACGCAGTGTTTCAGGACCTCAGACCAGCTCTTTGTCTGTTATGGTGGAGAGCGGAAGGGAAGTGCTCTCTCAAAGCAGAGGTTGTCTCACTGGATAGTGGACACCATTGTTTTGGCGTACCAGCAGCAAGGCCGACCATGTCCCCTTGGTGTGAGGGCACACTCCACCCGGAGTGTGGCCTCCTCTTGGGCTCTAGCGCATGGCGCCTCGCTAACAGACATCTGCAGAGCTGCAGGCTGGGCGACACCTAACACATTCGCCAGATTCTACAATCTCCGAGTGGAGCCAGTGTCCGACTATGTACTCGCCCCTACGGGTGGCCGGTAATGGGCCAGGCTCAGGTGTCTTCGCTTGCTCGCCATTCCACTCCCAGGACTGGATACGTGCGATATTTTCCTCAGGTGAGCTCCCCGAGAGCCCTGAGCTCCTCCAGCACTGCTTACGCCGACATCAGTTCAGTGTGCCCTTTCGAGCCCAGACCCTCATGTCCGGCCAGGTGCTCCGTGTGCATGGTTCCCTCCGGCGACCCCCACATGTGTATTTCACCGTAAGCCTCCTCAGTGAGCAGGTGTCTTTCCCTTGGCAAGTCCCTGCCACCCCTAGGGTTAAAAATCCACCTTCGGCTGGTACCCTAGTGATCTTCCATATGCAGCCCTCAGCGGGTCATATGTGTATTCTCTAAGCCCTCCCTACGGTAGGCATCTTGGCATTCCCTCACTGGGATATGCTTCCCAGTGTACCTTGGTATTCCTGTGATAAGTGGGAGTCCTTCGTCCGTACTAGTCTTACGACAGGGTACTCACACTTACGCAGGGCACTGGATGACAGCTGAGTGGCGTTGTTGTATTGGAACCCCCATTCGTTAGTCACTAACGTACGTCGTAGTGACTGAACGAAAGGGAACGTCTCGGTTACGTATGTAACCCTCGTTCCCTGAGGAGGGAACGGAGACGTACGTTTCCTTTGCCACGTCAGCTGTGCTGCACTGGAACGCGGAGTTCAGTCTTGGCTCCTGCAGCAGTAACATAATGCGATGTTGCCAGCGTACTTCCTTATATACCCACGAGGTGGGGCGGAGTTACGCATGCAAATTCCGCATGCCCATGGCATTGGCACTGCCATTGGGCGCTGTTGAATACTAGAAGATGATTGGCTTCTAAGCGAAACCCCCATTCGTTAGTCACTAACGTACGTCTCCGTTCCCTCCTCAGGGAACGAGGGTTACATACGTAACCGAGACGTTTTCACGTGTCGTCACACGCTTAGCGCCCACCTGGAGGGCAAAACAAGGCTCTCCTCCATTGCCCGCTACACTGTAAAAAATGTATAATCTTACCAACTCAAAATTTTCTAGTGACTGGTCACATCTAAAGTTTTCAATTGGCCCAAGTGAAATTCTGTAAATGTAATTTAATCAATTGTGGCAACAGCCTGTTAACATGGGCTCAATTAGAAATAATATGTTGAGCCAATGGAAAAAATGTATAATCTTCCCAACTCAAAATTTTCTAGTGACTGGTCACATCTAAAATTTTCAATTGGCAAAATTGAATTTCTGTGAATTGAATTTTATCCATTGTGGCAACAGCCTGTTAACATGGGCTCAATTAGAAATAATATGTTGAGCTAATGGAAAAATGTAATTTACCAACACTGTAAAAAATGTCAGACCTCTCCAATTAAAAATTTTCTAGTGACCGATCACATCAAAATTTTTCAATTTGGCCAACTAAAAAATTTAGATGTGATCAGTCACTAGAAAATTTTGAATTGGAGAAATGTTTTACAGTGAAACTGTGTGGTTGGTCCAATTAAATATTTTAAATTGTAGTAACAATTGTTTATTTCTCACTGTCCCAAAAGACAAAAATGACTAAAAACATAAATATATTAAGCAAAATACAGACACAGACAACAGGGTTGACATTTTATCACATTACTTTATTAACAAGTAAATTCCAACACAGGATATTTCGGTGAAAATACCTTATTTTCAATAAGGAAAAACTCTGAATACATTCAAGAAGTCTTCTGCATAACAGGATGTCTTGGTGAAGAAAACGCGGCACTGCAGGCTAAAAACCTGCAAATAAAAATAAAAACTAACATTAATGACAAAGCTCCCCTGCATCACATCTGGCAAGAGACAGAACAGAAGTTTCTTCATTATATAATGAGGATGAGACGAATGAATGGACATCAGAAAATCACGAGCTTGACATGTTTGATATTAAAAGGCAATAACTTAAGCCCTGAAAGAGGCAGACGCCAAACGCACCGTGTTCAACAGTTGCATGCCGTACATATCACACAAGTTACTTAATTTCCTTATTACCTATTGTTTTAGACATATAAGACATGAGGAAAATAAAACTATTGACTACAGGCTACCATTAGATAATTATGTGGTAAACGAGAACACACTCATGAAAACAATGAATGCATGAACTCGTGATTCTACAAAATGTCTTTTAAACTTCATACCCGGTCATAAAGCAAAACTCTGGAGAATAATTTCAGTGCTAAATACTCACCAACGTTTTTGTGAGATGAATATCTCTCTATTCTTTTGGGAATGTCTGTTTCGGTCTTCAGCACCTGCTGGTTCGGCTCCGCTCGCGCTGCCGCTCCCGTGTCTCCGCATTTGAAATCTCCACACAAACGTTTTTTTTCAAGCGCATTTTGCGCATGCGTATACCGTTTTTCGGACGGAGGACTTGTTCAGCCAACATGGATTTTTCACTTCGACTTCATAGATTGACTGAGCACAATTAAATATGTTCGGTGAATATACAATTTTAATTTTGAGTGAAGACCTTAAGCTATGATTAGTACAATGCATCTTTTTGCATGGCGATAATTATTTGGAAGTCATTTATTGGGCCAATATGTAATGATCAATTTACACAATTTTTCCCCCCAATTTTTTTTTTTACAGTGTAGTCATTTTTACCAGGTTTGTAGTCAGAATTAATGCGGTAAGACAGTGATATTAAAATACCAAATTCAATATACACCTTATTGATGTTGCATACTTTGTACAGGAAAGCAGACAAACACAGAATATTAGTGCAACACGAGGTTTCTCGTTAGGTGTTTTGCCCATCGAAACCCATTATAAAGAAAACACGTTGCGTTCATATTCTTGCCTCATCTACTCGCCTGTATACAGTATACATCATCAAAAAGGTGTAAACTGAATTTGATCTTTTAATATCACTGTTCCCATTCAGTCGGTCACTCTCGACGCCACGTCGGAGTACCGACGAATAGGAATCTCGCTCGCGAGAGCCAATCTACTTCGAGTGTAACTAAACGAGCCAATGCACATTGGCATGCAATGATTGCACCAGGTGCTCATGCCACGCCGTGCGGGTATAAATGAGACACAGGTGATTGCATCAAATCAACCTTTTGCTTCGGAGCCGGGTGGTAGATGGTAACGGCAGATATCACTCACTACTTCGCAGTCCTGACTGAAGACGGAAGCCGCCTTTCGGAAGCGATCTCTTCAGTCGGTGTTGGTGTTCACGAAAGTCACGGAGGGGGCCCTTGTGCCCATGAGAGAACAGGGCGTTCGCATCCTCAACTATCTCGACGACTGGCTCATTCTAGCACAGTCCAAGGATCAGTTGTGCGAACACAGGGACCTGGTGCTCAGATACCTCAGCCAGTTGGGTCTTCGGGTCAACTGGGAAAAGAGCAAACTCGCCCCCGTGCAGAGGATCTCTTTTCTCGGTATGGAGTTGGATTCGGTCGAACAGACAGAGCGCCTCACGGAGGAGCGTGTCCAGTCGATGCTGAGCTGCCTGAACACGTTTCAAGGCAGGATGGCGGTTCCACTGAAACAGTTTCAGAGGCTCCTGGGGCATATGGCGGCCGCTGCGGCAGTAACACTGCTCGGCCTGCTTCATATGAGACCGCTTCAGCATTGGCTACACGGCCGAGTCCCGAGATGGGCGTGGCAACGCGGCACTCACCGGGTGAGCATCACACCGGCCTGCCGCCAGTCCTTCAGTCCATGGTCAGACCCCTCGTTCCTTCGGGCCGGAGTGCCCCTGGAACAGGTGTCCAGGCACGCTGTGGTTTTCACGGATGCCTCTGCCATGGGCTGGGGAGCCACGTACAACGGGCATGCAGTGTCAGGGGTTTGGACGGGCCCGCACCTGCATTGGCATATCAATTGCCTCGAGTTGCTAGCAGTGCATCTTGCTCTGAGCCGCCTCAAAGCGCGGTTACGGGGCAAAGATGTACTGGTCCGCACGGACAACACTGCGACCGTTGCGTATATCAACCGACAAGGTGGTCTGCGCTCCCGTCGCATGTCGCAACTCGCCCGCCATCTCCTCCTCTGGAGTCAGAAGTGTCTGAGGTCGCTTCGGGCCATTCATGTCCCTGGTGTGCACAACCGTGTGGCCGACGAGCTTTCACGAGCTGCGCTCCCAGGCAAGTGGCGACTCCACCCCCAGGTGGTTCAGCTGATTTGGAGACAGTTCGGGGTGGCACAGGTCGACCTGTTTGCCTCCCCAGAAACGTCCCACTGCCAGTGGTTCTATTCGCTGACCGAGGGTACACTCGGCACGGATGCCCTGGCGCACAGCTGGCCCCAGGGGCTGCGCAAATATGCGTTTCCCCCAGTGAGCCTACTTGCACAGACTCTGTGCTAGGTCAGGGAGGACGAGGAGCAGGTCCTGCTGGTGGCACCGTACTGGCCCAACCGGACCTGGTTTCCAGAACTTATGCTCCTCGCGACAGCCCCTCCTTGGCCGATTCCTCTGAGGAAGGACCTTCTGACTCAGAGACGGGGCACCCTTTGGCACCCGCGTCCAGACCTGTGGAAGCTTCATGTCTGGCCCCTGGACGGGACGCGGAGGTTCTAGGTGACTTACCCCAAGAGGCAGTTAACACCATCACTTCGGCACGAGCACCGTCTACAAGACAGGCTTACGCCTTGAAGTGGAACCTGTTCGTCGAGTGGTGTTCTTCTCGCCGAGAAGACCCCCGAAGATGTTCGATCGCGTCTGTGCTTTCCTTCCTGCAACAGGGGTTGGAGCGTAGGCTGTCGCCCTCCACCCTCAAGGTTTATGTTGCTGCAATATCCGCCTATCACGACCATGTAGAAGGTAAGACGGTTGGGAAGCACGACCTGGTCGTCAGGTTCCTTAGGGGGGCGAGACGGTTAAATCCTCCTCGCCCCCCCTCCATACCCTCTTGGGATCTTGCTCTGGTGCTCCGAGCACTTCAGAATGCCCCATATGAGCCTTTGCAGTCAGCAGAGCTAAAGATTCTGTCAATGAAGACTTTGCTGTTGGCTGCATTGGCCTCCATCAAGAGGGTAGGGGACCTGCAGGCATTTTCGGTCGACGAATCGTGCCTAGAGTTTGGGCCGGGTGATACCCACGTGGTGTTGAGACCCCGGCCTGGCTATGTGCCCAAGGTTCCTACCACTCCCTTCAGGGACCAGGTGGTGAACCTGCAAGCGCTGCCCCCGGAGGAGGCAGACCCAGCCCTAGCTTTGCTCTGTCCCGTCCGCGCTCTGCGGGTTTACGTGGATAGAACTCAAAGCTTTAGAACCTCAGATCAGCTCTTTGTTTGTCACGGAGGCCAGCAGAAGGGAAAGGCTGTCTCCAAGCAGAGGATGGCCCACTGGATAGTGGATGCCATCACCTTGGCTTACCAAGCACAAGGTGTGCCCTGTCCGCTCAGGGTGCGAGCACACTCTACTAGAAGTGTTGCATCCTCCTGGGCGCTGGCACGTGGCGCCTCGCTGTCAGACATCTGTAGAGCTGCGGGCTGGGCGACACCCAACACGTTCGCTAGATTCTATAGCCTACGTGTAGAGCCGGTCTCCTCCTGTGTTCTCACCTCAAACAGGTAGAAGCACTGAGAGGCCCCGGCTCTTGTCGGCTTGCTGCGCTACGGCGCTTATATTCTCCAGAAGCAAACTCTGTGAGTCCTCCACCGCCCTCGGTGCCGGACGTGGCGGAACGTCTGGCATCAGGCCCCTTGCCGCTGAATCCTTGAGAACCGGTATTGGGCTTGGGAAGCCATGGCGCTTTGGTAGGGATTCCTATTCGTCGGTACTCCGACGTGGCGTCGAGAGTGACCGACTGAATGGGAACGTCTCGGTTACGTATGTAACCCTCGTTCCCTGAAGGAGGGAACGGAGACGCCACGTCCCGTCGCCATGTCCTCTGTACCCTGCTGGGGTGCCTGTCTACCTACCCGGCTCCTCAGCAAAAGGCTGATTTGATGCAATCACCTGTGTCTCATTTATACCCGCACGGCGTGGCATGAGCACCTGGTGCAATCATTGCATGCCAATGTGCATTGGCTCGTTTAGTTACACTCGAAGTAGATTGGCTCTCGCGAGCGAGATTCCTATTCGTCGGTACCCCGACGTGGCGTCTCCGTTCCCTCCTTCAGGGAACGAGGGTTACATACGTAACCGAGACGTTTTAGTACATTACAGCACTTTAAGGGTGGGTTGCACTAAGGATTATTTAGCCTGTCTTCAGTTCACCCTCTGTCTGCTGCTTGATCAGCTCTATAATGGTTTTACTAAAACCCATATCAACAAATCCTTTAAGCTTTGCTTAATTTAATCCTTATTGGTGCAACTCACCCTATAGTGTTTTTCACGTTAAGCGTTTTAAAAAGGTCCCGCTGTTTTCAGTGATTGAAATACTGCAGCAGGTGCTGTATATGGATCATAAGTGCCCAAAACGTGCATCTTGTTCACATATTTTTGTTTTAAGAGGGAAATTTGACAGGCTTGTGCTGCCGTTCTATGGAGTTCTATGGCGGTTTTGCCCTCCAAGGCTCTGCGACAGTCACGTGACTGAAAACTATGGATATAGGGGCTCATTGTAACGCAGTGTGACAACATGCCCCACCTACACAACAGGCCTATTTCACAACGTGACGTGTGCAAACCGGAAGTAGGTGCCCTGCGCTCCCCTAGATTTTACTATGATAAAAAGGTTATTTTATAAAAGAAGGGAATGTCGCGACAGTTAGGACTCATTTACTCCCTCTACGAGGCGCCTCTACGCTTTGAAGTGGAATCTGTTCGTTGAATGGTGTTCTTTCCACCGGGAAGACCCCCGAAGGTGTTCGGTTAGTGTCGTGCTTTCTTATATTTATATATTATATTTATATTTATGCATTTGGCAGACGCTTTTATCCAAAGCGACTTACAGTGCACTTATTACAGGGACAATCCCCCTGGAGCAACGTGGAGTAAAGTGCCTTGCTCAAGGACACACTGGTGGTGACCGCTGGGATAGAACCAGCAACCTTCTGCATATCAGTTAAGTGGTTTAACCCACTGGACCACCACCTCTCCACAAGATGGGCTGGAGCGAAGGCTGTCTCCCTCCACCCTCAAAGTGTACGTCGCAGCAATAGCGGCATATCACGACGCAGTCGAAGGTAAGTCCTTGGGGAAGCACGACCTAATCGTCAGGCTAAATCCTCCTCGTCCAAACTCGTTACCCTCTTGGGACTTGGCTCTAGTGCTCAGAGCACTTCAGAGCCCTCCCTTTGAGCCTTTGCAGTCTGTGGAACTTAAAATCCTGTCAATGAAGGCAGTGCTTCAAACGGCATTGGCCTCCATCAAGAGGGTAGGGGACCTGCATGCACTTTCGGTCAACGAATCGTGCTTGGAATTCGGGCCGGACAACTCTCACGTTGTCCTGAGACCCCGGCCTGGATACGTGCCCAAGGTTCCTACTACTCCCTTCCGGGACCAGGTAGTGAACCTGCAAGCGCTGCCTTCGGAGGAGGCAGACCCAGCCCTGGCTTTATGTCCCGTCCGCGCTCTTCGTGCTTACGTTGACCGGACTCGGACCGGACTCAGCGTACCATCTCCCGAGACGGGCATGCTTTCCCAGCGTTATCCAATAGTCACACTGAGTGGGTCTTGCAGAAACAGCAGTGACTGACCTCCCTGCTTGGAGCCCTGACTTCCGTACCATCTAAGACGGTCCAGTGCGCTCAAGCAGGACGCTGGAAGGGCCAGCCTCCTGGCGTTTTGGTAGGGATCCCAATTCACGACTGAAAGGGAACGTCTCGGTTACGTATGTAACCTTCGTTCCCTGAAGGAGGGAACGGAGACGTACGTCCCGTCGGCAGGTGCTGCGCTTCCGCTAGGGGGCAGAGTCACTAGTTCAGCTCCTCAGCAGAAAAAAGCAATGATCAAGCATTCCACTTCCTTATTTATACCCGCGCTGCGGGGCGGTGCGTGGAATGCGTGAATCGCATGCCAATCTCCATTGGCTCGTTTTTAACACACTCGAAGTAGATTGGTCTCTGAAATCAGATCCCAATTCGTCGGTCAGTTCCGACGTACGTCTCTGTTCCCTCCTTCAGGGAACGAGGGTTACATACGTAACCGAGACGTTTTGAATGGTTATTTATATTGATATATTTGTTAACGGAGTGTCTATTCACACCAAGTGCAAATAGCGTGCCTTGTTGGCAGGTGCTGTTCGCACTAGCTCCGTCTAACAATGCCTATCGCTGTTTGCACTTAGCGTAAATAGCAATTATCGCTAAGAAAATATGCTATTGTCTCTTAGTGTATATAGAATTGCTATTAACACTTGGTGTAAATAGCATCTACTTAATGCAAATAGCCGCTGCCATTTGTTAAATGTCTGTTTTATTACTAAATAAGACAATTCATGACATATTTGCAAAAATAGAACAGATATAGTAGCAGGTTACAGAAATCAGAATTTATGCAATCTGACTCCACTGTATTGTTTCCTGTCACTACTGTTGGTGAGTTCATGTTTCAAGTCTGGTCAAGTCAAGTCTGTGTTTGTTTTGTTCACTTGTAAATAAACTGCACATGGGTTCAACTGCAACTTGCCTCCAGTAGAATCGTGACAGAATACTAGACCCATACAAAATGGACCCACCAGTTTCTCAGCTCTTGAATCTTCATCATGCGGGAAGAGCTATTGAGGATTATGTGAAATATTTTTGTGTGTTTCATGGATTATTTGCCCAGGGACAAGATTCAACTTAAAAGGTGTTTTAGTTTTTTTTTTTTTTTTAATCATTTTTGTTAAGAATGAAACATTAAAGGTGAACCATATATATATATATATATATATAAATAGTCTTTATCACAGACATAACATATTTCCTTACATCTTTTGCTTTTTTTATGATCCAGCCATGAAAATGTGTCTGGTCTTTATGACAAAGAATGTTCTTCACAGTCAAAATTTGAAGTTGGGACCAGACACCCAAGAATGGAGATAACCGGCATTGTGTCTGGTCTGTCCCCAGGGGACATCACCTCACTAGCTGGTGCCTGCAAAAATGGCCCAAAGGGGGTCTCTGTGTTATGGAGAATGATATACAACACAATATTGTAGCCATTTTTCCTCTAAAATTGTCCGTATAAAGAATTAAGTAATCTATATCATTATATTTTATATTCTTTCATACCACTTTTGTGACAGTATTTTCACAACCTCAAAAGCAAAGCATGCATTTATCACTGTGTTTGTCACTTCTAGGGAATGAATATCAAGATTTCTCCACAGAATCAATAAATTCATAAGGAACAAAAAAGTAATTACAGTGCTGGGAGCCACAGCAGAGGTTTCATCATGTTTAAAGTAATGGGCAGAAGATGGCAAATTAAATGAAAAAAAACAACAACAAAAAAACAGACTTTGCATAAGAAATGGTCTTTGTCTTCCTGACCTTTTCTTTTCTACTTTGCATTTTAAAAGGCTGCCGTCGCATCATCTGAGTGGATGCCGCACATCGGTGGTGGTTGAGGAGATCATCTCCTATTATATAAAGCGCTTTGAGTACCCAGAAAAGTGCTATATATATATAAAAAATATAAAAAAATTAAGAAATTAATATCAATTTGGCCGCCACATTCTAATGTGAGACTGTGTGTGTAAAATCTAATTTTTGATCAAATTAGTCAAATATGTTTTTGGATATTCTCAATGAACATAATGCCAATCTGTGATTAATGAAATGCCTGGCTTGTCTTGTTTAACATTTATGAAATGCAGCAGTGACTATAGTATTGTGACTATAGATAATGCAGCCTAACGTGTAATTAGGTGACTTCTATCAAAAGTAAAATACATTTATTAATAAAGATAAAATAATAGTTAGAAACAACTCGCATGTCAGTATATTTTTTTGACTAACCACCATATTATTCCCAGAGGCAAGCACTTAAGTGGTTAGTGGCATTAGACCGCAGAGGCTGTAAAGACCCTAATGTTTGCATTATGCATTTTTATAACTATTGTCAGTAAATGTGCCAATGGACATTTATTTCACACATCTACACACTTCTGTTTACAGATTTTATAACCGATGCACTATTATGATGGTAGTTTTATTGAATTACGGTGCAGTTACACATTGTGTACTGAGGATGGCAGAGAAGTATCTTTATTGAAATCCCATCCCATGATGTGGCTGAACACTTCTTGTAACACAAAATAATAAAACAAGCTGTTGAAAGAACTTAATTAAATTAAGGAAAACTTTTCCACGAAATTGAATTATGTTTTCCAAAAAAATCTAATTGGTTTGAAATTATTGGTTTATTGGTGGTTTAGAAATTAATTCATTTAATCAAAACTACTAAAAAAACATGTCATTTCTATTAGATAAAGTAGGATAAAGAGGAGTAACTGATGACCATACGCAGACTAAACTATGTCAAACTAATTTAATTTCTTTATTTCTATAAAAACTAACAGTCAATGCAATTGTTCACATGTTAAGTGTAACATTTGTAGCATGCAAGTATCACGTAAAACATTTCTCATTACTGGCATTAGCACAGTCACAACAGCATATCCTAACCACAAGGTCTACACTTCACAATAATGGTGACCTGATAATCGACACAACATAAAAATAATTTAAAATGTCAAATATAACATCAAACTTGAATAGGTCTTTCCCTTTACTAAAAAACACATTAAACAGCATTTCATTTCCACATTTACTCTCCTGATCCATCCCTACACTGTAAAAAACAATCAGGTCTCCAATTAAAAATTTTCAAGAGACCGATCACATATACATTTTTTTTGTTGGCCAAATTGAATTTCTGTTAATTAAATTGCATCAATTTTGCAAAAATTTAGATGTGATCGGTCACTAGAAAATGTACAATTGGAGACCTGATTTTTTTTTTTTTTACAGTGTAAAAATATGGGACAATATGTCTTATCCCAATACTTAAAGGAACTGTATGTAAGAAATGTATTTCAATTAATCATAAAATGGCCCTGATATGTCACTAGACATTAAGAAATCATGTTCATTTCAAATATTTATATCACTGACAACGGTTGTCCGGCCAAGATATTGTCATTTTAAAAGTGAAGTTGCAGCCCTCAACTGATGTTGATGTTGACATGTTGTGTTTTGGCCTGAAGCGCCACCCTCCACCTATCTACCAATCACGAAGTCAGTAGTGTTTCTCCATTCGGGTGGCCAGCTCTGCTCTAGTTACCACAGCTGCAGCTACAAACTTTTTGGATAAACAATGTCTAACTTTACGAAACCTAAACGACCTCGTTATGAATCAGAAAAACGTTGTGACAGTGTCTGAAATAAAACAAGGATTTGAGATGCCTTTGAAAGATAGAGACGGCTGAAAACGGAGAATAATTTGAAGACTGATGCCAACGTTGCTAATTTTCTCCTGGACAGGTAAGGTTCATCTATGTTTGGCTAACTTGTACTTAATGTAAATGGACATTTCAAATATTCATGACAGTCGAACAAAGATATGCATGTTCGTGCAAAGTAACGTTAGGTTAGCGCAGATGGAGGAGGTGGGTCATTGAATTGAAAAGGTAACGTTAAGGAATTGTTTGGTAAATAAAAACGGCGAGTCGTCATTGCTAACATTAGTAATGCATTATCAGAGCCCGTTTCTCTGTCATTATGCTGGGACGCTGAGGAAAACAACATAAGCACGCCTATTAGCACTGTGAAAACGTATTTGAGACAGTAGCCTAACGTTACCTCTGTAAAAATGATTCCTCATTCGTTCTTCGCATATATAGTGGACAAAACCTGCTGCAAGTTGACCTGTATGATCATTGCTAATGTTATTTAGCTTTCCTGTAATTTTACTATAGTATTTTTTCATGTGGGAATGTACTGTCACATACGAGCGTTCATATTTATGATTATATTTGGCTAATCGCCATTAGTACATTTTTGCGATTCATAATTACTTCACAAAACATTGCTCTTGAAGCATAAACATAATTAACAGAAAGAAAAAAAACTTACTGTGTACGACTCGTCACTTGCCATTGAAAGCTCCGTGTAGCAGCCTACCTTCCTGCTGGATCCTGCAGCCTAGCTGGCAACCTCGAGTCAGGGGAGGGGGAGAGGGGATACACCGCTCTACAGTAATTTGAAAGTGATTGCAGTACCAGTTTTGGCCACAGTCCTACATACAGCTCCTTTAAAGGGTTAGTTCACCCAAAAATGAAAATTCTGTCATTAATTACTCACCCTCACATCGTTCGACACCCGTAAGACCTCCGTTCATATTCGGAACACAAATTAAGATATTTTTGTTGAAAGCTGATGGCTGAGAAAGGCTTCAGATAGGCCTCCATTGGCATTCAGTACACTTATACTCCCAAGACGGATAAAAGGCACTCAAAACATCGTTACAAAGTCCATCTCACCACAGTGACTCTACAATAATCTTACGATGCGACGACAATAGTTTCTGTGCGCAAAAAAAAATCAAAATAACACCTTTTTCCAACTTGTTACTGCCTTCCGTGTGTGCCTCCACGACGCATGCGCGAGAATATGACGCAGATCCGGCGTTCGGACAGATGACCCAGAAGTGATTTGTTTACAATCAGAGGAAGACGCGCGTATCTCAGCTGTTGGATTCTACATTGATCGTGCTTTAGGTCTCGGCGTAGTGCTCAAAATGGGGTTAGAGTGGCATTTCATGGATTCCCGAACCCCGGCGCTACGTCATATTCTCGCGCATGCGTCGTGGAGGCACACGCGGAAGGCAATTACAAGCTGGATAAAGGTGTTATTTTGATTTTTTTTTGCGCACAAAAACTATTGTCGTCGCATCGTAAGATTATTGTAGAGTCACTGTGGTGAGATGGACTTTGTAACGACATTTTAAGTGCCTTTTATCGGTCTTGGGAGTATAAGTGTACTGAATGCCAATGGAGGCCTATCTGAAGCCTTTCTCAGCATCAGCTTTCAACAAAAATATCTTCATTTGTGTTCCGAATATGAACGGAGGTCTTACGGGTCTCGAACGACATAAGGGTGAATAATTAATGACAGAATTTTCATTTTTGGGTGAACTAACCCTTTAAAGGTTTAGTTCACTTTAAAATGAAAATGACCCCATGATTTACCCTCAAGCCATCCTAGGTGTATATTACTTTATTTTTTCTGATGAACACAATTAGAGTTATATTAATAAATATCTTGGCTCTTCCATGCTTTATAATGGCAGTGAATGGGGTTCAGGAGTTTGAAGCTCAAAATAGTGCATCCATCCTTCATAAACATACTCCACACAGCTCCGGGGGTTAATTTAAGGCCTTCTGAAGTGAATCAATGGGTTTTTGTAAGTAAAATATCTAGCTACCGCAGATCGCCTTCTGTATTCAACTTATGGAAAAAGTGTAACGCTTCTTACAGTTCAAAATGCTTACGTCAGTTACACTTTTATTGCAAGTTTAATACGGAGGGCGGTCTGGCGGAAGCTGAGACTGTGTGTGTAAAATCTAATTTTTGATCAAATTAGTCAAATATGAATGAATGCCAATCTGTGATTAATGAAATGCCTGGCTTGTCTTCTTTAACATTTATGAAATGCAGCATTGATAGTGACTATAGATAATGCATAGCCTACGTGTAATAGGTGACTTCAATCAAAAGGAAAATACATTAATTAATAAAGGTAAAATAATAGTTAGGTAGAAACAACTCGCATGTCAGTATATTTTTTTGACTAACCACCATATTATTCCCAGAGGCAAGCACTTAAGTGGTTAGTGGCATTAGACTGCAGAGGCTGTAAAGACCCTAATGTTCGCATTATGCATTTTTAATGATAGTCAGTAAATGTGCCAATGGACATTATTTCACACATCTACACACTTCTGTTTACATATTTTATAACAGATGCACTATTTTGATGGTAGCTTTTATTGAATTCCAAGCTCTAACATTGCAGTTACACATTGTGCTGAGGATGGCAGAGAAGTATCTTTATTGAAATCCCATCCCATGATGTGGCTGAACACTTCTTGTAACACAAAATAATAAAACAAGCTGTTGAACAAACTTAATTAAATTAAGGAAAACTTTTCCACTAAATTGAATTATGTTTTCCAAAACAAAAATCTAATTGGTTTGGTTTGAAATGATTGGTTGTAATCTGGTTGTATGAACTTAAATTCATTTAGTCAAAACTACTAAAAAAATCATGTCATTCCTCGATAAAGTAGGATAGAGAGGAGTAGAACTGATGATGCAGACTGTGGGAATTATGTCAAACTAATTTAATTTCTTATTTTACTAAATAAACTAATAATCGACGCAACACTTGTTCACATGTTAAGGTTAACATTTGAACGCACGCAAGCATGATCAAGTAAAACATTTCTTGTCTCTGGCGTTCACACAGTCACAGTTCATTGAGAACAGCATATAGCCTAACCACAAGGTCTACACTTCACTATAATGGTGACCTCAAAAATCGACTCAACATAACACTACTTTTAAATGTCAAATATAACATCAAACTTTAACAGGTCTTTCCCGTTACTAAAAAACACATTAAACAGCATTTATTTTCAACATTTACTCTCCTGATCCATCCCTATGCAAAGCATGCTGGGAACTAGAAATACACTGCCCAGTTTCAGTCAGTTCAACAGAAAGGATTAATAGTCACAACACAAATGGTTTCGGTTAACTTAACATTTTACAAATTTAATTTAATTTAACGTGATAAAATTGAGTGGAAATGGCTATTAAGTAAAAAACTAGAGATTTGTGTTGTTTCAGCTTATACCCGTTTTGCTTAAACATGATCATACATTTAAGTAATTAATATAATGTTGTATTTGTTAAAAAAAATAATGTGTATAAATGTATATATATTTTGTATCATTATTATTTATTTTTTATTTTTATATGGTTTCATTAAATGCAAATCTAAAAATATGGGACAATATGGCTTACCTCATACTTAAAGGATTAGTTCACTTTAACCCTTCTCCGGTCTTCGGGGTCTTTTCTTTTTGTTAAAAAATGTCCCTTTGTCCAAATGGCATGAGACTTTGTACGGTGGTCAAAAAAAAAAATTGGATTGATATCTGTTTTTATGTTTGTGACAAAAAAAGTCACACTGAGGGTCTTCGGGGTCTGGAGACCCCGCTTAGAAAATGGACAAAATTCATCCTCAAAAACAGAAACAACGCAGAACACGCGCATACAGAAATGAAGTGGCACACTTCCAACAATACATAAAACATCCACAATGCAAAATGATCATGCTCTCTCACACACACACACACACACACATTTAGATATGAATCCAACTGAAAAATACTTGTGAAAAGATGTCTTTCAGTCAGTCAAATAGCGCAAATAGTGGAGCTCTGCAACCATTTACTGGTAAGTATTTTTATCTGTAATATCTTTATCTTAACTGTATTTTCCAAAAGATGGGCAAAAATATAACACTAAACCTTGTCAAATTATCCATGTTATCCCCACGACTGAAAGTTAGGAATTTGGATCTTTTATAAAGTGAATTTTACATAAAAAACTGATTTGGTGTGATATATAAATTTAAAAATAATTATAAATACTCCAAAAAACTGCACAGATGTTGAGTAAAAACATTAATAAACAGAGTAAAATTACATTTGTTCTAAAAAAACAAACAATTGTTTTGTTACAAAATTACATTTTGTTGCCTGGGGTCTGTGGAGACCCCGAAGACCCTGAGTGTAATTCCCAAACGAAGGCCGGAGAAGGGTTAAAATGAAAATGACCCATGATTTACTCAACCTCAAGCCATATAGGTGTATATGACTTTCTTCTTTCAGATGAATACAATCAGAGTAACAAATAGCCTGGCTCTTCCACGCTTTATAATGGCAGTGAACAGGAATCACGAGTTTGAAGCTCAAAAAAAAGTGCATCCATCCTTCATAAACATACTCCACACGACTCTGGGGGTTAATAAAGGCCTTCTGGAGTGAATCGATGGGTTTTTGTAAGAAAAATATCAATTTAAAACTTTATAAAGTAAAATAGCTACCGCAGATCGCCTTCTGTATCCAACTTACAGAAAATTTGTGACGCCTCTTATAGTTCAAAACACTTATGTCAGTTACACTTTTATTGCAAGTTTAATACGGAAGGGGGTCTGTATATTTTATAAAGTTTTAAATATGTATATTTTTCATTAACCTCCTGGAATCGTGTGGAGTACGTTTATGAAGGATGGATGTGCTTTTTTGAGCTTCAAACCTTTTTACGGTCTATGCCTCAAACTCGTGAGCCCCGTTCACTGCAGTTATAAAAGCGTCAGGATATATATATTTTTTTTAATATAACTCTGATTGTGTTCATCAGAAAAAAGAAAGTCATATAGCCTACACCTAGTATGGCTTGAGGGTGAGTAAATCATGGGATAATTTTCATTTTAAAGTGAACTAATAATCCTTTAATAGCAATAAACTTAATGAATAGAAAATCTCTATAGCTTGACTGTAAAAACCAAGTATTAAAGTTGAAATAGTTATAGGACAAGGATATATTTGATAAATGTTAGGTCGGGGCAGGTTGTGACATTAAAGTTGTCACACATATTGTATCCCAACCCAAATCCCAATATTTTTTATTATTATTTTGCTAGTTCCTTTTTTTGTTTGTTTATAAGTATACGTACCACTTAAAAGCCATTACATTTAAACACAGATGTTTCAAATACAGAAGTTTAATTTGAATAGTTAGCTTACTACTGTTAACAGTTTTTTTTCCTCCTATAGGTAAACAGTGGAAATGTTAAAAAAATATTTTAACATATACAGTATGTGTATGTGCCTACTCATTAATTAACTTTTCAAAAAAAGGGAAATGTATCATCCCCCAAAAAAGTACAACTAAAGTACAAGGCAACTAGCCCTAATCTCTCCTTAGCTTCTTTTTGTGTTATGTCAAGTGGCTTTAGGTCTATAAGAAATTTTGACAGTGAACGTAAATAAAATGTATAAAGTGATGCAACCTTGCGGATTTAAAAATCATCTAGAGAAGTCTTGTGACTCCTGCAGTAGAATTTGGGCTGTAGTACTGCAGAATTTGATACTGCTATTACTCACGTGCCTTTTTGAGGCCTGAATAAACTGTGGGATGTGCGCACTGCTGTTTTCTATGGATATCCATAGATTTAAAACATTTTAAAAAGAAGAAGAAGAACATTACAGAAAAGGTATGCCTAATTATTACAAGCTATTTTATTACTACATTACTACTTTTACTCTACAAATTAATGTCACGCAGTCGAAGCCGCGTGCCTGCATCCTTTGGTGTTTGGTACCCGGCGCTGCATCCATTTGGTAGCACCCATCAGCTGATGCTCTATCAAGGTCACCCGCGCAGAGCATCATGGGCGGTGGGTATCGGATGCTCTTGGTCCCACCCCACGAGCACAATTCGCATCCTAGCCTAAACCTCGCCGAATAAGATATTCCCGCATCACGAGGGGCTATGACGGAACAGCTGTCACAAGGCGTGATGCGGAATACGCGTCGTGGATAAATAAAGGGGCGTGTGCACGAGGTTTTACGTGCACAGCCGAGGGTATTTCGTCAAAGTCGAACGTGCGGTTGGTCGTGTAGGCTATTTGCTACGTGTGACGAATAAAAGAATACATCGTTGACAGTGCGGAATTTCACTCGACTTCAGTGCCAGTGGGTCACCAGGGATACGCGCACGCAAACGGGTGGTCACGACGCACGAGAAACACGGTAACTGCATCCTCGATTGATGATATACATTTAAATAGTATATTTAAATAGCATGTCGATTAGCTACCATAGCAGCATGATGCTGATTAATGTAGCCACGTGAAGTGCATGAGCATAACCCAACCCACTTCTCCAAAAGTGGAGTCAGCAATGTGCAGGAGCACCTGTTGTACAATCGTAACCAGATAGTATCGGTTTTTGACCTTTTAATTTATTAATTAATGTATTAATCCGTTTATTTTGCTTTTTTTTGCAAGGTTAAAGGACGGGTTTGGGGCTTGTGGGTCATCACAAAAGGTATGTTTGGGGGTAGGGGGGTGTGGGCAGGAAAGAAAATATTCTCTTCTTCTTTTACATAGCTAAGTGGGCTAACGTTACATAAGTTCCAAAACAGGTTTCAGAAATTCAATTTATCACAAAAGTTTACAAGTTTGCTTAAAGATGTAACTATGGCAACAGTATTAGCGAGCGCTTGTAGTTGTTCGGGATAGAACATTGGCAAAAACTTTATCGTTATATGTATACATTTTAGTGTCCTATAGGCTAATGTGTCTTTAAAACATTTGTTTAAAACATATGTAGAATACGCACTTATCTGTGCTAGACGCGCTAGAGGATGAGGAGCAACAGATGGTCTAAACAGTCGTTGTATAATTCTCACATTGCTAAAAGGACGCTAATTTACACATTTTTTTACTATTTGTACAATTTTTAAAGGCAAAATAGTCAAGAACAGCATCGCATCTCGGGTATAAGAAGACTGTGTGCCAAATCTCACGTTCACGCGGAATCTTGGACGTTTCCACTCTGACACGATGGAGGGGGAGAAGGTTAGTCCTGCGATAGTACAATGATCTGTTCCCACAAGACTCTAACGTTACGTGTATTCAAACATGACAATTATACATTTTACTTGTATATAATGGTATACAAGCACAGCATAATGTGAGTCATATACTAGCATCCAAGGAATCGTTTTATTCCTACCTGCAATGACTGTGGTGAATGTAGGCCATATGCTTATGACTTTAAGGATTCTAGCTCTATGCAAATAGCTCGTATACATGCGAACTTTGTTTCATCATTGAATGTATGTCAAAAGTTAATCAATATGATCAGTCAGCAGTGTCATTCGTTGCTATGGTCTCATTGAAAGGAATGTCAATGCAGCTGTAACCCTCGGGATGCTGCTATGACAATGAGGGAGTGGCAGAGATGCTATGACAGGGATATCGAGGATATTAAGACCTATTGGGATGTAATGTTTGGGAGAGAGAGAGAGAGAGAGAGAGAGAGAGAGAGAGAGAGAGAGAGAGAGAGAGAGAGAGAGAGAGAGAGAGAGAGAGAGAGAGAGAGAGAGAGAGAGAGAGAGAGAGAGAGAGAGAGAGAGAGAGAGAGGCATAGTGGCGTTGTTTATATTGGATGTTTATTCAGATCCTCTTAATGCCCACAACATCAGCAGAATAAATCATTCTGGAATAAGAGGTTGTGAGCAGATTAGATGTTTTTATTCATAGCTGTCTACAGATATTATGACTTTCCTTCACTTTTTTTCTCTCTCTTTAACCCTCTGGTAGGCTACTGTTTGTTTGTCGGTTTAAAATGTCAACAACAACAAAACAATCAATGAAAAAATTGTACAATATTTTAATTCGCCATTGCTTTTTATTTAATATATTTTGTGTTTTTTATGAGAGTTTATGGTACTAAATTATATTTATGCAGTTATAATCAAATACTTTATATATAGGAAGACGGTGCACCTTGATTACTTATGAATAGGCAGCTCAATATGGCGAGTAAGCCACGCCTTCTAAATGAAAGAGCCAATCGTTGATTTGTAAAGTTATTGCATCACTGCAGCTGCTGTTAGAATCTCCGGTTGCCATAGAAACAGGCAGTGTTCTGAGACGCTCGAGGTTTGTCGAGGTTAGCTTTGTTATGATTAGAGTATTTAGAAACAAATTGTTTGACACAGTTTTTGTCAGAATTCATTGGGGAATTCAAATATGAAATTTAAACGTAAGCTTGGCGAACAGTTTTGGAGAATTTGATGTTTCCCCATTCAAAGAGATTAGAGCTGCACTTGCATGCCTGAGAGCCGTTTCAAAGATGGCCGCCGAGTGAAATTATTGTCTTGAGGGTCTTTGGCTTTTATAATCCATTTATTCACTTTTTGAGCATGGACCTAAAATTTAAAAATCCAATTGACACTGTCATAAATCTTGAATGCTCTGGAGAACAGACTTCAGTTTGGTCTCTTTTTAAATATGAATAAATTGATCTCTTAAAAGGTGAATGAAGTTTTTAAAAAGTGACCTTGAAACAGGTTAGACAATTTTACATATATTGTTATGAAAAATATAGATTTTTTAAAAAATATGAAATATACATTTTCCAAAACACTTTTTACTCTAAAACTGAGGAAATCAAAGGCATAAATCTAAGCAAGCTATGTCCCAAATTTGATAGGGGGTTAATACATTTCCAAATTGAGAGTTTGACTCAGAATGCAGATGACATTTGACATTTGTTTTGAAACTTATTTCACTGAGTCATTGTGACTTGGGAGCATTTTTATGAGTGTAGAAGAGAGGGAGAGCCAGTAATAGGAATAATAGAATCTGATTAAAAGGAAATGATGCTTTTGATCTGCATTTCTAATCCAATTTCTTTCAGACAATTCCATGTAGCTGGTTTTGATAAGGTCAAATGCTGTGCAAGAACTGCAGCTTTATATTTACCCTTGGTTCACTATTGTATTTATACAGTTTATGGTAAACACTACGACCTCCTTTTGATGTAGTCCAATATCTGTAGGTTTAAGGTCACCTGTGTCGAATGGCTGACCATCTCAGCATCACACAGCCCTTCACAATTCACAGTGTCAGCACTGCTGCCCTAGAAACCTGGAATGCGTATTTGCAGTGTTGTCTTACTGCTGAAGGCAGGGCCATTTTAGGACATGGCTGATTTGTGATGATTACAGTAATAGCATGCTGTTGGCTACTGCCGTATTTACATCCCATTATTTACTACATCGGTCGAAGAGGAGTGCATTGTGTCTATTTTTTAAAGAAATCAGTCAAGCAAATGTTAATGAAAGAATCTGGGCGAATAGCCAGTAACTAGGACACACAACCCAAGAAAAAGCAAGATTAAAATGACGTATTTTAATGTTGTTTAAATGTATTATAATGTTGTGTTTTATAGACATACATGTGTTTTGTGTAAGATGTTTGTGCATTTGGTGTTTAAATTTGATGATCAAAATTTGACAAATGTGAAATTGTCAAACTAAAATGATGAACAACTAACTGACCTTGAGCCTTTTCTCTTTTGTTTCACAGAATCAGGTAACATGCTACCTCCTGTTTTCTTTGTCAACGGCTGTAATTGGCTCTCTGCAGTTCGGCTACAACACAGGAGTCATCAATGCACCAGAACAGGTTAGTGTGTGTGTGTGTGTGTGTGTGTGTGTGTGTGTGTGTGTGTGTGTGTGTGTGTGTGTGTGTGTGTGTGTGTGTGTGTGTGTGTGTGTGTGTGTGTGTGTGTGTGTGTGAGTGTGTGTGTGAGTGTGTGTGTGTGTGTGAGTGTGTGTGTGAGTGTGTGTGTGAGTGTGAGTGTGAGTGTGAGTGTGAGTGTGTGTGTGTGTGTGTGTGTGTGTGTGTGTGTGTGTGTGTGTGTGTGTGTGTGTGTGTGTGTGTGTGTGTGTGTGTGTGTGTGTGTGTGTGTGTGTGTGTGTGTGGGCATGTTTTTGTGAAATATCAGGACACAAATGTGTATAATGACATGGGTATGACATAGGTATTACAAAAAGAGGGTGAAATATGAGGACGTTCCCCATGTCCTCACTTTTCAAAATGCTTATAAATCATACAGAACAAGTTTTTTTTCACAGAAAGTGAACTGCACAGTCTCCTGTGAGGGTTAGGTTTAGGGGCAGGGGCAGTGTAAGGGGATAGAAAATACGGTTTGTACGGTATAAAAACCATTACGCCTATGGAATGTCCTCACATTTCACAAAAACAAACGTGTGTGTGTGTGTGTGTGTGTGTGTGTGTGTGTGTGTGTGTGTGTGTGTGTGTGTGTTGGGGTCAAAGGTTTTTTTTGAAAGAAAGAAATGAATACTAATATTCATCAAGGATGCATTTAATTGATCAAAAGTGACAGTAAATACATTTATAATATTATGCTTATGCTATTGCTATTCATCAAAGAATCCTGGAAAGATGTATCATGGTTTCCACAAAAATATTAAACAGCACTGTTTTTAACACTGACAATAATTATAATAATAAATGTTTCTTGAGCACCAAAACTACACTTTCGGAATGATTTCTGATAAAATTCTATTGCACTATTTTCCTTTTTAACACTGTGAAGCTGCTTTGAATCGGCATTAGGGCTGCACAATATATAGAAATTATCGAAATATCGCAAATGTACATATCGCAATATGCATATCGCAAGGGCACGCAATATCTGATTGATTTTAATAGGCTACTTCAACATTGTGAAAATTGTATGTTTTAGGTCGACGCATAGAGCACAGAATAGACTGGGCACACGACTGTTACTTATGTGACTTGCTTGACGTTAAAAAGAGTTATTAAACACAATAACTCGCGGAAAACAACTCCTTGCAGTCTCGTGTTGTCTGCTGTCTGACACACACACCGAAACATGCGCACAAGCCGTTCTTTTTTTCGTGTCTTGTTTACACACTCGAACTGTCAATGCTTTCTTTTCCCAGAAAGAATGTGAAACACATAAATGGTTTCATTCTCAGTTTTTAAATATTTTTTAAAATATAATTTAAATAGATTTTACACACTTAAAGCAATATCGTATCGCATTATTTAACAAGGATATCGCACAGCCCTAATCGGCATTGTAAAAAGCGCTATATAAATAAAGGTGACTTGACTTGACTTGATTTCTGAAGGATTTTAAATTGTAATATTTCACAATATTACCCCTTTTACTGTATTTTTGATCAAATAAATGCTGCCTGAGTGAGCAAAAGAGACTTCAAACACATACAAAATCTTACGAATGCGTAAAGCCGCGGTCACACTAGACTTTGAGCACACTAAATTTCTACGGACACTGTAACTGTCATGATATGACTGTCACTGACTGAAGAAGACGATGACAACAGGGTCCAATAAGCAATATACTTTAATAATCCAAAAGGTTAAGGTGCAGACAGCACGTGTGCCGTAAGACGAACACGAAAATCAACCGACAACGGAGGACTGAAAAACAAAGGAACTAAATACACAGACAGAGCTAACGAACTAAATGATGTGCAGCTGTGGTGGAGGATTAGTGTCATGGGAACAGATGGGTGGTGGGAAACTCAGGGTGCGTCTCAATCAGCTCCCTAGCTCAGTAGTCAGGGCACTGATCAGGGAGTCAGCCCATTGACTTATGTCCTGATCAGTGCCCTGACTACTGAACTAGGGAGCTGATTGAGACACACCCTCAAACAAAGGAACACAGGAACGGAAGAATTACAAACTAAAAGTCCATGAACAAAACTAAACAGAATGGTGACAATGACGTCACACTCCGCAGCATTTTTTATAAACATGAATTCAACATTACAAATAGTAATACATTCAAAATTGTCTGGCTATCACCAGACCAAGCTCAATCTTTTAAGATTGAATATTAGTCTGGGGAGTCTGCTCTGTATTTTCTACTGCGCAAGAGTAGGGTGGCCATTTCCATAAAACCAAAAAGGAGGACACTTTGTGGCATTTAGTGAGGCAAGAATAATTTCATAGGACTAAATTGCTTTTTCATGGTGTACTCGCATTTCGCAACTACAATACAATTTTGTCCATCATATCGATGGTATCATGATACAGTGATTCTGAAATAGCCTACTCTATTCATTGCCAGACAATTTGATCTACGATATATCTTGATGTAGACCTATGTGTAACAGAAGAGGCAAAAAAGTGTTTGTTCACAGTATTTGTATTTATTCAAGACATTGTGATATCTGTTTCAAAAACTGACTACTGAGATGAACCTGTCTTGCAAAGTGCACAGTGCCTGAAAACAAAACATTTCTGGACTTCTGGAAATAACAGAAATACATAAATAAACAAATAATGTACAAATTGTAAAAATACACATTTCAGTTCTTAACAAAGAAGTTCACCCTCTGCAGCAGCTCAGGCAGCTCTTTGTTAAGAACTGAAATGTGTATTTATACATTTTTCGTATTCATTATTTGTTTATTTATGTATTTCTGTTATTTCCAGAAGTCCAGAAAATGTACGTTTTCTGGCACTGTGCCAGATTATTTGTTTATTTATGTATTTCTTTTATACAGTTTGACTGGTGATGCCAGACTTTACAAAGCTCTGCAGCGTAGATTTTGTCATCCTGAGGTGATGTTGCTTCTCGAAAAAATTACCCAAGAGAAGACGTACCTGCGGCTCGTCGGTTACTTTTATGTTTTTCCGTGCTGACATGTCGGTCAATGGCGGCTTTCCCTTGACTACTAACGTCCACTTCACAGCGACACAGTGTGCAAAATCCATGAAAAGCATCTCTACTGCTTTTTGATATAAATTAGTGCTCTTTTGTCCATTCCGGATTAAACGAGGTTTGACGTTTTGGCATGTTTACGTTATGATATGATGTAGCCAGCACGTCGTGGAGGCTTGTTTACATTTTTTAACCAATGATATATCAGATATTTATTTGACACCGCTTTCAGCCAATCGTTTTTTTTGACCAGAGATCTTACGGCATTAGACGCTATGCTGCTGCATCCCGATAAAGATTCTAGGGCAGGTTTTTTTAAGGCTGATTCAGTGCAACTCCAAAAAGGAAGACAAATGAGTGTCCGGCTTGAGGCTGCGCCGGACGCCGGACAAGGGGCTTAAAATCTGGACTGTCCGGACAAAATCCGGACGTATGACCACCCTACACGCGTGATCAACGGACATAGTTCAAATGACTCCGTACAGAATTGGATTGTCCTTCAACCAATCAGACCAATGATCCGGGTGACGTACTTTGCAGAGCGGTCGGTAGTAAGGCAAACACATCCTTCTCTTGTAGGAATTGTTCCAGGGCAAGTTTCTGTTCCGTTTTCAAAGAAAACATGCCGTTGAAATCTTTTTAAACAGCAGCGACAGCGGCATCAACGAGTTGCTGCGCTTCGGTGGCCACCATGTTGAATGTAAACAAAAAGCTTCTCTATCGTCATCGTGTTAAACCCGCCCACAGCGCGCCAAGTGGATAAGCCAGTTTGTGATTGGTCCCCGCAGATTTATAACGGAAGCAGGATAGAAACATTTACAGGTTTCCAGCCTGAGCTGCAGGACCAAATCAAATTGCTGGCAGATCTGGCTGGGTTTAACCAGTATACATTCAAAATGTAATTACATACAATCTAGTCGACTTTACTGCAAAACTCAACTTTACTGCTCTGGAATGAGTGAAATGCGTTTTCGCATGAGCTTGAGTTTCCAGTCTGATGCATTTGCATGAGTATTAATGGAAGTCAATGGAACAAAATGTGTAGTGTGACCACCACCTTTGAACCTTTGAACTGTGCACTTATTCTTAAATTATTATAATAATAAGAATGAAAAGTTTACAGTGTGAATGCAGTGATCATCTTAAATTGGAACCTTTTAACCTCTTAGAAATTGCGGGAGTTCTTCAACGCCACATGGATGGAGCGTTACGGGGAGCCCATCACACCAGGCATGTGCACCATTGTGTGGAGTTTTGCTGTGGCCATCTTTAGCGTGGGTGGAATGATGGGATCATTCAGTGTCGGTGTCATAGCCAACAAATTTGGAAGGTGAGTGGAAATTCATCTATAATATTTGTTATAGCAAATGTTGACCAATTTAAATTTGGCGAGAACCCTATCTTTTGTGGAAGTCCTATGCTCTGAAGCACTGTGCTCGGTTTGTAAATCTAGAGAAAAAATCTAAACCTTGTGACTTCTTCCGTGTCATTACTCATGAAGGTTTACAATCATTAGGAAAGACGCATTGAGGTCAGAGCCATGGCTTAGTGATAAATGCATTTTTTTCTAGTACACTGCACAGTGACGCCAATACTGGCATTGTGGATTCGAACCTGGCTTGTGATATTTCCCAGTCAACATTATCTCCATCATTTCTGTTCTCTCTTTAATTTATGTATCAATACAAGTAGCAAAGATGTACAGAGAAGTTTAGTGTAGCCATTTTACAATTGTGTTGTTATGCTGAGCCAGATCATACATCAGAATATGCCAGTAGTTACACAATCATGCTTTAACTAGACAGCTTCATAAATAATAAAAGCAATTTAACGCAGTGAGGGCACTCAGAGTAGAAGAATTGACCTCTGTCTTCCTGTCCACGTTGTCAGAATGACCTCATTCAAAGAAAGCATTCATGTGTGCTCAGTGGCCATTGTTCTTTTTCTGCCCTCTTTCTGTGGCTTCCTCTGTCACCCTCTCCGGTTTTGCCTGTTGTTTGGTTTTGTCAGTGATAACTGAGATGAAAAATATGCATTGTGGTAATAACAGTCTCTGAAACATGAGAAATTTGCTACACAATAAACAGCAATTAATAACTAAACAGTAACTACAACATTTTAAGTTCAACGTTCATACTTACAAAAGTTTAGGGTTTTAAGAAATATTTCGAATAAATGCTGTTCTTTTCAACTTTCTATTTATCAAATAAATCATGAAAAAAAATGGTCAGTGTTTCCACAAAAATATTAAACATTGAAAATTATATGAAATGTTTCTTGATACAGCAAATACGCTTTTTAAAATGACTTCTGAAGGATTATGTGACACTGAAGACTGGAGAAACGATGCTGAAAATGTAGCGTTGCCATCAATAAGGAATACATGACATTTAAAATATAATAAAATAGAAAACAGCTATTTTAAATTGTAATAATAGTTCACAATATTACTGTTTTTACTGTATTTTTGTTCAGATGAATGCAACCTTTTTTAGATAAATGCAACTATACATATATATATATACACTCACCTAAAGGATTATTAGGAACACCATATTGACACTGTGTTTGACCCCCTTTCGCCTTCAGAACTGCCTTAATTCTACGTGGCATTGATTCAACAAGGTGCTGAAAGCATTCTTTTCTTGCAGTTGATGGAGATTTGTGGGATGCACATCCAGGGCACGAAGCTCCCGTTCCACCACATCCCAAAGATGCTCTATTGGGTTGAGATCTGGTGACTGTGGGGGCCATTTTAGTACAGTGAACTCATTGTCATGTTCAAGAAACCAATTTGAAATGATTCGAGCTTTGTGACATGGTGCATTATCCTGCTGGAAGTAGCCATCAGAGGATGGGTACATGGTGGTCATAAAGGGATGGACATGGTCAGAAACAATGCTCAGGCAGGCCGTGGCATTTAAACGATGCCCAATTGGCACTAAGGGGCCTACACCATTACACCACCACCACCAGCCTGCACAGTGGTAACAAGGCATGATGAATCCATGTTCTCATTCTGTTTACGCCAAATTCTGACTCTACCATCTGAATGTCTCAACAGAAATCGAGACTCATCAGACCAGGCAACATTTTTCCAGTCTTCAACTGTCCAATTTTGGTGAGCTTGTGCAAATTGTAGCCTCTTTTTCCTATTTGTAGTGGAGATGAGTGGTACCCGGTGGGGTCTTCTGCTGTTGTAGCCCATCCGCCTCAAGGTTGTACGTGCTGTGGCTTCACAAATGCTTTGCTGCATACCTCGGTTGTAACGAGTGGTTATTTCAGTCAAAGTTGCTCTTCTATCAGCTTGAATCAGTCACCTATTCTCCTCTGACCTCTAGCATCAACAAGGCATTTTCGCCCACAGGACTGCCGCATGCTGGATGTTTTTCCCTTTTCACACCATTCTTTGTAAGCCCTAGAAATGGTTGTGCGTGAAAATCCCAGTAACTGAGCAGATTATGAAATACTCAGACCGGCCTGTCTGGCACCAACAACCATGCCATGCTCAAAATTGCTTAAATCACCTTTCTTTCCCATTCTGATATTCAGTTTGGAGTTCAGGAGATTGTCTTGACCAGGACCACACCCCTAAATGCATTGAAGCAACTGTCATGTGATTGGTTGATTAGATAATTGCATTAATGAGAAATTGAACAGGTGTTCCTAATAATCCTTTAGGTGAGTGTATATATTTGAATATTTCATTAGAGTTTGGTCTGTTACAGTTTGACATGTTTTATTGACTTTTTAGTCAGAACAATATTAAATATAATGAATGAATATGAGACAATGAATATTGACAAAATTGAAAGGACATATTCGTCCAAAGACAAAAATTATGGGTAAAAAAGAGTCTTAATACTGTGTTCCTCTCTTTCTTGCTTTCATTTTCTCAAATTTTTTCTAATTCAATTGAACTCCCTCCCTGTCTGTCTGTTTTTCTTTCTACAGACGTAAGTCGATGTTCTTCGTGAATATCTTGGCTCTGATTGGTGGGAGTCTCATGGGACTGTGTACTCTCTGCTACTCCTATGAGATGGTCATTGCCGGTCGGCTGGTTATTGGGCTGTTCTGTGGCCTCTTTACTGGTCTCACTCCAATGTATGTTGGGGAAGTGTCGCCCACTCCCCTCCGAGGGGCCTTTGGGACCCTGCACCAGCTTGGTGTTGTGTTGGGCATCTTAATTGCACAGGTAAAGCATTCTATGTAAGCAATTTAATTTGTTGCTAAATTACATATCAGTAAGAGACTGGAAAAAAAGTCTTGATTTTGTGTGTCTTGACCAGATGGTAAATAATTTCAAGAGCTTTGTGGCCTCATTATATGTTTGTGCCACAACAAAAACTTGAGGAAATATCCCGTCTAATTAGCAATGCTTTTACGTTATATAAAGTTTCTAGATGAATCTGCCAATTCATATTTAAGTTTGCTAGGCTAATTTATACTATCATAACTTAATCCGATTTAATTTAATGCTTGTAATTGTTCAAACTTTTTATGTTGTGTCCTTTTCATCTAGATCTTTGGTCTGGAGAGTCTGCTGGGTTCGCAAAAGCTTTGGCCTGTACTTCTGTCTCTAACCGTGCTACCAGCCATCCTGCAGTGTATACTGCTGCCATTCTGTCCAGAGAGCCCTCGCTTCCTGCTCATTAACCTCAATGAGGAAGAACAGGCCCGCAAAGGTACGAGAGAGTGGAAGTGACTGATGTAAACTGTTTTTTTATTTATTTCATTCTTTGGCAGTAATACTGCCAATACATTTAACCTGATGCTACCATTTAATGCTTATTATGCCTTTGAGAGTGCTGGTGACAAAATGAGCTAAAACATCTGCTTAAACAGGAGCTCTTTATTAAATAACATATACAGCTCATCATTGCCAGGAGCAGGATGAAAAAAAACCTCTCAGTTATAGTCACATTTACTAAATGATTCATTTTACACAAGATGATTTTGCACATAAATGACTAATAGATGCCAGCTACTGTAGCACAGCTGCAGTAAATTCTGTTTGGCAACCAATGGCAAATGGCGAGTCTTCATTGTTATGACATATTTATCATTTTCCCAACATTGTATAAACATAACCACATCCCATCAACCGTTTTCTAGGACATTCAGTAACATGTTGACCAAAAACATCTAAGATGCAGGCTGATAGAGAATAACTTTTGCTTTGTTTTATTTTGGCAGTAGATACGGGCATTGCTTTTCATAAACTCGTACAAAGTTATTGATATAATTTGTTGTGAATCTAATGTTCTAACCTCATATTGTTGTGAATTAATTGTGAAGTAATAATAGAATGTTTAATTAATTGTCTTCAATAATAATAGAACCAGTTTAAATTGCCATTTATTATGTTGTTACGCTTTAAGAATATATTTTCCATAATGCTTAATGGGAGAGTGAGAGCACAGTAAACAAAAAGGGAAGAAGAGAGAGATGTGACTTATTCAATGCGTGTTCGCTGCATCCCTGTGTTATACTAGTAAAAATTGTGGCGCCACTTTACCCACTCTCAAGGTGCATGGAAACAAACAGTATAAGAACAAAAACAAAAAAATCCAGCAACACATGATGTTTTATTAAAGTTCGGGAGGAGCACGATGCGGTTGACATCGGCGTCCAGGTCTCGGCGGCAGCTGTTTCGGGGTCTTTCTTTTCTCTTGGGGGTTCCATGTAAAGGCTTGCCTAGTGATGTTGGAAGCCGGTTTACGAAGAGTGTGTCCTAACCATCTCCAGCGACGTTGGATGATCTCTTCGTCTGCAGGTTTTTGGCTTGTGCGCTGCCAGAGTTCCTGGTTGCTGATTGTATCGGGCCATCTGATCTGGAGAATGGGCCGCAGACGTGTGTTGATAAATGTCTGTATCTTTTTGGTGGTAGTTACAGTTGTCGTCCATGTTTCAGCGCCATAGAGCAGAACTGACTTCATGTTTGTGTTAAACATATCTTTCTTTTGATGGACAAGTCTATTGAGCTCCAGATATTCTTTAGTTGGAGAAAAGCTGTCCTGGCCTTACCAATCATCGGTTTCACACTGGCGTCGGTTCCACCCTGTTTATTGACAAGGAAAAATAAAGGTTCTTTGGCGGGATGTATGCTTCCATGAAGAACCGATAATATCCAAAGAACCTTTCCATTGCACAAAAGGTTCTTTATAGTGTAGAAAGGTTCTTTAGACTATAAAATGGTTAGAAAAAATGGTTCTTTAAAGAACCTTTCACAAAACTGTTCTTCAGGGTACCAAAAATGGTTCTTCTATGGCAGGGGTCTCCAAACTCGGTCCTGGAGGGCCACTGTCCTGCAGAGTTTAGCTCCAACCCCAATTAAAACACCTGAACCAGCTAATCAGTGTCTTACTTGGGCCTAGTAAGACACTGATTAGCTGGTTTAGGTGTGTTTATTTGGAGCTGTAACTAAACTCTGCAGGACAGTGGCCCTCCAGGACCGAGTTTGGAGACCCCTGTTCTATGGCATCGCTGTGAAAAAAATTTTGGTTCTTCCTGGCACCTTTATTTTTAAGAGTGTATGTGAAGATGTCCACCTCCTCCAGCGTTTCCCCTTCCAGCACGATGGATGATGTGTTGGTAGTGTTGACCTTCAGGACCTTGCTCTTTCCTTCGTGGATGTTGAGGCCAAGGTGAGTGGAGTTTTCTGCCACGAAGCTGGTCTTTTCCTGCATCTGCTACTGGGTGTTGGAGAGAAGGGCCAAGTCGTCCGCAAAGTTGAGGTCGCCCGGTTGGTTCCATAGAGGCCACTGGATAACGTTTTGCTTTTCCGCTGTGGACCACTCTGCAAGTCAGTCCCTCGTAAGGATTCCTGATGATGTTGGTGATTTTCTCTGGCACCCGTAATGTCTAAGAAGCCTCCAAAGTGAAGCCCTGTCCACGCTATAATGGTATGACGTGGACAGGATTGGAGGAGCATGTTCAGTTAATCAATCCTACCTCTGTCCCATGACAGTTTTCCAGCATCCCTCCACTACCCCATCTCCTCACTCATAACTATTCCTATCCCAGCCTGGGATGGGGGAGTACTCTTGGTTCGGGCCAAATTCCAAGCTCGGAGCCCTCCTCTCGGAGAGCACGCCAAATACGCATACCATTTACTCTATCTGACTATATTTAAGTGTGAACTTGTGAATTGTGGTGAAGGAAACTTTTAATGGTTTCTGAAAAAGGGCGCGTTTGTGCCTTGAGAGCCTTCCTCAGGGTATACAACAAACACAATACATGAACATTTAAAAAAAACAAAAAAACATCTCCATATTGGGCAACTCAAACAGTGTTGGCAAACAAAGGAAATTAGCTACAGCTGACAAGTTCTACTCATAACTTCACACTCCGTTTTAGAAAGTAATAAGTTAAAAGGTTTAATTACCAAGATGAATCAATCAATCAGAATACATCCTTGTCAAAGTGACATATCGTATGCCTTCTACACTGTGATTTTGGCAATCCTATAAGATCATTACAAATCACACTGTACGACATAGATGAAATAGGTACGAAAATGTATGTAGACTGTATGATGCAAGTTAGTATAGATGCAAGCTAGTATAGAAGAATAAAATGTCATCAGCATGCGCAGGTGGTAAACAAATAAAGCAAGATCAATTGCACTTTGGCAGTTGTGTTTTTTATGTGCACTAAAAAAATAGAGGAGGAAGTGAAATAGGAGAATATGGACGCAGTCATGGCTAGGGAAAAGAGGCCAACTTGGCATGCCAATTTTGTAAATGGAGGTTGAGGTATGTTGTTTTAAGTTTAAGTGCCATGTTGCATCGATCGATATCAATACGCCCTTTCGTGTTGCATTTTTATTGGCTAGTCAGTAGGTCGTAGCAGCAAACACATTGTGAGATGGTCATGCTACATTTCTAAAACAGAAAATTACTGCAGGCTATCTTGGTCACAAGACTGTGGCAATGGCCGTCTTTGAACCTCTCACCACCATAGAAGCCACGGCCACAGAAATCGCCACGATTGGTCATCTTTCATCTGGGACAGCCCAAAATCTTACTATGTGTACCGGGCATTACATATTCTCATGTCATATGAGATTCAATCTACAAGCATCAAGGCAACAACTTCCATCTAAAAAAAGCATCACAGATTGTCAATTTACAAAATATAACATGCAATACAAAAAAAAATGTATTTATATGATCCAATGTCCATGTAATAAAATGTATGTTGTTTAAACATCTTGTTCATTAAAAGAGAGGACAACAGAACATAGAAGTGTAATAAATAAATAGAGTTCTGTTGCGAGACATTTTTGTGACCATAAAATGCCATTTTCTTTCTTTCTTGGTATTGAAAAGATAAATCAGAGCACAAGAGGAGGTAACATTGATTTTATAAGGAAAATTAGGAGTTTTTGCTTAAAGAGTTTCTGTGATGTTTGAAGTGTATTCTGTGTATTCTGTGTCACTCACTGATGTTTTTTCAATGGAAGTTGTTGCCTTGATGCTTGCTGATTGAATCCCTTATGATTGAATCCCTTATGACGTGAGAATGTATGTCAATTTGACAAGGATGTATTCTGATTGGTTGATTGTTTAATATTGCTAATTAACCTTTTCTAACTAATTACTTTCTGAGTATTATAACTTGTCAGCTGTTGCTAATTTCCTTTATTTGCTAACACTAATTGAGTAACCCAATATGGAGATATTTATTTTAATGTTCATGTATTGTATATGTTATATACCCTGAGGAAGGCTCTCAAGCTTTTTCAGAAACCATTTAAAGTTCCACAAGTGCTGCTGGATTTCGCCCTGTATAATATCATAAAATCATTAATGCTTGCTAAGAAGAAAATATATGACACTTATTCTAACGGATTCACTAAACTAGCCTGGTGTTTTCTGACAGTATAAAAATAAAATAGAGAAACAATCCCTACGTTCTATTGTGGTTTACTGTTCCTCATAGATTAATCAAAAGCTTGAGCCTTTAAGAGTCCCTAAACTTGACAAGAGAGCAACAGCAGGTTTTGGCATCTTCTTTGACATTGAAGATGTAATGGTTGATGTAATGCTTTTTCCCCTATAAAATATATACCCATACTAACAGGTTAGGATTAATATATTTGTTTTACTGTATACCATACTTTTTATCATATATATATTACCCTTCAAAAATGTTTGGGTTGGTAGGAGTTTTTTTTTTTTTTTTTAAAGAAATGAATACTTTTATTCAGCAAGGAAATATTTATAATGTTTGGATTAAGACAAAATATCCACAAAAATATTAAGCAGCACAATTAATACAAACTATTTTAAAATGTGTGCATCAAATCAGCAAATCAGCAATGTCCTCTGAAGGTTAAAGGGATAGTTCACCCAAAAACGAAAATGTGATGTTTTTCTGCTTACCCCTAAGGCATCCAAGATGTAGGTGTCTTCGTTTCTTCAGCAGAACACAAATGAAGATTTTTAACTCCAACCGTTGCGGTGTGTCACTCATATGCTTGTCAATGGAGACTAATTCTATTAGAGTAAAAAAAACATGGACAGACAACTTCAAATTAAACCCTGCAGCTCGTGACGACACATTGATGTCTTAAGACACGAAACGATCGGTTTCTGAGAGAAACCAAACAGTATTTATGCAATTAATTTCACCTCATATCAGACGAACGCTTTAGCTCTCCAGACTGCCATCACTTCCCGTAGGTGAGGTCAAAATTCTGGCCGGGTCATAGATACATAGATACCTCATTAGTGCCTGCGTGGATCATGGCGTGGATCGCTCGAATGAGGAATCTACGTATACATATCTATGACCCGGCCGGAATTTTGACCTCACCTACGGGAAGTGATGGCAGTCTGGAGAGCTAAAGCGTTCGTCTGATATGAGGTGAAATTAATTGCATAAATACCGTTCGGTTTCTCTCAGAAACCGATCGTTTCGTGTCTTTAAGACATAAATGTGTCGTCACGAGCTGCTGGGTTTAATTTGAAGTTGTCTCTCCATGTTTTTTTTACTCTAATAGAATTAGTCTCCATTGACAAGCATTATATGAATGACACACAGCAACGGTTGGAGTTAAAAGTCTTCATTTGTGTTCTAGTGAAGAAACGAAGACACCTACATCTTGGATGCCTTAGGGGTAAGCAGAAAAACGTCTCGGTTACGTATGGTAACCCTCGTTCCCTGAAGGAGGGAACGGAGACGTACGTCGGTAATAACCGACGAATTGGGATCACTTCAGAGAGCCCCTATCAGCTTCGAGAACTTAAGAACAGGCCAATGAACAATTGGCGTGCGAGATTTGCATCTCGCGCTCCGCCCCGCGCCGCGGGTATAAACAGGAAGCGAGAGCATCGCACTGACGTTTTTCACTGAGGAGCCTAACCAGAGACCGGCCAGGCAGTGATGGAAGGAACTGTGGCGACGGGACGTACGTCTCCGTTCCCTCCTTCAGGGAACGAGGGTTACCATACGTAACCGAGACGTTCCCTTTCAGTCGGTCACTACGACGTACGTCGGTAATAACCGACGAATTGGGATCCCTATGGAAAACGCCACAGTTACTACCACTTCCAGCGCCCAGCGAGAGCCCCTCAGACCCCGTTCTGAAGCGGGCGGGAAGATTCACGCCAGAAGAGTCATACTGCTGTTCCGCAAGACCCATTCAGCAGACTTGATTGGATAACGCTGGGAAAGCGTGCCCGAAGGACGCTGCGGGAGCCACATCATGCCCGGAGGGAGTTACCATGTGGAGAACACGTATGGGCTGGCCGTGGGCAGCACAACATACGGAAGTCCCAGGGGAGGCCCCGGCCTAATGCAGGCGGGGGACGACACCGTACTGAGACGGCAGAGAACTCTGCCAAGGGAAAGACACGAGCTCGCCGTAGGGAGCTGTACCGTGGAAATACACGTATGGGACCGCCGTAGGGGTCACGACATACGGAACCCAGCCTGACACAAGTTCCACCAATGCATACGAGTGCCAGACCTGGCGTCGGACGCTCCGCAACATCCGACTGCCGAGGGGTGCGGAGGACTCAACAGGGTTCGCCAATCCTGGGGAACTCGACTGGAGAAAATAAGCGCACGTATCCGTTCCAGGGGAAGGGAATGGCGCAGCAAGCCGACACTAGAACGGGCACTTCAGTGAAGCTGACTATGGGAAGCGAGCACACGAGAAGCCACCGGCTCTACACGCAGGCTATAAAACCTAGCGAACCTGTTGGGTGTCGCCCAGCCCGCAGCTCTACAAATGTCTGTCAGCGAGGCGCCACGAGCCAGCGCCCAGGAAGAGGCTACACCCCTGGTGGAGTGAGCTCTAACCCCGAGCGGGCAGGGCACGTCTTGGGATTCATACGCCAAGACGATGGCATCCACTATCCAGTGGGCCATCCTCTGCTTGGAGACAGCCTTTCCCTTCTGCTGTCCTCCGTAACAGACGAAGAGCTGCTCTGAGGTCCTGAAGCTTTGCGTTCTGTCCACGTAAGTCCGGAGAGCACGGACGGGACAGAGCAAAGCTAGGGCTGGGTCTGCCTCCTCCGAAGGCAGCGCTTGCAGGCTCACCACTTGGTCCCGGAAGGGAGTAGTGGGAACCTTGGGCACATATCCAGGCCGGGGTCTCAGGGTTACCTGAGAATCACCCGGCCCGAATTCCAGGCACGATTCGTCGACCGAAAATGCCTGCAGGTCCCCTACCCTCTTAACTGAGGCACATGCAATCAGGAGTATTGTCTTTAGAGACAAGATCTTAAGCTCTACTGACTGTAAAGGCTCGAAGGGCGCCCTCTGAAGTGCGGTCAGCACCAGAGTCAAGTCCCAAGAGGGTATAGAAGAAGGGCGAGGAGGATTTAGTCTCCTCGCTCCCCTTAGGAACCTGACGATCAGATCATGCTTGCCTAAGGACTCACCATTAACGAGGTCATGGCTTGCGGCGATGGCGGCAACATATACCTTGAGGGTGGAGGGAGACAGCCTTCTCTCCAACCCGTCTTGAAGAAAAGATAGCACAGATCCGATCGAACATTTCCGGGGGTCTTCTCGGCGAGAAGAGCACCAGTCGACGAACAGGTTTCACTTCAACGCATATAGCCGTCTCGTAGAGGGGGCTCTGGCGGAAGCGATGGTGTCGACTACCGCTTGCGGTAGGTCACCTAGAACCTCCGCGTCCCGTCCAGGGACCAGACATGGAGTTTCCAGAGGTCTGGACGCGGGTGCCATAGGGTGCCCCGTCTCTGAGACAGAAGGTCCTGCCTCAGAGGAATGGGCCAAGGAGGTGCTGTCGCGAGGAGACTAGTTCCGGGAACCACGTCCTGTTGGGCCAGTACGGAGCTACCAAGAGGAGTTGCTCCTCGTCCTCCCTGACCTTGCACAGAGTCTGTGCAAGAAGGCTCACTGGGGGAAACGCATATTTGCGCAGAGCCCGGGGCCAGCTGTGTGCCAGTGCATCCGTGCCGAGGGTCCCCTCGGACAGGGAATAGAACAACTGGCAGTGGGTCGTGTCGTGGGCGGCAAACAGATCGATCTGTGCGGCCCCAAAGCGACTCCAGATCAGCTGGACCACCTGGGGGTGGAGTCGCCACTCTCTGGGAAGCACTGGCAACCGTGACAGCTCGTCGGCCGCACGGTTGAGCAGGCCCGGAATGTGGATAGCACGAAGGGACCTCAGATGCTTCTGACTCCACAGGAGGAGATGGCGGGCGAGTTGGGACAAACGGCGGGAGCGTAGACCACCTTGTTTGTTGATGTACGCAACGGCCGTCGTGCTGTCCGTCCGGACCAGAACGTGCTTGTCTTTGAGCGACCCTTTGAGGCGGCTGAGAGCAAGACGAACTGCCAGCAACTCTAGGCAATTGATATGCCATTGCAGTTGGGGCCCCGTCCACAGACCCGATACTGCAAGCCCGTTGTACGTGGCACCCCAACCCGTGGGTGAGGCATCCGTGGAGACAACATGATGCCTGGACACTTGTTCTAGAGGCACTCCTGCCCGTAGAAACGAGGGGTCCGACCACGGGGAGAGGGTTTGGCGGCATCTCGGCGTCACTTGGACACGGAGGGACCCGCTGTGCCATGCCCATCTCGGGACTCGGTCGTGTAGCCAGTGCTGAAGCGGTCTCATATGGAGCAGCCCTAGCGGCGTTACTGCGGCTGCTGCTGCCATATGCCCCAGGAGCCTCTGAAAATGTTTCAGTGGAACCGCTGTACTGCGTTTGAGCGTACTCAAGCAGCTCAGCACCGACTGGACGCGCTCCTCTGTGAGGCGCGCAGTCATGGCGACCGAGTCGATCTCCATCCCGAGAAAAGAGATCCTCTGTACGGGACAGAGTTTGCTCTTCTCCCAGTTGACCCGAAGACCCAACTGGCTGAGGTGCCGGAGCACCATGTCCCTGTGTTCGCACAACTGCTCCCGCGACTGGGCAAGAATCAGCCAGTCGTCGAGATAGTTGAGGATGCGAACACCACGCTCTCTCATGGGAGCAATGGCTGCCTCCGCGACTTTCGTGAAGACACGGGGCGACAGGGACAACCCGAAGGGTAGGACTTTGTACTGGTATGCCCGTCCGTCGAAAGCAAAGCGTAGAAACGGTCTGTGTCGAGGGAGAATCGAGACATGAATGTACGCGTCCTTCAGGTCGATCGCTGCAAACCAATCCTGGGGACGGATGCATCTGAAGATGCGTTTCTGGGTTAACATTCGGAACGGCATCCTGTGGAGGGAGCGGTTCAGGTAACGCAGGTCCAGGATCGGTCGTAACCCGCCACCTTTCTTGGGTACAATGAAGTACGGGCTGTAGAACCCGGACTTCATATCGGCTGGAGGGACCGGCTCTATCGCGTCCTTCGCCAATAGGACAGCGATCTCCGCCTGAAGCACGGGGGCGCCCTCCTTCGGTATAGAAGTGAAGTGGACACCCCTGAACTTCGGGGGACGGCGGGCGAACTGAATCGCATAGCCGAGTCTGATGGTGCGGATGATCCAGCGAGACGGGCTGGGAAGCGCTAGCCAGGCCCCCAGAGACCGAGCAAGCGGGATCATCGGCACCACGGACGTACCCGGAGCGGGGCAGCGCAGCGACATGGGAGTGGTCCGTGCAGGGGTCTGGGTCTGACACACGACCTGCATCCGCTGAGGGGACGGGCGAGCGTGGGGAGGCACTTTGTGTGCGTCCGCACAACCGACGCCCCCTGTTGGCGAGGAGAGAGGTGTCTGAGGGGTACGAGGCATGGTAGCGTCGCATACCGCCAGACGCGCTCTCTTGCCACCCAGAGATGTTAGAAACTGCTCTTTTATTGAGAATTTGGGTGCCACTGGCACTGGGGCCAGTGGCGGAACAGAAAGAAAAATGGGGTTCCCCCGGCCCTCCACCGGGGGAAGGAGTGGTGCTGCAGCCATCTCCTGAAGAGCAGTTTCCTCCATCTCTGGGCGGCCCGTCTCAGGGTCTCTTCCGACGGCGCTTGCCACCTGGCTTGGCAGCGGCCTGAGCGGGCTGGACGTTCTTCCCGCGACCGGCTCCACGCCCACGGCCGGTGGAAGGCTGCTGCTGGGCTGGGGCGGGAGCGGGGGCGGCCGCAGGAGGACGTCCTCGGCGACGGGCAGGCGGAGGTGCTGCAGCCGGCGGCTGGGTGGAGGCAGCAGCGGGCCGCCGGTGCAGGATGTGTTTGATGGCCTCCGTCTGCTTCTGGGCGGCCGAGAATTGCTGGGCGAAATTCTCGACCGCGTCGCCGAACAACCCGGCCGACGATATGGGGGAGTCCAGGAACCGGTTCTTGTCAGTCTCCCTCATGTCGGCCAGGTTGAGCCAGAGATGCCGTTCCTGGACCACTAAGGTGGACATCGCCTGACCCACGGAACGGGCGGTAACTTTCGTCGCCCGGAGGGCGAGGTCCGTCGCCGCCCGGAGCTCCCGGAGGAGCTCTGGGTCAGACCTACCCTCGTGCATGTCCATGAGTGCCTGGGCTTGGTGCACCTGAAGCAACGCCATGGCATGCAAGGCAGACGCGGCCTGTCCACAGGACCTGTAGGCCTTCGCAGTTAGACTGGACGAAAACCTACAGGCTTTGGACGGGAGACGAGGATCACCACGCCACTCGGAGGCGGTCGCCGGACGCAGCTGCATCGCGACGGCGCGTTCGACTGGCGGGATCCTCTCGTAACCCTTGGCCTGTCCACCGTCAAGGGTAGTGAGGAGGGAGGAGCCTCCAGGTCTGTTTCTGGCACTGAAGGGTGTCGTCCACGACCTGGAAAGCTCCTCATGCACCTCCGGGAAGAATGGCACTGGGGCGGGACGCTGAGAACCAGCGCGACCCCCCCCCAGAAACCAATCATCCAACCTAGAAGGCTCGGGACGTGGTGGAGGGTTCCACACAAGCCCGACCTTTTCGGCGGCCCGGGAAAGCATAGCCGTCAACTCAGGGTCCGACTCGGCCGTTGCCACTCTCCCAGAGGGAGGCAGTACAGCCGAATCTTCATCCTCCGAGGACTGGAACTCCCCCTCCGATGCTGCGATCGACATCTGCTCGTCTGCGGGCGCTCCGAAAGAGATGACTGGGCGCCCGTGGGCGGGACCAGCGATCTCTTCCGGTGGCGCCACCGGCAGCGGTGCTTGTGAGGGTTCAGGGACCTGCGTAGGAACACTAGGCGGGTTTGTCCTGAACGTAATCCTCAAGTCACCCCGGTCATCCGTCGAAGTAGGTCTATCCTGTTTAGGGATAGCTCTAGATCGAGGTATGGGGAGGGGGACTCCGCCTTCCCGAAGGTAGGTGAGTCTTGACCTAAGCACCGCAATAGTCATGTTCCCGCAGTGAGAACACGAGCTATTCACAAACGCTGCCTCAGCGTGCTGTAAGCCCAGGCACGTGATGCAGTGAGTGTGGCCGTCAGCGGGCGAGAGGGAACGACCGCATCCAGAAACGCACGGGTGGAATGACATCTTGAAAAAGACGCAGTGTCACACCCGTGTTGCTCTTTTTGTGAGGAAACGCTCTTTTAAGAGAGTGCTGAAGCACCCAGGGAAACCGCGGCAACACACAGGGAATAGTGCAGCCTGTGTTTGCACTCAATTTGGGAAACGCCCACCGAAACCAACAGGTTTGCTGAGATAACAGCAGTTGTTTCACTTGCAGCTTTGAGTTCGCGGTCCCGCTGGAAAGCGCTGTCACACCAACACACACGATTCCTCTTCTCTGTAGAAGTTCTTCGCTGAATAATCAGGAAGCAGTCTGTAGACTTCAAACGGCGGTTAGGCTCCGAAGTGAATGACGTCAGTGCGATGCTCTCGCTTCCTGTTTATACCCGCGGCGCGGGGCGGAGCGCGAGATGCAAATCTCGCACGCCAATTGTTCATTGGCCTGTTCTTAAGTTCTCGAAGCTGATAGGGGCTCTCTGAAGTGATCCCAATTCGTCGGTTATTACCGACGTACGTCGTAGTGACCGACTGAAAGGGAACATCAAATTTTCTTTTTTTGGTGAACTATCCCTTTAATGCGGCACTGACGACTGGAGTAATGATGCTGGAAATTCAGCTATGCCATCACAGGAATAAATTACATTTTAAAAGATTTTAAATTGAAAAATTGTATTTCTATGGTAAGTCACCAAACTTCCCTTATTTTGTCCACCAGCACTGGTGCGTCTCCGTGGTTATGAGGATGTTGGGAAGGACATGCAGGAGATGAAGGAGGAGAGTGCGAAGATGGCCATGGAGAAGAAGGTGACCATCCCAGAGCTCTTCCGCATTGCTGCTTACCGCCAGCCTCTGCTCATTGCTGTCATGCTGCACCTGTCCCAGCAGCTCTCTGGCATTAATGCTGTGAGTGACATTACTTATATGCATTTGTATACCACCTACTATTTCGAATGTGTACAGTATGTGTATATTGTTCATAACATGCATACTTTGTGAACTGAGTAAATATTTGGATGTCCTACTACTACACTTGTAAAAAAAAGTACTCTGCAATATCCCAAAATGTAATGTGAATTATTTGACATTATATTTCAAGTGTGTCAAGTGATCTGTGATATTTAATTGGACTGCCAAATGTCAAGTCACCTTTATTTATATAGCGCTTTATAGAATACAGATGGTTTCAAAGCAGATTTACAGTGAACAGGACAATTATGCATTTCTGCTGTTGTTCAGCTGAAGTCAGTTCAGTGTATTTTCACTTCTGTTGTAAAGATCATCAGATTAGTTAATCAATCAGTCTTGCAAAAAAGTATGTCATTGCCCAGCTCAGTTCAGTTCTCAATCAACAGCACCAGAGGTGACAGTGGCAAAGACCCAAAACTCAAACGGGTGACAGAATGGAAAAAGAACCTTTGGAGAAACCAGGCTCCGTAAGGGGGGGGGGGGGGGGGGGGGGGGGGGGCAGTTTTCTTCTGGCCAACGAACAAACACAGTGTGATTATGATTCTAGGCTTTATCACAAGTCAGAATTCAGATCAGGATCCGTAGCATTCAACTATTCATCCAGTTCCTTTTGCTTGAAGATAAGATTCATCACGCCAGTGTGGAGGCGAAGCTGGCCATAGGGTCTGTGCGGAGGACTTGTCTGGTTCTTGTGGTCTTGCTGAGGATCTGTGCCCACGGCTGTCATGTCAAAAAGGCCTTCACAGGGGATTGTCTAGTAGACACCGTCTCAGCTGACATTCAGGGCTGTGTTGTGGTCGCGTCTAGGTGCAGGTCCACCATCTGATCTGGATATGGACCGGATCCGGCTGACTACGGTAACCTTGGGATAAGGATGAGACAGACAGACTAATATTAGCGTAGATGCCATTCAGTACATCGGGTGTTATAGAAAGTGTTCCCGGGTCCGGTTGACCTAATTTATGCCGCCTAATAATAATTTAACTGATTAAAATAAAAGAAATTGATCATGTGTTATATATGCCAGGTTAAAGAGATGTGTTTTTAAACTGACAGAGTGTGTCTGCTTCCCGAAGAAGGCTAGGAAGACTGTTCCAGAGTTTGGATGCTAAATAGGAAAATGATCTACTGCCTACAGTTGATTTTGATATTCTAGGTATTATCAACTGGCTAGAATTTTGAGATTGCAATAGACATAAAGGACTATAATGCATTAAGAGCTCACTTGAGGAGTACTGAGGAGCTAAACCCTTTAGTGTTTAGCAAGATTTTAAAATGTATGCGATGTTTAATAGGGAGCCAATGCAGTGTTGACAGAACCAGGCTAATATGGTCATACTTCCTGGTTCTAGAAAGAACTCTTATCTGCTGCATTTTGGACCAGCTGGAGTTTGTTTATTAAGCATGGAGGGCAGCCACCCAGTAGAGCATTAATATAATCTAGCCTTGAGAGCATGAACTAACTTTTCTGCATTTGTTATTGGGAGCATGTGCCGTAAATTAGATTTAAAATTGGTTTTGAATGTGTTTAATATGCAATTGTGTTCTCATTTTACTGTCCCTTTACATTCTTTAGTTAACCGTTTTGCCTTTTCTTCCTTTTTCTCCAAGGTATTTTATTACTCAACTGGTATATTTAAGTCAGCCGGAGTGACTCAGCCCATTTACGCCACCATCGGAGCCGGAGTAGTTAACACTGTCTTTACTGTAGTATCTGTAAGTATTTAATCAGTGAACTTTAGGAGAAATCTATGTTCACTGTAATTGTGATGTGTTTGCGATAATACTTCCATTTTATCCTTCTCTACAAGCTCTTCTTGGTGGAGCGAGCAGGACGGAGAACTTTGCACCTTATTGGTTTGGCTGGGATGGCCTTCAGCGCCTTGGCCATGACCATCGCTCTCTTATTGGTGGGTCCTTCTGTGTGATTTCATTTTGCTAAAGATTCAAAACAGGTCCTGTTAATATCTGGCCATCATGGGAATGTTAATGTCGTACCTATGTTTTCTTAACTTTGTCCCTGAGCAGAAGGACATCGAGTCTCTTAGCTACCTCAGCATTGCTGCAGTCTTTGGCTTTGTGGCCATGTTTGAGCTGGGTCCTGGACCCATTCCCTGGTTCATAGTGGCGGAGCTGTTCTCCCAGGGGCCACGTCCTGCTGCCATGGCCGTTGCAGGATGCTCTAACTGGACAGCCAACTTCCTTGTGGGAGTCAGCTTCCCTAAATTGGAGGTGAGTTTAACTTAATAACTTTAATCTAACCCATTCAAATAAAGTTTTTAAATAATGCTCCTATTATAATACATTTTTATCTCATGACTACTGGGTTATTGTAATCTCATTTGTGTTAAAATGTGTACACAATATCAGAATTAACCTTTTTCTTATTGCTTTTGAATTACAGGAGCTGTGCGGGCCATATGTCTTCATTATATTCATGATCTTACTCATCTTCTTCTTCATCTTCACGTACTTCAAAGTTCCAGAGACCAAAGGGCGAACTTTCGATGAGATCGCCTGTGGTTTTAGTGGGTCTCCGCCTCCGGCTGTCACCGCTGTGGAGGATCCAGGCAGAGTCGCACTTCCCGCCTCTCCGGTCAAAGAGAAAGTCCCGTTGGTGGAAGCTTCCAAATCTTCCTCAGAACAAGGGCCCAGCTCTTCTGATGGCACAAAGGTGGAAGAGAAACCTAACTCGGTTACTCAGCCACTGGTTAATTCTAGTAAAGAGGATAAATCTAAGTCCGCCATCTAAAAAATGGTTTAACTATATAGCTTAATATGATTAAAGCCATGACATGTATCACTGAAGATAGAAATATAGTACTAGAGATTATTTACTGGAAAAAGATTATTTAGGGTAAACAGATTAAGAACGAAACCACAGTGGAACGTCACAGATCACCTAGTTATATTTTGAAAGGATATGAGAGCTCAGCACGTGAGCTTTATTTTATTGTGTAGTTTGACAGTTGATGGTTTGGTGCAATATTGATTCGCTTTAGGGTTTTATCCTTTTATTGCTCATTTATTCCTGTTTGTGAGTTTTTAGTGCCGTTTTAATGTGAATGATCAAATAGGACATAGTTTCCTATATCAAGTCAAACAGAAAAGGGGAATTTTTACATAATTTACTCAACATTTTCAACTGTCAAGCCTCAATTTCTTGCTTTTAGAAAAACCAAAGTGTTTTTCCCTGGAATGATAGTCGGTGATCATCAAATCTAAAGGTTTCTGAACTGACGATGTTAATTTTGTGTAATATATAATATATAATGTATATACAGAAGTTTTTATTTCTTCTGATCACTGCTACAATTTATCCAAAACATCTATTTAATTAGAAGATTACTTAAAACTATTTATATTTATAGGAATAGCCTAGCTAATAAAGCTTATGCCAAGAATAAAATCACTAGTTTACTGCCAAAATAATACATTTAAAGAAACAAACTCTTCAGATAAATAAGTCACTCATTCATCTAAAATCACAGTAAAGGTTGCATCGTAGAGAACGCAAAAGGACTGACAGAATTGTACTCTATCCGGCATCAGGAACCAGACATGTCCGCGATAACGATTTTTAGCAAATGATGTGATCAGGGAGGAAGTTTGCTAGATTATGACCATTAATCATGCTATTGAATTTCCTGTGTTTTAGTGTAACAGCGTTACATATGTGCTGCACCGACTCACTTTGAGGTTTGACAGAGTAGTGAGAGAAGTCTAACTTGATTTAAATAAATGTCTGACTGTAGTTCTGCACTTTCCGCCACTTTGTTTAAATCCCTTTCAAAGAGTACGCATACAGTATTTATTTATTTATACATTTATTTTTTACGCATATTAGAGTCGATATTTTTTATCATGTAAGTCGAAGTGATAGACGCTTTATGCTGCCATCGCTTAGGTGTTGCTATTTTTGTCTAGATATTCAATGTGGAAGTATTTATTAATAAGCACCTTTATTGGCCAAGGGTAATATGAAGAACTGCTTTTACCCATTTCTTGTGATCATGTATGTGTTGCACAGAGAGAAACTCTAAAAAAAAAAAAAGTCCAAGACAACATTCCTCTGGCAGTAGTGCACTGTGGTTGTATTCCAGCGGTCCAGAGCAGCAACATTGAGCCAGCCCTCTTCTAACACTAACTAATACAATCATCTTAACTGTTAATGCCTTTCACATACTGTACCATTACTGTGCATAATGTACACAACACATAGTTCTTGCTTACTGTACAGCGTTAGAAGAGCATCACCCTGTAAATACTTAAGTTAATGTTTCTGTGTTGAATAGTGTCATTGATGTAATTTTTTGAAGGTCAAAAAGAGAGTATGTTTTGACATTTGTATATTTTATGGTGGCTTTTCCTGAATGTGTATCAAAATCATGAGTGGTACTGTGTACAGTTGTTGTATTATTTTGAGAATAAATAGTCTAAATTATGTTATGTCCATCTGTTTCCTAAATGCAGTTAATAGGATACATCAGATTCCACGAACTATAGCCTTTGTGGTATTTTGGCATATAGTAATTTTTCCATTGGCATCACAGAAATATAAGGTACAAGATAACTAAAGTCAAAAGTTAACTTTTGTTTTGATCAATGTGCTTACTAATAATAATGTGCATACTAATAATAATGTGCATACATTTTTGCTGTGCATATCCGATTTATTAGTGTGAATAGCAAAAAAAATATCACATGAAATGACTACTCAGTCACATTGTAGATAATCCCAATTGCGAATAGTAAAAATTGCAGAAGAGATATCTGGAATTGGAATTTTGACTAGTCAAATTTAAATTATGACTGGTACATCCAGGAGTATTTAGTGCTAAAACGGCTTGCCATAAACTGACTAATCAGAATTGATATTCAAATGAGGCAACGTCATTTGCATCTCTTTGCATCCTACATAACCAATCATAATCAAAGGTGACTTTTGAAGCCAATCAGATCACTCCAATGCGTCATCAAGCCGCTTCTAGTTAACAAAATACAGATAAAATCATAATTTTAGAACAATTATTAGATAACCTCTGCAGTCTCCAGCACGGATCAGCACCGCAGTCTTCTTCAAGATGTTCAAGTAAGTGGTAAAAAACATATTTGACAGTATTTTTAAACAGGTGATGATAATTTACATGTGCACTAATTATGATAAAACTTAATAAATAGTGTATTTTAAATACATACATCATTACAATGCAATAAATTCCATTTGAATTAGAAGAGTACCGATCAGCTTACAAATTAGAAGAGTATCAGCTTAAGGTTATGATATATAGTCCTTCCCAAATAACTATAATGATAAATTAAATTGCAAAACTAGTACTAGACACAATTTGTTTGTGGGTGTGTATGATACAATCTTCCGCTAATGTGCATATTCTGATGTAACGTCCTGAATAACAACACAGGCTTTACGAGATGATGGTGTTCTTTAAATTTGAGAGTGGTGTCGCTGCTGTGTCACTAACTGCCACTGTTGAGTGACACATAAAAGGAGCATTAGAGGACAGCGTAGTTGAACGGGTCTCCATAGCCCGCTTCACGCATGTATTTCTCCATGTCCAGCGGCCCGGACACTCGCAGCACTGCCTGATCATTGGCGCTTCTCTCTCCTGATTGGAGCTTTTTGATCAGCTCAGCCAATAAGACTCGCTTCTTTGGTTTCCACCGACAGCAGGATTCGATAATAGAATATCTAGGGAACAAATGTTACTTTGTAAATTCACATACAGTGGCCATTAGAATAAAGTAGATTAGTGTTGACTAATACGTTTACAGTTTAGACCGTTTCTGATCACGTTTGTCCTTTAATAGAGAAAATATTGCTCAGAGGATGTTTTTATAGTCCCTCTTAGAAGACTTAAAGGGATAGTTCACCCAAAAAATGAATTCTGTCATCATTTAATCAAAGATATAAGATATTTTGATGCTGGCATACCAAACAGTTGTATTTAAGGAAGTCAGTGGGGCCCAGCTACTATTTGGTTACCCATATTCTTCCAAATATATTACTTTGTGTAGAAAGCAGAAGAAATGAATTCATACAGGTTTGGAACAACTTGAGGGTGAGTAAATGACAGAATTTTCATTTTTGGGTGAACTATCTCCTTAATAGACATCTCAGTTATGTTAAATGTATTTGTTTGTTTTGTCCTAAAATGTCTCAGATGAAATGAATATTTTTTTTTTGTTTTGTTTACACAGTTTTTTTACATACACTACATGTGTATTATGGGGCATCAAAATATATGTGGATTGTGGACCATAATTTGGTAATTTGATGATACACAAGGGTCTAACACAAGGGTGTATTAATTTGGTAATATTATGATAAATAAGTTCATAATGAGATCTGATCATGGTGAGAATGAAACATTTGATATCAGACTTTGGGATCTGAGCTGCTTGAGACATTGTTGATATTTCTTCTGAAACTCTAGAAATCTGATAAATCTGATAAAAAGTTAAAGGTATCTGTGTGTGCAGAGAAGTATACTTTAGTAAGAAAACTATCCTATAGAATATAATATAAATTAAAATATAAATGGAAAAAAATATTGTCTTTTGGGGTAGTGTTTAGGTTAGGATGATGAGTCTAACATATTCATAATCAGTTTTATCTAAAAACAGTAGAATGGTATAATCCTACATTTTTTATACAATTATGTATGTGGGTAAAGTAACGTACAGTGTATTGGAGCAGTTGGGGGGTCTGGTTATTTTGTTCTCTCTCTGTAAATGCTGCAGAAGTTCGCTGGGCTTGATGTTGGGAAAGGGGGCCTCTCCTGAGAAACAATGAGGTCAAAAGCTTTAGACAATTTAACCAATTTGGTTATTTTTTTCCATAGAAGTGGAGTCCAACTGCAAACATGCAGCTGTAGCTTTCTCTTTTAATGAGAATGATTTTTATAATATTGGATGACAAACACACTCACCTAATGTCACCATCTCATAGAGCAAAATGCCAAAGGACCATCTATGGAGGATTAAATAGAAATGAATACAATGTAAAGATCAACGGGTAAAAAGCAGCAACTCATAATCTAATAACTGCACATAATGTAATAAGTATTACATTATTATTGTAATAAAATGTTCATTATGTAATTTTCTCAAAATGTAGGTATACGGAAATTCTTGACCTTTCCTAGTGGGTATACGGCGTATGCACTGTGTGTGTGTGTGTGTGTGTGTGTGTGTGTGTGTGTGGTTATTTTGTTCTCTCTCTGTAAATGCTGCAGAAGTTTGCTGGCCCTGATGTTGGGAAAGGGGGGATTTATGTGTGTTTGGTTAGGTGTGTTTGGTTGTGTGTGTGTGTGTGTGTGTGTGTGTGTGTGTGTGTGTGTGTGTGTGTGTGTGTGTGTGTGTGTGTGTGTGTGTGTGTGTGTGTGTGTGTGTGTGTGTGTGTGTGTGTGTGTGTGGGCATGTTTTCGTGAAATATCAGGACACAAATGTGTATAATGACATGGGTATGACATAGGTATTACAAAAAGAGGGTGAAATATGAGGACGTTCCCCATGTCCTCACTTTTCAAAATGCTTATAAATCATACAGAACAAGTTTTTTTTTCACAGAAAGTGAACTGCACAGTCTCCTGTGAGGGCTAGGTTTAGGGGCAGGGGCAGTGTAAGGGGATAGAAAATACGGTTTGTACGGTATTAAAACCATTACGCCTATGGAATGTCCTCACATTTCACAAAAACAAACGTGTGTGTGTGTGTGTGTGTGTGTGTGTGTGTGTGTGTGTGTGTGTGTGTGTGTGTGTGTGTGTGTGTGTGTGTGTGTGTGTGTGTGTGTGTGTGTGTGTGTGTGTGTGTGTGTGTGTGTGTGTGTGTGTGATAGCGTTATCTGCTTCAGCCAATGGCAACTGTATTGAAAAATACAGTACAACTTACAATCATGTACAGTGATTATAAAAAGTCCACACACCCCTGTTAAAACTGTTTGTTTTTTTGAAGTAAAAAATACAATTTGTCAGAACTTTTGCACCTTAAAGTAGTAGTATCAGTAATTTTTAAATGTTCTGCAAAGAAATACCAATGTTTTATGTGTAATAAAAATATAATAATAATAATTGCATGAGTATTTAAATCTGTTGCATTTCACATGTAGTTTAATACTGGATTTAGATTTACTGTTATGTATGTAAAATGTACTGTAAAGGAATACTAATTTTTTATGTTTTAAAAGCTATTGCAATTATATTTTTGGTTATGTAATACATTTCTCATAATGTAAAATTGTTATTAAATTATGAGCTCAAGATTTTATTAAGTTTTGAGAAAATGATTACATTATGAACATTGTATTACAATAGTAATGTAATACTTATTACATTATGTGCAGTTATTACATTATTAGTTGCTACAACCCTTGACTGAAAGTAAACTCACATGTCGCTGCTTTTCTGGAGAGGTTGCCGTCCCAACACCTCTGGTGCTTGCCACTTTCTCATTTCCATATCTTCCACGTCTTTTATAGAGCCTTCACTCATTTGCCTGTGATATGCCGGACCCAAACCCCACAGCTTGATCGTCAGGTCCTGACCAACCAGGACACTTCGAGCCCTGACATTGCCATGGATGTAGTTCTTACTATGCAGATACTCCTGGAATATCAAGACCGATCGTGTCAGAACAAGAACATGTGATCTTGGGTATGACAGTATATTTATTGTACATTGTAAAATCCTAAATTCTCCGTGACTGGCCATGATTAATGCATGCCAGAGTCAAACAAAGTAAAAGGCTCATTTTGATTTATGAAGTTGACGGTATGTGCTTAAAGCATGCATGGAGTGGCTCAGAAAAACTCTCCATCTATTTATATACGTTTATACATTGGCAGGCTTTCATGATGTAACTGACTTGTCAATATGATGGTATATATCGTGCAAGCTGATTTGTTATCTAACCAGAGCAGATGCAATCTGAGCACCCATGGTAAAGATTCGTTTTTCAGTCATGTCACACGGTGCTGCCTGATCTGTGTGATCCTGTGAAAGAGATTTACAGTCAGTCAAAACAAAGGTGATGTTGAAACTTGTACTTTGACTTTTAATCAATCCATTACAAATGAGATCATCAGTAATGTCACAACCTCTATATCATTCATTCACAGGTGACCTCTAGTTCCAATAACTGATCAATGCATTCAGAAAGTTTAATGTTAATATTTTATATAATTGCAAGACATGTCATGTTTATCGATCAAAATTGCAGTTTTGTGGCTTTTAGTTCAGATCTGTTAGCTTTGAGGGTATTTATTTGTACTCCTAAAATGTAGTTTGGGGTCAGTATCAATTTTTTTATATTTTTGAAAGATATCTCTTATGCTCACCTAGGCAGAATGTTTTTGATTAAATATACTGTAAAAATAGTAATATTGTGAAATAATATTACAATTTAAAATAACCTTTTTTCTATTTTAATATATTTTTAAATGTAATTTATTCCTGTGATGGAAAAGCTGAATTTTCTGCATCATTACTCAAATCTTCAGTCACATGATCCTTCAGAAATAATTATAATGTGCTGATTTGGTGCTCATGAAACATGCTTTATTATCAATGTTTAAAACAGTTGTGCTGATAAATAGTTTTTTATAGAAAGATATATTTTTTTCAGGATTTTTTTTTGTACTATTATATAAATGTCTTTACTGTCACTTTTGATAAATTTAATGCATCCTGGCTGAATAAAAATATGAATTATTTCAAAAATACAATCTCGCTGACCCCAAACTTTAGAACACTAGTGTAAATTGTATATATATATTGTATATACTGTATGTGTGTGTATATATATATGTAATGTATGTCTATAAAGATATGCAGATATGCTAACAGAGAAGCAAAACAATTAAATTATTTAAAATATAAATATAAAAGCATTTCAAAAACATTATTTATAATCAGTTTATAAATATGAAATATTTATCTTTTCTAGGAAAACAGAACTAATCTTGCATTTTTGTCCACGCTGTAAACCTGTATAAGTTAGCAAAACTCAAAATAAACTTGGCTAGCTTTAACTAGCTAATAAAATAAATGCTACCTTGCTAATTGGTTACGCAATGCTTTGGTAGCATTAGCATAGCACTTGCTGAATGAGGGCAGCATTAACATAAACCTGTTCTCAAACTAAGCTCATGCTCCACTCGTCACCATGATGGTAAACCTACAAAACAGCCAAAAAAAAACAACATAACAGAAACTCTTCTAAACTATCATAAAACATTAAACACTACTAAATCTCCCACTTAACATTAATCTTGAACAAAAAAACATAATATAACACTTAATTTTGGCATTTACTGTCCCTTTTGAGTGTCAGTTTTGAGAACAAGAAAAAGAAAGTTCTAAATACTCATAAAAGTCATTTGTTTAAACTAACTTGTTTGATTTGAGTTGGCTCTACTCAAACCAATGAATTATTTCGAGCGCTAGGATAAGAATATTGTTTTTTATTATCAAGGTAGTATCATAGTTCATTTCTGTGATGTGAAGTAAACAGGTATAATCCCCTTTCACTCCCAAATTCATGTTTCAAAAGGAAATATGTCAAACAGGATAGAAACCTAAACTTGCTAAGCCAGTTCATGACATATTTGGCCTTTTGTTTTTAGCAATCTCTTTATACCCTGCAAGACTGAAAGTTAAACATTGCTCTGTACCTGTCTGCACCTCCACAGGAAGCTCAGCAGGTCTCCGTGTTCCAGCTGTTCTACCACTATCACCAAGGGTTTACGTGCAGTTTCCACCCCCAATAATTTAGGCAGCGATGGGTGCGGTCCCAACTCTGAGAGGAAGTGGGAAAACCCGAGAAAGGACTGGCACTCTCTGTCATTGGCTGATTCTGTATGAGGAAAAATTGGAGTAGAAAGTAAGATTTTATGTATGTATGTATGTATGTATGTATGTATGTATGTATGTATGTATGTATGTATCTATCTATCTATCTATCTATCTATCTATCTATCTATCTATCTATCTATCTATCTATCTATCTATCTATCTATCTATCTATCTATCTATCTATCTATCTATCTATCTATCTATCTATCTATCTATCTATCTATCTATCTATCTATCTATCTATCTATCTATCTATCTATCTATCTATCTATCTATCTATCTTAGTGGCGTAGGCAGAATTTTATTTTTGGTCGGGCCTGGGCAAAAGGGAGCGGGCACTTTCACACTTGTCACTGTCAACATAAACCAAAACTGTAGCTACTACCTGTCCACATACAAAACATGAGCAGCGGTTACAACAAACGTTAGACACTTTATTTCCACTTTTCTAATATTTTCTTCATTTTTAATTGAAAATAAATGCATTTCCGATCTGATATGTGATGGGTAAAGGAAGTACAGCGAGTTCGGCAAAAGCCAGATTCGACCTCAGGTCGAATTGCGTCAAAACTTTGTGCCACGCACCTTACCCCTACACTATCACAACTGACAGATACCAATGGCGTGTTCCTGGCTTTACAGAATTAAAGGAATAGTTCACCCAAAAACAATTTTTTTATGTTTATCTGCTTACCCCCAATGCATCCAAGATGTAGGTGTCTTTGTTTCTTCAGTAGAACACAAATTAAGATTTTTAACTCCAACCGTTGCAGTGTGATAGTCGTATAATGCATGTCAATGGGGATATTTTAGAGTATGAGAGCAATGAGAGTAAAATCACATAGACATACGAATCCTTATTAAACCATGCGGCTCGTGGCGATACATTGATGTCTTAAGACACAAAACGATCGGTTTCTGCGAGAAACCGAACAGTATTTATGTAATTTTTTTACCTATTACTTATCAGATGAATGTCATCTAGTATTCTCAGCGCCATAACTTCCGGCAAATAAGGTAAAAATACTTGCGCGATCAAAGAAATAAATGCGTAGATGCCTCATTCTACCAATCCGCGCAGGCACTAATGAGGAATCTATGATCGCGCCGGTATTTTGCATGTATTTTGACCTTATTCGCCGGAAGTGATGGCGCGGGGACGGCTGATGCAGAGCCATAGAAAAAAAATGAAATACATTTTTAAATATGGATATTTTTCTTACACAAACGCATCGATTCGCTTCAGAAGGCCTTTATTAACACCCCGGAGCTGCGTGGAGCACGTTATTTGAAGGACAGATGCATTTTTTTAAAAATGCATCAAAAACAGAAGCAACTATTACTGTTATTATAATGCTTGGATTAGCCAGAACATTTTTAATATAACTCAGATTTTATTCGTCTGAAAGAAGAATGTCATATACACCTCGGATGACTTGAGGGTGAGTAAATCTAATTTTCATTTTTGGGCGAACTATCCCTTTAACCTGCGCTTGGAATTGAAAAGTCTTACTGTTACTTGCGGCCTGATGGATGGGTTCTCTCCCGCGTTAATGCCTGTTTTTAAAAGTCCTTTTTATAGAATTTTGCATCGCTGCTGTTTATCTATCACACAACTGCAAATTATAGGCTAAGTAAATAGGTAAACACACTTCATGAAGCGCAAAATACATGAGACAGCCTGACACCTAATTGCCTAACACAGCTGTCAATCAAACTCATCAAGCAATATGCAAAAACAATAGACTGTAAAAAAAAAACAAAAAGAAAAAACATTTTAATTATTTTAGTATTTCAGATGTTATAATAATTTTGTAATTATGTTAAAATAATTTAAACAACTGTTAATTTAATAAATATTATTATATTTGTATAATAAACTGGGGGGGCCTAGTCATCATAGTGGCTACGCCCCTGATCTATCTACCTATCTATCCATTCATCCAAGCATCCTTGGGAGAATCAAACCAGCAACATTCTGAACATAGTAATCATCGATGCTCCCTGGTTTTTATGGTGCATTGTGGGACTTTTTCAGGGAGTGAATGCTTCAGTGCACTGAAATGATTTTGTGATTAAGACAGCACTTAAAATGCCCGACCCCTTGATCAGTGGCCTGACAACTGAACTAGGGAGATAATTGAGACGCAATCCAAGTTAAAAAAAGTCAGATATACAGACATAACTGGACAACTAATAAAAATGAAAAAAGTACATAATAAAATGACTAAAACCTAAACTAAAATGAAAATGAAAATATGAAATAAAAGCTAATTCAAAATATGAATACATATACTAGGCCTATAAGAGTTTATAAATTATATCAGAATACACCGATCCAACCTTACCTTTAAGCACTCTTGAAATGACTGGCTGGCTGTCCATGACAGCTCTGTGCAATGTGAAGTTGTCCTGTTTCACAGAGAAGGTGAGGGGGAGTGGAGAGACCATCTGGAAGGTGCCCGGATGCCTCACAGTGGTGTCCTGAGGTACTGCAGGCCCAGAATTCTGCATGTCATGCTGAAGTTGGTCTGTCATGTGAATAATCTCATGTTCCATTGGGTTCAGCTCTGGCGGAGCTGTTGTTGCAAAGTGAATCAAAAGTTGTTAAAAGAATTTGGTGTATATTAAGACTTTATATAAACACTTTGATAATGAATGAACTAGATAATCTATTAATATCATTCACAAAGGGAAAGCCCTTTAAATAAAGATAGCAATCATGCATGGTCAGGAAGGCTTATAAATAAACATTGCGATCATGCATGAAACAGAAGGCCTTTAAATAAACACAACTGAGCGACTTGAGTATTTGAGTGAGTAAAACAGTCAGATGCCGTAGCTACCATCAATGCCTTGCAGGTGCCGTCTGTTGCTTTTGCGGTGCCTGTGTGGGTTATGATGTTGTTGTATGTCATATTTTTCTTTTCTGTGGCCTCCATAAAGATGTGAATGCTTATGGGAGCATTTGAGCACAAACAAAATGATCAGCGTGGCAAGAAAAGCCACGAGAAACAGCACTGGAACGACGATCAGTTCCACTTCATAAAAAAGTACCTCTGCAAGGAAAATAGAAAATTTGTGTTATATGCTGGCATGTTTTGTTCACAGATAGAGTTGAGGGTGTGTCATGTAATTAGACACCTGGGCACGTGCAACGTTTTGCTATGGTTTCCGGTTGAACGTCATGTTTCCTGGAAACGGTGTGCAACGGGTTTGAGACTGAGGGTGCGGCTCAATCAGCTTCCTAGTTCAGTAGTCAGTGCACTGATAAGGACATAAGTCAATGGGCTGACTCCCTGATCAGTGCCCTGACTACTGAACTAGGGAGCTGATTGAGACACACCCATAGACAGTAATGGACACAGCGACCCCATAGACTTCACGGAGAAAAAATGAAGTCACGTAGAAGCACTCACTTCCTGATAGCTGAGTGTACTGCGCAGACTCAGACTGAGCTTGACGACGTAGATGTGACGTGAGCAACCTGTCTGACAGTGGCAAGTCTTCTAGTAGTTGTGCAAAGTGAAATCTGAATCACGTTGTTGAAATATTTTGTCCTGTTGCTTTTGGCTCTCTCTTGGCTTCTCCCCATGCTTCTCCCTTGACTTTATTGGACTTTATGCCTCCACGTCCCCCCGATTGCCTCATAGACAGTAAAAGATTGCCTACGCGCTTCTCCTCGGGTCTATTCGGTAATTTGCTCATCAACGCGACACACGCAACGCGACGCGTGGTTATGACGCAATCGTTAGCCTATATTTTACAAAAACAGCTTCAACAGGGCGATAGTGTAAGATACAAGGTAATGGAGCCTTTTATACATTGTCATGTTTGTTTAGAAATAAACAATGGACGAATGGAGTCTTTAAATGCCTCAGATGTAAAGATATTCACTGTCAAAGTGAGGCCAAAATGAAATGGGATGCTAACAGCAGGTGATGGCTTGGTTAGCAATGGCCGCCCCTATTGAAGGTATGTTTTCCGGGTGTAGGATTACCGCCTTGGTTTGAGATGCGTTTTCTCTCGTTTGGTGGGTGTGTCAAATATGTCAACCCAATAAGCAGCAACATGAATATAAACCACGCGGTATTAAAGAGACAGTTCGCAAAATGGGTCCAAGTTGTGTGAAGTTGTTTACAGATATGTCCGCTGCAGCTCGCAACAATTGAAGATATTAGAAGACGTGATTGCCATAAGAGTTTTAAAGTAAAAATATAGCATATCAACATGATGATAGCCTACCAAATTTCATACACAATGGTAATTAAGTGCTTTACATAAAAATGAGAAAGAAAATACAAGGTATTAAAACTTTAAGAGCTAGAAATAAAATGATTTAAATGAGAATTGATTGCCAGGAGATAAAAAAGTTAATTAAATGGGATGGGGATGTTCTCTTTTATTCTGGACGGCAAGGGCAGTGATTGAATGTATTTTGCAGTATTAAACACGTATTTGTATAGATTTCATCATGCTCCGAAAATTCTTCAAAAAGAACACAAAAAATGCCTTCTCAGCTGCCATAGTTGCAACTCTTGCGTCATCAGAACAGGGTGTTCAACGCAGCACCGTTTCCGTTTAAAATACGTTTTGCAATGTTTTGTCGGGGCTGAACGCAGCCTAGTCTCCTCCCACTTCCTCTACACCAATGACATCACAGTGCTCATTGTTTGAAGCTGCCCTGGGGGGTATTCCAGAAAGCAGGTTATGTGACATACCTCAACTTTAGGTTCCAAAAACGGAAGTAACTTTCAGGGTATGTCAGTAGCAGATTAGGTTATGTTCCAGGGTTAGTTCGCTTAAGAGGTATTCAGATGTTTTTTTTATACATATAATTAATATAGTTATTAATATAACCAAATTTGTTGCAGTTATATAATATACAATATTATATTAATTCTAAAGAATTAGAATAAAAAAATATAAAAATGAAATGTTTAAATGTTAATTAAATTCAAATATATTTATTATTTATTTATTGTCATCTCACACATGGATCTGCATCCAATTAATTAGCATCAAATAAACAATATAATCCTTATTCTCAGTGAATAAAGATTACTTATTAAACGAAGATATTGAAAAAATGATTGCATAATCACCAAATAGGTGGCGATGTGCACTAAGTTGGTTACGTAAATCGCCATTAAACAAAAGAAGAAGAGGAAGTAGAATGGTGAGCTGTTTCTTGGCGTCTGTTTCCATGGTGAATCATCGATTCGTCGCTCTGTTGAGAATGTCTTGTGTGTTAACTGGGAACATACTCTGAATTGTCTGGTTGTCTGAGGTATGCTGGTTCCAAAAACGAGTCCGGGAGTAAGTTCAGCCAACTCAGAGTATGTTAACCGTGAACATACTCTGCCTGTATTGCCTGTATCCACTTTTGTCTCCTTAAACGCTCTGTTTTTTTTGGGTCAACAGCTTATAAAAACTTATTTCTGTGTTTTTTAGCTTGTTTGCTGTACCTTGTCACATATCAGCTTTTAGACATTGTTCATTTTTTTGTTATAAGTCCGAAATGACAAGGAGGCAGCCTCACGCAATGCAAAGTCAATGGAGAGCGTTCGATTGCCCCCAACCGGTGTGGGCATGGCCTAAATACACTCCATATGTGCGTCTTTGTAGCTTATGCGGAGACGATAATGCTATGATTTTCAAAAACTTGCACTTTGAAACCCATTTTCAAAAGTTTGCATTTCAGACCCTTAAACGCTGTCATGTAAATGAATGGCCAAAAAGCATAAAAAGCTGAATTTTCTGCAGCCTTCAGTGTCACATGATCCTTCAGAAATCATTCATATATGCTGATTTGCTGCTCAAGTAACATTTCTTATTATTATTATTAATGTTGAAAACAATTGTGGCTGCATAATATTTTTTTTCGAAACAGTGATGTATTTTTTCAGGATTCTTTGATGAATGAAACGTTTGAAAGAACAGCACTGAATTAAATCTATGTAACATAAATCCATTTTCCTATCTGTCAGTCACTACAATTTTATGTTGACTGATAAATGGGGTCTCTCTTGGGAACCCCTATCACCTCAGAGTTTTAGAAAAACGGCCACTGGAATTGGCAAGTGGAATTTGCATGCCAAGCCACTCCTCCGTACATATGGGTATATAAGATGGTGGCACAATCCACTCATTCAAATATTTGCTTTGGAGCCGAGTGGTTGTGTACAGCAATCACTCTTTCCAATCACCTCGTAAAGAGCGTTTCCATTCACGAAGAGCTTGCAACAGAGGAGATCGCTGTCTCACATGTTTGGGCCACAAACACGCTGCCTCTGCCACATGGTTCACAATTGCATCCTGCCCCAGTGCATTTCTTCCCGGAAGTGCACAAGGAGGTCCAGAAGTCATGGAAGGCACCTTTAACTGTCCGAAAGCCACTTCGTAGCCTCCTCCACTCTCACTACCCTCGATAGTGGGGCCGCCAGGGGGTACGCAAAGATTCCCCAGGTGAAGCGTACAATTATGGTGTACTTGTGGCGCCACCAGGAATGACATCTCTGGCTAAACCTTACAGAGATGCGGGATGCTGACAAAGTGCGCTTTCTCAACTCCCCCATCTTGCAAGGTTGCCTCTTCGGCAACACTGTCGAGGACTTTGCCCAGCAGTTCTTCGTCACATTACAATAGACGGTTGGTCTTTGGGAAAGCATGATCTAGTCATCAGGTTTCTGAGAGGTGCCAGAAGGCTAAATCCACGCAGGCTGCGTCTTTGAGCCTCTGGAGTCAGTCGAGCTTAAGATCCTGTCTCTAAAGACAGCGCTCCTGACCACGCTCACCTCCATCCAGAGGTTGGGGGACCTGCAGGCATTTTCAGTCAGCGAATCTTGCCCGGATATGTGCCCAAAGTTCCCACCACTCCTTTCCAGAGGAGGCAGACTCAGCACCTTGTGTTGCTGTGTCACGTCCGTGTCCTGAGTATTTACGTGGAAAGCTCTGAGCAGCTTTGTCTGCTTTGGAGGTCAGCAGAAAGGAAACACTTGTAACACAGTTCAGTGGTTGTGATGGTTTCCATAGGGATCCAATTTGTCAGTCGACACAGCGTTGTAGTGATTGATAGATAAGGAACGTCTTGGTTAATAATGTATCCCTCACTCCCTGATCTCTCGAATCGTACTGAACTGTACTGTACTGAACTGAACTGAACTGCACCGCTTGGTGGAAACGGGCCATAAATAAACATCAATTTCTTTTAAAAAAACAATTTTGAGAGACTAAAATGAATAAATTGAACCTAGCACATCACTTACCACAAAGACTTCCTGGTAAACATGGATTTGTTGTGTTAGTTGAATTAGACATACTGTAAAGGGGGAAAAAATATTTAGAGAAAGCACCAACTTCAAAACACTCTGTGTAAACTGATATCTAGCAATTAATGTGCAATGCTATTCGCCTCCATCAGCTTGTGGGTTTTATGGGTGTAAGGATAACATCTCTGGCATAATCATGCAGTGCATGTGTGCAGTTTGGCAGCTCTCTGAAAGACATAAAACTAGACTGAAAATGTTCAGATGTGGTTTGTGTTTTGCAGAAAATGTTATACATTGCTAGTGTGTTTATATTGTGAGTAAGTCATTTGTATGTTTTCACAATGCTTTTTAATATCAGTCTTAAAGCAAAATTTTGTTCATTTGGGCATATCTGACATTTATTCAGCAATGAAATATGTAAGCAGTTATGGAGTCCAATCCTATTTGATAAGTGGCTAAATATTTGTCATAATTAAATCATGACAATGATGAAGCATTTGCCTCTATATATAACACTGGCATGAAAAGAAAATATGATCAACACTGGTAGTCACAACAATGAAATTTGTGATCTTTGGTTTAAAAATAGCTTTTAATTTATTGAGACATGCAGAACATGTACCTGTACAGTATATAAAATAAAAAAAAACATGTTGACAAGTTGATGCCTTGAACACTCCTGCTATTTAATCATTCTTTGTCAGCACATTTTTTTCTGTGACATCTTGAGCTTGTGTACGAGACTACCAGACTGTCACTCAACCTGTTCCTCTGCATTACTTTCTTTACATCATAGACACACCACAAATTTGATCACACAAAATGTGAGCTCAGTATATAAATATCAGCTTGTGGATTTCAAATCTTGGTTTAACTGCATTAGAATTAAGCCAGTGAAAATGTAGATAAAATTAATTGACTTAATTTACTGACCAGTCAATCCTCTAACTCTTTTGAGTACTATAAGGATGCATTTATACCCACATACATAATGCATATTTTTTACTCAACTGTTTTGATGTGAAAATACATTTGTTAAAATACATATATGTGTATATATATATGTGTGTGTGTGTATATAAATATATATATATACATATATATATATATATATATATATATATATATATATATATATATACACACACACACATGTATTGTTTCGTGAGGTGTGTGTGTGTGTGTATATATATATATATATATATATATATATATATATATATATATATATATATATATATATATATAAGGCACATCAATGAAAAACTTACATGTCATCTTCTCTGTGTGTGAAGAATTATGAAACTATTTCTCATTTTTAAAATGTTGTAATTTCCTTCTTGTCAGAGGCTGTTTTTGCCGTATTTTATTCCCAAAGTATCATCTCTGTCCCGTCTCTTCGTATTCTCCAAGAGCTATTCATCTTGCTGTCGGTCATCTGGTTAAATTGTTGCTGCCACACCCACCTCCTACAGCTGTTTCTGTAAGCTCCGCCTTCACCTGAGTTTCTGCCATGTATCACTGTACCAGATAGACAGCTTTTGATATGAGACTGGCTCAGCTGTCATTTGTTAATAACATAGTATGTGTTTACTTAAGCTTAATTAAACATTTGCCTCAAATTTTACCTGTATGTGTGAATTAACCTTAATGAGCGTCTTTACATAGCCTATATCACAATGACACAGAATGGAGTTCCCTTTCAAGGGAACTCGCGCTGCGTCAAGCGCTGCGGGAACGCCCCTGCGTTTGCGTCATGAAGCACTCGTAAAATCAGTCCAATGGCGTGACAGGACGTCATAGGCGGGTGACGTCAGCGACCAGGAAACTATAAAGCACCCCTGAACCAAACAATGTCAGCTTCTGTGTCTTCACAAGCGCTCCATGTGAAATCGTTTGTCCAATATATATATCAAAGTGTGTGTGTGTCTCTCTAAAAGAAAAATAATGGCGAATCTACAACAATTCAGACAGTGTGCTTCTCCCTGCCCTCGTTACATCACGGGTGGGGATACACATCTGCTGTGTGTTGTATGTCTGGGATCGGAGCATGCACAGTCAGCTCTCGAGAGAGCTGACTGTGAGCACTGTGAAAAGCTCCCCATGAGAACTCTCCGATCCCGCCGAGCGCTCTTTGAGGAGGGCGCTTCGGCTCGCGTTCCCCAGGGTGCAGGTCCCGCTGTTGCTGAGGCACAGCGAAGGCTTATGTCCTGGGGATCGCAAAGGGATCTAGCGGAGGGGTTAGAGACGGGTGATCCCCTATCTCTGCCTTCACCCGCTAGATCTGACGCTTCAGCTGCCGAGTTAGAAGCACGCGCTGCGGTTTCTTCTGCTCGCGCTGAAGCGCAGGCTCAGCATCATTCCAGCTCTGAGGAGTTGGATGTGGTGAGCCTGGATTATTTAGATGAGGTTTCGCCGCCTCATTCACACGCTAATGAGGAGCTGTTGGAGGTTGTGACTCGCGCTGTTGCCAGGCTGCAAATAGACTGGCCAGCCGAGACGCAGGTGGTTCGTCAGCCGAGTAAATTAGACGAACGCTTTCTGCCATCTACATCGCAACCTCCAAGGCGGGGCTTGCCGTTTTTTCCTGATCTCCACACCGAGGTGTCGAGATCATGGATTAAACCAGCATCTTTTCGTCCATTTAACCCTACAACTGCGTCATATTCCAACATTGTGGGGTTGAAAAAGCACGATTATGCGGCGATGCCTCGGGTAGAAGAGACGCTCGCGAGCTATCTCTCTCCCGGGTCTGCATCATCGCTAAAAGCCCCGCAGCTGCCCACTAAGCCGGTCAGAACAACGTCGGCTTTAGTGGGTAGGGCATACTCGGCAGCAGGTCAGGCGGCCGCCTGTTTACACACTATGGCGGTGCTTCAAGCATACCAGGCTGACCTGCTGAAAGACATCGATGACGAATGTGTAGAAGTGGGGAGAGAAACGATCGCGGAGATTAGGAGAGCTGCAGATTTGTCTCTTCGGGCTACCAAGGAGACGGCCAAATCCATCGGCCGTTCTATGGCAGCCCTGGTGGCCACGGAGAGACATTTGTGGTTGAATTTATCTGATATCACAGAGAAGGATAAAAAATTTCTGTTAGATTCTCCTATCTCCCCTGCTGGCCTCTTCGGCGACTCAGTTAATGCGGTCGTCGAGAGGTTCCAAGAATCAAAAAAGCAGGCGGCGGCGTTTCAGAAGTTTCTCCCTAGAAAGTCTCATGTCTCTGGGGCTGCTGGGCGGGAGCAGACCCAGCCGAGTACGTCCTCCTCATATAGAGCGCAACAAAAAGAGAGTGTTGCTACCCGCGCTCCCCCACAGAGAGACTGGGGGCCGGGGCAGCGCTCTCAGCCGAGGTCTTCCCGAGGTAGAGCGGATCTGAGGACCGTCCTTATCTCTAGGAAGGCCTCGGCGAAGAAGTCCTGACGCCAAGGGTGTCAGGCTTCTGATGGCAGTCCCCTCCAAGGGGAAGCGGTGTGCCGAGGCACCCGTATCCTCTCGGTGCCATCAGGGGGCCGTTCTGCCAACCCTGCCACCTCTGGTGCTTCAGGGCGCAGCGGTTCTCGGCGAGCGCATATCTCCACGTCCGCCCGGAAACGTAGCGGCGCGGGGATGCTCGCTCCCTCCATGGAGGGCTCAAAGTGGGTCAGTTTGGTTGCTTCCTGCCGGCGCGCCGTTTCAGGACACCAAACTGCCCGCACAACAAAATCCAGAGGCCAGCCCCGAGGGGCTGGTTCCCTTAGTAGATTTTCTGGCAGCGTGGAAACTTCTGCCGAATATCTCAGAGTGGGTCCTGCGTACTATAGAAAAAGGGTACAGAATACAATTCGGGTCACACCCACCCAAATTCAACGGGGTACTACCCACGGTAGTAAACTCCGAGCAGGCTCTGGTAATGGAACAAGAAGTACAGACTCTTCTGCGGAAAGAGGCTATAGAAAGGGTTCCTCCCCACAGCAGAGAGTCGGGGTTTTACAGCCGGTACTTCGTAGTTCCGAAGAAGGATGGAGGACTGCGTCCTATTCTGGATCTGCGCCAGTTAAATCGGGCGGTAAAGAAGCTAAGATTCAAGATGCTTACGCTAAAACAGATCGTGTGTCAGTTCAGGTCCAGGGACTGGTGTGTCACAATAGACCTGAAAGACGCGTACTTCCATGTCTCCATCCTTCCTCAACACAGGAAGTTCCTCAGGTTTGCTTTCGGGGGCGAGGCATTCCAATATCGGGTTCTTCCATTCGGCCTAGCACTATCACCCCGCACCTTCACAAAATGCGTGGATGCAGCTTTGGCTCCGCTGAGACTCCAGGGCATTCGCGTGCTGAACTACATCGACGACTGGCTAATCTTAGCAGAGTCGGAACAGCTAGCGGCTCAGCATCGAGATGCTGTGCTCGCTCATATGAAGGCGTTGGGGTTGAGGTTAAACGCAAAGAAAAGTGTGCTATCTCCACAACTGAGTACTACTTTTCTCGGCGTAGTTTGGGACACGAGCACCATGAGGGCGCGCCTGGCGCCCGCCAGGGTGAATTCGATCCTACACTCAGTAACCAGGATGAAGCTAGGCCAGTCAGTCACTGTAAGGCAGTTCCAGAGACTGCTGGGTTTGATGGCAGCAGCGTCCAACGTAATACCTTTTGGCCTGCTGTACATGAGACCCTTACAGTGGTGGCTCAAGACCAAGGGATTCTCCCCGAGGGGAAATCCGTTTCGCATGATCAAGGTCACGCGGCGATGCCTACGTGCCTTAGTCATGTGGAAAGATCCTTGGTTCTTGTCCCAGGGTCCGGTGCTGGGGGCTCCTTGTCGTCGCTTAACGCTAACGACGGATGCATCTCTCACCGGCTGGGGGGCGACCATGAGTGGCCGCCCAGCTCAAGGTTTGTGGAGCGACCATCAGCTCTCCTGGCATATAAACCAGTTGGAGCTGATGGCCGTGTTCCTGGCGCTCAGGCACTTTCTCCCAGACCTGAGGGGCCATCATGTGTTGGTTCGCTCGGACAACACATCGGTGGTCTCCTATATAAATCGCCAGGGGGGGCTACGCTCGCGCCGGCTGTGGAAGTTGGCTCATCGAGTCTTAGTTTGGACCCAGGGCAAACTGTTATCGTTACGAGCAGTGTACATTCCGGGGTATCTGAACACGACGGCAGACTCCCTGTCGAGGCAGGGAGTGGTGCCAGGGAACTGGAGACTCCACCCAGAGGTGGTGGAGCTCCTATGGAACCACTTCGGTCAGGCTCAGGTGGATTTGTTTGCGTCTCAGGAGACAACGCACTGTCCCCTATTTTATTCCCTCACACATCCAGCCCCTCTGGGGTTGGATGCCATGGTGCAGACGTGGCCGAGGCTGCGTCTGTACGCCTTTCCCCCTCTGGCGTTGCTACCAAGAGTCCTGGAGAGAGTACGCCGGGACGGGGTTCGTCTGTTGCTAATAGCCCCGTTCTGGCCGGGCCGAGTATGGCTTTCGGGCATTGTGTCCCTTCTAGAGGGTTCCCCGTGGGAGATTCCCATCAGGAGGGACCTTCTCTCCCAGGCGTCGGGGTCGATTCTGCACCCGAGGCCGGAGTTATGGAAACTGTGGGCCTGGCCCCTGAGGGGGATCAGTTCACAGACTCAGGTCTCTCTGCCGAGGTAGTGGAGACCATGTTGCACTCCAGAGCTCCTTCTACGAGGAGGCTGTATGCCCTTAAATGGAGAGTCTTTGTTGCATGGTGTTCCAACCATTCTCTAAATCCAGTTAACTGCCAAGTCAACTCAGTGCTGGATTTCCTACAAGAGAAGTTCTCTTCGGGTTTATCCCCTTCCACCTTGAAGGTTTATGTGTCGGCAATATCTGCCTATCACGTTCATCTGGATAGTGCATCGGTGGGGAGACACCCATGGGTTACTCGCTTCCTTCGTGGTACTCTGAGGCTAAGGCCTGCGGCACGCTCGAGGGTGCCGACCTGGGATCTGGCCTTGGTGCTAGAAGGTCTAGCATTGGCCCCCTTTGAGCCGATCGAGGAGGTGCCAGAGAAATTTCTATCACTAAAAACTGTATTTCTCTTGGCTATTTCTTCTCTAAAGAGAGTAGGGGATTTGCAAGCATTGTCTGTTGCCCCTTCCTGTCTTGAGTTTGCGCCAGGGATGGTGAAAGTATTCTTGTTTCCAAAAGAAGGATATGTCCCCAAAGTTCCCACGAACGTGGCAGGTCCTATCATGCTGCAGGCCTTCTCTCCGCCTCCCTTTCAGAATTCAGACCAGGAGAAATTAAATCTGCTCTGCCCAGTGAGGGCACTAGATGCTTATGTCCACAGAGCTGCCCTGTGGCGAAAATCTGAGCAACTGTTCGTCTGTTTCGGGTCTCCAAATAAGGGGAAACCCGCATCTAAGCAAACGCTAAGCAAGTGGATAGTCGAGGCTATTTCACTCGCATATGAGTCGGCCGGCCAACCTTCACCACTAAAGGTCCGAGCCCATTCTACTCGGAGTATGGCTGCCTCTTTGGCTCTTCTGTCAGGAGTCTCCCTGCAGGAGGTCTGTGATGCGGCAGGGTGGTCCTCTCCGCACACTTTTGTGAGGTTTTACAACCTAGATGTAGCTTCTACTCCAGGTTCTCGGGTGCTTATAGCTTAAATGTGCGCTACGACTTCACATGTACGGGCACTTGAGAATTATGGCGACGTGGGTATTGAGTTCCCGCAGCGCTTGACGCAGCGCGAGTTCCCTTGAAAGGGAACGTCTCAGGTTACGTATGTAACCATGGTTCCCTGAGAGGGAACGAGACGCTGCGTCGCTTTGCCATACTCCCGGCATGCCCGTGACCGACTTGTTCGACTTTTTCAGAAGCTGACATTGTTTGGTTCAGGGGTGCTTTATAGTTTCCTGGTCGCTGACGTCACCCGCCTATGACGTCCTGTCACGCCATTGGACTGATTTTACGAGTGCTTCATGACGCAAACGCAGGGGCGTTCCCGCAGCGCTTGACGCAGCGTCTCGTTCCCTCTCAGGGAACCATGGTTACATACGTAACCTGAGACGGTTTTATATAAAACACACACAGACACACACACACACACACACACAAATGTAAATACAGCATATATATATATATATATATATATTATATATATATATATATATATATATATATATATATATATATATATATATATATATATATATATATATATATATATATATATATATACACTGATCAGGCATAACATTATGACCTACCTAATATTGTGTTGATCCTCCTTTTGCTGCCAAAAAAAGCCCTGACCTGTCGAGACATGGACTCCACTAGACCTCTGAAGGTGTGTTGTGGTATCTGGCACCAAGATGTTAGCAGCAGATCCTTTAAGTCCTGTAAGTTGCGAGGTGGGGACTCCAAGCCATGGATCAGTCTTGTTTGTTCAGCACATTCCACAGATACTGATTGGACTGAGATCTGGAGTCAACACCTCAAACTTATTGTTGTGCTCCTCAAAACCTTCCTGAATCATTTTTGCTTTGTGGCAGGGCACATTATCCTGCTGAAAGAGCCCACAGCCACCAGGGAATACTGTTTCCATGAAAGGGTGTATATGGTCTGCAACAATGCTTAGGTAGGTGGTACGTGTCAAAGTAACATCCACATGAATGGCAGGACCCAATGTTTCCCAGCAGAACATTGCCCAAAGCATCACACTGCCTCCGCCGGCTTACCTTCTTTCCATAGTGCATCCTGGTGCCATGTGTTCCCCAGGTAAGCAACGCACACACACCCGGCCATCCATGTGATAAGGAAAACATGATTCATCAGACCAGGCCACCTTCTTCCATTGCTCCGTGGTCCAGTTCTGAATCTCAGGTGCCCACTGTTGGCGCTTTCAGTGGTGGGCAGGGGTCAGCATGGGAACCCTGACTGGTCTGCGGCTATGCAGCCCCATTCGCAACAAACTGTGACGCACTGTGTATTCTGACACCTTTCTATCAGCAGCATTAACTTCTTAAGCAATTTGAGCTACAGTAGCTCGTCTGTTTGAGCGGACCACGCGGGCCAGCCTTCGCTCCCAACGTGTATCAATGAGCCTTGACCGCCCATGAACCTGTCGCCGGTTCACCACTGTTCCTTCCTTGGACCACTTTTGATAGATACTGACCACTGCAGACCGGGAACATCCCACAAGAGCTGCAGTTTTGGAGATGCTCTGACCCAGTCGTCTAGTCATCACAGTTTGGCCCTTGTGAATCTCACTCAAATCCTTACGCTTTCCTATTTTTCCTGCTTCTAACACATCAACTTTGAAAAAATGTTCACTTGCTGCCTAATATATCCCACCCACTAACAGGTGCCGTGATAAAGAGATAATCAGTGTTATCCACTTCACCTGTTATAACTCATAATGTTATGCCTGATCGGTGTGTGTGTGTATATATATATATATATATATATATATATATAGTATAGTATACTTTGATATATATTTATACTTTTGTCCACCAAATTAAAGTCAATGTGACATAACAGAAAATGTAAAAATGCATGTGTTGTTCAAGTTAAAAAATATATAAAATGTATGAAATTAATTTAAAATGTATTTATTTATTTCCTCTAAAAAGTGTTAAATATGAACTGTCGTAAATTGTTTTACAACTATTTTTAAACTTTTTTAAAAAACTATTGTGGACAGTATGATTTGTAATCTTTCAAGGAATGTTTACATAGTACATTTTGCAATTAATTACAAAGGAATGACAAGTAACTTTTGAAGAAGAAAGACTGAAATAGCATTTTCTTTTATAAATGTTATATTCTTCTTGCCCTCTCTTTGTGTCATTAACTGTATTGCTTAACATTTTGTTGGACAACACTGATGAATAGGGCGAATCGGAGATGGCATTGGCCGATTTGGTCCTCCCTTCCCTCCCCTCATCAAGTTTCATGGGGGACGGGGAGTTCCCTCGGCTGCTCAAACCCTTACTGTGCCCCTTTCCAAATGAACAGGCGATCATAGTCTTAGTTTGTTGCCTGGGGTGACAGAATTGGCCACTATTAAACAAACCGGCCTCACTAATTAGGGGTGGATGGGTTTAGTTTGGCATCTACACTCTCTTTGTAACTCACAACCTCTCACACACATACACAAACGCATGTACGTGCCCCAAGCACATGCACGTCCTCATAAACCCATGTATGCACACGGAGCTTAGTTAGGCAACTGGACTGCTGTGTTGCACCACATGAGAAGGTGTGTGAGAGAGAGATGTGCGTGTGTAAAGCCAGGGAAGAAAGATTGAGTGAGAGAACTTGCGTGTGCCCTCTCTCCCTCAGTCCGTGCCACCCCAGGGTGGGAATGCTAAGACAGACAGGCGGTTTATTTTTGGGTCAGTGACAGTGTGTCAATGGCTGCAGATGCATCGCAAAGGAAGGCTCTGAGATACCAGCAGACCGTGGTCAGTCACCATCTCTGTCTCTGCTCTCTCTCTTTCTCTCTCCCTCACCCTTTCTTCTTTCTGGTTACTCTTTAGACAGTTGTGAATTGCTGTTCTTCGTCATTTGAAATCGTATGATCTCAAAGATGTTGCACAATCTCTGCATGACTTGTATATTTCTATCAGTATGACTGAGTCGCTGTTCTGCTGCAGAACTTGCGGGAAAGTGCAGCTGTTTACTGTCTCTGTAGTCTGTACTAACTTTTTTGTTCTTTGAATAAGTTTGCAGTGTATCTTTTTCTTTAAGACAAAAAACCCAGTGTAACTTTAAATTGGAGGTTAAATAGAAATGAGTGATTCTTCAATTTTGGAAATTTTCTGTCAACCAGAATGACTCTGCCTTTTATATTCTATGTTTAAAGTATATGTTATAATATTTTAACTTTTAATATTTTAACTTGCATCTATTGTGAAATATTATTACATTTTAAAATAAATGTTTTCTAGTTTAATATATTTTAAAATGTAATTTATTCCTGTGATGGCAAAGCTGAATTTTCAGCATCATTACTCCAGTCTTCAGTGTCACATGATCCTTCAGAGATCACTCTAATCTGATTTGCTGCTCGAGAAACATTTCTTATTATCAATGTTGTAAACAGTTGTCCATAATGTTACTCTGAGTGTTTGGCATGGTAATGGATATGACAATGTTGATATGTTTATACATAGCAGAATAGATCTGCTAAGCTGCTGCTATTGTTGGTTTTTGCTACTGCCAATACATACACAGCACGCTGCTGTGAGCAAGACAGACATGCTGCTGCTGAACAAAATGACATATATGACTTACCCGTAGCAGATCTATACAGCTGAGGAAAGTGGAGGTTTTCTGAAAGTGCGCTGCAAATGCTGACCAGGTTTGAGCAGCGAGCTCATTGGCTCTGATACAGCAGGAACCATCTAGCTGTGCCCTATAGAGAATGGCTGCGTCCACAACCTGGAAAATGCTGCCTTCGGAGGACACATTTCAAGGCAGGAAGGCACCAAGGCACGTCCGAATCTAATGTTAGCTTCACTTCCTGTCTCCTGAGATACCTTCATCTGATTGATTTTTGAAGGCAGCATATTTGTATCCTTCGCTGCCTTTGATATCCCACAATCCTGTGCTTTCCATTCTGTGACAGTTGAGCTTGAAAAAAAAGATGGCGTTCGAAAGTTGTGTTTGCTGGTCAGTTTGTGTGTAAATGTACATTTTCTACTTCTGATGTCATTTCTAGAGAGAAATGACTAATGTAGTAATTAAATATTTGTTTAGTTCTCACCAGAGCTCTCTCTATTTTGCTGTAGATCATTAAACAGTTACACTGCCTAATAAGTCTGTCCGAAATTAGTTTTGTGAGGTGCCTTCATGCACAAACGCTGCCTTACAAGCCATCGTCTGATAAGGCAGCGAGGCAACGAGTCAGCTGCCTAGGTTTTCGGATGCAGCCAATGACTTGATTGCAAGCAGATTGAGTTAAGGACTTATCAGCCTGCGCCATCTAGAGTTTCATGACAGAACTTTGTATTTGTGTTGCCATGATCCTTTTTTTTTTTTTTTTGGAACTCTTTGATTAATAGGAAATTCAAAAGAACAATATTTATTTGAAATAGAAATCCTTTGTGTAAATGTCTTTACTGTCACTTTTGATTAATTTAATGCATCTTTCCTGGATAAATATGTTAATTTCTTTTTTTTTTTTTATCTTAATGACCCAAAACTTTTGAATGGTAGTGTAAGTGGAAACCCAATCGCAAATTATAAATGTTTTCCATAAAGGGATAGTTCACCCAAAAATGAAAATTAGCCCATGATTTACTCGCCCTCAAGTCATCTTAGGTGAATGTGACATTCTTCTTTCAGACGAATACAATCGGAGGTATATTAAAAAATGTCCTGGCTCTTCCAAGCTTTATAATGGCAGTAAATGGCTGTTTCAGTTTTGAAGTCCATAAAACATGTTGAACAATGAAACAATTCAGATTACTTCAAATGTGTCAGTTCTGTGAGCTCAAAAGAAAAATTAAGTTCTAAATATTCAAAAAAGTTCATTTGATTGAACTATTTTGTTTAATTTGAGTTGGCTCTACTCAAACCAATTATTTTGAGCATTAGGGTTTACAGTGTTGGTTAGAGTGTAATATAAACAAGGTAGTATTGCTTTCTTATGTAAGCAGCTGAGGTCCTCTTTTGTGAGTCACTGTGTCACTGTGATTTACTGAGCAGTATGTAACATTGATTGAATGAGTTAGAGAAAGCGTGTGTAAATGTTCAATCAATAAGCATATTTTGGGTTATGGGTCACCTAGAGTGTATTTCACACTGACAATAATTTACAGGGACAAAAAAAATTTAAGTTGTTCAACCTAATGTAAATGAGCAGAGATTATGCAGCGACAACCAGTGGGAGTGTAGACTTTGATCACATGATATAGTTGGATACTACGATAGAAATAACTGCTGTATCAACCAACATCACAGAAACTTCTCAAGCTGTTTATTCGTAGTCAGTGCAAACAGGGCTTTAGCTGTTAAAAAAACACTCGTATTTGCAGTGATACGTTATTTCTGGTTGTATTTTTTGATTTGCTGTTAAATTGTCAACCTGAATCTCAATCATTTGTTTCCAGCATTTTTTTAGTATTTATTAATATTTTAATTAGATTTCTTTTTTTAAGTTTTAGTCATTTTAATTTCTGTTTAGATTTTATTTATTTTTATTTCTGTTTTGGTTTTAGTACTTCACCTTTAAACTTATGCATTTCAGTTAGATGCCAAGGCTATGGAAGCCTGTTTCCACAGAATAAAACATTTTAAAAGATAATTGCGAGTTTACATCTCACAATTCTGACTTTTTTTCTCAGAATTGCTAGATATAAACTCGCAATTGCGAATTATAAAATCACAATTGCATGTTATAAAGTCAGAATTTTATATCACGCAAATCGGACTTTATAACTCGCAATAACTGTATAACTCGTGCATTTTAAATGCTCTTAACGTCAAATATTTGAGTAAGTTAATTCATACATTTAAATTTAAAACTTAAATATTTTTAGTAGAAGCTAGATGTAAACTCGCAATTGAGAGGGAAAAAAGTCAGAATTGTGAGATAGAAAGTCGTAAATACCTTTTTTATTTTTTATTATGTGGCGGAAACAAGCTTTCATACAATGCAACATTTTTCATCTCATATTTTTCATTTTATTTTATTCCAATTTCTGGAAATTATTTTTAATAGTTTTAATTTTAGTTAAAAATAAAAACACTTTCATTCATGTGGTCATTCTTTTTTTCCTATTTTATTTTACATTGTATTGTTGAAGTAAACATTTAACAAAGTTACTGAATGAAAGAACCTCAACCGAATGGCCAGGCATATTGGGATATGGTGACAAGTGTGGTCATCACAGCATGGGAAGAACATCTATTTTAGAAGACCTTCAACAGAATTACAAATGACTTTACATAACATCACGTGACGACACCATGACAATTGCCTCAATAGTCTTCCCATACAGCCATCAACATGACCTAAAGCACAGCAGCATGCCATCAAACACCCCTTCAAACACGCTTTAGCTTGAGCACATTAGCACTTTTCTGATAGGAATTACTGATTTGTGGATGCGTTCTTAGAATTTGTATTAAAAGGATACAATCTTTGATAGTGATTTACATACATGAATGTATGAGCTGCACATTTGCTGTCAGCGCTCCAGTGCATTACAGTGTTGTCTGATCATTGGTTTCAAACTTTTCCTTGGGAGTCCTTGAGAGACAGATGAACAAATTGGAAGAAAGAAAGATCCACACAGAGGTGTGTGGGGAAGTGTGACTGTGATCATTGGGTCACACCAAAGCTATTATTAACCCACCGGCTAGTATTACAGGCCCTGGGTAGAAAGGGGGTAGTTCCAATCTATGGCAGACAGTGGGTCAGCTGGGGGTGTAGAAGGCCATAGGTGTAGAAGCAGACTTGGAAGGAGGGGTGAAATATGGAGAAAGCAAGGGATTACATGTACTGTGGGAACGGGTGAAAGTAACTGGATAGATGCATGGAATGGGAGTAAGAGAGATATGTTATGAGGAAGAGAGATACATGACAAACATATCTACATGCCCTTACAAAAAATAAATAGGCTAGGCTATACTTCAAGTTCATTTTATTAAGTATATTTAATAAAGTTTAAGTATATTTTTAAGGATATTTTATGTAGTAAGTATAGGGGAGAGCAGGGCACAACCTAACGCTTTTAGACTTTCTCAGTTTGTGTAAATCCACTTGGGGTTCAGAGTATTTATTTTTCCCACATTAATTTCTCACGTCTAGTACAATTATGTGGTTTTGTTTCATTAATACAGTGTTTATTTTTTTCTTGATTTACCCCAAAAGAATGGAAGTGAAATGTGACATGCCCCATAGGTGGGGTAAATTGTAACATGGGAGGGGCACATTGTAACATGACCAAATGACAGCTTAAAATGTTACCGGATATAATAAAAATAATTATCCAAGACAAACTAAAATATTTTGTCAATAAAATACAATTATTAACTTAATAAAATAATGGTATTTTTTAATTAAAAAATATAAAATTTTTTGAGTTGGACAAACACATCACTACATACAGCTATACAGCATAGTTAAAAACATAATAATGAATAATTTCTGAATATTGACTCTGTCATTAGTCAACCTTTTCTCATGGTTTATCAAAAATAATGTATAAAAGTATAGAATATAATGGCATATTTCTAATAGGGGCTCATTGTAACAGTTACAACACACCCCATATGCGTAACTGGGATTTAAACCCAGCTCGTGTCTTCTGCTGTTAGATCAGCATTAAAGAACGATCTCAACTGTTAAATAACAGATTTAAGATTAAAATATCAGACTTGTCTTATTTTAAATAAACACAAAAAACAGATTAATAAACTTAAGAAATGTACTTTTGCTATGGTTAAATGAATGTTCAGTAATTCTGGCGAAATTTTTTCTCTAAAAAATGTTGATATGGCAACTAGTGAATACACCAAGTTTGTCATCCTGGCATGTGTGAAAAGTTTTAAACCATGCGTGTTACAACTAACCCTGCTTTAGGTTGTGCCCCGCTCTCCCCTACTAATATCTGTCACACGGTGCTTGCAGGCCAACAGGCAAAGACACATTAATAAAGTTCTAATTTAAGTTTAACATCAAGTAACCTCAAAGGCTGGTAAACAGGAATTAGCAACACAACTTAATGTGAACGAGACCAAACGGAATGAACGTGAGGGCAGAACTTATATAGCAAACACAAACAAGACTAATTAATGAAACACAGCTGAACAGAACAAACTCATAATGACGTGACCATGGTAACAAAGGAGTGGCGGAAAAATCAAACAAAGGAAGACATGTGACTAATGAAAACAAACTGAATGTCCATGAAAACTAAACATAACTGTGACAATATATATGTACTAGAAGTATACTTCTTATAAGTGTACTGTTTCAATACTACTTGGGACTGAATTTGCCCACTTTTTTAATGTATAAAAGTATACTTAGTAACAGTAGTAGTTTTTCATTTGCACAGGAAAAAACTAGTTGGCTAAATCTTACGATTTATAAATCGAGGGAATGAATTAGTAAATTGTGCAAATGGTTTAGCCTACTAGTTCCCTTTCGAGGGAACTTGCACTGCGTTTGAACAATACTTTGGGGACACTCCCTTAGCGTTGTGCGTCTGAAGCATGAATGAAACTAAGACCTATCTTGATTGGTACTACGTCATGATGCAGTATGTGACGGCATACCCAGAAGTATAAAGGGACGCCGGTTCACAACAGCGCTAGCTTTTTCGCTCTTCAGCAATTGCGCCGTGTGTGTGTGACTGTGTTTCTAGTTCAGTAAAGTAAAAACAGTTTGAAAAAAACTGTGAATAATGACTAGTGAGCAGTTCAAGAAATGTGTGCACCCCTGCCCTCGCTACATCACGGGTGGGGACACGGATTTAATGTGTGTGCTTTCCACGCTCCTGTAAGTGATGGGCCTCTGGGAAGGCACCCTTTAGTCGTACGTTTCCTCCATGGTACTTGGAGGATGAGGCCTGCGACTCGCTCCAGGGTTCCAAGATGGGATCTGGCAGTGGTTCTCGAGGGACTGACTTTGGACCTCTTGAAACTGCTCGAGTCTGTGACAGATCGAGTTCTGTCACTAAAGGTGGCACTGCTATCACTTCTCTGAGGAGAGTGGGGGACCTTCAGGCCTTGGTGATTACGCCAACTTGCCTAGAGTTTGCCCCTGGCGGAGTTAAAGCCATTCTTCATCCGAGGCCAGGCTATGTGCCCAAAGTGCCATCAAATGTGGCACGGCCGATGGTCCTGCGGGCGTTTCATCCTCCACCTAATGTGTCGGGTGAAGAGGGGAGACTTCATCTTCTCTGCCAGAGCACTGCAAATTTATCTGCGGAAGTCTTCACAGTGGAGAAGGTTGGACCAACTGTAAGCGTGCTTCGGGTCTCCTAAGAAGGGTCTGCGCCGCGTCCAAGCAGACGGTCAGCAATTGGATCGTTCAGGTGATTGCCTTGGTAATCACTTATAGTTTACTATTTTGTAAAAATGCTACTAGTGCTACTAGTTTGTACTTTAGGTATGCTACTCTGTTCCTATTTAGGTATTAATTTTGTATACTTGAAATATACCTTTGACTGTATTTTAACTCTTTCCATAAAAAAATATTTTATTTTAGCTTCATGCATCATTTTTATCAACACTTTTTTAATTAAAAAAAGCAATATTTTAAACAAAAAGCTGAGAAAATCGCATTTTTGTGAAAGACTACATCCAAATTGGATTTCTTGTTTTTAGTTTAAAAGATACTAATAGCACACTTGAATAAACTTCTTTTTCGTAAGGGTGGGCCCATTCCAAAGTTGAAAGTGAGCAATTTAATTCAATAAAACTGCAAATAGTAAGACATAGAGACACAAGTTTAATATTCTGAAAAAGAATAAACCACAGAGGAATGGTTTTAATCCATATATATTATAATTCTAAAGTCACAAATGAGATCTCTTTAATCTCTCAGCTGTCTCTCTTAGATCAGTAAGGTTAAATGGAAAGCAAATGGACTGTGTGTGTACAGGTTTATATTACATTGTGGGGACCAAATGTTCCTACAAGAATAGTAAAACCTGAGATCACCTACACTGTGGGGATCAGCCTGCGGCCCCCACAAGGGAAATGGATTAATAATCATGGTGGGTTTTTTTTTTTTTGAAAATGTAAAAATGCAGAAAGTTTTCTGTGATAGTTCTGTGATAGTGTTAGGGGATATAATATACAGTTTATACAGTATAAAAACCATGGAGAGTCCCCACAAAGATAGCAAAACCGTGTGTGTGTGTGTGTGTGTGTGTGTGTGTGTGTGTGTGTGTGTGTGTGTGTGTGTGTGTGTGTGTGTGTGTGTGTGTGTGTGTGTGTGTGTGTGGGTGGGTGTGGGTGTGGGTGTGGGTGTGGGTGTGGGTGTGGGTGTGGGTGTGGGTGTGTGTGTGTGTGGGTGTGTGTGTATGATACAAGTAAACCCTACGTTATGGTTTGTGTCCCCACAAAGATGCCAATTTCTGAAATCCTTGTCCTCTTGGGGAAATTTTTTGGTCCCCATGAGGAAAACAGCTGAAAATGTAACAATGTAAAACAACGTTTTCTGTGATGGGTTGGTTTATGGGTAGGGCTGGTGTAGGGGGATAGAATATAAAGTTTGTACAGAATAAAAATCATTGTGTCTATGGAAAATCCCCATAAAACATGAAAACACAACGAATTTGTGTGTGCGTGCATACGTGCGTGCGTGCGTGTGTGTGCGCGTGTTAAAAGGCATATAAAAATACAAGTTTGTGGTACTTAAGATTTTTTTCTCTTACCAAGGCATGTATTTATTTAATTAAAAGTGCCCCTATTATGCTTTTTTCAGATATTACCTGTCATGTAGTGTGTAATATAGTTGTTTGTGAATGTAAAAGGTCTACACAATTAAAAAAAAAACTTAAGTGCACAATAAATGTTACACTGTAGTTGTATCTGTCGCCTGGAAAAGTTTGGTTTATGTTGTTGAGGACACTGTTTTCGCTTCCAAAGGATGAGGACTCCTCAAATCATATGGTAAAACCAATGCCATCATTACTGTTCGGATCACTGTATATACAAGTGATGAGGAAACCTCTGGAGCTGAAATTACATTGTAAGCGGTAAAAAAAGACAATGGCAAAAGAAGTTCTGCATTGCTGGCCAGAAAGTGTCCCATTTTTAGTTTCTTTGGGCTGACAAAACATAGATGACAAGTTCTACATGTTTATCACCTTCGTTAGATGACTGAATTTTTAAACACTTAGCATCGCATCTAACTTTCATTATTTGCTTCATTACATTTCTAAAATGAGATTCATTCATTAGAAGTATAAGATTTAGCATGTGTAAAAACTATATGTGCTGCTGTCAGCAAAGACATAGTTCTGTTGCATTAAAATCACTGCATATGAGACCTTGCATAAGCATTTTTTAATAAACTGCTAAAACAGCCACAGACATTTCTTAACTTGCTCATGAACATTTCTGTCAGATTGCTTGTTTACATCTTCCTTACTGTTACAGTTTTTTTTATTCGCTTTGGTACTATTTTCACAAGTAAGGTGTACATTTTCAAAACTCTTGGTACAAAAATCCAAACTGCTCACACTTGTAACACAGCCAGTCATTCTTTCAAAACCTGATCTCATGCTTTCATTCAGTTGCACATATTTTCAGTCCACATAATCATTGTTTCAAACACAAGATTATTATAATATGTGATGAGAACATTTGGTTTAATCACCAAAACACAACAATATTATCTTCTTTCAGTTTAGTACTTTAAACAATCAGTTTATCCAACAGCAAACAATGCAAGATACACATTTCAAATCTCCCTCGTTGCTGAATTATCTACAGTAACAGGCTACATATGCCTCATTAGAAAATACACTTACATTACCTAACTTATGTCATTGAACCCATGATGTTTGTAATAGTATTCAGTGTGTTGTCTGGTGTGATAAAGTTATGACACTGTCATGAGGTTCTGTGCTATATCAGAGTTTGCTGCCAATACATGTTCTCACTGTATATGACTGAATCTACTGTATAGTTGAGCTTTATAAGGGTTACAGTTACAGTAATGTGACAGTCTCTACCATGGTAATCGGTTTACAGTATCACATGGCATATACATACTGTAATGTAAAATGCTATATTTGATGCCATCTGTCTCCCTTCTTCTGATTTCTGATCAGTCTGATGTTACACCGTCATTGACTATTTCCACTCCCTTACACTCTATTCTGCTCTATTCACAAATTGCAAATATTTCTGTCCCACCTATCCCCCCTCCCACACACACACATACTCCATAGACTCTCCATAGACATTATGATTTTTATACTGTACAAACTCTATATTCTCTCCCCTTACACTAAACCTACCTGTCACAGAAACATTTCTGCATTTTTTTAAATTTTTAAAAACTCATTCTGTATGATTTATAAGCTTGACCAAAAAATGTCCCTGCAAGGGATATTACTGTAGGATATTGCCATCTTTATGGGGACATTTTGTCCCCATAATGTAGAATTTACCACACACACCTTATAATCTAAGATAAATCACGTATAATGTAAAAATAATTAATGTTATATGGTTATCCATTTCGGAAATTGCAAACAAATTAGAAACTGTCTATATACTCAATATCTATAGAAATCTATTGGTGTACCAAATGATTGATTGATTAACCATTAAGGTCAGTTGGATTATATTATAGACAAATGTATTAAACTGAACAAGAAAAGATGCGAATCAAAAGTTTGATAGTAAGAGCTTTATGAAAGGCAGTTACTGTGAATGAAACATTTATAAAGATGAAACACTTATATTGTGTGGTGAAAAGGTTACTTTGTGGTTTTGTGTATTGTATTCACACAATTGAAAATATGCTGAAATGTTTGAAAAAAGTGCCCTTTTGATGATCTGTTGTGATATTAGCACTATGAGTTTTGAAAATGTACACCTTGCTTTTGAAAATAGTACCAAAGCGAATAAAAAAAACTGTAATAACGTTTATAAGCCGTAAGTTGACATTACAAGTTAAATTTCATTGCATACAAGTTGGAGTTGGCCAAGCTGTTGATGTAAAGTAAAGTAAGTAAGAGTTTTTTTTCAAACTAGGTTAATAGCTTGTACATAAATAAATCGTGACACCATTCTCACAGGCACACAGGTTTGGCCTATACATCATATCCCGATCCAGATAATAGATTTATGAGAGGTGTGTGTGTGTGTGTGTGTGTGTGTGTGTGTGTGTGTGTGTGTGTGTGTGTGTGTGTGTGTGTGTGTGTGTGTGTGTGTGTGTGTGTGTGTGTGTGTGTGTGTGTGTGTGTGTGTGTGTGTGTGTGTGTGTGTGTGTGTGTGTGTGTGTGTGTGTGTGTGTGTGTGTGTGTGTGTGTGTGTGTGTGTGTGTGTGTGTGTGTGTGTGTGTGTGTGTGTGTGTGTGTGTGTGTGTGTGTGTGTGTGTGTGTGTGTGTGTGTGTGTGTGTGTGTGTGTTTATAAAAAGTTGGGGGAATGAAGACACGGGAAATGTGTTTTCCAGGTGTCTGGATCTTATCCAGATAGATATAAATCTAAATGTTGACTACTGTTCTTCCGCCAGTGGACTTACTCGAAGCATGTCCAGAAGATTTTCCTCCATTTTTGGACTCCCTCTCGATATTAAAAGCACATACAAATCGTTCTCAAATGTACTTTGGACAAATTTGAAAGGATAACAGTGGTTTGTCTTACGCATCTGCAATGAAGAGGTTATGTGTTGTAAAGGGAAATAATCTGACCTGGTAAATGTAAGCCAGTTTTATTTATATCATTGAGATACTGTTAAAGTTTTTATAATTTATTTTTTATTTTTAGTTTAGTTTTAGTATTTCATTTGTTTTGCCATATATATATATATATATATATATATATATATATATATATATATATATATATATATATATATATATATATATATATATATATATATATATATATTTATTTGCATCTGACGCTATATATCACGCTCCTGGCGCCATGCGGGTATATATATGGAAGCGGATGCATCGCTTATTTGCCCTTTCGCTTCGGAGCCAAGTGGTTCATGTGTTCTGCTCTGTTTCAAACATGTCTACTGTTCTTTTTGGGAAGGTGTGACACGTCTTTTTCAAGATGACATTCCACCCGTGTGTTTCTGGATGCAGTCACTACCTGGCGCCGGTTGATGGTTACGTGGTGGTCACAGTTCTGGGGTCTCATTTATAAAGCGTGCGTACGCACAAAACGGGGCTGGAAACGTACGTACGCCAGTTCCCACGCAAAGGTTGTGATCTATAAAAAACAAACTTGACGGGAGAATGTGCGCACCTTTAAGCAAACTTTGAGCCGTGCGTACGCACATACTGGAGACAAAGGGAATTGGCAACACAGATGGTGAGGTCGTGAACTGAAGTTATATTGTAGAAAATAAATGTGAGAAGAACGATTATAAGAATTAATGACATTTAATTTTCACTCCATTTCATTCGTTATATACACATTATCATTAGCATTTTCTTGTGGTGCCCCCCTGAGCACTTGGTGCCCTACGCGCAGCGCGTAATTACCCGGTTTGAATAGGTCCAACAGCTTACTTTAGCCTACAACCACAGCTGCACGGACACGGAGTGTAAAGACATCTTCAAAAAATTATGAAAAATACCACTGTATTTGAAGGATACAACTTTCAGACGCTCTGAGTCAGACGATTGTATTTACGCTGCAATAAATAAGTAGGCCTATCTGTCTAAATTAAAATAGCCTAAACATCCTATATGTTCACATTATCAGCAAAACTGCATAAATTTGAGTTGAAGGGTTTAAAATGAACAAAATATTTTAAATTAAAATAACATTTTGCCTGTGGAAATTAATGAATAAACTTTATTTTTTTAAAAAAATATCTGGGAAGTATTTTATACAATTTTGTTGTTATGGATATTTTGATATATTTATTCTAAAACATAAAAAATATATTGGATGATTGTCAGCAATGTACTGTGTAAGGCACAAATGGCATTTATAGTCTGTAGCTAATATTTTTCTATGTCTTGTACCTTTGACAGTGTTAAACATGGAATCACGTGGATGGTAATGTGCATGCAAATGAGGTTATGCATAGTACAACTAGGCTTTGTAAGCTCCTTATATGGTGATTTCAGGGAGGAGATAGGGTGGAGATGCACGTAGGCACAATCTTCTGCTGACTGTGATTTATAAAGGGATTTTTGCGCAGGTTCTGATGTACACATGGTTTTATAAATCTGAATTTTTTTGTGCGTACGCAAAATCTATCTTTAGTGCGTACGTACACTTTTAGTAAGGTTTATACGCAAAGTTTTATTAATGAGACCCCTGGTCTACTTCGGCTAATAGCATGGGTGATCTGAGGATTACAGTGACGGCTTCCCCGACAAGCCAACATCCTCGGGCCCCTCACTCCTCTTGCACACTGCAGCCTTTGGAGCTTCCGGAGGAGCATGCTGAATCCTGTCGTGGGGTGCTAGTCGTTTCCTTCGGGGCTCTGCCGGACGACCGGATGACTTTGGCTGCATTGGAGGGTGAGCTAGAGTCTTCCGGGGATGAATTGGCTGCGCTGATTGTAGCAACAATGGCGTGTTGGTAGGAATCCCAATTCGTCGGCCAGGAGTGACCGACTGAAAGGGAACGTCTCGGTTACATATGTAACCCTTGTTCCCTGAAGGAGGGAACAGAGATACCATGTCCTGTCACCATGGTTGCTGTACCACCCCTGGGTGGCCGGTCATCGCTCGGCTCCTCAGCGAAAACATATGCGATGCATCCGCTTCTGTATTTATGCCTGCATGACGGGGTGGAGCGTCAGATGCAAATATTGCATGCCAATGTGCATTGGCTCATTTAGTTACACTTGAAGTGGATTGGTCTCTCAAGCGAGATGCCAATTCATTGGGTGACGTCTCCATTCCCTCCTTCAGGGAACGAAAATGTGAGATGGTGGTCCAGTGGGTTTAACCATGGAACTGATACACAGAAGGTTGCTGGTTCAATCCCAGCGGTCACCACCAGTGTGTCCTTGAGCAAGGCACTTTACTCCATGTTGCTCCAGGGGGATTGTCCCTGTAATAAGGGCACTGTAAGTCGCTTTGGATAAAAGCGTCTGCCAAATGCATAAATGTAAATGTAACGAGGGTTACATATGTAACCAAGACATTTAGTTAAAGGAAAGGAATAGTTCAGCCAAACCTACCTAACAGTTGATGGACCCAATTGACTTCCATAGTATGGGGAAAAAAATAAATACTACAGAAGTCAATGGGGCCCATCAACTGTTTGGTTACTGATATTCTTCAAAATATCTTCATTTGTCTTTAGCAGAATCAAGAAATTCATACAGGTTTGGAACCTGAGGGTGAGTAAATGATGACAGAATTTTTATTTTTGGGTGAACTATCCCTTTAACTATATTAACCATGCTAAAAGCTTATAGATCCAAACCTTACAAGGTGTAGTATGTGCTATCAATATAGTCCCACTTTAGTTTGATCCAGGGGGATTATCCGTGTAAGTTACTTTGGATAAATGTGTCTGCTATTTATCCACTGATCTCTTGGGTAACAAAACCTGTTATTTCTTCTGTGATCAGCTATATGGAGAGTACAGAGAGCACCCTGGTGGGTCCCAGCGGAGAGAGGCCACTCGCCTTCTGATGGAGAGACAGCGAAAAAAGCATGGACATCATCACCATGGACATCACTACCATGGGCATCATCACCATGGGCACCACCATCACAGTCACCATGGGCGGAGTCACGGCCGAAGTCGCCATCACAGCCACCATCACCTGGAGATAGGGAGCATTCATGACAGAGAGGAGGAGGAGCAGGGCCACACCTCCTCATTCAAGAAACGGCGCTCCTACTCCAAGTGCAGAGGTCAATAATAATAAGCCTTGCAAAAGCAGATATGAAAAATATGTTTGAGGTTTGGAATCTGATTGTAATGTTTTCCCAGACTGCGTGGCTCGAGTACAGAAGTTCCTTGTCTCTAAATTGGGAGAAGACTGGATCTTTCTGGTGTTGTTGGGTATTACCATGGCATTAGTCAGCTGGACCATGGATTATGCTAGTGCCAAGAGTCTACAAGGTACTACACTACCCAGAATTCCTCACCTACCGCCTCCTTCTCGATAGACCCTTTTCACATTTCCGGGTTTCTCAGAGCGGAAGTCGTCATAGTTGGGTCAAATATTATAGCTGTGAATGAGAGAATACATAAAAAAAAATAGTGTGCCCATTTGCTCACATAGCAAAAGAAAAACGCCACTATAGGGATTTCACTACTTAAAAAAAAAACTCTACAAACTCTACTTTTCACTTTTCAAAATAGAGTGAGATTGATAACGGCAGTGAAAAGAGAGAAATATGTTAATTTTTATCATCACTCCCATAGACGCTATTACTAAACACCCTCACAGCAGCGTTAACTTTTTTATTGTAATTTGATGCAAAAGTAATAGAATACAAAGTATTAGTGTTATAAATGTAAAAAAAAATATTTTTTATGAAAATACAAAAAAACGTTGCAGGATTTACGATATTGATGACCGTTAAAACGCGTCATCACAGTCTGTGAAAAGGTTCTATTACCTTATTCTTTTGTGGATGAATTATTATATTTATTTCTGTCTTTTATTCCAAGGTTTTTGAAACTGGAGTTCTATCACTTGCAAAAAAATATGTTTAGCAATATATATTATAATATATTTAGCACATAATTGTAATGTAATATTTTACATATTAATATTTATTTATTATTTCACAGTGTAAAATGGGTCTTTTTATATTAAATTATTATTTTTATATATTATTTCTTAATTTTTTATATATAATTAATAATATATTTTTTTCTGTATATATTTTTCATATATCATTTATATTTTATGAAAGGGGTCCTTCGAAAGAAGATATTGTCTGAAGGTCCATGTTGAAACATTTGAAAACCCATGTTCTATTTTGCCAACTGTTATATCCCATATTCTTTTACCACTTAGTTTTTTCCAATTCTCATTTCTAAAACTTCTCCATGTGGCTTGCTTTTGTGTTCCTCTTTCTCTTCCTCACGTGTTCCATCACTTCTGTCCTTCTCTGTGTTTCTCAGCGTATAAGTGGTTTTATGGGGAGTTGAGGGGAAACATCCCACTGCAGTACCTGGTCTGGGTTTTCTATCCCATGGTGCTCATCTTGTTTGCCTCCCTCTTCTGCCACTTGGTCGCTCCTCAGGCCATTGGTGTGTAGTCTCACTGTTCCCCTTTTTTAATTTAATATTTTGTTCATTACTTTTCATACACCTTCTGCTTTTTCTTCACATTTTTTCTTTATATCCTATTTATATTCTTTGAAGATTTTTTAGCTTTAAACAGAGTTTATTAGTGCGTTTTTGTTGGGACTAAAAAATATATAGTTTTGTCCCTATAACAAAGGAATAATTTGTTTTCTGCCTTTTTGTGGCAAATGGCATGTCTCATTGGATGTGTTCGAAAATCATACTCAGTTCTTTTCTGACAGTAGGTAATGGTGAGTTCATTTTGGATCTTGCCTCTTTATATAATCTCAGTTTTTTTATTAAGGTGTCTAAATAAACTATGTCCGCCTCTTAGAAGCACCCTTACTATATTCTGTGCCCCTCAAACATACCAGCCATATATTTTCCTTTTTTTTTTCGACTACTGTTATTGCTTCACACTCAACAACGCCACCTGCTGGTTCATCCAATGCAATCATTTTAACAACACCATCCAGATCATTGATTTCCAACCAGGGGTGCTAATGCAGGTTACAGGGAGAGATTTTCTCTAATCTTGTAAAACTGAAACTTTAAAAATATTTGTCTGTCAAAAGGTTTAAGTCAGCATGAAAAAGAAACCGTTGTGATAGTCTTTGCTTCCTTATTGTGACATATATCCAAAGGAAACTTAGCCTGGCTCCGCCCTCCTATGTACTTCCAATTTAAATTTTCCTTCAGTACTCTGTCTGGGATTGTGGTATATTCTCTGGTTTTCTCCGGTCAAATTTTAACCGGTCCAATCAGCGAACAGAGGAAGTGGCTGAGAACGATGACGTTGATGTCGTGTGCTAGTTTGAGATGACATACGTCACGACCAAACGTTAGCGATTGGTTATGGCAGATCCAGAGTGGCTCTGGGCAGATCCAATACTTTTAAACTTCAACAGAGTACCCGCCTTCAAGGAAGTTAACGCTTGTCAATGGAGAGTGGCCAGACTCTCTGTACAAATGAAATGTACGAGAGTCTGGTGGGACCAGGCTAAGTGAAACTGCTTCTCGAACAAGAAAAAAATGTAGGGCCTGATTTTGTCCATCAGGAATTGATTGGATGATTGTGGTTTGCTATTGGTCGATGTCATGTGAGTGACAGATTGTCCGGCCTCACGCCAAAAAAAGCTTCATCAGAGAAGAGATGTTGCAAGAAGAAAAGGGAGTTATTTTGAATAAAGTTCACGGAGGGCATGTGAGAAGGAAAAAAAAATAACAATGACGTGCAAAGATAAATCATTTATAAAAAATACTGTAATATTCCATACTCCCATATTCCATACTGTAATATTCCATACAATAAGAATTGTGATCTATTTTGATGTCATGACTTTAAATCAAAAATCGGTTTCTTCAGTTCCCTTTTTTCTACACTTTATTTGTTCATTTCTCCGCTTATTACAAAGTTTTCCAGAATTTCAAAATTCGATTCTAAATTCTCTTGCCCACATAAAAAACGGATTGAACAAAAATTAAGAGCTAAAATGTAACAAATGTTTATCCTTAATAAAGATATACATAGACAAAACCGGACCTACATTCTGTATACATAAAAAATATATAATAAATGAAAAAAAGTCCCTTTTTAAGGAAGTCCAGTATAAGTTGGAACACATTTCTGGTTTTGTTGAAAAAGGTTGGAAAACAAAGCTGCATTACATTATTATCAGTTTCAGCTGTCTTTTCTGTGTATACTGCCAAAATTAGATTTTGTCATTTTTCATTCCTCTTCTAACTCTTATTTTTTCCCTCAGGCTCTGGTATTCCAGAGTTGAAAACCATACTAAGAGGTGTTGTGCTGAAGGAGTATTTGACACTCAAGGCATTTATTGCAAAGGTGGTGGGACTCACTGCTGGCCTGGGCAGTGGTTTGCCAGTTGGCAAAGAGGTGAGACACATTTGATTTTGCAGTCTCATGATCTCAAATTCGCCATTTCATATTTTAAAAATTGCACCGTGATTTGTTCTAATGCTAACATTTCAACTGTGTTATTTTTATGCATTAGGGTCCCTTTGTCCACATAGCCAGTATTTGTGCAGCTGTCCTCAGCAAGTTTATGTCGTTCTTCTCTGGAGTCTATCAGGTAAGCAGAAGTGCATGGAGATCCTGCAATGTATTTTTGGCATCTCCATTCATAAAATGCTGAATGCTCATTTATTATCAGGGGGCAGTACAGGGTTTTTTACTACACATTATTTTTGAGGACAGTGCTGATTTATCATCCAGGGCATTTATATAACCATGAATTATTGCCACCTTCCCCGACCTGTACCCTCAACTGTGTCTGCTTCCCTTTGTTTGTATGCCTCTGTGTCAGTAGAGCCCATATTGTTATACAGACATCCTCACAGTGGGTTGTGCCGTAGGGGTTGGATGCTGTTTTGGAACCCCTCTTGGAGGTAAAGTGCATGGTGCAAAAAGGCATTTGCTAGCTTTTTCTTAATCTTAATCAGCATTTCAATCAACTTTCTGAATAGTTTTACCATGCTATTGACTATATATGGCAGTGTTAATTTTTTGGTCTTGGCAGACTAGATCTACTACAATGCTGCTGCTATTGATTATTGCTGCAGAGCAAGTGTGGACTTGCAACTGTTAATAGATACACAGACACTTTGCTGTAAGCATGTAAGATATGTTGCTGCTGCATAAATAGACATACGGAAATCCCATAGCAGATCTAGGCAGGTGGAGCTGGGGAAGGTGGAGGGTTTCAGAGGAACTCTAAGGCCGGTTTCACACTGCACGCGTTAGCAGGGCGTAAGCAGCGCATATTTTTTTCGGCGGCCATGTTAACAGATTAGAGCATTCACAACGCGCGCAGAGGCAAATTTATATAATAACAAATTTCACCATGAAATCATGTAGTGAAGTGTCCCGTGTGTTTCACGATCACCATATGACATCCAGCGCTGTGAAAAAATAAAATAAAATACACGAAAACACAACACTGCCAGAAGTTTTTGCACAAACTTCAAAAGCCTGTTTAAATTATTAAAACTAGAAGCATATCTTAACTTTAATGTTACATTTATCATGTGAACTACTAAACATGTTATATGCATGTGTGTATGAGACAGAGGAGAACACGGTCGCATTTGCAGCAGATATGCACTGCTTGCGCGTGCGGTGTGAGGCCGGCGTAATAGCACGCTGCAAGACTAGCTTACAGCAAACAATGAACCGGTTGAGCAAGCTCATTGGCTGAACTGGTGCAAACTCATTGGCTGAAATGATGACTGAACTAGATATGTATGTTTGTTTACCAGTAAAATGTCAAAACAGTATGATTCTAAGTTTGGGGTCAGGGAGTTTTTGGCAGAGGCTATTTACACTAAGTGCAAATACGGATAGATTCTATCTACACTTAGCGCAAATAATGATAGATGCGATTAACTCTAAGGGCAAACCCTCTTTTGGTGTAAAAAAAAATATCTCAGAATTTACTAAAGACACACAGTGAAATATTTGTGCTGAAAAGATGTGGAGAGGGTTATTTTTGCAGCTGACCTTATTGCATATGCATTTGTTGGAGTTTAAATTTACGAAAAATTTATGGGAGGAGAGTATTTAAATGAATCATGCGAGGTGATTTACTAAGGTGTGTGTGAGTCAATTTACTGGTGTTTGCGCCATTATTTACTGCCCCAAAAAAAAGCAGATGAAGAAGTATACGAAATTAAAACTTTTATTCAGAAAGGATGCGTTAAATTGATCAAAAGTGACAATAAAGACTTTTATATTAGTACAAAATATATTAAATAAATATTAAATATTTTAAATAAATGCTGTTCTTTTGAACTTTCTATTTATCAAAGAATCCTGAAAAATATGAATAAAAAAATATTACATAAGCACTAAATCACAAAAAATTGTGATCATTGGCATAAAATTTTTTGAAATCCCTGCTGTAGATGACTGTAACCCATTTTGTTTGTCCAGGTGTTTTGTTTAGCATTGAAGTTACATCAACCTATTTTGCTGTGAGAAACTACTGGAGGGGCTATTTTGCTGCCACATTCAGTGCTTTTATTTTCAGAGTCCTGTCTGTGTTCAACAAGGATGCAGGTGGGATACTAAATAATATTCTTGAATAGTCTTAGCAGCGTTGAGATGATCATATGTCAGACAAAATGACGTTTCTCTTCCATTTATATTGTTTCAGTCACCATCACTGCTCTCTTTCGCACCAACTTCCGCATGGATTTTCCTTTTGACCTGCAGGAGCTCCCAGCGTTCGCCATTATTGGGTGAGAGCGCTGGGTGAAAGCGTGCCGTTCGTGGTGAGGGCACAATTCTGAAGCTGTGTGTGTGTGTGTGTGTGTGTGTGTGTGTTGTGTGTGTGTGTGTGTGTGTGTGTGTGTGTGTGTGTGTGTGTGTGTGTGTGTGTGTGTGTGTGTGTGTGTGTGTGTGTGTGTGTGTGTGTGTGTGTGTGTGTGTGTGTGTGTGTGTGTGACTGTAACCCTTGACACACTTGTAGACCTGAGCACACAGCACTTTAACTTCTGTATTATTGTCAGCTGACCATGTGACCAGATGTTGGTATTATATTTGACTTGTTGAAACATCATCTTTTGCTAAAACTTTCTGATGATGTTATTCCATTATACTCTATTATGTTCCATGATAATTGTGTTCATATGGATCAGAAACAATTCAGCCACCCTTTCAATGTATCTGTTTATTTTATTATGTTGTCTTATTATAAAACTGAAAAAAATCTTGTATTTGGATCTCTAGAATGATGTGATAGTGTTTGTCTTTGTTACTTTTTTTACCCACAGGATTTCTTGTGGGTTTCTGGGAGCTTTTTTTGTTTACCTGAACCGTCAAGTTATCCTGTTCATGAGAAGACCTAACATTCTCACACGATTCCTAACAAAACAGTAAGAGAAAAAAAATCACCAAATGACAACCAACAATATTAGCTTTAGTATTAACTTCTTTAACATTATTATAGGAGTTTACAGTACTAGCTTAAGGGTTCATCTGCTGTAAGAACAATTTTTAAAATGAGTCCAAAATACTTGGAATATGTGTCATATTTTCTCTCTCAGCCGGCTGATTTTCCCTGCTGTTGTGACATTAGTGATTACGACACTGACATTCCCTCCAGGCTTTGGGCAGTTCATGGCTGGAGAGGTCAGATTAGAAACATTTGTTAACAATTAACAGTACAGTTTTGTTCATTCTTATAACTGGGACCATCCTGTAATGCTGTGGTTCTCAACCAGGGGCCGAAGCCCACTAGGGGGCCTCAGCAAACTTCCAAAATGGCCTTAAGATGATTTAAAATAAGGCAAAACGAGCATAAAATAAGCTCCAACATATAAAAATCAAGATATTTCATATTTTAATTCACCCCCTCAACAACTGTTTTTTGTCTTTGAAGAGCATCTCATTTACACATGTAACCCGGTTTCCTCAGAGAGAAACAAGACGCTGCATCATGGTGTTGACGCAATGGGAACGCTCCTGCATGAGCTGGTATCAGAGCCTGTCCACAAGGCTGTGTTTAGGAACAGATGCTTGTTGAGTGAAGATTGGACTTTGGTCAACCCTGACTCGGGAGGACTCGGGATCCTGGGGTTGAATCCATATCCAAACTGTAGAACCTGATTAAAGTGTGCGGAGAGGGCCAGCCTGCTGCAGCACAAACATCCTATAAAGGTGCCAGAGCTTTGGAAGATGCTACACTCCTAGTGGAGTGGGCCCTGACCCCTAGAGGTGAAGCCATTTTGTGCGCCTCATAGGAGAGGGTGATAGCATCTGAAATTCAATGCAACATATGCTACTTGGTGACCGCATTTCCTCTTTTGCAACCATCAAAGCATACCAGAACCAGGGGTGCAAAATAATTGGTGCAAAATCCCCTGGTGCAAAGTCTAAGCAGGAGGAGGCTACTAAAAAAAGGGCCTGGAGGTCTTCTACTCTCTTGAGTGATGTTAATGCTAATAATAGAGCCAATTTGAGAGTCAGCATTTTTTCTGAGATCGACTCCAAAGGGTTTCCATTAAGGCTCCTGGGACCAATGCTAGGTCCCAGGAGGGAACTTGCGGTCACCAGATAGGCCTCAACCGTCTGGCACAAAACCGAGACACCCCGTCCAAAGACCCATGGCTAACGGAAATAGCAGCTACATATACCTTTAAGGTTGCTGGAGCCAATCCTGCTGCTGAGAGATGCTCTTGAAGTAACTCCAGCACAAAAGTGTTCCTACTGCGTCAACGCCATTGAGGCTGTATCGAGTTCCACTTGAAAGGGAACCAGGATTCCCATGGGCATGAGTATACATTATACCAAGGTCTAAAATATTTTGTCAGGTATCAATTTTGAATCCTTATTAATTTTTTTTTTTTTTTATAAAAAATCCTTATCCTTAATCCTTAATCTGGCACAATTGGGGAAAAATCATGGAAATTAATTGGTTAAATGAGTGGGGACCACTTATCTATATAAATGACTGGATTGCTCATCGCGTTCTAAACTGCCATCCGGCAGAGAAGCCACCAGAAGTGCTGGAGCGGCCATCTTACTATTCCCTACCTGCAGAGAGCATCATTGACGTACAGCCAAAACATTGAGCTAAAATCACACGATTTGCAGCGTCTCAATCTCACAGGATTAGCTTTACGATATATGTATGTAAATGAATCGTTATTTCAGAAGTTATCTGTAATGTTTATGGTCTTTTCGGAGAGGATGAGTTATATATTGAAATCGTTAATGTGGGTGTGTCTACTGCACACTGCCGACACACGTAACGTAACTGAACTAAGGTAAACAACCATATTTCTTTATGTATGCAATTATGGAGGAAATGTTAAACATTAACGTATATCTGTCTTTAGCTGCAGAAATTGATTTGAATAGCTAATTAACACAAGCCTCTATATTGCACTATATGTATTACAATTCAAAGTTTGAAATCATCATCTCGGAAATAAAGTAGTCAGCGTTATGATGTGTGTATTTTATTTCCTGATTGAGCAACGTCTATTTCAGACTCTTAAAGACAGCACAAATTTGCGCTGTTTTACAGTTTCCATTTGAGTATAAGTGTTATGTATGCCATGTTGTTGAATTAAATTTTTATTTAATCATCGTTTACATAATTAACTGCTTCAAAATGCATGCTGATAACGAAATCATTGTTGAAACATTTGCAGTTAGCCTACTGTATGAATAAAGACAAAACTACAGCACAACATAAATGCATAAACGCAACAGTACAATGCGTTTTCAGGTTACAAGGCATAAATATTTATTCTGATTTCAAATTGTGTGATTTGACAGTTGTAATACATACGCTGAAGTGTCTCGTCCGCCCGTCGAGCTGATGTTTACTACTGTAATGAATATGAACGTAACTTTTTAATCAGCTGGGGAAAGTCCTGACTATAAACGAATAACTATTTACATGTTTAGGACGTTTGTGTTGTAAGAATATACAGGGAGATTTTAGATTTTAAAACGGTGTCTCCTTAGGCAATGTTTTCTCAGTAAAATCATATAATGTCCTATTCATTCAATAGAACGCGTGAGCTGACTAGGGAACACCAACATGGCGGCGCGGCGGCTTCACTTTTTATGACGTCATGAGCTACATTTGCAGTTGCTTTATATCTGTCCAGTCATTTATATAGATCAGTGGTGGGGACCCTAAAGAACATTTAAAGAGTGTCCACCAATTAGAATAAGGCCCAATCCCATTTCTACCCCTTAGCCCTTCTCTTCCCTTCTCTTCTCGGTGTCTCGATTCTCTTTTGGTTGGAGTGGTAGGGGTAAGGGGAAGGGTCAGGTAGCCCTTCAAACGAAGATTTTTCAGGACCACACTTCAAACGAAGGGGTATGAGGAGTTTCCCTCCACTGACTCTGGTTGCCAGTTTCTCCATAGCTTGCTAAACGCACTATTTGATTGATTTGAACACATATTAATAATAGTTTAAAAAATATAGATCTGGTCATCCTTCAGAACGCAGTCGATATTTACATCACATATCGTCTGTAAACTCTTGCGTTACCAAGGCAATGACTGACTTGACGTATTCCATATGAACATTATTGCAGTACCACAGTAGATAACGAAAACATATCCGTACCGGCCGGCTCGGATCAGCACGGAATGGAACGGTTAATAAACAAAGAGAACAGTTTGACCCGATGGAAAAGCGGCTTCACCAGGCTTGTATCATTCTGTATCATCTTAGGAAACTCTGGCTCATACGTTTTTGAACTGAAAATGAGCACCGTTTTATTAAGTCCAAATACAGCGCAAAAATCTGTTGGGAGTGAGTAATTTGTTAAACGTGCCTGATTTCTGTTATATATAGCCTACACACTTCATTTTGCTGTTTATTCTGGTTAAATGTCACAGGACACTAATAAAATAAACGGAGTATGATGACGTGTAATGGTATAGTAGTAGTGTCCCATTTCTTAGGGGAATATTTTCACCCCTACGCCTTGGCACTCTGTTTCAAGGGGCAAGGGGAACGCTTAGGGGTAGGGGAAGGCGAAGGGGTATAAAATAGAATTGGGATTGGGCCTAAGTTTCTAAAAAATAAACTTTTCCATTACAGCAGATATTGTTGTGGAGAATGGTGGGCCTTGGAGTCACAAAGGTTGAGAACCACTGCGAATAGTGTCATAGTTTGGTTGGAGTTCTGAAATATGTTATTTGATTTGGTTTTAATGTGAATGTGTTGATATTATTCCACAGCTGATGCCCAGGGAGTGCATTAACTCTCTGTTTGATAACTTCACCTGGACTAAAATATGGGGTTCCACTCTCCCGCCTGGTCTCGGTCGCTCTGCTGTGTGGTTTCACCCTGACGTCAACATCTTTGTCATTCTTATTGTCTTCTTTATCATGAAGGTTGGTCCTTTTAAGTCTCTTGTTCACATTGTCCTTCATCAATCATCTGCTATTTTCCTTCACTGTCACAAGGTCCTTCTGTTCTCTTTAACTATGTGTGTTTTTTACACTTTATCTTTGTCTAGGATAAAGCGCCACAGCCACCCAAAAAGCTTTAAGTAAAGTAATGATTGCACTTTATTTTACAGTATGTGCACTTTCAATGTGCCTACAGTGTACTCCACAAAAGTACTGAGTAGTGTAAGGCAACTACATGGGGTAGGTTTAGGGGTAGGTTCAACATTAGTACCTAGTTATTATCATTACCACAATAAGTACATAGGACGTTCATGCAAAACGGGACTGTAAAATGTGCTACCAAAGTAATTTTCACTTTAAAACACTAGGAAAGTACCATGTACTGACATTGGCTTTAGTTATCATGTCAGTAGCCAGTAGATGGCTTCAACAAAACCTGCTTTTATTCAGGACAGTCATTATCTCTGTCAGGTTTGAAGCTGCTTAAGCAATCATTCTTTTCTTGGGTTAGGCTCGTACAGGTTGTGCTTGTGCTGACAGCGATTTTAGAATTAAGGCAATTGTGTGAAAACATTATTATTCATCTCACAGTTCTGGATGTCTGCAGTTTCCACCACGATGCCCATCCCGTCTGGAGCTTTCATGCCTGTCTTTGTATTGGGTAGGTCTTGGGTATTATTCATTTATGACTGCCATTTGTGGATTCATTCTGATTTATTTAAGGATCACTTGAACATACTTTAGGGTCTAAAAAAGAACATGCTGATCTCTACTGAATTTAAACTTGAAATAAAAAATAATGTTTTAAAACAAATATAGATTTTGACAAAAATGTATAAGAAATAAGTTTTTTTCATCATCAGGCAAAGGGCTACATTTACATACACTATATTGTCAAAAGTATTGGAACACCCCTCCAAATCATTGATTTCAGGTGTTCCAATCACTTCCATGACCAAAGGTGTATAAAATCAAGCACCTAGGCATGCAGACTTCTTCTACAAACATTTGTGAAAGAACGGGTCACTCTCAGGGGCTCAATTAATTCAAGCGTGGTATCGTGATGGGCTTCTACCTGTGCAAAAGTCCATTTGTGAAATTTCCTCACTACTAAATATTCCACGGTCAACTGCTAGTGGTATTATAACAAAGTGGAAGCAACTGGGAACAACAGCAAATCAGCCACGAAGTGGTAGGCCACGGAAAATCACAGAACGGGGTCAGCACATGCTGAGGCGCACCGTGCACAGAAGTCACTAAATTTCTGCAGAGTCAATAGCTACAGACCTCCAAACTTCATGTGGCCTGATTAGCCAGATTAGCTCAGGAACATTGCTTAAAGAGCTTCATGGTATGGGTTTCCATGGCCGAGCAGCTGCATCCAAGCCTTACATTACCAAGTGCAATGTAAAGCATCAGATGCAGTGGTGTAAAGCACACCGCCACTGGACTCTAGAGCAGTGGAGACGTGTTCTCTGGAGTTTTTCAGGGGTTGGGCTTGGCCCCTTAGTTCCAGTGAAAGGAACTCTTAATGCTTCAGCATATCAAGACGTTTTGGACAATTTCATGCTCCAAACTTTGTGGGAACAGTTTGGGAATGGCCCCTTCCTGTTCCAACCTGACTGCGCACCAGTGCACAAAGCAAGGTCTATAAAGACATGGATGAGTGAGTTTGGTGTGGAGGAACTTGACTGGCCTGCACAGTCCTGACCTCAACCCAACAGAACACATTTGGGATGAATTAGAGCGGAGACTGCGAGCCAGGCCTTCTCGTCCAACATCAGTGCCTGACCTCACAATTGCGCTTCTAGAAGAATGGTCAAAATTCCCATAAAAACACTCCTAAACCGTGTGGAAAGCCTTCCCAGAAGAGTTGAAGCTGTTAAAGCGGCAAAGGGTGGGTCAACTCCATATTAAACCATACAGATTAAGAATGTGATGTCATTAAAGTTCACGTGCCTGTAAAGGCAGGTGTCCCAAATCTTTTGCCAATATAGTATGAATGTTGATTAATGTACCTCGTCTTACACTCTAAAAAATGCTGGGTTAAAAATAACCCAAGTTGGGTTGAATATGGACTAACCCAGCAATTGGGTTGTTTTGACCCAGCGGTTGGGTTAAATGTTTGCTTAAAACAACCCAATTGCTGGGTTAAAACAACCCAATCGTTGGGTTAAAACAACCCAATTGCTGGGTTAGTCCATTTTCAACCCAACTTGGGTTATTTTTAACTCAGCATTTTTTAGAGTGTATTTTAATATAAATAAACAAATGAGAGACTGCAACATTTCAAGGTCACTTATCAAATAATCAGGGTTTTTTTTTCAAACTTCTCTCAAATTGATATGCTGATAATATAAGTTGTAATACAAAAATATTTTACATACTAGTAGTAGACTTTTGGATCACACTGTAAATATGTAAATTAACTTTACACTTATGAAACTTAGCCAACTACATTTTGTTTTGTTTTATTTTATCAATAATACACTGGGCTCATATATTCTCTGACGTTCCTCTTACAGGTGCTGCATTTGGTCGTTTAGTGGGTGAGATCATGGCAACTCTCTTTCCTCACGGTATCCTGTTTGATGGAATACTGTACCGCATCATCCCTGGAGGGTACGCTGTCATTGGTCAGTCATCCTTTCCTCCTCTTCCGATCCACCACTATTACCTACTGTTTGCTCATACTGTGTTGATGATGTCAGTCCTGTTCCTGTCCCATCTTCTCTTAGTCTCTGATCTTCCACTGCATGTGTCCATACTCTCCCCGTTCATTATGTCACTCCTGTCATGACCCTGTCTTATAGCACTCCATTTTTCTGTCCTGTTACTCTATCTGTCTATTCTTTTCTTTTACCGTGAAGGTGCAGCGGCGCTGACGGGAGCCGTCACTCACACCGTTTCCACAGCAGTGATCTGCTTCGAGCTGACCGGTCAGATCTCTCACATCCTTCCCATGATGGTCGCCGTCATATTGGCCAACATGGTAGCTCAAGGTCTGCAACCGTCACTGTACGACTCCATCATCCAGGTCAAGAAGCTGCCCTATCTCCCCGAACTGGGCTTTGGTCACATAAGGTGTGCAGACAATGCAAACTGCATCGTTGTGGCTCCACGTATGTGACAAACAAACTTGGCTCACAGCGCAGCCAGGTTCCCTCACCCTCGTGTGCTGACAGCACCTCAAAGTCCTTGTGATTCATTAGCAGCGGGAGCTATTAGTAAATACACTTGTCAACAAGGGGCGGCAACATGAAGCCTTGGCACCCTTCCAGCTAACACTGAGCCGCTCTACACTCATTAGATTTGGGCTATTCATACCTCTTTATCAAGGATGTGCTCTGCGTCTTAATCCACCTTTTTGTAGTCTAGAGCAGTGGTTCTGCTTCAGGACCTAGAGTTTACATAGTAGTGACCCACACAAAAATGTCCTTAAAATCAAATTTGAAGACAATTAACATTAATATGAATTGCATAGACAATATACACATACACAACTAATACATACTAATACCCAAATTACATTTTTAATATTGGCCAATATGGTACATATATATTGTGCAATCTTTAGAATACCGACAACAAACAGAAATTGAATGTACCACTCTATAATCTAACAAACTCTGGACCTAATATTGTATTAGTAATATGCTGATTAAAACTTAATACAACTATTTATTTGGTATACTAACTACGCAGCTTTGTATGGCGAATAGCATATGGCGAATAGCATTTATTGTTTGGATTAAGCTTCACTGTCACCCCCCTTTTTGAGAATAGACGTGAAAATGCACTATCCAACCTTAAATGGTTGTAACTCAAGAATGCTTTGGAATATAAACCTAGTTTGGTCTGTTTGGTTTGTTTTAAAGAAGACACTCAGAAGTGCTGAAGTGAAAGCACTTCAAAAAAATGAAAGTATGAAAAAGTTATGGAAATTAAAATTTACTGTAAATCAAATGTACTGTACTAAATATTTTTTATTGTATATAAAATATATATTTGACAAATAATTTTTACACTCAAATTACTATAAAATCAAAGCCATATGTCTATCCAAGCTGTGTTTCAAATTTAGTTCCCATGATTTTGTTTAGGCGTTGTACCAAAAACAGCCACCGGGTGTAACACATATTCCATTGATTTTTTTTTTAATGTTATCCTGTAAACAAAAAAATACATTTATGTCCAAATATCACTTCTATCAAAAAACGGTCACAAAATATGGAACCTGGAGACCTTTCCGACAATATACGTTTTGTCAAGATAAGAAAAGATCTGATTTTGATGATAAAGTAGTTCAAATAAATATTGTAATATGAAACCTGACGACGGCCACTAGGGGAGGAGCCCACGAAAGGAATTTAGAGTACCGTTTCCATAGTATCGCAACGTCTAATTTCAAAACGGCTTTCACAGGGTGAATTTTGAGTTCGTAAGCTTTCGAATTATATCAATTTATGATGCTTACTAAAATATGTGATATGAAAAAAGGCGATTAAAGTAGTGGGGCAGTGACAGTTAAAGGTGCAGCATGTAAGAATGACAGCTAGTGTTTGAAATGGGTACTGCTGTCCAGAGCCATTGAAAAACAGAGTTACGACACTCCCATAGACTTCCATAGGAACTTAGGAATGCGGAAGTAAAGTGTGTCATGGAGCGACCAATAGTTCCAAACAACCAATAGTTCCAGCATTGAACCCCATTCATTTCAGTGTATTTCAAGCACACTCACTGGCAAATTGATGAAATTACTGCATATTTTGAGATTTTATGGCATTAGTTGACCTCTCAGGAATATTAATAGAAGTGGTATTTTAACAAGCGCGTTATGGTTAATGTTTATTGTTATAATAGATCGTTAGACTCTAACTGGAGTTAGATAACGTGAGCAGCACTGCAACAGCTACTATATCCAGATGCTATTGGTCATATTTCAACAGTTTTTAGTCTCTTTGAGATCTTTCTGTCGAAAGCGTTTCTATGAAGTCAAGGAATAACATATAACGCCTATGAATAATGAATATGAATAATGCCTGGATAAAAAGAGTTTAATTAAATTGGTTGCCCTGTTTTTTTTAAACACTATTTAAAACTTCTATCTTGGGTTAAATTCTGTATATGCTAGAATCGTTAATTTATATTCACCTGGTGTGAATGCTTATGTGAGTATAATAAAATAACATTCGGACGTTAACGACATTTAAATTATAAAAGAAATTAGGCCTACCACTAACCAGTAGATGGCGGAAGAGGAACACTTATTGGCTCATTAGCCATTTTTTCTCTCTTTTTTTTTATTAATTTTTATAGATCATCAAATCACTATTATAACATTAAAATATCTATTTTTTTTACTTTATTTGTACTGAAGTGTTAAATATATAGGCTAATTGTAGGGAAAACCACAAAGTCTCATGAAAAAAAACTTCTGACTAAACGTAAACTTGCACTAAAATTAATTCAGCGTTTTGAGACAGTATAAATATTATACAGTATAAGTATTGTTTTAATCGATATGGATTCTCATTCCTGGTAAATTAAACATATGACTGGTCATTATTTTCAACAGAAATGCCGTGATAGGCTACAACACTCATCGCAAGTGATAATGGAAGGCAAGGAATGAGTTGATTTATACACATTTTCATACTCCAGTTCATAGAGATTTTAGATGGATGCCGAGGCTTTTTAGGTCGGGTAGAATCTGCGATCTCTGACCCAGTTTGTTTAAAGGCAGAAATACTCTGTGTTTTCCGCCAACTGGCAGCCTGTGGTGTCGAAATACTATTGGGTAAATTGGCAACGTGCGTTGTCAACAAAAACAGGCATTCCGACATTTCAAACTAAAATAACTGTCTGTAGCATTGTTTTTCGGAGAAACGTGAACACAGCATGTTTCCCAAATATCGGCAAACATATTATGGTATTTTTATGCTTTAGTACAGTCAAAAACGTACATACAGCACCTTTAAGGGGTTAAGCATAGTTTTTCTTGTTGTCAGAAAAGACCTGTGATCCAACAGAGAACCGCTGATTTAGAGTTATTAACCTTTTGAAACCATGTCACCCTGTGGTCTTACGTTCAGTTTCTGTTTTCCAGCCAATATAATATCTTTGTGGAGGACATCATGGTGAGGAAAGTGAAGTTTTTATGTTCCCATTCTACATACAGAGAAGTATTGCATTTGTTGGACTCAACTTCTCTAAAAACCTTCCCGCTGGTTGACTCAAAAGGTAAAATCACGCAGCCTGATCTAGACAATTTCCTGACTCTAATTGAACCTCTCATTATGACATTTTTCTAGCTGCAAGCAGTATACTTAGGTGAGCTATGTATTTCTATTTTGTTCCACTCAAAGAGTCTCAAGCTCTGTTCAGAAAACTATTAAGCTATCAACCTCATGGTGTTAGCTTAGCAACATGAAGTTGCTGCTTTGTACAATTTCAAATAAGGCCTTTCTCGAAAGTATAGTTTTTGGAACAGAGCCCTAGTGTCTGAAATCATTTTAATGCTCATATGTAACTGGATTCTGAACTCACTTCACCTTCAACAGAATCTATGATTCTATTGGGCAGCATTGAGAGGTCTGAGCTTCTCGCTCTCTGTGATTGGTGGCTGTCAGCAGAGAGGCGGATCCTAATGCAAGGACAAAGCTCGCAAGGTCAGGTGCCTTGTGCCAAAATCAGCTGGGAATCCTTTGCCTTTGTTGATGAGGAGGAAGAAGAGGAGAATGAAGATGATAAGGTATCTGCAAAGAGAGGATCCTATCTATCTGTCTATCCATCCATTATTAAAAAATATAATAAGAAGAATTAAGAAATATTTTTTCCTGAAATTTAGCTTTTGGATGCCTTTTCAAAATGACAGTCTGTACTTATTGTTCTGTGTGAATGTTTAGACGATACCAGTTCAAGAGGAAAGAAATGGCCCTCTGCCTCCCCCCAAACCTTCAGAACCATCCACCAATCACACGTCTCCCGGTGAGAAACTCTTCAGCGAACATAACCAATCCTTTTTAAAAACCTAAATAAACCTCAGGCAAGCACTTCTATTGAACAAGAGTCTTGAGGCAATATAAGTGATACTCATCCTCTAATCCACCTTCCGTCTTTTTCGTTTTTTCCTTCTCTCCTACTCTTCTTGCCTAGATAAGGGCCCTTCCCAGTCTTTCGGGAGAATTTTACGTAACTTCTTTTCGTCCTCTTCAGAAAGACACACAGAAGGTCAGCCACAGGTACATTGTTTGTGTTTATAGGTCCCTTATGAAAACCTGTGTGTGTTCGTGCGTGCGTGCGTGTGTGTGTTCCATCAAGTGAATTGGAGGGCACAAAAGGAATTATTGTCAGCATGCATGAAATTTTAATAAAAAGGTCGATAAAATGAGAAGAGCAAATATATTGCTAATGGTCTGCATTAATATTCATCAGAGTTTTTCAAGGACATGTGCGGTTAAAGGGAACAGTCTTTCATAGAATGTGTCAATATGCAAATGCTCATTCTAAAATATGAATGAGTTGGAATACTTGGAACAAATGCACCATGTCATATATTATTGAATTATCTTGCCATTTTTTCAACCTAGGAGCCTTATCCTCCACCTTTAACCGACACAATGACACCAGAACAGGTATTATCAATAACACAATTCAATAAAAAAAATCCTATTAGACATTTGAGCTTGAAGGGAAATTATATTAATATAGGATCTGCATATTGTTGGTTATTTTAATTCCAATGTAGATTTAAAAAAAATGCTAATGAGTTGCTAAAATAAAATAAAGCATAGTGGAGTTGAAAACTGGTTCTGTCTGGTTCACATAGATCAAAGCCTGGGAGGAGACCGAGATGGACAAACCTCTGGATATCGATCAGATCAGAATAGATCCCTCCCCTTTCCAGCTGGTGGAGAGAACATCACTACATAAGGTGAGAGATGTACCAAGTCAAGTCACTTATTTATACGCTTTATACAATATAGATTGTGTCACAGTAATAAACGGAAAGGAAAATAACGTTGCAAACAAATCCAGTTTCAGCTATGAAGGAGCCATACAGAAGACATTAGTTCCATTATTCAGCTCAAGTCTTCAGTGTTGATTCAGATCAGTTCAATAACTGTGTCAATGTTACAAAGTTCATCAATTATGAAACAAGATAAATTAAGCTATAAGCAGATCTACAGAAGACTATAGTGATGAATTCATGATCTATCTGAACCATATTGGTTTTATGTCCGATAATAGATTTTTAAAAATGTATAGATATCGGCTGATATTGTATATACTGTATACACTCACCTAAAGGATTATTAGGAACACCTGTTCAATTTCTCATTAATGCAATTATCTAATCAACCAATCACATAGCAGTTGCTTCAATGCATTTAGGGGTGTGGTCCTGGTAAAGACAATCTCCTGAACTCCAAACTTAATGTCAGAATGGGAAAGAAAGGTGATTTAAGCAATTTTGAGCATGATATGGTTGTTGGTGCCACACGGACCGGTCTGAGTATTTCACAATCTGCTCAGTTACTGGGATTTTCACGCACAACCATTTCTAGGGTTTACAAAGAATGGTGTGAAAAGGGAAAAACATTCAGTATGCGGCATTCCTGTGGGCGAAAATGCCTTGTTGATGCTAGAGGTCAGAGGAGAATGGGACGACTGATTCAAGCTGATAGAAGGGCAACTTTGACTGAAATAACCACTCGTTACAACCGAGGTATGCAGCAAAGCATTTGTGAAGCCACAACACGCACAACCTTGAGGCGGATGGGCTACAACAGCAGAAGACCCCACCGGGTACCACTCATCTCCACTACAAATAGGAAAAAGAGGCTACAGTTTGCACGAGCTCACCAAAATTGGACAGTTGAAGACTGGAAAAATGTTGCCTGGTCTTATGAGTCTTGATTTCTGTTGAGACATTCAGATGGTAGAGTCAGAATTTGGCGTAAACAGAATGAGAACATGGAACCATCATGCCTTGTTACCACTGTGCAGGCTGGTGGTGGTGGTGGTGTAATGGTGTGGGGGATGTTTTCTTGGCACACTTTAGGCCCCTTAGTGCCAATTGGGCATCGTTGCCACGGCCTACCTGAGCATTGTTTCTGACCATGTCATCCCTTTATGACCACCATGTACTCATCCTCTGATGGCTACTTCCAGCAGGATAATGCACCATGTCACAAAGCTCGAATCATTTCAAATTGGTTTCTTGAACATGACAATGAGTTCACTGTACTAAAATGGCCCCCACAGTCACCAGATCTCAACCCAATAGAGCATCTTTGGGATGTGGTGGAACGGGAGCTTCGTGCCCTGGATATGCATCCCACAAATCTCCATCAACTGCAAGAAAAGAATGCTTTCAGCACCTTGTTGAATCAATGCCACGTAGAATTAAGGCAGTTCTGAAGGCAAAAGGGGGTCAAACACAGTATTAGAATGGTGTTCCTAATAATCCTTTAGGTGTGTGTACAGTAATTTTGAATGCTGTTTTCCACTATTTTTAAATTTAGATTACATTTGCCGTCTTCTAACTCTCAAAGTCAATCTTTAAAAACATACATTTTATAACATTGTTAAATGTAATCTAGCAAATCTCAAAATTAATACCAATTTTCATACTGTTTTCATTAACTTTAGTTTTTGATGTTATTTTTAATTCATTTTGACAAAATAGTATGTGTATGTATATATATATATATATATATATATATATATATATATATATATATATATATATATATATATATATATATATATATATATATATATATATATATATATATATATATATATATATATATATATATATATATATATATAGTTTATTATTATTTTTTTAAAATAATTATATAATTTTAAATTACATTAAATTAATATAATGACTTAATATTTTAAATAATTATCTGCTTATCTTTATTTAATTCTGGGAACCTCAGTGACCTAAAATATTTACTTGAAGAACCCTCTGTCCTGAAAAAAACAGATTTTACGTTAAGATAATTCAATAACACATTCGCATGTTCATGTTTCTCTGATGTTCGTTAATGGCCACATGGCATTTTATTTTTTATAATGAGGCATTGATTTTATTTTTTACATTTTTATGACATCATTAGCTTTTCATCAACCCACAAACCTTAGCTGTGGAAACCGTGGCGTAAATGTCACATCTATTTTTTGATACCTTTAAAATCCTGAATTATCTAGAATAGAACATTCAGGATTTTGAAGGTCAATAAAATCTTCACCTTTTTTTTCACCAGACTCATACCCTGTTCTCTTTACTGGGCCTCAGTCATGCCTATGTAACCAATACTGGAAAACTGGTGGGAGTGGTGGCGCTGAAAGAGGTAGTATCTTGTTCATCTGTTGTCATTGCTAGTTATTTGTCTTTTTCTTGACTGTTTAACCCTTCTTTCTTCTTCTTCATCAGCTCCAAAAAGCCATCGAGGGCTCAACACGCAGTGGCGTGCGTTTGCGCCCCCCTCTGGCCAGTTTTCGTGGCACCGTTCGCAAAGCTGCGAAGCCCCCTCAGGCCTCTTCCCCTCCATCCTCGCCCGTCTCCACCACAGCTCCCTCCTCGCCTCTGTCCGCACCCGTGGTCCCTCACGCTCATTCCCCCAGCTCAGCGGCCCCAGTGACGGGAGGGACGGACGAGATGGAGGTGTGGATTGAGGGCGTGAAACGGGAGGTGATTGTGGGGAACAGCACTAGCACAACGACAGTAAGCAGCAGCAGGAGCAGTAGCAGTAACAGTAGCGGCACAGGAAGTAGTGACAGTGAGGCAGGAAGTGCCAATAGCAGCCCGACCCTGCCGCCCTCCTCCTGTCCACCCCCCATCCCTCTCTCCACCCTGCAGTCCGTCCCCGAAAACAAAGAGGGTGAAGAAAACGAGGACGAGGAGCCCCTTTAGAACAAGTAAAGTTTGTTTTTCTTTTATTTGTTGTGTGATCGTTTGTACACTTTTATTTTTATATAACGATTTCATGTTTTTTATTCATTGCTCGTTTAAAAGGTTTTAAAAACGTCTGTTCTTTTATCCCACTCATTTCCTCTTCCCATTTTCTCTTTTTGTAAATAAATTCTTTCTCTCTTTAGAGGAAGAAGAAGACTAACAAGAAAAAGAGTTCTTCTCTTCTTTTCTTTAGCTTCCTCTTAAAAATTATGCACATTTTCTTCTCCTCTTTTTCTCATTGTTCCTTCTTTTTCTTTCTCAGAATATTTCTGTACATTTACTGCCTTTTTTCCCACTTGGCCTAACAAAAAAAATCTTCTAACAAAGAAATCTGTAAAAAACAAATGTAAACTGCCCCTGTAGAAATATGTACCATGTATCATGAAACTTTCTTATTGAGATTATGGTCAAATTGGTGCCCAAAACTGCTTAACCTCTTAAACTCCAAGGACCCTGATAAGGGTATCAAGTATATACTTTACATTTTAAATGTCTGTGGAGGAGCTCTGACCACATATGTGGTACCATCTACTTTCTGGATATACTAACTTATATACTAGTATTTACACTAAATTACTCTGGGACCATTTCTGCCTGAATTTGGCATACCCAAATTGAAGTTACATAAAACACTGCTAAAAGTGATAAACATTTAAGTATATGTTGTCTGAGGTGTAATAAGAATAATAATACATCTTACATACAACATAATACAGACAACATTTCCAGTATTTGCTGGCATCTAGTGGAACCAGCCAAAACTGTCTGCAGGGTGCTAGAGCACACAGGGAGTTATACACGTTATTCTTTATTTTCCTTATTCCTGTAAAATTACACCAAAATTGTGTATTTAGACCAATGTATGTGTGGGAAGCTTTTCAATTTGGGTAGGCCAAATCCAGGCGGAAATCCCCAAAAATGGTCCCAGAGTTAAGGAGGATAAAATATTCCTTCCACGTCTTTTCAGTGGGAATCTGAAAACAAAAATGGAAAGTCCTGGTTAAGAAAAAAATTATTTTATCAGAGAGCCAAAACATGAACATTTTCCTTGGTGATGTAAATGATGCTTATAATGCTGAATCAGGTTTACATGCGGCAGTCTGTGACATTCTTTCAGACCTCATGAAAGCACTTAAAGTCTTCATACACCTGGATATTTTCATATGCACCCTTTATTAAAGGGTGTGAACCCTTGTTATGAAATGTGCAAAAATTGACAACAAATTCAAGACGTTTCCAACAATGTTGCAACATTTCATTGCATTATACTTCTACAGTGGTCAAAAATATCTGAAACAAAATGTGGCCAGCAGGTGGCACATTGTGAACCATTTCAAAATCTGAACCTTCTTTTCACCTGAAACCCATTCTCCTCATGCCCTTTTCTAGTTATACATTTTTAAGCGATTACAATTCAGGGTGTGCACACTATCGTCTCTTAATGAAACCCTTCATGTCCTGGTGTCATCTATCAATCTTTTCTCTCAAAGCTCTCTCTCAGGTGTCTCTCATGTCTTTAAACCAAGGACTCTGCTGTTTATGAACAAACTATGTTGGTTCATGAGTTCTACTGTACTTGTTGAAATGTTTCAGTTAATTTAAATGTGATTTTGTGTCTGTTCAGTCAGTGAACTTTATTTTATTTAGTTTGTTTGTTTTTGTCATATTTATTAAATTATTTATTCATTCATCTCTTTCCCTCTTGACGTGATGAGATATTGACAGAAAATGTATTATAAAGCAATTTCGAAAGGTTGATGTTTTTGTCTCATTGTGTTTCAAATGTGTAGTTTCCCTTAGGAGGAAGGACATTTGGTAACACTTTACAATAAGGTTCATTAGTTAACTACATTAGTTAACATGACCTAATAATGAACTGCACTTATAAAGCATTTATTAATCTTTGTTAATGTTAATTTCAACATGTACTAATACATTATTAAAATCTTGTTAACATTAGTTAATGCACTGTGAACTATCATGAACAAACCATGAAGAGCTTTATTTTTTATTAACTAACATTAACAAATCAATACTGTGACAAATGTACTGCTCATGGTTAGTTCATGTTAATTAATACATAATGTTAACTAAAGAAACCTTATTGTAAAGTGTTATTTATGTATATATTTATGTAAAGATACATTTCTAAAACCTTTCAATCTTGATATCTTCCAGAAATTAATATCAATTAAATAAACAGTGACAAATTTGAAATTTAAAAAAAAAAAACTTTTATAGCTTATATAGCTTTTTTAGATTACTGTTTGTGATGTGGAATATGGGAACATGTTGGGAAGATGGATGATTCCTTCACAGGGCTGAATGCCAAGGATTGTCTTCATTGTTTTTGACCCATAACCTTAATAAATAAGGTTGTGACACCAAAAACTACTAGCCTAAACTCATATATATTTCAAATATTATTCAAGACAAGTAATAAAATAAGAACAAATAATCAAATCACGAGCAATAGCACAAATACAATAGAACAAAATACAAATAAAATAAACACTGCTTTTCATGTTTTTCAGGCAAGTCCAACAGTAATTTTCAGGTAGAGGAAATTAATAATCAAATGTAAAGCACTTTATAGCACTGTATAGTCTTCACTGTCTACATTAAATATAGATTAATCCTTATTGAAGTTACAAATAAATATTCAGTCAAGAGCAGTGAGTGATTAACATTAAAACAAAGACTGCAGCAGGTTTATTAGGCTGCTGTCTCCCTAAGAGCAACACAGATCCAATTTACTGTTACACATGAATTTTATTTCTCAACTGTTTATTAGGGGTGTAACGGTACACAAAACTGACGGTTTGTTAAATACCTTGGTTTTGAAGTCTCGGTTCGGTACGGGTTCGGTACAGCAGTTTTACAAAATTGCTTTTTATTTATTTTTATTAAACGGTGGTTTACTGAAAAAAAACGTGTCTGTCCTTAAATGAATTCAATTATAACTAAAATTTTATTGAAGATATTGCTGTAAAATATATAGGGAGCCCTTATATATTAAAGGACAGAGCCTGTTTATTAGCCTAAATTCAGTTGCTATTTATTTTTAGGTTTAAAGCATCTAGTGGTGAAAAGGTATATGACCATCCAGTGAATATTAGTTCCCATTCAGTCGGTCACGTTCGACGTACGTTGGACGCACCGACGAATTGGGATCACTTCTGGGAGCCCCTTTCAGCTTCGAGCTATCTAGAACCGGCCAATGAACAATTGGCGTGCGAGATTTGCATCTCGCGCTCTGCCCCGCGCCGCGGGTATAAACAGGAAGCGAGAGCGAATGCACGCTGTCATTCACTTCGGAGCCAAACGGCAGATGAAGACGACTCTCATTCATTTAAATGAGTATATCGCTGCTATCAGCAAGACAAAAGAAAGAACCGGAGATTCCAGGAGACGCGTGTTGGAGAGACGGCACACTTCAGCGGGATACGCGCTGACTCATCGGCTGCCTGTGCAAGCAGAGAAAAACTGCTGTTATTACAGCAACAGCAAATCTGTTGGTCTGGTTGGGCGTGTTTTCCTGCTGAGTACAGGCACGGGCTGCACACAATCCCGTGCGCTGTCGCGTTTCCCCCTGAGTGCTTCAGCACAGAGCGTTTCCTCACAAAAAGAGCTTCACGGGTGGACTGCACCTTTTTCTGCCAGAAACCGGCCGAGTGACTCCTCCCCCCTCACTACCCTCGACGGCGGGCCTGCCAAGGGTTACGTGGGGATCCCGCCAGTGGAGCGCGCCGTCGCGATGCAACTGTGTCCGGCGACCGCCTCTAACTGGCGCGGTGACCCGCGTCTCCCGTCCCGGGCCTGTAAGTTCTCTTCCGGTCTGACTGGGAAGGCTTACAAGGCTTGCGGACAGGCTGCGTCCGCCTTGCATGGCATGGCGTTGCTTCAGGTCCACCAGGCCCAAGCACTCCTTGACATGCACGAGGGTAGGCCTGACCCAGAGCTCCTCCGGGAGCTCCGGACGGCGACGAAAGTCACCGCCCGTGCCATCGGTCAGGCGATGTCCACACTTGTGGTCCAGGAGCGGCATCTCTGGCTTAACCTGGCTGATATGAGGGAGACCGATAAATATCGGTTCCTGGACTCCCCCATTTCGTCAGCTGGGTTATTCGGCGACGCGGTCGAGAGCTTCGCCCAACAGTTTTCGGCCGCCCAGAAGCAGACGGAGGCGATAAAGCACATCCTGCCCCGGCGGCCCGCTGCTGCCTCCAACCCGCCGACGGCGGCAGCGCCTCCGACTACTCGTCGCCGAGGACGTCCACCCGCCGCCGCCCCCGCCAAGGCACCGCAGCAGCCTTCCACCAGCCGACGGCGTGGGGCCGGCCGTGGGAAGGATGTCCAGCCCGCTCAGGCCGCTGCCAAGCCAGGTGGCAAGCGTCGTCACAGGCGACCCTGAGACGGGCCGCCCAGAGATGGAGGAAACTGCTCTGAGGGAGATGGCTGCAGCACCACTCCTTCCCCCGGAGGAGGGCCGGGGGAAAATCTTTTGTTTTTCTGTTCCGCCGCTGGTCCCAGTGCCAGCGGCACCCAAAACATCAATAAAAGAGCAGTTTCCAATATCTCTGGGTGCCAAGAGAGCGCGCTTGGCGGTGGTCGACGCTCCCATGCCTCGCCACCCTCAAGTACCTCTCCCTTCGCCAGCAGGGGACGCCGGCTGTCGGGACGCACACAAGCGGCCTCCCCACACTCGCATGTGCCCTCCGCGGATGCAGGTAAGTGTTGCACAGCACACTCAGATCCCGCTTCGGGCCGCTCCCATGCCGTCTGAGCCGGATCCCTGCGTTCCGCCTCGCTGCCCCGCTGCGGGTACGTCTGTGGTGCCGATGATCCCCCTTGCTCGGAGTCTGGGAGCCTGGCTAGCGCTTCCCAGCCCGTCTCGGTGGCTCCTCCGTACCATCAGACTCGGCTATGCGATTCAGTTCGCCCGGCGTCCCCCCAAGTTCAGGGGCGTTCACTTCACGACTATAGTGGAGGCGAACGCCCCCGTGTTTCCCTCTGTTTCTCCGGGCAGGAGTTCCCCTAAAACAAGTGTCCAGGCACTCTGTTGTCTCCACGGATGCCTCATCAACGGGTTGGGGTGCCACGTACAACGGGCTTGCAGTTTCGGGTCTGTGGACGGGGCCTCAACTGCAATGGCATATCAATTGCCTCTAGTTGTTAGCAGTTCGTCTTGCACTCAGCCGCTTCAAAGTGCCGCTCAGAGGCAAGCACGTTCTGGTCCGGACGGACAACACTGCGGCCGTAGCGTACATCAACAAACAGGGTGGTCTACGCTCCCGTCGCATGTCGCAACTCGCCCGCCATCTCCTCTTATGAAGTCAGAAGCATCTGAGGTCGCTTCGTGCCGTTCACATTCCGGGCCTGCTCAATCGTGCGGCCGACGACCTGTCACGTCAGCAGGTGCTTCCGGGAGAATGGCGACTCCATCCCCAGGCGGTCCAGCTAATCTGGAGTCGTTTCGGGGCCGCACAGGTAGACCTGTTTGCCTCCCCAGAGACGACCCACTGTCAGTGGTTTTATTCCTTGACCGAGGGGACCCTCGGGTCGGATGCCCTGGCCCACAGCTGGCCCCGGGAAGAACGCAAGTATGCGTTTCCCCCAGTGAGCCTTCTTGCGCAGACACTGTGCAAAGTCAGGGAGGACGAGGAGCAGGTCCTGTTGGTCGCTCCGTATTGGCCCAACCGGACTTGGTTCCCGGAACTAGTGCTCCTTGCGACAGCACCTCCCTGGCCCATTCCTCTGAGGCAGGACCTCCTGACTCAGAGACGGGGCACCCTATGGCACCCGCGTCCAGACCTCCATGTTTGGTCCCTGGACGGGACGCGGAGGTTCTAGGTGACCTACCGCAAGCGGTAGTTGACACCATCACTTCCGCTAGAGCCCCCTCTACGAGGCGCCTCTATGCGTTGAAGTGGAACCTGTTCGTCGATTGGTGCTCTTCTCGCCGAGAAGACCCCCGAAGATGTTCGATCGCATCTGTGCTTACCTTTCTACAAGATGGGTTGGAGCGAAGGCTGTCTCCCTCCACCCTCAAAGTCTATGTCGCCGCTATCGCCGCTAATCATGAGCTCGTAGATGCAAAATCTCTAGGTAAGCACGATCTGATCGTCAGGTTCCTTAGGGGAGCGAGGAGATTAAATCCGCCTCGTCCTCCCTCCATACCCTCTTGTGACTTAACTCTGGTGCTAACTGCACTACAGAGAGAACCTTTTGAGCCTCTGCAGTCAGCTGAATTGAAATTTCTGTCGTTAAAGACAATACTCCTGACTGCGTTGGCCTCCATCAAGAGGGTAGGGGACCTGCAGGCATTTTCGGTCGACGAATCGTGCCTGGAATTCGGGCCCGGTAACTCTCATGTGATCATGAGACCCCGGCCTGGATATGTGCCCAAGGTTCCCACTACTCCCTTCCGGGACCAAGTGGTGAGCCTGCAAGCGCTGCCTTCGGAGGAGGCAGACCCAGCCCTAGCTTTTCTCTGTCCCGTCCGTGCTCTCCGGACTTACGTGGACAGAACGCAAAGCTTCAGGACCTCAGAGCAGCTCTTCGTCTGTTACGGAGGACAGCAGAAGGGAAAGGCTGTCTCCAAGCAGAGGATGGCCCACTGGATAGTGGATGCCATCGTCTTGGCTTATCAGTCCCAAGACTTGCCCTGCCCGCTCGGGTTAAGAGCCCACTCCACTAGGGGTGTTGCCTCTTCCTGGGCGCTGGTTTTTGGCGCCTCGCTGACAGATATTTGTAGAGCTGCGGGCTGGGCGACACCTAACACATTCGCTAGATTCTATAGCCTCCGTGTAGAGCCGGTTTCTTCCTGTGTGCTCACTTCCCATAGTCAGTAACCCCGAAGTGCCCGTTCTAGTGTCGGCTTGCTGCGCCATTCCCTCCCCTATGGTAGACGGATGCGTGCGCTTATTTTGCTCCAGTCGAGTTCCCCGGAACGGCGAACCCTGTTGAGTCCTCCGCAACCCGCGGCAGTCGGACGTGGCGGAGCGTTCGACGCCAGGTCTAACACTCATATGCATTGATGGAACTTGTGTTAGGCTGGGTTCCATATGTAGTGACCCCCACAGCGGTCCCATATGTGTATTCTTCCACGGTACGGCTCCCTACGGCGAGCCCGTGTCTTTCCCTCGGCAGAGTTCCCTCTGCCGTCCCAGGTATGTGTTGTCTCCCTCCTAATTGGCCGGGGCCACCCCTGGGACTTCCGTATGTTGTGCTGCCCACGGCCAGCCCATACGTGTATTCTCCACATGGTAACTCCCTCTGGGCATGATGTGGCTTCCGCAGCTGCCTTCACAGGCACGCTTTCCCAGCGTTATCCAGTCAGCTGAGTGGGTCTTGCGGAACAGCAGCTTTGACTCTCCCTGCGTGAACTTACCCGCCCGCATCAGATCGGGGTCTGTGGGGCTCATCGCTGGGCGCTGGAAGTGGTAGTAACTATGGCGTTTTTCATAGGGGATCCCAATTCGTCGGTACGTCCGACGTATGTCGAACGTGACCGACTGAATGGGAACGTCTCGGTTACGTATGGTAACCCTCGTTCCCTGAAGGAGGGAACGGAGACGTACGTCCCGTCGCCATAGTTGCTGTACCATCACTGCAGGTTGAGCCACTACGTTTGGCTCCTCAGTGAAAAACAGCGTGCATTCACTCTCACTTCCTGTTTATACCCACGGCGCAGGGCGGAGCGCGAGATGCAAATCTTGCACGCCAATTGTTCATTTGCCGGTTCTAGATAGCTCGAAGCTGATAGGGGCTCCCAGAAGTGATCCCAATTCGTCGGTACGTCCGACGTACGTCTCCGTTCCCTCCTTCAGGGAACGAGGGTTACCATACGTAACCGAGACGTTTCTCTTCCTCTAAATTCCGATTTCGTTTTAACTCCTACGGTGGCCGATTTAGTCCAAGATTAATATGGCTTCCAGTTCGACCTCGTCCACATTCGACACGTTGCCATCGAGTGTTAAAACGCGAAAGGCGAAGCTTGAATTCACGGGTATGTCCCTCTTTGGCTGATGTACTTTCAAGATGGAGGGGCAACATGGCGACCCGCATTCGAACCCATTACCATATGTATTTTCAATGGCATTGTATAAACTTACGAGAATACTTTATTACTTGAAAGAAGTAAGTATACATTAATGAGCACATATATGTACACATATATACACATAAGTGTTTTTAGCTAAGAATAAACTAAAAAGTTACACAGTGTAGCTTTAATAATCAACACTCAAATAACATAGTACGCAAACATGTAGACTTCACATAAGGCAGTTTTTGCAATAACTTCTAAATCTAATTATAAAATAGTTTGTTCTCCAATTCAATGTTGAAATATAAAAATTTAAATGTTGGCATCAGCATCTGCGAACTCAGAAAATCTTTGAGTAAGTACCAATCTTTTGTACTACGAGTATTAGGACATGATTGGTTAGGCCTGATTGTAAAAGTGACGTAACATTGAATCTTCCTGGCAGAACTTACGCTAGAGCTTCATTTCTCTTTTGCATCTTCTTGTGCTTGAATATTTAAATTGGCAAGGCTTAAGAACACGTGCAAATTATAAACTTCAGTTTCCCAAAAGCATCGTTAGTCAACTATGGTCGTAAGTTCCGTCATATAGTTCAACGAATCGTTTTTTCCCGAAACCATAGTTCCAACGAATTTTCGCAAACAGCATCGCAAAGTTGTGTGGCTGGAATGACAGCTCTCGACCTGTTGTTAAAAGCACCACTTTACTATATCTTTTATTTCGAATACAAACAAATGTATTTTACGTCTTTTAGTTTGTCGAGATTAAAAGCATCATTTTTGAATGATGATTAAATCTGGAAATAAAGCAAAATAACTGTAAAAAAGGAGAATTACTCCTCAGATGCCATATCCGCAATTGATTGCAAAAAAATCGAGCATGAATTTGATCTCAAACTAATTAATTAAAAAAAGTTATTACTCCACCACCTGCGTGACATCATCTGCTTCATAAATGGTTTCATCACACACACCTGGCTTCTATATCCTTGTGTCCTTTAAAGGAGCCATTTACCACTCTTTAGAGGGCTGCGTTTTTATTTTGGACTTTGTGGTTGTAATTTTCTTTTCTGCACCTGCACCATGGCTACAGCACATTACATTACATTAACGCATTTTACTCTACAATACTGACTTAACTGATGGTTACATTAACACTGGTTTGTCTTTTTTTTCTATTTTGTTTATAAACCTTGAGTTAATTTTGGCAATTTTGTGTGTCCCTTTCCTTGTTTCAGCCTTTTGAGCCCCAGGCTGTAACAAAATGGGGGCTCGTTCGGGACGAATACGGGCACTTTAAGACTAAGACAACTTAGTCTGTTACAAAATTATTATAGATTTTTGAAAATTACCTTTCATGTAGTGTGTGTAACATACCTTTAAGTGAAAGTTTTAAATCTGAAAGTGCACCGTATATAAAGTTATTGTCTCTCAAAAGAAAGAGTCGACCCTGAGTTTATTAACCTAATCAATTTTAAAACGAATCCCAAGCCGTTTCGCTGTGACGTCAAGACGAAACGTTAGCATATTACCTGCATTTTCAGCCTCGCTTGGCAGTTCCCACACGTGCACCTAAATAAATTAGGCAATTCATTTGTCTGCAACGCGTTATACTGAACAAATGGCAACAGACAGCAAGATTAATCAGATTACAGCACATCACTTCTCAGACATTCTCCGATTCTGCATGTTCAATTGGCCTGAAGTGCCATAAACTACATTGACACTTACCTTTGAGAAAGGTCCTGCTCCATTCGCGTTTGACTTTCTGGTTCATCAACAACTCTTCAACTGATTTCCTCGTCAGACTCTAGCTCGAATTGGTAAGGCAAAATTGGTGTCATGTCTGTTCACTGTATAAAATTTTCAACACATGGCAAGCCGTAATCCAGTAATGGTGATAGGTGTTCTGTTTCCGACATGCGCTGCATGCAGTATACCAATAACAACTGACTGGGTCATCTGACCAATCACCGCAGATTTGGGTCTGCAAAGGAGAGGTTTGGAAAAAAATTTAGTTTGGGAGTCGTTTGCATGCATGTAAACCTCTTGTTGGGACCCCCAAAACAAAAATAGGAATGTTTTAAATGCCATAATAGGGGCACTTTAATATATTTCTTGGTAACACTTTAGTATTTATTACTATTAACTTGATATGACTTTTGCCTCAATAAACTCCTAATTTACTGCTTATTAATAGTTAGTACGGTAGTTTTTGTAGCATTTAAGTTTAGGTAGTAAGGGATGTAAAATAAGGTCATGCAGAATAAGGCATTAATATGTGCTTTATAAGCACTAATAAACAGCCAATAACCTAGTAATATGCATGCTAATAAGCAACAAGTTAATAGCGAGAATTGAACCCTAAAATAAAAGTGTTACCTATTTCTTTACTATTTCTCTTCACTGATCTTTTATCAGTCTCAAAAGACGTTAACAAATGAGACAGTGCTTCACAATAAGGATTTTATTTACAGCACATTAAAATGCACGATTTGAATGAGGTTACATGATGACACTGAATGGAGTTGAAGAAACTGCAATATCGCTATCTACCTAGCTTTTTTTTTTTTTTTTTATCCTCAAAAATCAGAAATCCCTTTCTGATTGCACCGCATTTCTTTGCCATTTTGCACTAAATGCATCATATTTCACAGAGTATGACAGAATTTTGACCTTGTGACATCATTGCTGTCAGCTATTAACGTTGCCATCCTTTGGACATTTCACAAAGAGCTCTTACATCGAAGATGCTAAGAGTGTATTTTCCAAAGAATGTAATTTTGTTCACTTCGATCTTTCTCTTTTTTTTTTTTTTTTGTTGTCTGGTTTCGAATTTCGATCCAAATACAACAATTAGATCTGTGAAAACGGCTCTCTTTCAGCAGATACTAGTCCTACGATGTTCGAAATATCACAAAGAATGACAACTCGCAGGCCTCGTTAGTATAGAAAAATAAATGTTGCCTCAGCATTGCATAACGGCATTAATCAAAACTCTCAAAATCATCAAAGAATATAAATCATTGCTAAACCAAACGGTTTCTAAATCTAAATTGGTGTTAATGTTGCCACATCCAAAAACACTTCTTCTTTTTTTCTCTTTTGGAACATATATAAGTATCGACAAAGATTCGAGATATGCACGCTAGTAATCGAGGGCACTTCTTTCCGCAGCGGGTATTTAAATTACAGCTTATTAAATAATTAGTGGAAAGCCTGCAAGCAAAAAAGCACCTTCTTTTCACTTCTTTCCACAGTCATATGGTCTGTCATGACAAAAACATACTGTTACCAAACATGTCAATTAGCCCATTACCACATGATTTTGCTGAGGTAATGAGTTTATCTCTTTGCATTATGTCATCTACAGGATTCGAAAGCGACAACTTAACATGGAAAATACGCATGAAGCAAATGGCTCCTATATATTTGTTAATCTAAAATGGAAATGGATGGATCCATGAGTTGTCTTCAGGATTCCCAATTTGGTTTCCTGTAGTCTCAGACTCAACGGGTTAAAAGTATCCAAAGTTTTCTCCTCTTTTTGCATGAGAAGATTGATGGAACTTCCCGGAATGACGAGGATGACTCTTCAGTTTTCCTTTTGTTGTTCAGTGCAAATCAATATTGAGCAGCTCAGCCAGGCAGTACACAAACAGATAAACACAGACATTGATGAAAAAAATTAAGTAGAACAGAAAAAAAACAACAACTTTAGGACAGAACCGGGCTGTCGCTAAAGAAGATGGGCAATACATTCGTTTATGTCCATAGTAGTGCATAAGTCTTAGTAACAATACAGTTAGGATGTTGAAAAGGGCAGCACTGTTTCCATTTGGGCAGTATTGTGCTTGGGTTATATTAAGAGCAAAAATGTGTTTTCCAGGGCGTGTGTGTGTGTGTGGTGTGTGTGTGTGCATGTGTGTGTGTGTGTGTGTGTGTGTGTTAGAGGTACATAGGGGACACTTCACGCAAACAGCAAATTCGTAACATTGTTTTTTTTTTCAGAATATACCTTTAAAGACATACATTCATACATTCGTACTAACATACATACAGTACATACATGTTTTATATACATACAAATACATATTGTTTCATTGGCTTTTAGTTTTATTACAAAAATCAATATATATATTATTACTATGTTGATACTGTTAATTCAGTCACTTAAATACTCCAAAAAAAAAAACGCATGCACTTTCTTTTGGTTGTATTGATTTCTCAGTATTGCACTCTTTGTTTTCATACGCAAGTGGCCTTGGACTTCAGCACTCCTGCCATAAAACAGCAGCAGCACATATAATGCATCATCCCGGCTTTGACGCTCTCCCATGTTTGGTCTCTATATGCGCCCGGTGTTCCGAGAGAGCATTCTTTCAGCGTTTTTTAACGAATAAATCTGTTCCTGATGTAACAGTTTGTACGAGTACACATCTGGGGTAAAAGGGCATATACAATATCTTAATTGGTTGATTATTTCACAGACAGTTTCGTTTTTTATGTTCCTCGCTCCGTCCTTTTAGCTGGCCCTCAATTTGAACCATCAATTGGTTGCCACAACTACCACAGCCCCATCCTCCACGTCTTCTTCCTTCTCCTCAAGCGATTGGACGACGCATGATGTGACCTCGTAGGTCATGTGCTCAGCCATTGGCTCTGCTGGTGCTCTTCCTGGGCTCATGACCCCAGGTGGGGTGGAGTCCTCTCTCTGAGGCAGAGGGGTCAGGACGGGAGTTACAGATGTCGGCTCGGGTTCAAGGGTAAGTGTTATGTCATCCTCCTTGAGAAAGAGAGAAAGCATTTTTTTACGATGTTAACGTAAAGTGGTGAAGGATGTAGAAATGAAATATCCTACCTTGAATTCCTCCTCCTCTTGCTGCTCCGGGATGCATTCGGTCTCCATGGCAGATTCCTCGCCGAAAACTTCCGCCATTTCAGCTGTGGACAAGCCCATGTGTCCCATCAACTCCACCTGATGGGGCTCCACCTGAGCCGCCGCCCACAAGTCAGCTAGTCTCGGGTGAGTGGGCAGGCCCAAACTGTGAATAGTGCTGTTGGGCGTGGCTTGTAAGGAGTGGGAGGTGCTGTGCAGTCGATGTTCCAATGACTTCAAGAGAAAGCATGAGAAAAAGAATAGGGAATGTTTGCATGTATGAAGTGATGATTTGAAAAACAAACTTAGATTTGACGCAAAAGTCAAAAAAAGTGCACACTGAACATATTTTATGAGGGAGTGAACTACAATCCCATGAAGCATTGCAAAATGCAAAAAAAAAAATTTATGTAAAACTTTATTTAAATTGATTTATTATAATTATTAAAACAGCACATTCGGACCCACTTTATATTAGGTGGCCTTAACTACTATGTACTAACATTTTAATTAATAATTTGATACAATGCACTTATTGTGTACATACATGTTTTTACATTGTACTTACATTTAAAAAAATACCTGCATGTAATTACATCTGTAATTAAGTTCTGTAGTTACATTTGTAATTACACAGTTGACACTTTCCTTACACCTAACCCTACCCTTAAACTTACCCATCCCACCACACCTGTCCCTAACCCTACCCGTATCCCACCTCAATATCAGCAAAGGTGTTTTGCAATACAATTTGAACACAGTAAGTACATTGTACTTATTTTTTGATGTAAGTACATGGTACTTAAGGCCACCTAATATAAAGTGAGGCCGCACATTCTAAGTTTATGAAAAGTTTGGGGACTTTTTAATGTTTTTGAAAGAAACCTCTTTTGCTCACCAAGGCTGCATTTATTTGATCAAACAAAATATTTTGAAATATAATTATGATTTAAAATAGCTGTTTACTATTTATAAATATTTTAAAATGTATTTTCTTATTCATGTAAAATTAAAGCTAAAATTTCAGCAGCCAATCTTCAGTCAGTGTCTCGTGATCATTCAGAAAATATTCTAATATGCTGATTTTGTGTTTAAGAAAAACATTTTGTTAAATAATTGTATCACTGCTTAATATTTTAGGATTTTGAATGACTAGAATATTTAAAAGATCAGCATTTATTTGAATATTTTTGTAACAATTTAAATGTTTTAATGTCACTTTTGATTGCCAATTTAATTACTTGCTGAATAAATAATTTATTTAAAAAAAAAAAATCTTGCTGACCCCAAACTTTTATTCTGCAAACTTCAAGCTAACTGAAGAAGCTAAATGACAAATGTTTAATTTGACTATTTGCAACTTCTGTTTTATAATATGATTTTTGACATAATGAGATCAATTGTCATCTTTACATAATGACATTATAAAGTGAATCTGTATTTCTATTCAGGAACTGAATAGACTACCCATTAAAAGTCAATAGAACACGTTTTGAATGTGTGTTGTCTTCCTACAGTAAGAGGCACCAGATTCATCACATTTTATTTAAAGGCACAATATGTAAGATTTTTAGAATAAAATATCCAAAAAACACTTGAACAATGTTACATATTTTGTTGACCCGTGTACTTACATTATCCCAAAAGTTGAATCGCTTGTTTTCTTCCCCAAAGACAACACTCTTTTGCAAAGTGGCTAACATAGCGTAATCAAAGAGAGCTTTCTCCATCATACAATATATTTTAAAATTAATTGCATGTCATTTAGCAACCGTCTTTTAGTCATCCCGCCTTTATTAATATGATATTCTAATATCAATCTAGATTTCTGCAAAGTGCAACAAGTCTCTCACCAAGCGAATGCACAGAGTAACGTTATAACTTTCAACACACTCAACTGTATTTAGTATGATTGTTTTAACCATGTAAAACAGCACTGAGTTACCCCACATACACAACGAAAAGATCAGAAGCGCCCGACTGCAGCATAAGAATAATAAAAGCTCAGAGACCGGTGTTTCGCACAGGTCTCTCTCACTCTCTTTGCTCCCAAGGGCTCTCAGCGCACCCTGCTTCATTCCACCGTAGCGTTAATAAAACTATAATAGTACATTCGCTCATTCATGAACATGATTTTTGCCCGAGTCCGTCGGATTCCTTTCCATCGGCTGTGGAGGTGAAGAGTCAAGACTACCACTCCCATGATTCCACACTCATTCACAACGTCATCAAGCTCTAGTGGCCAAACTTACATACTATGCCTTTAACATAAAATCGCAACATAAAGCAAGACGTGACACTTGCACTCCATCACCCTTTTCAGTCATGGTCAGTGCTGTTCTCAATACAGCGAGACCACCTAAACCAGAGGTTTTCAATCCTGGTCCTGGGGACCCATCGCTCTGCACATTCTGTGTCTCTCTAATCTGACGCACTCAGTTCAGTACATGGAGCTCTTCCCTAATGAGCTGATGATCTGAATCAGGTGTGTTTGATGAGGGAGACATACAAAATGTGCAGAATGGTGGGTCCCCAGGACCAGGATTTAAAAGCCTTTGACGACACCTGGCAACAAGAGGTCAAGTAGTAGTACTACACACAACTCTGTAGTGTTTCTCTGAGCAGGTTAACATGGCAGCGTGTCAAACCGTGTGTTTCTGACCTGTTGGTACTGCATGAGCTGCTGCTGTTGGTACTGCTGATACTGTTGGAACTGCTGTAGGTTGTTCTGCTGCTGCAACGTCAACTGCTGCTGTGCCAGATAGTGGGTGGAGCCATCATAACCCTCACCCGAAGCTCCGCCCGCCATGATGTAAGAGCCGGCAGCGGGAGAGGCCATGCCTGAGGGCTCGTTGCTTATTGGCTCCCACGCATCAGAGGAGGAGAGACAGTAAAGGCCTTGGGAGACGTAAGTGTGAGGCCACACATCTGCAGAGGAATGATGCAACGGCTGGTCTGAAGGACAGATGTGAAAATGAAGGAGAGACAGACGAAAGGTCGTAAGGTGAAGTGGAGAATTCAAATGCAGATAGAATCAAAATGGTTTCTGAGAAAATTTCTTTTTATGTACTAATCCAGGGTTTTCTAAACATTTTTGAGTAAGTACAATGTAACTCCGTCACCTTAAAAGAAAGGGTTTACACTTTATTTTAAAGTGTCATTGTAACAATGTAATTATATATTTAAGTACTGAGTAATATTAATTAACAACATGTACTTACTATAGGGTCAGGGTAGGATTAGGGTTTGGTTGAGGGTTAGTTGCATGTAATTATGCATAATTTATTGTTATTACTATGGTAAGTACATGTACAGTATGTATGTATATACAAAATTCTAAACACAACACTTTTGTTTTTGCCCCCATTTTTCATGAGCTGAACTCAAAGATCTAAGACTTTTTCTATGTACACAAAAGGCCTATTTCTCTCAAATATTGTTAACAAATCTGTCTTAATCTGTGTTAGTGAGCACTTCTCCTTTGCCGAGATAATCCATCCACCTCACAGGTGTGGCCACTCTAAAATTTGCAGGAACTGGAACACGCTCAAGTATACGTCCATCCAGAGCATCCTAAACATGCTCAATGGGTGACATGTCCGGTGAGTATGCTGGCCATGCAAGATTTGGGATGTTTTCAGCTTCCAGTAATTGTGTACAGATCCTTGCAACATGGGGCCGTGCATTATCATGCTGCAACATGAGGTGATGGTCGTGGAGGAATGGCACAAGAATGGGCCAGAGGATCTCGTCACGGTCTCTCTGTGCATGCAAAATGCCATCAATAAAATGCATCTGTGTTCGCTTTCCATAACATGCCTGCCCATACCATAACCCCACTGCAGTCAGGTCAAGACCCTGATGAGGACGACGAGTTTACAGATGAGCTTCCCTGAGACGGTTTCTGACAGTTTGTGCAAAAATGCTTTGGTTATGCAAAACGATTGTTGCAGCAGCTGTCTGGGTGGCTGGTCTCAGATGATCTTGGAGGTGAAGATGCTGGATGTGGAGGTCCTGGGCTGGTGTTGGTCTGCGGTTGTGAGGCCGATTGGATGTACTGCCAAATTCTCAAATGAACATTCAATTCACGGGCAACAGCTATGGTGGACATTCCTGCAGTCAGCATGCCAATTGCATGCTCCCTCAAAACTTGTGTTGTGTGATAAAACTGCACATTTTAGAGGGGCCTTTTATTGTGGCCAGCCTAATGCACATCTGTGCAATAATCATGCTGTCTAATCAGCATTTTGATATGGCACAGCTGTGAGGTGGATGGATTATCTTGGCAAAGGAGAAGTGCTCACTAACACAGATTTATACAGATTTGTGAACAATAGCAATAGTTCAGCTCATTAAAAATGGGGGCAAAAACGAGTGTTTATAATTTTGTTCCGTATATATATAATAATAATAATATATATATATATAGACAGTGTTGGGGAAACTAAAAGTAATGCGTTACAATATTGCATTACTCCCCAAAAGTAACAAAATGCATTACATAGTTACTTTTTATGTAAAGTAATGTGTTACATTACTTCTGTTTTACAGTGTGTGTGTGTGTGTGTGTGTGTGTGTGTGTGTGTGTGTGTGTGTGTGTGTGTGTGTGTGTGTGTGTGTGTGTGTGTGTGTGTGTGTGTGTGTGTGTGTGTGTGTGTGTGTGTGTGTGTGTGTGTGTGTCTTGTGTGTGTGTGTGTGTGTGTGTGTGTGTGTGTGTGTGTGTGTGTGTGTGTGTGTGTGTGTGTGTGTGTGTGTGTGTGTGTGTGTGTGTGTGTGTGTGTGTGTGTGTGTGTGTGTGTGTGTGTGTGTGTGTGTGTGTGTGTGTGGGCATGTTTTTGTGAAATATCAGGACACAAATGTGTATAATGACATGGGTATGACACAGGTATTACAAAAAGAGAGTGAAATATGAGGACGTTCCCCATGTCCTCACTTTTCAAAATGCTTATAAATCATACAGAACAAGGTTTTTTTCACAGAAAGTGAACTGCACAGTCTCCTGTGAGGGTTAGGTTTAGGGGCAGGGGCAGTGTAAGGGGATAGAAAATACGGTTTGTACGGTATAAAAACCATTACGCCTATGGAATGTCCTCACATTTTACAAAAACAAACGTGTGTGTGTGTGTGTGTGTGTGTGTGTGTGTGTGTGTGTCTTTGTGTGTGTGTGTGTGTGTGTGTGTGTGTGTGTGTGTGTGTGTGTGTGTGTGTGTGTGTGTGTGTGTGTGTGTGTGTGTGTGTGTGTGTGTGTGTGTGTGTGTGTGTGTGTGTGTGTGTGTGTGTGTGTGTGTGTGTGTGTGTGTGTGTGTGTGTGTGTGTGTGTGTGTGTGTGCGAGCATAGGGGAGACACAAAAATATGTTTTATTATATAAAATTATATCTTCATATATGATTTTAACAGCGATTTGACATTTAATCTCATGTGGAAATGTCCTACATTGCTGCTGAAACCTGAGGCTTCTTTCAGGGTCTTTATTATTATTAAATTATTATTATTATTATTAACTATAATTATAAAAAAAATATATAAATTACAGTTTTACTACAAATATAAATAAATAATCATTGATAATACAAATATTATTACATAGGTTACGAATATTTAAACATAAAAATTTACTTAAAATCTTCACTTTCAAACATTCAGTCCCTCAGGCTTTTAACATTTTAAATCCTTGAGCCTTTATTTTAGAGACATATTGGTGAAATTCTTAAAAAATGTATATCCACAGAAATTACGTTAATGTGTATATAATGTGAACAAAATGAACATTAAGCTCACAGTGCATATAGAGACGGAGTTCGTAAAAAGCAGCATTTACTGTGAACCGAGCCACAATGACATGCCACACCATTTATTTTGATAATCGCACTAAGCTATATCACAATTTCTATTTTATTTTGACTAATTGTGCAGCCTCATTTATTTTTTTATATTCGATTTAGTTAATTATCAGCTTTTCATCAACTCACAAACTCCCTGCAGTTCCCACACAAACCCCCAGGAGTTGGAGAAACATTTTCATTTCAAAAACTATAACAATCATGATTTTTCACTGTTACAATACTCTGCTACACTAAATCCTCATTATTTTGACATAATCAGGCCAAAGAGATCAGGCCTTTTTGTTTTTGTTACACTGCAGTCTGGCTTCTTATAGCTCTGGTAGCTGAACCCCAGGAAAACAGCAGCTCCACGATTCTCCCCCATTGCCTTTGGGCCAGCAGCTGTCACTGTGGCATCTCTGACACATTTCCACACAGTGAGGTAAATAAAGTGGTGGCAATGCGCTCTAGACCTGTCAAACGGACTGCAAGGCACATCAGTCAAGGCTAGGTAAACAATATAAATCAAATCTGCAGAAATATCCAAGGGCTAACATCAGTGAAACAAAGAGGTTTGGATATGAGACTCCTGTCAAAAGATGCTAACAGTTCTTCCTGCAAGAGCGGTTTAATATTCACAAAGTTTTGAGCTGCCAGTGTAATATTCGTGCAAGCATGAGCTTAAGAAGTGTGTGCTTGTAAAACCTGAGCCGTGGCTTAACAAAAGATTGTTCTACTCATCTGAAGTCAAACAAAGGGAGAAAATGATGGAGCCTTATTAAAACAATGTCTGCATTCTGTTACGGCACAAGGTGGTAATTCTGAATGAAAATTGTTTGTGACCCTCACCTCTGCTTGTGATGCTCTCCTGGTTAACCTCACTGAGGTGAGCCACGCTGCCCTGGTTGGAGTCCACACAGAAACTCTCTCCATCCATAGAGGTCCAGGCTAAGAGTGTGGCTTCAGAGATGGCAAACTGCTGCAAAATGCCTGCAAAGATTACGATTTTGATATTTTAAAGATGAAATATACTCGATAAATTAGTGGTTTTGTGGGGCGGCACAGTGGCTCAGTGATTCGTGTCCCAGCTGAGCCAAGAGCCCTTTCATTGTGGAGTTTGCATGTTTCCTCCGGTGCTCCGGCTTTCCTCACGATCCAAAAAATTCAAAAACATGCAGTATAGGAGTATTGGAGACGCTAATATTGTCTGTAGATGTGAATGTGTGAGTGAGTCCTGAGCCATGTAATGTTGGGTTGGGGAAAACCTACTGGCAACCTACCCCGGAAAAATAATTGCCACGAAAATTCATGGTCAGTCTCTCGCATAGAGATAGAGATGGCCATAGAATCACCAAGGGTCAGATATGACTGGAATGGTCATTGAGAGTGGTTTTGTTGTTGGTTTTTTTAAAGAAATGAAAGAATGCATTAAATTGATGAAAAGTGAAAGTAAAGAAAAATATATATATCTGTATATCTTATTTAGTTTGATTACCATGTCCTGTTTACTTCACGTGCTGTCTCTGTTTTACCTGAGTTCTAAGCTGTGTCCGAAATTGCCCCCTATACCCTTAAATCAGGCACTATTTGAGGGGACAGCCATTTGTAGTGGTGTCCGAAACCATAGTGGACGTTATTGAGTGCACTCATTCAATCCCATAATGCACTGCAATAACGAGTGTACAACTGATGTACGCTTGATGGCTAGAGAATGCCCAAAATGCATAGTGAGAGTCGCGCACTGAATGCATTCCCACATCTCGGGATTTTACTGTAAAAAAAAATTAAAGGCACAATATTTAATTTTCACTAGAGGTCGCTTAAACAAAGGCGTAGTTTGATGATGCCTTGATTTTGCGGAATCATGGGAGTTGCTGTCTTCACCTCTACAGCCGGTGGAAAAGAATTCAACAGAAATCATATTCATGGATGAGCTAATGTATTAAAGATTTATTAACGTTACTGTAGTATGAAGCAGGGTGGGGCAATCGAAAATCGGAAATCGAGGGTAACGCAGGTATGATGTCATTAGTACGGACATGGTCCGTGGAAACATTTGGGATAATATAAGTACACAAGTCAACAAAATATAACATTGTTCTAGTGGTTTTTGGATATTTGAGTCCAAAAATCTTACATACAAAACACATCTTTCAGTACAAAAAAAAACCTGAGAAGCAAAATTGCAAGAGATTGAATACTATTGAATACTAGCACTGTACATTTGTAAGATATTTAATGATAATAATAATAATAATTTGTTACATTTATATACACTTTTCTAGGCACTCAAAGTGCTTTACATAGAAGGGGGGGAATCTCCTCAACCACCACCAATGTGCAGCATCCACCTGGATGATGCGACGGCAGCCATATTGCGCCAGAACGCCCACCACACACCAGCTGATTGGTGGAGAGGAGATGGTATGAGTGATGAAGCCAATCATATATATATATATATATATATATATATATATATATATATATATATATATATATATATATATATATATATATATATATATATATATATATATATATATATATATATATATATATATATATATATGGGGATGATGGACAGAGGCCAATGGGCAAATTTGGCCAGGATGCCGGGGTTACACCCCTACTCTTTATCGAAGGACATCCTGGGATTTTTCATGACCACAGAGAGTCAGGACCTTGGTTTAACATCTCATCCGAAGGACGGTGCTTGTTACAGTATAGTGTCCCCACCACTATACTGGGGCGTTAGGACCCACACAGACCACAGGGTGAGCGCCCCCTGCTGGCCTCACTAACACCTCTACCAGTAGCTACCTAGTTTTTCCAGTTGGTCTCCCATCCAGGTACTGACCAGGCTCAGCCCTGCTTAGCTTCAGTGGGAAACCAGTCTTGGGCTACAGGGTGATATGGCTGCTGGCATATTTAATGTGATATTAATGAGCAATATGCATTTTCAGTCATCTCAACGTCTTCAGTCAAACATCTCACCTGCTGCCATTCGTGCCTCTTTTTCTCCGTCACTCAAGTCACTATAGGCGTCATTTTCAAGCCGTCTCTCCCTCTCGCGGTTCAGGTTGGAGCGGCCCGCTCCTCCTTCTGGCCCTGCGGATGGTACACCCCAGCTCTGCCACTCAATCATATGGGCCACGCGACCCTGAGCCATGGCAGTGGGCTTGGTCACTTTGTCCTTCATTGATCTGCTAACCCCTAAAGAGAGAGAAACACAAATCAGCGTCTGTACACACTCTACGTGGAGCTGCAGAGAGGAGCGAAATGAAGGCGGCCAGGCAGTGCATTATGGGATATGTGTCTTCTGTTTGGGCACCATACTATAGTTAACTAGTGCAAAGCACTGTGGATGATAACAACTGAATGGGTGATTATGAATGAGCTACAGCCTGTTGATTTGATCGATCGCAAGGTGTGAAAGAGATGCGATTGGTTGGCCATCTTTAGAAATACATTATTCACAAAACTAATGAATTACACGAGATTCATAAGCTTTTATGCATGTATGAATAATTAGAGACCAAAGAAAAAACTCTAAACATTTCCTTTAAACAAAATGGCTCATTAGCATGCAAATTTCTCGTCTGTCTCATTAGTTTAAAACATAAGCCTCTGAATGCAAAAGAGAGCTTAAAAACAAGGTAGTCTGATGGCAACCTCGCTTGTGTGATTTTTCTCAAGGCTGCTGACAATGATAAAAATCCCATCTGATAAAGTGACTGCCTCTCTTTAAATACTTTGATAAATCACCTCCATTTGTTCCCGGAGAAAAACAATCTAATGGTATCACTTGGGCACTTCACCTCATTTTCAAGCATTTAAGAAAAACAAGAGAAATACAAATAATACAGGACATGAAGCCGAGAGGTATTCAGATACCTACGTTTACAGAAACCTGTTGTGACAGTGAGCAGTATCCATAAAAAAACAACACCACAACACACTACTGACCAACAATTTACTTCACAAAAGAGCACTACACCTCACATAACCACAAAACACACTACAGTACACAGCTGACGTCACACCGAAAGACTACGTTTCCCAGCTGCAAGCTTGTGGAGATGAATAGTACACTTACGTCAGGCGTTTTTTGTTTTTTGTGAACTCTTGTTGGATCTGACTGGGGATTTCATCAATGGCTAAAGAGGCCATTGACATGCACTAATTAATGGAGGAGGCAGGTGGTGAAACTGGAAAGGAAGGGAGGGGGGACCCACAGGGGCAGCCATGTTGGCTCCAATCACCATCTCCTCCTCTGGAGCCAACATGGGGTCGGTTACCAGCTACCGGGACAGACACACACCTGACACACCTGTCAGAGAGGACTTAGCCAGAGCTCCAATCCCATAGGCGTTGGAGTTCCGCTTCAGACGGGGCAAAATGGAGGTGGTGTCCTCCATGGACAGCTGGCGAAGAAAGAAAGAAAGAAAGAAAGAAAGAAAGAAAGAAAGAAAGAAAGAAAGAAAGAAAGAAAGAAAGAAAGAAAGAAAGAAAGAAAGAAAGAAAGAAAGAAAGAAAGAAAGAAGGGCACCAAGACCAAGGCTCAATAAATAATTGCATTTATTAATCATAATTGATAATAAACAATCCTCCATGTAATAAAGTTCATTAGCTTAACAGTAGATTGTTTACGGTTGCTGGCAACTAAAAGCACACAAAAGGGTTAGTTCACCAAATAATAATAATTTTGTCATCATTTGCTCACCCTCATGTCATATATTGGTCACTATTTTTAATACAATGAAATTCAATGAGAAATGACCATAAACTCGCTCCATACAACAGTTTTCTGAAACTTCTGAAGCTATTCAATAACTTTGCATTGAAACAGACTAAAATTTTAAGTCAGCATGAAACAGAAGATGTGATAGTCTTTTTCTACCTTATTGTGACGTATATCAGAGTACAACAGCTTCTCGAACAAGAAAAAATGTTGGGCGGGACTTGATTTTGTCTATCAGGAATTGATTGGATGGTTGTGGTTTGCTATTGGTCGATCTCATGTGATTGACAGGTTGTCCTGCCCTCGCACCAGAAAACATGTCATCAGAGAAGAGAGTGATGTCGCTGCAAGAGGGAGGGGAAGTTATTTTGATTGTCGATTTTGATTTCATGGTGACTTTACCATACCATGGCTTTACCATGTTACCATACTCACTGAGAATCCTCACATTCACCCTATTTCTCCTTTTCACATTCATGAGGGTTCATTAGACAACTAGTGATGTTCAGTTCATGAACAAACCATTCTTTTGAGTCTTCTCAATGAATAATTTGATTCAGTTCACAATGATTTGGTCAAAACAACGTAATTTCATAGTTTATACAAAACTATCATATGGTTTCAGAAAGCATGAAATTTAGTGTACACACAGTGACACATGACACTTTTAAGATACTTTTTTGTAAGCTTGAAAGCTCTAGTCGGCATTCACTATAATTGCTTGGGAGGGGAAACAACCAGTACAGGGCTCCAGACTTTGAGAGCAGTATTTGAGAGCAGTAGCACCGGTGCCTCTAGGTTCTACAGATGGTGGTGCCAGCCCCTGATTTGGTGGTGCTGGGGGAAAATGTCTCATAATTAATTTTTTGTTGCATTAATAAGTGCAGTATTATTACATGTTTGTTTGTTTGTTGGAAATTTAACGTTAGAGCACTGAGTTTGAATTGATATGCAGATCAAATTTACTTTTATTAATGACAGTAATGTGCAAAAACGTCTCAGGTTACGTATGTAACCTCTGTTCCCTGAGAACAGGGAACGAGACGCTGCGTCAGTTGACGCTACGGGGAACACCTCCAGTGTGACAGGTGTCTAAATCACTATCGAATCATGTCAATCCTATTGACTGGCGACAGCCTCTGACGTCATAGACGTGCGACCAGGAAGCACACAAGGGCGCTGTACAGAACATGACACCATCTTTTCGTCTGAAGGGACTGTTTCGGCAGGTAGGCCCCGAGGCATGGCAACAAGACGCAGCGTCTCGTTCCCTCTTCTCAGGGAACAGAGGTTACATAGCTACCGTCAAACGGTGGCATCCACACATACCCAGACTCGGCCGATCCCTCGACATCAGCAAAATTCCTCCTCTGATACCGGAAGATCCGGGCCGAGTACGGGTTCTTCCATGCCCCCGAGATCTGATCGTGAAGATCTGGGAGGAATGGAAGGCTCCCAGGAGCTGGAGGGTTATGACCGGAGAGAAACCGATCGTCGAGACGATTCGCACGTGCGGGTTCTCTCCTAACACGCCGCCACTGCAGCTGCAGCCTGTCGGTAGCGCGTTCCATAACCTTAAGCAGCTCCCCATACACGGGGCAGGCTGGCTGAGAGGGATCGACCTCAGTCGACTCATCACCACCCTGCTCAGCCATCCCTTGCTCGTGTGAAAGAGCCCCAGCTGAGGAGGAGGAGAGATCCAACTCCACCCCCGACAGCTGCCCCTCACGACCTGGCTGATCGTCCGCGAGGACTACACCTTCCTCCAGACGACGAGCCAAGTCCATCTGGGAACCCCAGGACAGAAGTCACTGCTCTGCCTCAGCGCGGGCGGGAGCGTCTCCAGATGCTGGGCCCTCTTCCCTCGAGAAGAGGGCCAGACGAGAGCGAAGCATCCGGATGGGAAGAAGCTCACTATTCGTGCAGGAGGCTCCCTCGAGAACTTCCTGCGTGTGCTCTTCCCCCAGGCAGTATACACAGAGAGTGTGCGTGTCATCAGGTGTCAGATACCTGGGACACGGGTCGGCGCATTTCCTGGAGCCGCGCTTCAGAGATGTGCACTTCATCCTCTTTTCGATTAACGCATTCGATTTTGAAACAGACAAACAGTCCCTGAAGACGAAAGGATGGTGTCATGTTCTGCACGGCGCCCTTATATACTTCCTGCTCGCACGTCTATGACGTCAGAGGCTGTCGCCGGTCAATAGGATTGATGTGATTCAATAGTGATTCAGACACCTGTCACGCTGGAGGCGTTCCCCGTAGCGTCAACTGACACAGCGCGAGTTCCCTTTCGAAAGGGAACCTAATTTTTATAGAGAAAGGTTAAATATTCTACTCTTATTTAATGTACCATTTTTGTTCTATCATCGACTACTTTGGTGATTTTAAAAGGAGTGCTCTTTATTTGTTTTCTGTTTAAAGGTTTAGTTTTTCTGAATTAGTGACTTAATTCCTACCTTTTTCCATTACTATTAGGGAGTGGAATTGTCAAGTGCTCCTCTGCCGCCATCTACTGGTTATAGTGGTCAATTCATGTCTTGCCACAAAGTCTTTCAACTTTTAGTTTAACAAATAATCATTCAAAATAACATTAAAATGGGATAATATTAATGGCTGGAAAATGTGTGAAGCTCTTGAAGACCCTTAAAAAGTGCTTGAATTTCACTCTATAAGGTTTTCCTGGTTTCCGCGTCAGCGCTGTTTGATCCGATACAGTTTATAGCGTAATTCTGCGCCGATTTTGAATGCTTCCCAAATACGTTGTTGGAATGTTATTAATTCTGCTGTGAATTCAAACGCTTTCTCGCTGGATCTCCCAACGCTGTGAAGTAAAGATGTCACATGATCGATATGGCTCGTGAGGAAACCTACGCAGCTTAAAATGAGAAGCACGATTTCGTTGCACTTTCATTTTGTTTGCCGTTTCATGTTTCTCATGTAACTGAAGTTGCAGATCTTATCAGTTGGACAACGTGGTGTTGGCACCAGTGCGACCTCTAACAAAATTTAGTCGCACCACCTGGAGCCCTACAGTAGCTACATGATGCAAAATTGTTCCTTTTGTGTTCCATGGGGAAAAAAACAGTTGTTTACACTTTATTTTAAGGTGTCCTTGTTACAGTGTAGGCTAATTATACTAAGCAAAAGTAATGAACTATCTACATAGCTACTATATAATTAGGGTTAGGGTTTGGTTTAGGGTTAGGGTTAGTTGCAAGTAACTATGCATAGGCCTATTTGACAGTTATTACTACTAGCCTACATGTAAAATGTGTAACAGGGCCAAGGTAAAATAAAGTGTTACCAAAAGTCATACATATCTGTAATTAAACATTTTTATTTTGCTGCAGGAATGAAGCCTAAAACCCAGAATCAAGATAGCATTTTTGACTTTCATTGTCATTGTTCATTGTTTTTTGGGGGTGGTAAATGCATGAAATAATGCCTGTGGTAAACACAAGGTCAAGATATTTGCATGTTTTACTCTAAAACATAAAATACATTAGGTATACCCCACTCGTGATTTTATATATATATATATATATATATATATATATATATATATATATATATATATATATATATATATATATAAAATCACGAGTGGGGTATATATACATATTGTGAAATATTATTACAATTTAAAATAATAGTTTTCTGTTTGAATATATTTTAAAATGTAATTTATTCCTGTGATGGCAAAGCTGAATTTTCAGCATCATTTCTCCAGTCTTCAGTGTCACATGATCCTTCAGAAATCATTCTAATATGCTGATTTGCTGCTTACGAAGCATTTATCATTATTATTATCAGTGTTGAAAACAGTTGTGTACAACTTTTTTTTCAGGATTCTTTAATGAATAGAAAGTTCAAAATAGCAGAATTTATCTGAAATAGAAAGCTTTTGTAACATTATACACACTGTAAAAAAAGTTGCTGCCTTAAATTTTTAAGTACAATCAACTTGTTTAAGTCAATAGATTGCATTAAACTGACTTTAAAAAATGAGTTGAAAAAAAGTTATTAATCCATATAACTTATTGATCAAACCATTTTTTTACAGTGCACTACCGTTATCAAAATACATAATGTTACAAAAGATTATATTTCAATGCTGTTCTTCTTTTCTTTTTAACGTTCTATTCATCAAAGGGTCCTGAAAAAATGTACACAACTGTTTTCAACATTGATAATGATCAGAAATATTTCTTGAGCAGCAAATCATCATATCAGAATTATTTCTGAAGGATCATGTGACTGAAGACTGGAGTAATGATGCTGAAAATTCAGCTTTGCATCACAGAAATAAATTACATTTCAAAATATACTCAAATAGAAAACAGTTATTTTACATTTTAATAATATTTCACAATATTATTGTTTTGTTTTTTGTTGTTGTTTTGTATTTTTTATTGAATTAATGCTGCCTTGGTGAGCACAAGAGAAGTGAGCATTGTAAAAACATTACAAATCTTACCGATCAAAAACTTTTGAATGGCAGTGTATGTCAAAATTCATAAAAGCTTGATGAACAAAACATGCATTTATACATTCATATATATAACCACTTTCTTAGTGTCAAAAATAGTTCAACAGTATAGCAAGTAAATTTCGATTTGATACACTTTCTGATTTATCTCTAAAGGTGGCATTAACTGTCCTTTTTTCATTTTAGAACGAGGGCAGATGTCACTAACTCTGTGTGAATAACAGTGTTATCATCTCTCACATCCAGTGCCACCTACAATTCACAAAACAGGCCAAATCTCAGACAACATGACGTGGCCTATCGAAGACAGCTGGCAGACAGCTCAAACCCCCAGAGAAACCTGCCAGTGACTAAACACTTGTGGAGTCACAGCAGACATTTAAGGTCAGTTTGTGATTTATATTGATACAACCCTTTTAGTGCCTCTCAACCATATACTATTATGATATTTATCTTCACAACATCAGCATCATACCTGTCATAACCTGCTGTCAATGTTTTTTTGAGCATTCGTTAAAACATTTGCTGTACACCCACCCAGTTAAAAGGGAACACTCTCAGAACTTTGGCAACTTTCTGGCAAGGCTCTGAACAAACATTATTCCAGTAATGTTAATAGAGTGTTAGTTCAAAGTTATTTGGGCTTTAATAATGTTTAGCACAAAATATTATTTGTACGTTGTCCGTGGAACTTAAAAAAAAAAAATTAATTGTAAAAATTACTTGTTTCAGAATGTTTAGAGAACATCAACAAGTAACATTCCCATAATGTTCGCAAAATGATAAAATGCAATGTTCTCTTAAAGGAACACGCCACTATTTTTGAAATAGGCTTGTTTTCCAACTCCCTTAGAGTAAAACAGTTGAGTTTTACCGTTTTTTTAATCCATTCAGCCGATCTCCGGGTCTGGCATTTGCACTTTTAGCATAGCTTAGCATAGATCATTGAATCTGATTAGTTTCAATATTTTTCCAATTTAAAACTTGACTCTTCTGTAGTTACATTGTGTACTAAGACCGACAGAAAATTAAAAGTTGCGATTTTCTAGGCCGATATGGCTAGGAACTAGCCTGATGTCATCATACTGAGATTCTAGCCAGAATATGAGTCTGATACTGCTCCATTGGGCTGTGATTATGGGGTGTGTTTAAACCGAACCTGGAAAGAAAATGTCTCTGCTCTATAACCAGTCAGAGCAACAGAGTAAGTGACGTATGTTGAGCAACGCATAGTTGTCAACAGAACTGAACTGCACGCACGCTGGAAGAAGTAGAAGAAGATGAGTGTAAACGATCTTCGGATTCAGCCTTAGAGCCGGTCACGTTGGAAGTTACCTAGCTGGGCACTATTTTCAGGCACTGCGTAATATCATTGCGCCTGTTGCACCCATGGTACGGCAACAAAGTTCTATGATTATTACGCAGGAATGAGAGTATAGTTCCTAGCCATATCGGCCTAGAAAATCACAACTTTTCATTTTCCATCGGTCTTAGTACACGATGTTACTACAGAAGAGTCAAGCGAGGTGCTAACGGTCTAATCAGATTCAATGATCTATGCTAAGCTATGCTAAAAGTGCAACCGGCAGACCCGGAGATCGGCTGAATGGATTCGAAAATGGTAAAACTCTAAGGGAGTTGGAAAATGAGCCTATTTTCAAAAATAGTGGTGTTTCTTTAACGTACATATAACATTAAACATTTGCATTTTTAGTTATTTCAGAAAAGATTCAGAAATAAAAATGTTAGAACTTTATGGGAACGTTATCAAAATGTATAACAACATATTTTCGTTAGTTGGGCAGAGAAAAAAAATTACAAAAGTAAACGAGAGAGAGAAAGTGTAGCATGAAACGCAAAAAGGTCAATATAGGACTTACATTGATTCCTTCCCAGGAAAATTCGGCACGTCCTTGCTAGAAGAAAACAATTGAAGAATAGATGGGAAAGATACAGTAAAAAAGAAGAAAAGGCATGATTTCAGTTAGCAGGAAACAGCAGAAGGCTGAACATCAAGCCAAGTACAGAACACTAGATCTGAAAGAACAACAGATAAACAGAAAGCAGGAGAAGGAAGCGAGACGCTGTTCATCTGTTACGAACGGTTGTGCAGACCAAGATATATCTTTGTATGAACCCTTGTCGTGATATACAGCTAACATGGGGTCAAATATTCATGAATTAAGTACCACCTAGTGTATCCATGTTGATATCTGCCTTAGAAGTCTCTACAATGGATGAGGACAACAACAAGAGGAGATGGAGACGACTTTGATGAGTAGCACTGGAGTAAGTAATCCTAGCCAACCCAAACATACAGCGAGCGATCGATCGCATTTACACCGCACACAGCGCAGCGAGACAAACACTGGTGCAAGTACGAACAGCAGTAGCCGCTCATTGTTCATTATGAGAGAGATCAATATGAAAGGTCAAATGGAGGTCAGTGTCAGAAAGGTATTGGTGTGGGGTAAATGTCTGCCTCTTGGAAACTTTGAACAGACTACCGGCATGGTTCGGCGGTTCGGGCATCAATCGATTAGTTTCCCACCATCTTAGTCTTTATGGACGCTTCTGTTACATAAACCGTGGAGCTGGCTCCTAAAAATACATTTTTGAGGCTGGCTTGCAATTACGGCAGCCACCTACAATTTTTCTGTGGGGGGTGAATACTGCTAGATGCAAATGAACAACATTGAATTAGTTTTCTTCTCCACCCCGTGATAAAGTAATTAATGTTTTGCCTCACATTTTAATGGGGACGCCTTTTTCAAAGGCGTTTGGATGGGATTTGATTTCAAAACAGCATTTATGTCACAATAATAAACCATTTTTTCCTAAAAAGGATACTTGTCTATATGGACGTCACAGAAATCACATGCTCAAAATAATTGAGAGATGCCGCTACTACAATGAGCACTTTTATAAGTCAAACTAAATCAGATAAAATATCAACAATACTTTCGTTCAACCAAAAATTAAAATAACCCCATAATGTAGGCTACTCCCCCCTCAAGCCATCCTAGGTGTATATGACTTTTTTTTTCCAGCCAAACACAATCTGAGTTATATTAAAAAAATATACTCTTTATAATGGGAGTAAATGGTAACTTGGATTTTAAAGTCCAAAAAAGAGCATCCATCCCTCATAAAAGTAATCTATACAGCTCTAGTGGCTTAATAAAGGCCTTTTGAAGTGAAGCGATGCATTTCATAAACTGTAATCACTAGCTTCCGTTTAAGATCGTACACAAGTCAAGTTCTGGCCGAAGAGTGACCTCTGACCCGACGCATGACGTAGGATGTAGATGTAGCTTGAGCTTAGGTGAGAGTAGACGCCTCTCACGGTTTATACAAATAGGGCTGGGCAACAAACTAAAGCTCCTCTGACATTTCTCTTTACAAAATCTCATTTTAGACTTCTAATTTGTGATCAGTGCTTTGGTTTGCTCTATCCTCTGCGCTTCCACATTTGTCAATATGTCATGAGTCAGGTCAGAGTTCACTCTACGGCCGGAACTCCAGAAGCCAGTGATTATAATTTATAAAGTTATAAATATGGATATGTTTCTTACAAAAACGCATAGCTTCGCTTCAGAAGGCCTTTATTAACCCCCAAGAGTCGGATATTTTGGGGGTTTTAAAATCTAACGCAAATAAATTACTGAAATAAGTGAAATTGCGTCAATAATGTAATTTACGCCCAGGGCTTGACATTAACACCCGCCAAATGTGAGTGTATTTCAGCAGTGGTGTGTAACGCAGTCATTCCTACTAGTTATAATACATTCCTACATATAATACAATTTTCAATTGTATTCTTTTAAAAAGGCATTGAGATAATAAACAGTGCAATGTAGTGTTATCAAAAATATAGATTTTTCAATGTCGATACTTAAAGCTGCACTTAACTTTTTTGCACTCTAATACTTAACTTTTTGCACTCTAGCGGTTAATAAACAGAACTGTATACGTCTTGCAGAAGAACATTGCAGCCGGAGCTACTTCTCTCTGTTTATGTCTATGGCGAGTCAGGGACTGTGCTCCTCCGCAGCGGTTCCTATAGTCTGGCCTGAAATAGTCCCAATATAAACACTTATTATAAGTGTACCATAATGTTTCAGGGTAAGACAAAAACACAGTTTGGAAAATGGATTCATGCTGTACATTCTCATTATGTAATTTTTGTAAATCTTGAACACAAAAAAAGTTACGGACAGCAGCTTTAAATGTTTGAAATGCTTCCAATACTCATTTTCCGCAGAATACACAATACCATCTGCACTTTCTTGCTCTCTCTGACAATGAGTTAACACACAAACCCGCCCTACTCACTCCTTTCATTTTCTCTGGATGAATATTATTGGTGTTACAGGGCTGGGATTGCGCATATTGTCCATAATTTTACTCATTCCTGTATAAATTGAGTTCTTTTTTGCTGCTTATTGCTTTTATACACGCAAAATAATGTCAAAATGGCGGTCCTGGCGAAGATTCACGTAAATCACGCAAAGTCAATGGATCCGTGAGTCAGGTCTTTAAGTGACAGCAGCCTAATATACCTGCTGCCAAATTATCAAATAATATGAAAAAATATCAATTTGGAAGTTTTTCCCCATGGTATCGATGTCAAAATTGTGGCAAGTGAAAATGCTGAGTGGCTAGTGACTTTGTAAAATCAAAAAAGTTAATGTCAAGCCCTGTTTATGTCACATAGTTAGATGATCTTAGAAGTCCAGGCTGATTACATCAGAGATGGCAGAGAGAGACTTTTCACTGAATTATTCGTTTCAATGTGTTTCGCTTTAAAACACAAGCTCTGTCATATTTTGTGATTATTTCTGAAGAGAGCAAACCATCACGCATCACACAGACAAAACATCCCACCGCTCTATGGCCAGATAAATGCAAACTACTTTTCTCGGCTGGATTAAGCAAACCAGCCTCTCGCTAGTAACGTTTTGATGGATGAGGATTGCACTAAAGTTACGATGGCGGTGACGTACAGGAGTCGTAGGTGTGGTTGAGTCCGCTGTATTGATGCGCAAACAAGCCATGTACGTGCGCTCTTGATGCACTGACACATTTCAGTACATTCACATTGTTTCCGCACACATTCAGGATAATGCTTTGATTTGTCATGTATATGTTGCTGTAGGTAAACTATGCAGTCAGGTTAAGGCAGTTGGTGGTTTAATTTGTGGTCCTGTTTGGTATCGCAACCTGACTTGTCTAAAATGTAAACAAGCTCTTTGCTGTTGCACTGTACACATACTATACACTGTGAATTCTGAAAAGCTCTGTAATGTTTGTTTGTTTCATGGATGTGCATACATTTCTGAATTTTATGGAAAGACACCTTGAAAAAAGCTTGCAGAGAATACAGTTTTGTGAGAACCACCCTGCAATCTGACGGTTTACTTTGCTGGATGTAGCAAATGATGACAAAATGAACTTGATATTTCACCCAGAAAGTTGTCAAAAAGGTCCAAATCTTTAATGAAAGTGCATTAGGCAGTGAAACAAGAAACTTACAGTATCAGATGAGGGCCAAAATCAATAAGGAGGATTGTAAATAATAAACCACTATCCCATATATTCCTTTTAGATTAGATTTCACAGAGGACACCAAGTTAGTTTAGTAAGCTTGGTAATTTGCTGCTTTTTCAACTGAGGTTGCATGAGGATAAACAGGGTTTAAAAGCACACAAAAAGTCTGTGAAACCAAAGCTAATTCCATCTAGAGCCTTCCAATTCACCCTGTGATTTGTTTTGGTGAGGGTTTAGCTAAATTTTAGGGCAATTTGAGCTAGCGTTAAGCTAGCTTAAGTAGCCTTGCTACTTAGCAACTAGCATCTGATTCAGGTGAGTTTTTCATTGCTAGGCAACCATTTTTTTTTTTGTCTTTTATTACTATTATTATTTTGGCAACCGGCGAAAGGCTTTTTGAATTAAGAGATAGGCCTATGGTGAGATTTTAGCTAGGCTAAGTTTGAGGGCGCTTTCAGCTAGCATTAAGCTATGTAGCCTTGCGATATGGCAACTAGCGTCTGATTCTAGACAGTTTTTCATTGCTATGCAACATTTCATTTTTTTATTTTTTATTATTACTCCTATTATTATTTTTTTGGCAACTGGCAATCACCTTTTTGAGTGCTCTCTAACACAAACACATACAGCACAGACACTGTTTCAATTCGCTCCAGCTACTGTGAGATGACACCACCTCTTGGCTCAGCTTCCTAACTCTGCATTGAGATATAAAACATGGCATTTGGTTTTAGATTTTGTGCCAAATTCATCTGCGGATGAATAGAGCAACAAGCTAGGAGCTGCTGTCCTTGGGTAGGATGTAAACACGGACGGCAAATAGGGAAGACGGATGAGGCTATGTCTTCCCAGGGGACAAAACTGTTATACGGCAATACTGTACGGTAATGGTTGGGCTCTGGGGTCCGGCTCCCGTAGCCTTGGTGGGAAATCTAATATCGAGGCTTTTCAAATGCACATTATACTATCACGCTTTCTCTGACTTTCAGCACTAGGGGGTGGCAAGACATGCGTTTGGCACACAGGGGGTCTTCGCGTTAACTAAAGACTTCATTAAAGTGCCATGAGGCACAAATGTCAGCACTTGGTATAGCTTTGGACAGAAATGCAGACTTCGCACAAGTATCATCTCAGAGAAGGACGTCATTTAGATGTGATCCTTAAAGCTTAAGCTCACAACATGGGACAGAGGTTTGGTGCAAAGCAAAACTTAAATATGCAAAGTGTTGTAGTTTTACTTACCTGCTCTCCATCTTTCCGAACGGGAACTGCATCCACCGCTGCAGGGAAAGAGAGACACAGAAAGAAAGAGAGATAAGGGAATAGGCATGTGGCTTATGCAACCTTTACCGAATAAGCTAAGTCAAACTGACAGCTCCTCGCTACATTTTCTGCTGACATTCACACAAAGACCTAAAATTAGATTAATTATCCATCCAAAACCGCCAGCACTCTGTGGGGAAGGAGATTTGTTGCATCATGCTTTTATATCGCATCGTTCCTATAAAATGATAAAAACATTTAGTGATTGCGCTGCGTGACGCAATTATGCAAATTATTAGGAATTGTATTTCAAGAATAGGCTTCCAAGAGATGCTGAATTTAAGATGTGCCCTTAAACAACCATTTATTTTATTTTGTATTCTAGCTTCCTCTAAATTTGCACTTCAGCATCATTTCGATTATGAAATATGTTGATGCCGTGTGTGTTTACAATGACTCATTCAAAATGACAAACTAGAAATGTCATGTAACCCAGTTTGAACTAGCATTTTGAATGATGCGCCTGAAAACAATCACCCTGTAACATTAGACTGCATAAACACATACATTTGAAGCATAATGACAGTGTTTTTAAGACAAAGCAATAAATGGAGCCGACCAGCAACCATACATACATGCGGGGGATCATGTACACTGACTGTACGCTTATTTAAATGGTGTTTTTTGTGTTTCGACTGGTTTTGAGAGTAGGAATATGTTTGCAAAGAGTGATATATGGCTGTACAAGAGATGTTGAAGCCCTTACGGCATATGCAGATGGTTTGGTTGCTAATTGCTAACTGCGGTGACATGATCTCTCATGTACAATAATCCAGATTCATCAATTAATTGTAGAACAAGGGTAAAACCTGGTGCATGCTGTGCAATATTGTTGCTTGTCAGATTGTCTGATATGAGCAGAATAAGAGTTTGCGTAAAGCTGTAAAGCTTGTGTGATTAGGCCATCTGGGACTAATTTGGCCCATAGTGAAACAGCCTCTAAAATCAACATGATGGATATAATTTTTAAATGTAGACTTGATTAGTAAAATTATAAGTCATGCAAGCCCTAATTAAATAAATGTATATAATACTTCAAATTTAATGGCATACCTGTTGCTGCCATAATGTCTCATTTAAAAATGTATTTTTTTTCCTTAACTTTCCCCACTCGCTATAGTGGAGTAGTGACATATTATTTCTGTGAACAGTATCCAACATTTCCGAAATAAAAGTTTTTCAAATGCATGCATGCTCAACTAAAAGATCCAACACTGATTTTTCCATATGACAAAATAAATATTTTCCGTGTCAGACAGCAAAAATTGTGTAGTGAATCTTGCAGAAATTCTATGTGAGAACCTTGACTGTACACAATTATTAGTGAATGAGACCCTGTGTAGCTGCCGTACACATGCTCTCCCCATCCCCCCGTCTCTCTCTATTCAATTTAACTCTATTTAATTCAGCTCAATATCAGTGAAATTGAGTTGAGCATTGGCTTGATTCATTGAACTCATTTACAACAGTCCTAAACCGTTGACGCAATAGAATAACAATATTGTGATGGGGTTAATCATATCAAAACAGAATGTACCAGTCCTTGTGCTCTCTGCATCTGATTTTTTTTTTTTTTCTTCACTCCAGACTGATTCGGATCTCAGAATGCATTAATTGCATCCTGTGCATGTGTGTGTGAGCGTGTGTCTTTTAATTGCTGGTCTCTCTCTGTAAGTACAGCAGAGCCTTTGGGCCTCAGGGCCATTTCCTCAATCAACCTAACCCACTCTGGAGAGACGGATAGAGCCATGCAGAGCAGCGCAGCTCTGGAGGAGACCAATGAGCCAGAGTGAAGAGTAAACAGAGAAAGACAGTTAAAGTGAGTTAAGGTAAAGCAGATCTACTCATAATCAATTAGAAAGGAGACAGTCAGAACTACCATGCCAGAAGAACAGTAACAATGATGAGAGCAATGACGGAAGGACGGACGGACGGACGGACGGACGGATGGATGGATGGATGGATGGATGGATGGATGGATGGATGGATGGATGGATGGATGGATGGATGGATGGATGGATGGATAGATAGATGGAATTACAGACAGATAGATTGACAGACAGACAGACAGACAGATAGATAGATAGATAGATAGATAGATAGATAGATAGATAGATAGATAGATAGATAGATAGATAGATAGATAGATAGATAGATAGATAGATAGATAGATAGATAGATAGATAGATAGATAGATAGATAGATAGATAGATAGATAGATAGATAGATAGATAGATAGATAGATAGATAGATAGATAGACACACAGTAGGTAGATAGACAAACAGACAGACAGACGGATGGATGGATGGTCTGATAGACAGATAGAGACGAATCCCTGCACATCCCAGCTGTCAGAACCAATAACTTTCTAACTGTCTATTCCACCATGATGTTGTTACGGACAAAACACTTCCACTCATGCAGGAAAACACATTGAGAAAATCCCAAGAGACATGAAGGATAAGCCATCAAATTCAAGGTCGCCATGCGCCACATGGCCGCTGCACTGTTTACTCTGCCCATCTACATTCATGTCTGAATCTGACACTGGGCATTATGAGGGCCGGAGCTGCAGGGGAAAGGAAAGCGAGAGCGAGAGAGACGGAGAAAGAAGCAGTCAGACGAGATAAACAAATATGCATGTGACGAGGATAAAAGCTAACGTCAATGCACATTGAACGATGAGGAACAGTGAGGAAGATTCCTAGACACCCGGCATAAGCATGACGGTATCACGGAGAGAAGCAGCAGAAGATATGCATTGCCAAGAACCAGATGGAGGAACAACCGGACCATGGACAATCTGGCTTGACAGATCTCAAGGCCTAGGGAACGTCTTTGAGATTTTATTCTACAGCAAAAGGTAAAGGGAAAAGGTAGAGAGGGAAGAAAAAGGGACAAATAAAGGAATGTAAGCTGGAACTCTGACACACGGTGACGCTCACAGTGACTCTGATTAGGAACGAAGTCCAAGAGGCTGACTCACCTCCAGTACTGAGCCAAAAACACACGGAGAGGGGGGAGGGAAAGGAAAGACGGAGACAAAGAGGATGAGAGAAAGACCAAGACACTGAATGAAGGAAGGAACATACAGTATAACAAAGCAAAACAGAGGACAAAAGGGGGTAGGCGTAAAGAGATAAAATGACACCGAGTTAAAAGACACAGAGAGAGACTCGGAAAGAGAACTGAGTCACAGAGAGAGAGAGCACGAACTTACAGACCATCACAGTACTGATCATAAGGGTGAAGAAGGGATGACAGTAATGGATAACAGTAATGTGTATTTACACTTTACGATTGGGTTTGTTTCTATGCAAAATTTATATAAATCAAATCTACTTTTCCCAGGCTGTATGGATGCAAACAGCATCTCTTTGGCTCAAAATGGAAATTAGTGTTTGAGTTCTTAGTAAAGTTTACACACGTGGCCTGAAAAACAAGACGCATTTACACTTGACTGAGAGGCGTCCTGCATGCATTCTAAACCACTTCATGAGGTGGTCTGAGTGAGTGGCATCTCAAATGTCTTGAAGTGCATTTAAATCTTTTCATGATTATAGCAGTCATGGCATTAGTATTGAAGTGACTAGTGTAAATACCTCTAAAGTGCAAAAGACTGAACTTGGGTGAAAAAACAGGGATAGTAATGGATAGATGATGAGTATGAGAAATAGAAACCCAAGGAAAATTGGTGATTAACACATCACTTTAACATCAGTTACAATGAAATGAACAGCAGCAATTACTGTTTGGATGAGACAGCTAGTTATTAAAGTAGGACAAAGTCTGGTTTGAGAATAAAATGATATGAAAAATATCCTTTCTGTGCTATGCAAAACTGCATAATGAATTTAGGCAAATCAATATTGAAAATAAATATCAGCATACTATAACCTTGTAACTCTATATGTTTCTAATAGTTTCTTTAGCGTACGCTAGCCATAAGTAAAATTGCGAAAAATAAAATGAAGTAAAATTGCCTCCATGGATCGGATTTGTTTGTTCAGCACATCCCACAGATGCTCGATTGGATTGAGATCTGGGAAATTTGGAGGCCAAGTCAACACCTCAAACTCGTTGTTGTGCTCCTCAAACCATTCCTGAACCATTTTTGCTTTGTGGCAGGGCGCATTATCCTGCTGAAAGAGGCCACAGCCACCAGGGAAAACCGTTTCCATGAAAGGGTGTACAATGGCCTGCAACGATGCTTAGGTGGTACGTGTCAAAGTAACATCCACATGGATGGCAGGACCCAAGGTTTCCCAGCAGAACATTGCCCAAAGCATCACACCTATCTCCGCCGGCTTGCCTTCTTCCCATAGTGCATCCTGGTGCCACGTGTTCCTCGGTTAAGCAACGCATACGCACGGCCATGTGATGTAAAAGAAAATGTGATTCATCAGACCAGGCCACCTTCTTCCATTGCTCTGTGGTCCAGTTCTGATGCTCACGTGTTGGCGCTTTTGGCGGTGGACAGGGGTCAGCATGGACATCCTAACTAGTCTGCAGCTATGCAATTTGAGCTACAGTAGCTCGTCTGTTTGATCGGACCACACGGAAGTTATAGAAGTGCGAGAAAGAACTAGAGAACGTTTTATTTCATTTCATTACGGTATTGACATGTGAGGCTGAACATCTCTTCACTTGGGACTTAAAACTCACCTCTAAATGATCGGTTTATGAAGTGACCTTTAACCTAAAATTAATGGAAATCTGTAAAAGAAGCAATTGCTTCTGCTGTCTCAAATTTCGTTTGAAGGAACAGACAGGTGAAACTGGATGTCAGTGGCTTAAAATAAGGAAAGTCAAGGGGCACCAGTAGAATAAAACCTAAAAGTGTCCCGAGGATCAGTTCCCTTTATGAACAGCACTGGATGTGACGTGATGATAACACTTTTTGTAATACTGGTCCGTCATTAATGAATAACTGCACAGTGACAAAATAGTAATGCAATATTAACATTCTAGTTACTGCTATTAACTAACAAGAAACTCTGATGAACTAATTAGTAAGTATTGATGCTCAGTTGAATCAGGTAGTTCACTATTGGCTAATCAGTAACTACTCTTTTTTTTCATACCTCCCAGAGGACTACTAAGAACTACTATATACAGGTTCATAATTTATGTGAATATCCATCCATCCATCCATCTTCTTCCGCTTATCCGGGGCCGGGTCGCGGGGGCAGCAGTCTAAGCAGAGATGCCCAGACTTCCCTCTCCCTAGACACTTCCTCTAGCTCTTCCGGGGGGACACCGAGGCGTTCCAAGGCCAGCCGGGAGACATAGTCCCTCCAGCGTGTCCTTGGTCTTCCCCGGGGCCTCCTCCCGGTTGGACATGCCCGAAACACCTTCCCGGGAAGGCGTTCAGGAGGCATCCGGAACAGATGCCCGAGCCACCTCAGCTGTCCCCTCTCGATGTGGAGGAGCAGCGGCTCTACTCCGAGTTCCTCCCGAGTGACTGAGCTTCTCACCCTATCTCTAAGGGAGCGCCCAGCCACCCTGCGGAGAAAGCTCATTTCGGCCGCCTGTATCCGGGATCTTGTCCTTTCGGTCATGACCCAAAGCTCATGACCATAGGTGAGAGTAGGAACGTAGATTGACCGGTAAATCGAGAGCTTCGCCTTACGGCTTAGCTCTTTCTTCACCACGACAGACCGGTACATCGACCGCATTACTGCAGAAGCTGCACCGATCCGTCTGTCAATCTCCCGTTCCATCCTCCCCTCACTCGTGAACAAGACCCCTAGATACTTGAACTCCTCCACTTGGGGCAGGAACTCTCCACCAACCTGAAGTGGGCAAGCCACCCTTTTCCGACTGAGGACCATGGCCTCGGATTTGGAGGTGCTGATCCCCATCCCAGCCGCTTCACACTCGGCTGCAAACCGTCCCAGTGCATGCTGAAGGTCCTGGTTAGAAGGGGCCAACACGACAACGTCATCCGCAAAGAGCAGAGACGAAACCGTGTGGTCCCCAAACCTGACACCCTCCGGCCCTTGGCTGCGCCTAGAAATTCTGTCCATAAAAATTATGTACAGAACCGGCGACAAAGGGCAGCCCTGCCGGAGTCCAACATGCACCGGGAACAAGTCTGACTTACTGCCGGCAATGCGGACCAAACTCCTGCTTCGGTCATACAGGGACCGGACATATTCCCATATTCCCCCAGCACCCTCCACAGGACACCGCGAGGGACACAGTCGAATGCCTTCTCCAAATCCACAAAACAAATGTGGACTGGTTGGGAAAACTCCCATGAACCCTCCAGCACTCTGTAGAGGGTATAGAGCTGGTCCAGTGTTCCACGACCAGGACGAAAACCACACTGTTCCTCCTGAATCCGAGGTTCCACTATCGGCCGAATTCTCCTCTCCAGTACCCTGGCATAGACTTTCCCGGGGAGGCTGAGAAGTGTGATCCCCCTATAGTTGGAACACACCCTCCGGTCCCCCTTCTTAAAAAGAGGGACCACCACCCCGGTTTGCCATCCCAGAGGCACTGTCCCCGACCGCCACGCGATGCTGCAGAGGCGTGTCAGCCAAGACAGCCCCACAACATCCAGAGACTTGAGGTACTCAGGGCGGATCTCATCCACCCCCGGTGCCTGTCCACCGAGGAGTTTCTTGACCACCTCGGTGACTTCAGCTTGGGTGATGGACGAGTCCTCCTCTGAGCCCCCAGCCTCTGCTTTATGTGAATAATGTATAATTAATTCTAAAGGGAAGATCATGGTAACCTAATGTCTCAGGCAATACCACATCCTTCAGAATGAATCATTTGGACCAGTATTCTAAAGTGAACAGCAGGATAACTCCCTATAACTAAAGTCATTGTAAGCTTTTGAGGTTTTTGTAATGTTTAAGAGAATAATTGCTTCTGATGGATTTGGTTAGGTAACACTTGAGTCATTACTAGTGGGTTACCATCAGTGTTGGGTGTAATTAATTTAAGTAAGTAAGTACTGTACTTTAATTGGGCTACTTTTTCTTTGACAAAGTAAAGTAAGGGATTACTCGTATTCTTTCTGTAATTTAATACAGTTACTTTTGATGTAATTGCATTAAATGCTTTATAGACTATAGAACAATTCTATATAGGCCTAAAACAATCCCAGATAGCAATGAGTCGGCGGACCACCGGCGGTGATCCGGCGGCTGTAGAAGCGTCAGAATTGCGTAATCGCAAACACGTTTGACGGCGCACCGCCGGCGGCAGCCGCTTTTTAAAAGCGGCAGCCGGCTTCCTACCGCCTTCGTACCGCCGCCGGCCCGCAGGCAAACCGCCGTTCCGCCGCCTTTATACCAGAAGGCGGCCCGGCGGAGGCAAACGCTTTTTTCGAACGATCTGCCTCCGCTTATTGTGTAATAAATAATATATATATTTATTTATTATTCATATATTTGTAACATGCAGTTTATGATGGATAATAATTGAACAAACCAGATACATTCCCATTTGGCATTTTTATTCCACATTTCAAAGTACATTAACTGTCAATGATACAAGATAATATAAATTAAATATAACAGACAATAAATAAGCTTAAATAGGCCTATAAATAACAAAAAACATTTTTACTAAAGAACCTGCATGTTTCCAATTAAATTTTGGTTAAAAAAAAAAAAAAAAAAAACAGCCTTACAAGCAAATTATAACACTTACAATATTTGTTAATAACAAATAGGTCAGCTCTGGGATGAAAAGAATTACCATTAAATATTATATCAAATAATGAGGATATTTGGTACCAAAGAATGTGCAGGATACCAAATAAATCTAGGTATAACATCACATTTAACAAGCCATTTCTAACAATAGCATAAATGGTAATAATTTAGAGTAAAGCTCTGGAGAAGAATAGAACAGTAGTAGAACAGAACATTATAACAAGCCTGACTATGGGTTCTCCGGTTTTCCCCGACCTCCAGAATGAGGCAGCGCAAATTGGCTTATCTTCAGTGATTTCTTGTGCGCCTATATAAAGGACAAACAACCTCGCCATCCCATATCTATCCAAGGAGCTGCCTTCAAGGCAGGGTCACAGGGAATAAAAAAAAAGTAATTTCCACAGTGAACAGTGTGGATTGGGTGAGTGTAGCCTGAAACTTCTGGCTTCTTTAGGGGTCTTGATGTTACTGACTGCAGGATAAAGAAAGGGTTCCAGGTGTCAGTAGTCAGCCTAGGTGTAAGAGGTCGGCTGTGGGTCCCTCTCAGCTGTGCGGCGTCTTTTTCCACCTTCACGATCAGATGCTCCTTTCAGGTAACGCATAGCGCTAACCTGGACCGCCTCATCAGTGGCATCCTGGGTTGCCGGGTTCTTCCGGATGGCTCCTGTAGAAAATACAGATCTGTCATTCCATGTGAATGTCATAAGGCCACACACATCTACTTAAATATATAACAAATTTATATATTTATATATATATTACTTTGAACAATGGTCTTCAGGAACATGTCTCTAAAACATGCTTTATCCCCTACACCCGTCCAGGTTGTATTAATGGAAAGGTGATTAGAGAAGATACTCTAAAGCATTCGCCACACGGTTGTCTTTAGGTCCCTCCCACATTTGATTGCCAAAAACCGAAGCTGAAAATACAAAAAAGTGTTACAAATTACATATCTCTGAAGCTTCTCATACATAAATATAAAAATGTGACAGGCTGTGATTCAGACTGTAGAATATGCAGTGTACAATCTTAAATTTTACTTTTTAGATTACCCTACAGCATTATAAACAAAATCAGCACACTTACTGGAGCTCTTTATCCTGCCTCAAACTGTTGTCAAGCAACGCCAAATGGGTTGTCTAGGGGGAGTAACAGACCCCCTGGCAGGGATAACTCTCCAAAAGACACATTGGCACTGAAATGTTGCAGCATAGTGTCCATTTTGTTGTCCATGCTACGCACAACATCGCCAAACTCTCCAAGACGTCGCAGCATTAGGGTCTGATCTGCACCTACAGGGGTTCACAGAATAAAAGAATAAAGCAGTCAGTCCTGGTCCCTCAACTACTAAACTATGACATTTACAACTAGGTCTACTACATGTACAGGTGGCCCCAGTGGGAATTAAACCAACAACCACAGGTGTTGTTTGCAAGTTGTACCTGATTGCCCAGTACGAGCAAACGTCGTCAACATTGTCCCAACTTGCTTCACCTGCTCATGAAGTGAGCCGCTGTCATCCGAAGCTACAAAATGAAAGGCATTTGGTAATTTTGGACCTACATCACAGTCAAAAAAGTAAAATTTAAGAAAGAGTGCATGTTCTCACCTGCTCGTGCATTGCTTTCCCTCAGGGCTTGGTTCTCATTCTGGAAATCTACATAAAAAATATTTTATTTTAATTATATATATATATATATATATATATATATATATATATATATATATATATATATATATATATATATATATATATATAAAACAACAACTACAGGCACAATTTTCCATACTGTTAAAGTTTCCAACATCTGCAATTTCCTGTTTGTCCATCTCAACTCCTTTCAATATTCTTCTCCTTATAGCCCAATAACTAGACATTGTGACTAACAATTTATTTACCTTGAAAGCCGAAACGATTGTCCAACAATAGGTCTCTTGGATGAAGATAACCGATTGTGCTCTGGTCAAGGTATCTGCAAGAAAATGTGAACAAAACCGCATTGTTAACGTTAAATACAGAATATACAGTAGCTATGCTGTGGGGGGAAAAACTGGTCAGCCAAATGTGGAACAGTAAAATGTATTCATTCAGTGTAGTGAATCAAGTAAACTGCATTGTCCTCAAACATAATAAGTACAGCAGTTCAGAGAAATAACTCATAAATGACCTTAAATGCTAGAAGAACAGTAGCAACACAGCACATGTTAGCTAACACTTGCTAAAACTGACCTAGCAGCATGCTTGTTCGGACTAACAAAATAATTTAAATAACCTATATACATCATTCTGTTTTGTTAGAAAACACCAAAAGTTAAACTTAAGTCTTTCTAGATGTAAAGCTTTGGCTAACTTACCTACAGTAGCTAGATACATTTTAACATGTAGCACATGCTTGAACTCAGTGTGTAAAAAAGGCGAAACAGCACGTGTTAGCTAACACTGTGTATTGTGCACTATATCAGCGTGCGTGTCTGAACAAACTAATTAAAACAACCTACCGGTATATACATCAAAAATGAACATAATATTGTGTGACACAAAAAGGAAACATGTACTTACTTAAACGCTCGTAGTCGAGGATATTTTCTGATCTCCTCTCTTCAAATACTAAAACCATGTGATGAGCGGCCGCTGATGGTAAATCTGTATGTTTTACCGGTTTGTCTTCCGTCTTTTTTAGGTATACTGCCCCTCTCGGCCGGTGGAGGTACTTCTCTGTTTTTTTTTTTATTTTATTTTTATTTAAATTAGTACATGTATAGACAAGTACAATACAAAAAGTACAATGAGAGAAAAATAAAAATAATAAAGCATTGTGGTACAGTTCCGAATATGTAGAACAAAGAATAACAACAAATGTAACACTGTATATAAAATAAATAATAAAAATAAGAATTCTGAGATAGAAAATACTTTATAATATTAAGGCAGTCACATGAAATTGAAAAGCTTTCAGGTTTCTGTTTTTGTAAGCTTTTTGTTTTGCGACCTCATGTTTGAGAGGGTTTCAAATATTGTAAAAATCAGCTTTATAAGAGGTAATATTAGAGGGCTTCTTTTGAGTTATTCTTGTCTTATGAATGTAGAATTTTTCCTAAATAATTAATAATATATTTTTGTTTTTCAGAAAAATATGGGTTTTGAAAACAAAGTAAAATGTCATGAAGTTAGTTCTAATTTTTTGTCATGTCTATTTTAAAGTCAGTCCAAAAAGAAATAGAAAAAAGGGCAATACAAAAATAAGTGTTATCCTAAAATGAACTTTCAAACTTTCTTAACCCTCCTATTATGCTAAAAAAAAAAAAAAAGTATTACATCCATTATGGGTCAAATTGACCAACACTGTTTAAACACACTCGACATGCAAATAATCAAGTGAAAATTTAAATGTAATTTCCTAAACCTAACCTTATCATGGAATCAAGAGTCAAGAATCTGTTATAAACCCTAATGGCTTTGGAGCAAAAAAAAACTAATATTTGATATAATTCACATATAGGCTATTATGATTTTATAATCGCTTCAAATGTGAGAACTAGTTAAAATGCTGTCAGTTCCACTCTATTTCCCAACAAGCCAAACATAGCCAACGTGGCTGGTCGAATTTGAGAGTAGAAATCCTTGTATTTCACAGCGGCTTGCCGCCAGCCGGCCGCGGTCCATTAGGCGGAGGCAACCGCCAGAGAAAATGAAGCCGGCGGCCCGCCGGCTAGTCGGCCGCGGCATCTCGCAAGAAATGGGAGTGACGTATTCGGCGGCAAACGTTTCATCACCGCCAGCGGGACGCACCTATAGCCGACAGCTTAGGGCCGGCGGCAAAAAGAAGCCGTGCCGATATTTTTTGCTATCTGGGATAGTGGACTTAACATTGAAATTTACTGTAAAAAATTGTTGTTGGTTTAACTTTTTTTTTTTAAAGTAAGTTACCTGGTTGCCTTGACATTTTGAGTTAATTGAAATTAACAATTTGAGTTAATACAATGGAGATTGGTTTAATAAATAGAAACTCAAAATATTATGTTATCTGAACCACATCAATTATCTAAATTGATTTTTCAAAAGATAAAAAGTTGTGATAACAAATCATAAACATATTTTTTACAGTGTAATGTTAAAATGTAGGTTTTTAATTTAAGCTTCTCCCTTTAAATACTTTGGTAGGTTTCCAGAATATATATATTTTTTGGATTTTTGGATTATTTATTTGAAAGAATTAAAAGAGCAATTTCATGTATATCCTTGAGGTTGATATTGGATTTAGAATTAGAAATAAGTAATGCATTACTTTTAGAGAGAGTAATTAGTACAGTCTAATCACACTGTTGAATTCCAATTAATTACATTCTTAGAGTAACTTACCCAACACTGGTTACCATGATGTTCACTTTAGATGTTCACATGATGTTCACGTTCCAAATGAGCAACTTTGGTAGGTTTCCTTTAGAAGGATGTAGTAACACTTGAGTCATTACTATCCAAAACCATACAAAAACTTCAAAAGCTTACAATGACTTCAGTCATTATTAGGGAGTTATCATGATTTTCACTTTAGAATAATAAATAACATTCAGCAGTCGTGGCCTAATGGTTAGGCCATTATTCTGTAACCCGAAGGTTGCGGGTTCGAATCTCAGGTCCGGCATGAATTGTCGGTGGGGGGAGTGAATAACCAGTGCTCTCCTCCACCCTCTATACCACGACTGATGTGAGACCCTTGAGCAAGGCACCGAACCCCCAAACTGCTCCCCGGGCGCCGCGGCAATATGGCTGCCCACTGCTCTGGGTGTGTATTCACGGTGTGTGTGTGTTCACTACTGTGTGTGTGCACTTGGACGGGTTAAATGCAAAGCACAAATTCCAAGTATGGGTCACCATACTTGGCCACATGTCACTTAACTTCAAATAAAACATTGCTCATTAGTCATTTGTTCCTGTGTAGTTATTCATTAGTGATGGAACAGAATTCTAAAGTGTTACCGAAGTGATAAGAGATTCAAATTCACCAGAAGACATTTGAGAACTTCCTGTCTGTCACTTCCTATGCCTCAATCACCTTCTTTCTCTGCCTCCCTCCTTCAATCATCTGATTCTTTGAGGTCCTTCTCTCTCTTCTCTCTCTCTTTCTCTATCTCTCTCTCTCTCTCTGTGATTCCTCCTAAACCTTTCAATCATACTGAGCCAGTCACCTTGGACCGTGTCTGTCACCACACAAGCTAGATCATGCAATCACATGCAAACGGCACACACACACGCACGCAGGAGCATGAGATTGAGTGTGTGTGTGTGTGTGTGTGAGAGAGAGACAGAAAGGAAAGAGACCATCTGTATGTCAACTTGTCTGTCCCTCTTTCAGAGCTTGAAATTAAATCAATACAAAGAGGCATCCCTGAGTAACGCAATAGCTCAGAACAGAACAAACACGTACAGAGAGCGACCCAGTGCAAACATAGTGCCAGGAGCTGAGCCTTCCACCTGATGCACTCCCAAACACACCCACACAACATTTCTCACCCACAGTCCTGTGACAAACAAGTGCATGTGCCGTTTTGTTTATATGTACATTTATTCATTTAGCAGAAGCTTTTATCCAAAGCGAAAAACACTAGTATAAAAGAGTCAACAATATAAGATTTCAATAGTAAACTAGAACACTACACAGACAGAGTAGACAGGAACAGAAAAAAGGAGATAAAAGGGTTTTTTTATAACACACAAGCGTCTGTGATTGCACTTTCAAGCTTTCCAACACACACCTCTCTCAACTTATTGCCTTTTATACTCGCCCCTGAGACACCTACTTGGGACGGATCTATAAGGTCAGACCATTCATCATTCGGCTACAACAACAATGCTGTTACATTTCTCTGGAATACTTGATTTTGATTGGTCAGTCACAATATTCCATGGTATATATACAGGCAGGACCATCATCATGATTTTTTTATAGATAATATTCAAATCTATATAATATATTCAAGTCTTATCCCTTACCTGTTATAAAAAATATATACTAGCTTAATCCATGATAATATGTTAATGCTGACCCTTGCTGCTCAAGTACAGAAGAGTATAATTACAGCAAATTCCCAGTGAATATGTTTGACAACCTATCTAACATAACTTTAATGAGGAAAGCCTGTGAAGTGTCATTTCATGCTTGTTTACTGAAAGCTACAAAGAGGGCATTTCTGTGTTTAATACTTTGATTAGTTTAGTAGATTAGTGCAATTGCCCTTTATAATATGTCACCAGATTCAGGTTTTTCAGAAGTGCCCTTTAAAGGCTGTGTATGGTTCATTACACAATATTGTGAGAGGAACAATAGCGATGTAAGTGGTTTTATACAGGACTCCAATTAAAACATCCAAACCTGATATTTAAAAAAAAGTTTGTAAGTATAAAACAAATGCAATGCATTCTACTGTTAGCACTGAATCTCTAAAGGATTTGTGATGATTAATGTAGACTAAGAATTTTCCTATTTCTGGCTGTAGCAACAATTTGCTCTGTGAGCTCATGAAGTCAAGAATAACAAAAAAAAAATCGATAACAGGGCCTTGGTTGAGCCATTAAAAGCGTCAGTGCAACATGTCGACAGCACATAAATTTTCTCAGCTAACATGAAAAGTGTTTGCTTCACTCAAAATAAGGAGATGCACAACCACAGGCCCATATCCGGCACTTGACCCATATTATTTAGCATGCATCTTGTCCTCTCTCCTCTCCTTTTCGGTCACTGTAAAGTAGACACTATTTATAGCCAAACACACTAAATATGCCATCCACGCTCCTCTCCAGAGCACATCTCAGATAGCCAGCTAAATTCAGTGCCACAACTTGGAAAAATAAGCATTTCTATAAGAAGTGATTAAAGAGGATATAAATACAGGCTTCCCTAATTACCCAATATGTCCCGCTCTGACACTTTCTGCAATAGCTTCTTATGCGAAAGAAACCTAGACTCTGTGTCCCTGTGACATCACAGCTCAATGACAATCAAAGGTCAAATACAGCAGCATTTCTTTTTTATCACTCCATCAGCTGCTTGTGTTTGTTTTGATACTGCGCCCTCATCTTAATGGGCGTACAACATCGTAAAACACATTAAAGTGGAACAATTCGGTGTCCTCTCTCTGGGGTAGTTTGCCATCTCATGGTTACAACAGAATATCAATCGCACCAAAGCATCCGCAATTTGTCATCGACGGCTGTGTCAACGCGTACCCATTTGGCGGGAACAGGTGCCCACCGGTGTCGTTGACTTTGCAGAATTTGACCTACATGTGAGGCGCATCCAGCTCCGCGTCACACCTGAGCGCTTTTTGCGCGTGAGCGTGTAGACCCTGCACCTCTGATCCTGAAAAACACCCTCTCCTGTTAACCCCTTTCTGGCAACGCACGGATGTACGCGCTCAAACCTGTGAACTGCTGCTATTTTCACACAAACAGCTCCCGACGTGACCTTAGAACGGTGTCAGATGTGGCGTACGTTCTGGATATGCAACTATACGCTGCAAAAAATCCACTTCAGATCTTTAAAACCGCCGGGTGAACAGCACCTACCGCATGCAGGCAGACACATACGGATATCAATTCCAGACGCACTAGCGGCTCTCAAAATCAGACACCTCAATCCCGGCTTCCCACTAGCAGCGTGCCGAATCACTGTCAAAGCCTGGAGGACAAATGGCCTTTAACCAAAAGGTTTCCATAGAAACACATGTTATCCCAGAGAGGGGGGATGCGTGCGAGCGGAGCGTCGCCTATCGCTCCTCTACCCCTAGCTGGTCTCCTTTCAACCTGAAAAAGAAAAGCAATCAAAAGAGGGAGAGGGTCTTACTGATGGTGCGGGAGCCGATACAGCCCATGGTGTCTCAGCGAGGGCCGGTTTGTGAACGAGGAACGAGAGCCACCCTCTCAGCAGACATTCTCTCCTTCTCTTTCTCTCTCTCTCTCACTCCTCTTCTTCTTCTCCACGTCTCTGACTCTCCCCTCCTGTCTCTGTAAGGCTGTATGCGAGAGCAAATGTGTGTGTGTGTGCGCTTCCAACACGCTCTCGCCGTCATCCACCCTCCCTCCCTCCCTCCTTGTCTCACTGCAACCCCCTCAATACTCTGGTGAGCCGAGATATCAGAGTTAGTCAGTCACTAAGTCAGTGTGTCTGAAACGGGAGAGATCGGCGTGAAATCTCTCCCCGGCCACTTATGGTTCCTTAAATCCCTTTGTAATCAATACAAATGGTTGTAGTATCAAACAAGCTGACAGTGACATTGAGAAATGTCAATGACAACAAGAGGAAAGAGCGTTGATCAGAAGTTACACGCAATTCCCTGGAGTTCCTGGACTGAGAGGATCAATATCTTGGCTAATCGTACGGGGCATCTCTTTTCTTTGGTTCTCTCCATCATTATTTGACAATGCGGTGCATCTGTCTCCCCACCCAACTCTGCCGCCCCTCCCTTGCTCCATTTTTTCCTGTTGCGCTTCCACTCTCCAAAGCATGCACAAACATCTATTTATCTCTCTTGATACCTTAGACTCCATCCTTTCTCGCCCCTCGCGCTCAAATTGAAGAGTTTCGTACATCTATATAAAACCAGTTCATCATGATTGCTTGTCATGTCCGGTGTGTCCGTGGAGATCCGTAACCTTGAATATACCCGCACACATGCACACAAGCTGTCTGGACTGTACATGCGCACTCTCCCTGCCTCAAGCAAGCAAGGAACCTTCCTTTTGCAATTTTTTTTACAAAACAAATTCTACTTTCTCTGCATTCAGTCAGTACTGCCGAAAGAAGATCCTTTGAAGAGGAATGGAGAGGGCTAACCCAGGAGGTGTGCTTTGAATCATATTAAGGAGCATGAGACTGTGCAGCTTGAATTAGTATTCAGGAGGAGGAGGAGAGAGAGAGAGCAAGAGTGATGAGGAGAGGAAAGAAGGGATGACAGGGATAGGAGGAGGAAAGGAACGGATGAAGTATGTGTGCGTGTGGTAATATTACAGGGAGCTGTCCAGACAGATGCCGAGGTTGACTGCTTTCCCGCTTGTTGAAATGTACTACAATTCTCTAGGCATTTCCCTTTTCACTTGGTGTTATCATGTTTTAAATCAAATCTACTAATGTGTTTTCTTTTACAAAAAAAACTTTTAATTGAAGGCATTTTTTTATCCTCATAAACTTACACTTTAAAACACATATATACAAATTTTTTCTGTATAGGGAGAGAGCAGGGTACGCTGTGACATCCACAACCTAAAAAAATGTTTTGCGATGTGACCATATATTTATTTATATTTAATAATTTGTAAACTTGCAAATGACAAATATGTCATATGTCATCAAATATAATGTATATATACATACATACTCTAGATGGCGCAGGCAAATATGTTAACTCAGACACTTGCAATCATTATCATTCTCTAAAGGGGACAGCTGATTGGTTTCTGCTGTATCAGTAACCAATGAGCTTGCGTGCTCAACCTTTAAATACTTGGTTAGCATTTGCCTTAGCAGTGCAGTGCACTTTCAGAAGCCCTCCACCTTCCCCAGCTCCACCTGTATAGATCTGCTACGGGTAATTCACCTTCCCCAGCTCCACCTGTATAGATCTGCTATGGGTAATTCACGAATGCTATATTGTACCTCAGCAGCATGTCTGTCTGTGGCCTCATAGGATAGTAAAGTGTCCATCTTATGCACACATCAGAATCTCACCGGAAGTAGTAGGTCATCAGGGTACTTTTTGCTTACTCTTTTATGAGTACTGTGATTTCAGACATACTTCTTTTGTCACATACTGTTTTTTGCCTATTATATAGTAGCGAAGTATGCGATTTCGGATGGTGCCAAAATTGTTTTATTTCAAACATGTAAAATGAGGTTTTACCTCTACCTCATTTCTTCTTGTCTACAGGACAACTTAAGCAAAAGGCTTACCCTTCTCTCTTCCTAAATAGTGAGATTTTTTCTTGTAACAAAAAATATCTTCATTTGCATCCACTCTACAATCATTTAGCAACAAACCTTGTTAGCAAGATGATTTTACACAGGTTAACATACTCAAAACAATCCCCAGACAGTCAAAACAGCTTCATAAATTCAGAAACGTCGAAACGTTGCACTATATAAATGACTCTACACGAATCAATGCCTCAACTTTCCCTAACTCAAAAAAAGAAGGCGTATACCTGACGCTGAGGGAGATAAATAGAGTGGAAGAGGGAGGGAGAAGGCTCATCCTGACATCACAAAACCAACATTGGGACACCATATCATCATTTATTTATGCGCCCAACAGCTTGCCTGAAGTTACAAGAGGCTCTCTCAAAGGGTGAGTCATCCTTTTCTCACTCTCTCTTTCTCATTCTCCCTCCCTTTCTCCACCCTATCTCTCATTTTTAAAGCAGCGACTAACATCAAATTCACTTTGAGGCTGGGACTTCCTTTGTCTCTCTTGCCTATTTTATTTCTGTGTGTGTATCAAATCATCTTAACTGTATATGCACCATCTATACATTTAAAGTTGCATGCTGTCATTTAACTTAACATTATTGTTGCATGCTTTTAGGCTACAATGCATGCTTGCCATATACTGTCATTTTAATTACATAACTATAAATAGCATGTACTGACCTCCCAGTGTTCTATAGAAGGCATGATGATGGGGTAAAATGCTCTTAACAATCCCCATAGCAAACTGCAGTACAGCTGCTGCAAATCCGATTTCTTCCCTCTACATTTGCACAGTGTGAGTACATCAGCCCTGCGCTATGCCGACAAAGCTCTAATTCAGACAGAGAGCCAGGCTCCGGCCCGGATCTGCTGCCCTTGGCCACGATCAATAACTCCATGTTAGACCAAAGTAATTCAGCAGGGTTTTATTCACTCTGAACTTTTCTCTGGCCCACAGAGAATGTGAATCACCCAGCGCTCACAGCCCTGTCACTATACCTGTGTAAGGGCTATATAGTTTACTTGATCTACAAATGGGTTTGCTTCAAAGGGTCAGTTTGTGTAAAGTGTTAATCTTCTGAAGACTCCTGGGGAAACGATTGGACCTCCTTTTGCCTTCAGAACTGCCTTAACTCTTTATGGCATAGATTCAACAAGGTGCTGTAAAGATTCCTCAGAGATTTTGGTCCGTATTGACATCATATTGACAGCATCACGCAGTTGCTGCAGATTTTGGTACAGTCAAGTACAGATCTGGTGACTGTGGAGGTCATTTGAGTATACTGAACTCATTGTCATGTTCAAGAAACCAGTTTGTGATGATTTGAGCTTTGTGACTTGGCAAGTTATCCTGCTGGAAGTAGCCATTAGAAAATGGGTACACTGTGATCATAAAGGGATGGACATGGTCAGCAACAATACTCAGGTATAGGCTGTGGCATTTAAATTCTGCTCAATTGGTGCTAAGGAGCCCAAAGTGTGCCAAGAAAATATCCCCCAGACCATTACACCACCAGCAGCCTGAACCATTGATAACAAGGCAGGATAAATCCATGCTTTCATGTTGTTTACGCCAGTTAAGTTCTGACCCTACCATCTGGATGAACAGAAATCAAGACTCATCAGACCAGACAACATTTTTCCAGTCTTCTATTGTCCAATTCTGGACAGTTGAAGCCTCAGTGGCACTCAGTGCGTCTTCTGCTGCTGAAGCCCATCTGCTTCAAGGTTCGACGTGTTGAGCTTTCAGAGATGCTCTTCTGCAGATCTCGGAGTGGTTATTTGAGTTGCCGTTGCCTTTCTATCAGTTCGAACCGGTCTGGTCATTCTCCTCTGACTTCTGGCATCAACAAGGCATTTTCGCCCACAGACATCCCGCTCACTGGATGTTTTCTCTTTTTCAGACCATTCTCTGCAAACCCTAGAGATGGGTGAAAATGCATGAAAATCCAAGTAGATCAGCAGTTCCTGAAATATTCAGACCAGCCTGTCTGGCACAAACAACCATGCCATGTTCAAAGTCCCATAAATCACATTTCTTCCCCATTCTGGAGTAGACTCTTCATCACGCCACCTGTTAGTGGGTGGGATATATTAGGCAGCAAGTGAAAAAATGTTCCTCAAAGTTGATGTGTTAGAAGTAGGAAAAATGGGTAAGTGTAAGGATTTGAGCGAGTTTGACAAGGGCCAAATTGTGATGGCTAGACGACTGGGTCAGAGCATCTCCAAAACTGCAGCTCTTGTGGGGTGTTCCCGTTGTCTGCAGTGGTCAGTATCTATCAAAAGTGGTCCAAGGAAGGAACAGTGGTGAACCGGTGACAGGGTCATGGGCGGCCAAGGCTCATTGATGCACGTGGGGAGCGAAGGCTGGCCCGTGTGGTCCGATCAAACAGACGAGCTACTGTAGCTCAAATTACTCAAATTAATTCTGGTTCTGATAGAAAGGTGTCAGAACTAAGCATTGTTGCAGACCATGTACACCCTTTCATGGAAACGATATTCCCTGGTGGCTGTGGCCTCTTTCAGCAGGATAATGCGCCCTGCCACAAAGCAAAAATGATTCAGGAATGGTTTGAGGAGCACAACATTGAGCTCGAGGTGTTGACTTGGCCTCCAAATTCCGCAGATCTCAATCCAGTTGAACATCTGTGGGATGTGCTGAACAAACAAGTCCGATCCATGAAGGCCTCACCTCGCAACTTACAGGACTTAAAAGATCTGCTGTTAACATCTCGGTGCCAGATACCACAGCACACCTTCAGGGGTCTAGTGGAGTCCATGTCTCGTCAGGGCTGTTTTGGCAGCAAAATGGGTACCAACACAATATCAGGATCAGTGTAATAATATAATATAATACATAGCTGTTACTTACCAGCAAATTTTTACAATTCAGCTCATGATTGACTTGTACCTTTGGATCTTAATTTGCCAACTCAAGAGAGAAAGAAACATTCACAATATAAAGTATTTCTCGTAACCAATGTTTTGTGTCCCCTGATAGTCTCAAGCAGTAACAGTGGAAATCAAGTCACTCAAATAATATGATGGCATGCTACCCTAAATGAGCGCCATGGGCATTGTGATTATTACTCTGTCTAGGAAAGAGTGCTTGTCTTCTCCCTTCTTAATTTGCTCAAGGGAGCATAAATGCTTATTAGCATTGCCACAGTAATTTCTCCTTGAGGGAGACCCCTGACAACACTAAACAGAGAGTCCTCCCTTAATACTTCATATGATACGTGGGTGTTAGCGAGGCAAAATTATACCAGTCACAGCTAGAGGAAACTTTGTGAGCTGCTTTATCTGAACCGACATTTCTTCTGTGCCTGCTTAGGTTAAAAAAAAAAGCAAAAGGAAATTAGCATGCAAATAACGGCGTCTTAATTGTACTTTGCAAGTGATAATCTCGCTAGAGCTTAATTACGGTTCATCTACTGCTATTTTAGAAAATATGATTTAGCGGCACAGCTGATTCACAGTGGTTCACAGTCCTGAAAATATATGCAAATACAAGGCCGAGCAATTTTAAAATAAAAAGGAAGCCTGTTTAGACATGCATCGCAATTGGGAAAGCAGCAGAAATTATGTTCTTTTGGCAGTCCTGCGGGGTGATATATTGTGCCAGTTCTTGCTTAACTGAGATTGAGTATATCCTCGCCATACCGCACAACACAATCTCAAATCTTAACTGCTGTGTGTATTGTAGTCTGGCTGTCACCTTCACTTCTGTTATGTGTTTATTGGGATAATGACTGTACTGGGAGAGTCTGGCTATATAATGACACTCCCTGGAGCTCAATCTCCAGGTTCTCTCGTTAAACAGTTAGAAGACTATTGACTATTGCCCTCTTCTGGTGAAAACTGCAGACTACATGCCAGGAAAAGCTATTATAACACCAGCTCTAGATTATGCTGGTAAGGTCATGAACAACACTAAAACATCTGATTTATGATTCTGGCCCTATGATGAGAGGGAACCATTAATATCCTGTTGTCCTGAGCCCAGTACATTTTTTTTTACTTTTGATATACTCTATAGTCCTCTACAGTCCAGATTGGAATATTAGCATACTGCTTACTACATATATGAAGTATAAACTAGTATACACTGTATACATGTTTTAAAGTAGCCTAGAATGTGAAACTATTCAACTATACTATTGTCACCTGAACACAGTTGGGGAAATATGTGGACAGATGCTTCCAAAAAAAGGGGAAGTTACTTTTAGATTGTAAAATATTTGGATAAGACATTTGAGTTTGTGCAGGATTATGATGCATCAGCCAATGTGCTATTAAGGGAAATACATAGAATAATTTGCTTTTTTTTTTTTTTTTTAGATGGCCCCCTGAATAATTGAATAACTGATGACAGAAAAAAGCAGTAGTAAAAGAGATTCATTTGATAGGTACATTTATTCTTATGGACCGGTATAAAAATAACAATAATTGAATTGAAGATATATCATAATAGCAACACTATTCATTTAAAGTGAATGATTTCACTCAACTAGCCTGTAGGTTTTAATGAATGTCACATTAATCTAACTCATGGAACTGTTAAATAATAATAACTGCACGAATTACAATAAATATTAGATAAAACAATAATAACCCTAGTAGCAAAATGCCATTCTGTGCCTTCTGTGCCAATTCAGGTCCAGGGCATCTTACCCCAAGACTCTAATATTATCTTTTCACTTCAAAACGTGTCCACAAATTCCTCATCAACAAAAAGACACATTTAATATTCAATATTCAATATAATATAATGTCATAGACCCAGGTAAAGTAAGGGATTACTCTTATCATTACATGCTGTATAGACTAGAACAATTCTATATAGGCCTAAAACAATAATGGATTTAATATAAAAATGTTACATCTAATGTTAAAATGTATGTTTTTAATGTAACCGTATAACTTTAAATAGGGAGAAAAAGAATTTCAAGGAAAATGTATGCAATTTTATAATATTTATTTGAAAGTATCAAAAGAGCAGTTTCATGTCTATCCTTGTATTGTTCATTGTATCCTTGTATTGTGTATTGAGGTTGATATGTGATTTAGAAAGTACAGTAATCTAATTACACTGTTGAAGATGTAATTAGTAGCTACACCATAAAAAAATATTGTTGGTTTAACTTAAAAAAGTAAGTTACCTGGTTGCCTTAAAGTTAATTGAAATTCAAAATTTGAGTTATACAATGAAGGAGATTTGTTTAATAAATAGAAGCTCAAAATATTATGTTATCTGAACCACATTAATTATCTACCGTAAGTTGATTTGACAAAAGATAAAACGTTTTTTTTAAATATATATTTTTTTACAGTGTAGAAATTAATTAATTTCAACCCCATTTCCAGAAAAGTTGAAACATTTTGTAAAGTGCAATAAAAACAACCATCTGTTATTTGTTCATTCTCTTGAACCTTTATTTAAAAAGTACAAAGAAAATATTTCCATTGTTTTCACTGACCAACTTAATTGTATTTTGTGAATATCAACAAATTTTTATTTTGATGGCTGCAACACACTCCAAAAAATTTGGGACAGAGGCTAAATAAAAGTGAAAAGATTATAAAATATTCAAGTTAAACAGTTTAGAAACCAGTTTTGTCCACAATAAGCATGCGAATTGGTAGTAGGCGAGGGAATCGTGATTGGGTATAAACAAAAGATCCACCAAAGGCTCGGTCTTTGCAAGCAAAGATGGGGTATGGCTCACCACTTTGTGCCAAATTTTGTGAGACAATTCAAATTGTCAAACAATTCAAAAATGTCTCAATGCCAGATTGCAAAGACTTTAGATCTTTCACCGTCTACCATTTGGCCTATATAATATTATGAAAAGATTCAAGGAATCCAGAGAAATCTCAGTCCGTGTAGGGCAAGGCGTGAGACCTCTGAACATGTTACCTTAGCGCCCTCAGGCGGCATTGCATGAGAAACGTCTCGGTTACGTTTGTAACCTTGGTTCCCTGAATAGGGGAACGAGACGCTGCGAACCGTCGCCATGGGAACACTTCTGGTGTGACGAATGTCTGAAGCCCTTATACCATCACGCCAATTAATTGCGTCAAACCGTCAGATTTCAGGACGAAGGAAACTACTATTCGAAAAATGAGAAGGCCGGAATCGCAGTGTCTCGTTCCCCTATTCAGGGAACCAAGGTTACATACGTAACCGAGACGTTCCCTATCATAGGTTCACTCAACGCTGCGAATCGTCGCCATGGGAACGATATACCATAACGCCTTCACACACCTGAGAGTAGCTGGTGGACCGTGGAAAGCGCCCGCTCAAACAGAAAGGACCTGGGACCCAGGAGCCGCCTTCACGTCCAGATCGTAAAACTTGATAAAGGTGTTGGGAGAGGACCATCCTGCAGCAACACAGATATCTTCAAGCGAAGAGCCCTTAAAGAGAGCTTGAGAAGACGCCATTCCTCTGGTCAAATGCGCACATACTCCTAAAGGCGAGGTGAGACCACGTGCCTCGTAGGCCGCTGAAATAGCCTCAATAACCCAATGAGACATTCTCTGCTTAGTGACAGCTGCTCCTTTATTCTTGCCGCCAGAGCATACAAATAGCTGATCTGATTTACGCCACTGGGCAAACGTTAATTTTTAGTGCCCTAACCAGGCAGAGACCAAGAGGTCGCACACTATCTCCATCTTCTGATTCAGGAGGAGAAAAAGCTTCCAGAACTATCTGCTGGGATCGAAAAGAGGTCGAAGCAACCTTAGGAATATAACCTGGCCTAGGTCGCAGCAAAACCTTGACTAATCCAGGTACAAAGTCCATACAGGAGGGACTGGTAGACAAAGCCTGTAAGGCTCCAATCCTCTTCAAAGAAGATAAAGCCAGCAAGAGAACAGTTTTGAAAGTCAGAAACTTCTCTGCCACTGACTCCAAAGGCTCAAAGGGAACGCTCATTAGACCTTCTAGAACTATAGAAAGATCCCAAGACGGAATTCGTGCAGGGTGTAAAGGCCTAAGCGGTCTCGTCCCTTGCAGAAAGCGAGAAACCAAAGGGTGTCGTCCTACCGAAGCACCCTGCACTTGTACATGTTGGGCAGATATGGCCGCCACATAAACTTTCAAAGTGGCCAGAGCAGCTCCTGCTGAAAAACGGCTTTGTAGAAACTCCAATACTGAACCGATAGGGCAGCATACTGGGTCTTCATTTCGTGACAGACACCACAATGCAAAAACGTTCCACTTAAAAGCATAAAGGCGTCTCGTAGACAGTGCTCTGGAGTTGAGAATGGTTTCCGAGGTCTCTGCCAAGATACCATGACAATCTAGAGCTCCGCTCAGAGGCCACACCCATAACTTCCATAATTCCGGATGGGGGTGCCGAATCATGCCTTGAGCTTGCGTCAGCAAATCCGGTCTGAAGGGAACCTCCCATGGAGGGCCGACTAGCAGATTGATCAGCTCCGAAAACCAAACTTGAGTGGGCCAGTGAGGAGCTATCAGTAACAGATGTTCCACTCTGTCTGTTCGCACCCTGAGCAGTACCGCTGGGAGTAAGCAAATCGGAGGGAAAGCAAAGAGAGTGGTCTTGGGCCATGAATGGGCCAATGCGTCTAGCCCCAGAGGAGACGGAGGTGAAAGGGAGAACCAAAGTGGGCAGTGCGTAGTTGTGCTCGACGCAAATAAGTCCCCGTCTGCTCGACCGAACCTCTGCCATATAAGGTCTACCTTCCGTGGATGTAACCGCCACGCTCCAGGATCCAGACCTTGTCTTGAGAGTAAGTCCGCCCCCAGGTTCAGATGGCCTGGAATGTGAACGGCTCTGACCGACAGAAACTTGTTCTGCGCCCAAAGAAGCAAACGCTTTGCCAGATTGTATAAAGGGCGAGAGCGAAGCCTTCCTTGGCAATTTAAGTAAGATATCACGGTCATGTTGTCCATCCTGACCAGCACATGACACCCTCTCAGATGGGGCAGAAATCGTTTGAGCGCTAGAAACACTGCTAACAGCTCCAAAAGATGTATGTGCCAACCACAATGCTCTCCACTCCAGACTCCAAATGTCGGGCGTCCTTGATACACTGCTCCCCAACCCGTGAGGGATGCGTCCGTCGTGATAGTCTTGCGACGACAGCACAGCCCTAGTTGAACTCCACGGCGGAGCAAAGGGAGGTTTAACCATGGACGTAGAGCACGAGAACCCCTGCGAGTCACCAAGACTTGGCGGGAGGGATGGCTGTGGGGCGAAATCTTCATGCTTTTGGTCCACCATTGAAATGGTCTCATATGGAGCAGGCCCAACTGTACTACAGGGGATGCCGCTGCCATCATGCCCATCAGTCTGTGGCAAAGACCAACACAAGCGAGGTGACCTATCTTGAAGTGGCTCAGGAAGTTCTGCAGAGACTGAACGCGTGCAGGAGACAGCCGTGCCCACATTACATTCGAGTCCAAATCCACGCCCAGAAAAGTTGTCTGCTGGGACGGGTGCAAAACGCTCTTCTGGAGGTTCAGATGGAAACCCAGATTCCTCAAGTGGCAGAGAGTTAGATCTTGATGAGCCACAGCCCGTTCCTGAAATTGAGCTAATATTAGCCAATCGTCCAGGTAATTTAGAACACGAACGCCCTGGAGCCGCAATGGGGCTAGAGCAGCGTCCACACACTTCGTAAAAGTCAGAGGGGCTAGGGCTAGCCCAAAAGGAAGGACAAGATACTGGTAAGCTTTGCCCTCGAAAGCGAACCTGAGGAACTTCCTGTGTCTCTTGACGATCTGGATGTGGAAATACGCATCCTTCAGATCGATGGTTACAAATCAATCTCCGGTTTGTATCTGGGTCAGGATGGACTTTAGCGTCAACATTTTGAACTTGCTTACTCTGAGTGCAAGATTTAAACGACACAAGTCCAGAATCGGGCGCAATCCGCCACCCTTTTTGGGCACCACAAAGTAAAGGCTTTAAAAGCCCGCTTCTGCTTGAGAGGGGAGTATTTCTTCTATAGCCCCTTTCTCCAAGAGAGACATAAATTCCTGTCTCATAGCTGGGGCCTCCCATGGACGCACTGACGTGGGGAGAACCCCATCCCGGTGCTGGGGGGGTTGAATGCCGTTGCATTTAGCAGCGGGATGGTTAAGGCCGGAGCCGGGAGGCCACAGTGAGAGATGCGAATACACTTGTGTGGTTCGCCCAAACTCTCCAATGGAGGGCCTGGCCTCCGAAGACGAGCAAAGTGATCAGGAGTTATTCTTGGCGACCTGAGGACGAGAGGTTTTAGCCGTCAACATCAGGTCTACTCGTTTGCTTTGGTAGTTGCGCTGACGCATAGGTGGGCGGGTCCTAGGTCCCCGGTCCTTGCGAGGGGGGTCCATAGGAGAGGGTTTGCTTCGTTGAACTTCACGGCGTTGAAGGGAAGACGAGCGTGAGCGAGAATTCCCCAGACCGACGTGGAATAAGCTGCCGAAACACGCCAGATTGTTGCTTTGCTGCTCGAAATTTCTCCACCACCGTGGTTACGGCCTCCCCGAAAAGGCCGTCGTTGGAAATGGGGGCGTCCAACAAAAAGGATTTCTCCTTTTCTTTAATGTCAGGGAGATTAAGCCAAAGGTGGCGCTCTACTGACACTAAACTGCTGCCTGTCCAGCTGCCATATAAGACTTATTGACCAGGGAGGAGGTCACTCTGCATGGTTTGGAGGGCAATAAGGGACGAGACTTCCACGACGGAGCCGAATTAGGCGCGAGGTGGGCCGCGAGGGTCTCTTCAACAGTAGGCAAGCTTGCTTAGCCAAAGTCCGCCATTTTAGAAATCGTGGCGAAATCCGCGGCCGCGGGGTTGGTAATACGAGCTGAAAATGGCTGCTTCCAAGACTTCGAGACCTCGTGGTGGAGGTCTTGGAAGAAAGGCAGTGGCCGGCGGGGCTGAGTTGGCGCACGGCTAGTGAAAAAACGATCGTCCAGCTTCGATTGGGTTCGATCTAGCGCGGTCTCGCTGTCCCAATCCAGGCCCAGTTTGTGCAGCGCGAGTGACAACTTCTATCAGTTCGTCATATGACTGGGAAACTTGTCTCTCTTGACCGCTCGGAGGAAGAGAAGCGGCTGATTCGCCTGCGAGTCCCTCGGAATCGGAAGCCGCTGTAGAGAGCACATCATCATCGAACAGGCCGCAACCAAAAGAAACCGAGTCCCGGGCTTCTGGGGTAGGCCGCAGTTCGTCGTGCATAAACGGAACGGGCTCGACACGGTCGTGATTCTCAAGCGGACAAACCCGACCGGGGGAAAGAGAGCGAAAAGGATTGTAATCTGTCCGCTCACTATCCATAAATTGTAATTCGCCCATGTCGTCCCAAGCGTCCGACTCGTGCGGTGCCTCGGCGGCCGCAGAGACGTGGTAGCGGGGATTAGGCAGGCAGCCTTTAAAGGTAGCTAGCCTAGAGCGAAGCACTTTCATGCGTAGGCTATCACAGTGCTGACAGTCAGATAGACCGCTAAGCGCGGCCTGGGCGTGCTGAATGCCCAAACACATCACGCACCTGTCATGAGTGTCGTCTCCAGCAATGAATCTGTTGCACCGGTCCAAACATTTCTTGAAGCTCATCGTGTCCGCTTTTGAGGAGTAAAGGAACTGCTAAAACAGGGTAAGTAGCTGTGAACACGATGGGTTAGCTTTAGTAGCAAAATAGCTTTCCTAAGGGCACAGATGATCCGTTTCCTGAAGGAATGAAATCTGACGGTTTGACGCTAAGCGCCACTAGCCAATGAATTAGCGTGATGGTATAAGGGCTTCAGACATTCGTCACACCGGAAGTGTTCCCATGGCGACGGTTCGCAGCGTTGAGTGAACCTATGATAGGGAACCGTCATGCTACGCTGTATACAGCCACATGGGCTCGGGGGTACTAGAAAACCATTGTCTGCATGCTGCATCATCATGAATGCCACTTGAATCTCTATTAAGCATGGAGAAAGCTACATCAGTTTTATGCAGTGATGTCACAGAGTTCTCCATCTGAATTCTTCTCAGATGGTCCAGGAGACAGTGGAAATGTCAGATGAGTCCATGCATCAGCTTATTTTGGGGAAAAACAGACATCAAGTTCTCAGTCCCAAAAACGAAAGGGACCATTTGATCAGCAACACAGGTGCTAAAGCAAACATCTGTCATGGTATGGGGATGCATCAGAGCAAACGGCCTGGGTGACTTGTTTGTGGGAAGGTATGTGGGAAGGTACCATTCATGTGGAGGCATAAATTGGGATTGTAGTGCACTGCCATCAAGATGACATCTTTCCTGCTCTGTAAAATCTAATTGTAGACTTACTTACAAAAAAAACATGCAAGCTTTGCCTCAAAAAAACAAGTAAAGTGAAAAAGGAATAGTATGTTGTTAGCACTAACAAATGCTTAGTTAGTATATTTCACTTACACAAGAGTTCTAATAACTAAAAAAGAACAATAGAGAGTACTTGATAATTTACTTTAGATTTTATGGATTATATCAACCCCATTAAAAGTTTATGACATAAGCATTAGCAATAAAATTTTAAGCGGTCATTATACGGCTTTTAAAAGGTGACTTAATTTCTGACTAAATCATTAACTATAATGATTTAGTTAAGTTAAGAGTCAAGTTAAGATTAATTGATTTGTTTGAGTGCCATTTTGTCAAGCCAAAAAAAAAAAAAACATTATGGTGATCAGAGTTCCCTTTGGTTGGGTACTTGGAACATTCATATTATTGTAATTATCTATTGATGCAGCGATGCAGAACGAAATCACAGTTATTTGGTTTCAAAGGAAGATAAGTAATAGATAGATTGCTTTTAAAAGTTGACCTATTAACTATAGTTAATTATTCAGAAGCTATAGGTCAACTATAGGTCAACTTTTAAAAGCAACCTAAGAAGCTATAGGTCAACTTTTAAAAGCAACCTAAGATAAGTAATAAATAGGTTGCTTTTAAAAGTTGAGCTTCTGACTGAATAATTAACGATAGTTTATTATAAATTATTCATCACCATAACGGTGTTTTTTTTTTTTACAAAATGGCACTCAAACCAATCAATTAATCTTAACTTGGGTTTTCTGAGTAAACAAAGCAAAGTATGTGAATAGTAGCCTAGCCTACAGATTACTATATTTTTACTAGTTATGAGTAGGCTAAAGTTAACTCAAAAGTGTTAGTTAGAATCACTGTTGGATTTTACAGTGTGGGAAGCAAGACAATGGCAGGATTCATTCTGCACGTGCTACAACAGAGTGCAGTTTCAGACACATCTCACCCTTTTGCTAAGTGTATCTCGTACATACCCTCAAAAATGTTCAAAATGATCATGCACAATGTCATTTAGTTGTGGTATTTTTTTAGATTTTGCTATTTATCATAGTATATCTTTGAAGATCCAAAGAGGAGCTTTATCATTCTGTTTAAACCTACTTTCAAGTAGATGAAAGGGTTCAACCATAGACGGGTTCAACAGACACCCCCTACTCGTGACCCCACCCCCCTCTAAGACCCCCACCCGGCCCGAGGACTTCCGGTGATACCGGAAGAACCTTTGTTTGTGTTTGTCAAGATGGCGGCTGGAATGTATCTAGAGCACTATTTGGACAGTAAGACTATTGTCTTTGTTTCGATTTTCATCCCCATAAATAAACATCTTCCGTGTTCCCAGCATGTCTGCACGTTTCACATACATACACAATTGGCAATAAAACGATCGCGCAACGACACAAAATAGCGCTAATAAATACATTAGTACGGTTATTGGGCTCTGAAGCTAACGGGCTAACGGTATATGTAAACAGTGTAATGATGTGAATGATGGTTTTGTAGATTTGTTTGGTGGGAGCGGTGCCGATAAATGTGACAATGTTCTTGCTGTTAAAAAAATTAAATGATGTAAATGAATACGTGTAAACATTAAAGCTCAATGTCAAGCATCAAATGCAGTGTTTCAATACAATCTAGTTCGCTTGCGCCCGTATATAAGGAGATCATTTACTAATGCGCATTGACCTATTTATGGCTTGATATTAGTGTAGAAGATTCATATACCACTTTATCTGTTTAGGCATAGAGAATTTGCCCTTTGAACTGCAGAGGAACTTCCAGCTGATGCGAGATCTGGACCAGAGGACAGAGGGTGAGTCTACACTGTAGACCTGCCTCTAAATCAATACAGTAATATAGAATAATATATTTATATTTTGTGACTGATTTTGTGGAATAGTAAATCTCTTCTGAAGTGGTCATTTTACAGTGTCCGTTACACATCTAACATGTTCTTATTACAGTAATAATATTAAATTACATAATTGCAAGCAATTAACCCTAAACAAAACCTAATTATATAAGTGCATGTTGTTAATTAATATTACACAGTACTTATCTGTGTAATTACAGTGTAACAGGGGCATCTTAAAATAAAGTTACATTTCTTCTTTCTGTAGATCTGAAAGGACAGATTGATTCTCTGGCTCGTGAATACACAGCTAACGCTCGGACATTGTCGTCCGAACAGAAGCTCTCGCTGTTAAGGCAAATCCAGCAGTCTTATGGGAAGTGCAAGGAGTTTGGAGATGACAAGGTCCAGCTTGCGATGCAAACCTACGAGATGGTTAGTGTGAATTTGCATTTGCTCCTTGCTAGTGAACTATTATATCTACTGCACATTTCTGTTCAAAATATGTTAAAAGAGAAAACTGTTAAATTGTCATAATATTTCACAATGTTTTGATCAAATAAAAACAGCCTTGGTGCGCATAAGAGACTTCTGTCTTTAACATTTTAAAAATCGTATTGACCCAAACTGTTAAATGATAGTGAATATTAAATGTACTGTAAAATTGATCTGTAATGTCCATTTAGTTGCTTTATTACTCCTTATGACATATCACACTTCATTTATTCTATGCTTTTAGGTGGATAAGCATATTCGAAGGTTGGATACAGACCTGGCTCGCTTTGAGGCTGACCTCAAGGAGAAACAGATAGAAAGCACCGATTATGACTCTACCTCCAGCAAGGGCAACAAGAGTGAGTGTTGTGCTTTGTGAGATAGGTGCTTATGTCTATTATTAGTGCTGTTCTGGCATTTGCACATCTCATATGTGAATCTCTGTACATCAACAGTGTTTGTGATGGTTTATTGTTTGAAGGTGATCATCGAGGACCCAAGAAGAAGGAGGTGACTCGCACTAGGTCAAAAGTGAAGAGCTCTGACGATGACTGCAGCTCCAAGAGCGGACAGAAGAAGGTCAAACTGACGCAAGGGTGAGAATACCACACATTATCTGTGATAATTCTGTTTTTATAGGGAAAGTGTGTAATGTCTGTGTTGCTTATGACACCAAGCAGAATTGCAGAAACAATCATTTTCATACTGGTTTGCTTTTGTAATTAAATATTTCTGCTTTGTACACTTAGGACATAAATACTACCATTCAAATGTTTTGTTTTGTTTTTTGAAAGAAGTTCATTCTTATTCAGCAAGGACAGTTCAATTGATCAAAAGTGAAGTTAAAGACATAAAAAATGTATCACGTTTTTCAACATTGATAATAAGAAATGTTTCTTGAGCACCAAATTATTTGACAGCATATTAGAATGATTTCTGAAGGATCAAGTGGCACTGAAGAGTAATGATGCTGAAAATTCAGCTTTGCCATCACAGGAATTAATTACCAGTTACAGTTAAAACAGTTATTTTAAATTGTAAAAATATTTCAAAATATGACTGTTATTATGGTAGCACTTTATTTTAAAGTCCTGTTTTGCATAAACATACTATGTACTTATTGTAGTAATGACACTAACTGGGTAATAACTAGGTACTAAACCTGAACCTACCCCTAAACCTTAACTTAACCCATGTAGTTACCTTACACAACTCAGTACTTTTGTGGGTAAGTACACTTGTAGGGCTTTTGACCTAACCCCAGGTTATCGTTGTTCTAAACCCTGCTTGTAACCCCGTTTAAAGGAACGTTTCACACTTGTAATTTAAACCCGGGGTTACCCGCTTTTGTAGTGTTAACCCCGCATTGCGGTGGCAAACTTGTACAGTGTGAAACGATGCAGTGATAGAATGTTAAAGCTAGACGCTAAGCAACAGACAACCAATCGTGTACTCATATTTGCGTGCTTTGGACAGTCACAGAAACACTGCACATTGTATATAAACAGTAAATTTAGCGTTTGAGAGGAAAAATGTAAAATGCTGACAGAAAATGTGTAAATTTGAGTGAAGAAGAGACCGTTTCATTCTTACCTTTATAGTTACAAAGTATCCACTCAGTATAAACTCCATAGTACAGTCGGCAATACGACAATGCGCAATGCTAGAGCTTTTATGTAAACATCAACGTGTGCTGCGATCATCCCATCAATGACACTGACCCCGCAAATAAGAACGTTAACCCAGGGTTTAGGAATGTACAGTGTGAAACGTCAGTTCAGTATTCAGTTTACCCGAGGTTTAGAATGGTCCAGGGTTAACTATTTAAAGTGTGAAAAGCCCTTGTAAGTACATTGAAATATCGCATACTGTAAAATAGAGTGCAACCATTTTTACTCAGTTTTTGGGTTTCAAATAAATGCAGCCTTGGTGAGCATAAGAGTTCATAAGAGACTTCTTTCAAAGAAAATGTTTTTTTTTTAACAGTAGTGTATGTGCCACAGATAGTAGCACAGAAAGTTTTGTTTTATTTTTCATCATTTTATAGAGATTTGCTTAGACTGTAAGTCATAGATTCTGTTTGTGATGTTGAATAGATTACAAAGGAGAGGGGAACTGGAGCCTTGCGACATGTACGTAAATATCTAAGAAGTTGTTTTGAAATACATTTTTAATGTTTAGAAATACCAAAGGGTTAGCAGTTTGCACTACAGTCTGTTCTGCAGAATTTATGTTTGCCTTTCTAATTGTTTCTGTTAATAAAAGATGCAAAACGCACCAAAAAAAAAAAACACATTCAAAAATATAATAAAATTGAATTAAGACTCAGAGGTGGAAAAATGGAATTCCGATTTACTAGTTCCTTTAACATTTCAGCTCTGAGTTTTCAACCCCGGCTGTGAACTTTGGGAACGTGCACCCCTCAGATGTGTTGGACATGCCAGTGGACCCCAACGAGCCCACCTATTGCCTCTGCCACCAGGTTTCATACGGAGAGATGATTGGCTGTGACAATACAGACGTGAGTCTCCTTCCTCATTTAATGCACTGTGACAAAGGCCAACACACTCACAGCCTCTCATATCTTATTACTTACAGTACACTTACACTTTCTTACACTTTATTTCATTATATGTATTTCCCCATTAAAAGTTCAAATGGAGGTTAAATATTTAGTCATGTACCAGGGTTCCAGACTGCGCCTAAAACGGTCACATTTGCGAGCAAAAATATTAATTTTCGAGTTATATTTTTGCTGAGATCGCCACTGGCGACAATATAAATATAAATATACATGTTATGATTGAATTTTTTTTTACCTGTGTATTATTCTGTGATGAGTAGCCTATCACATCTTTTATTGCGTTGATGTAATAAATGAGACACTCTCTGAGTTTGGGTTTTCCCAAAATATGCACAGGGAAAGCAAGGATCAGCTTTCCACGTCAGAAAAACATGTACAAATGAAAAATATCAGATTTTTTCAAACATCAACGCTGACAGACCACCTGCTAATAGAAAAGCAGACTCTAGTTGTGCCAGCATGAAAGATAGAAAATGACTGAGGATCATCTTTTCCTGTCAAGAAATTAACACCCAACTTTGCATTATTTGTAGCGCACCTGCCATCCAATAATCGCAATAAGCTTCGTGCTTTGTTACTCTTAATATGTTTGTTACTTTTAATAAACAATGTCTCGGCTTTTAAAGGCACAATATGTACGATTTTTAGATTAAATATCCAAAAACCACTAGAACAATGTTATATTTTGTTGACTTGAATACTGACATTATGCCAAACGTTTCCAAACATGTTTAAATCTAGAGAGATCAGATTTTAACCAGTGTTACTGACAGTATCCTTGCACCGCCTGACAATGACGTCATATCCGCTTTACCCTCGATTTGCAGTTTTACTTTCATAGAAACCATGGAAACATCAAAGACGCTTTATAAATTATGTGTTTTGTTAGACAGGTGAGACATTTATCAACAGAAAACTGATCGTTATACAGCGCAACGCGGTTAGTCTTATTGTTTGAAACGCTTGTTTTCTTGATTTACCATGAGTACCATGTTTTACCACGTCTCAGAGACAACACTATTTTGTGTTTACTAAGTGGCTAACATAGCATAATAAGAGAGAGCTTTCTCCATCATACATTTAAAAATTAACTGCATATTGTAAAACTGTTCGCTTGTAATGAAGGAAGAAGACAGGGTCGGCTTGCTGGGACTCGTGTGTTTATTTTAACTCTCTCTGCATACAAAACAAATGTGCGCTGTCCGCGCATTCAACTCAGGTTCAGATTCTCAGTCCAACAAAAACAGGTGCGCTCTCCAGAGCTTTTTCACGACAGTCACACGAGTCCTCTGCTGCTATCTCTCTCCTCGCTTCCTGTTTCCGACCGGCTTTTATCCGGTCTCCCCACGCCAATTACTGCAACGAAACACAGGTGAATGTCATTCTGCATTTAACCCATTTACGTACCGCTCGTCACCTGCCTCTTCTCTCCCGTTGCTGACCTCGCTGAACCACGTCCCCCTTGCCACACATATCATTTAGCAACAGTCATTTAGTCATCCAGCTTTTATTAATATGATATTCTAATATCGATCTATATGTCTAGTGTCTCATACCAGCCACCGAGCGAATACACAGAGTAATGTTATAGCAAACTTTCAACACACTCAAATGTATTTAGTAGGGGTGTGACGATGCACCAATGCCACGGTTCGGTTCATATCACAGTTTTGGAGCATCGGTTCAGTTCTGTTTGCTGTGGGGCAGGGTTCATGGCAGGGCACCAGCAATAATAACACTAGGTTCACTTTTAACTTAATAATAACAACAACAATAATTTAACTTATTATCTTTATCTTTAGTAATACATTGGCTTCACGTTTTCTTTAGAGCAGTTAGCATGAAATAAATGCCTCCACTGTAGACTAGTCTAGACTAGTGTTGTTGTTTGTTTTTTTTAAAACAAGCAAATTTATTCCACAAAAATTGATCACATACACACACACACACACACGTGTTGTCCCACTTTGGCCTACTTAACAAACACAAAAATTGTACCAATATAACTAACACTGATGAATAAATAGGCCTATAAGCTAAATATATTAAACAGCAGGTTTTGTTAATACAATAAAGTAGCCACCACACAAATAAAAAAATATACAAAGTGAACATGAACTGTTAATGAAACATGAAAACTGCTCCTGATGAACAGAATGAACATCATACCTGCATGCAAATTAGGGCTGAACGATATATCGTTATCGTATCTATATCTAGATATGAACTTTCAAGATATTACTATCGAAAAAAGCAACGATATAGATTTCCCCTCTCCGCGCTCGCCCTGCATACAACTCTGGCAGTCACAACAAACATCAGTTTTACGAGTGCCCTTGAATGCACCGCTAAAGCCAGCGCGCACACACTACCAGGGACGTGGGAACTATATTGTGAGAGGGGGGGGCGGCGTTTCCATGGTGACGCGTCATTGCTTGTCACGTGACACACCGCAGCAGCAACAGCGCTGAATGAATGATGATCTGCTTTTATGTCATTTTTTCATTTTGTATTCAGAATATTCACAAATGTGTTAGCTATGGCATGAAATATCTGATATTCCGATTGTCAAATACATGCAAGTGGAAGTATATTGTTGTTTAAACACCTTTATAACGATCGCGTTAGTTGAGCTGTATGCGCGATGGGCGCCGCCTTGTTAGTTTGTGCCGCAGACGCAGTTCAGAGAATCGGATCTGTTGGATTTACAACCTCTATGTTTACAACACGTGAATTCATCCACTTCTCCCAAAATACTTAAAAGTAAGTGGCTGGTGAACTGGGAATAGAATAGAGTAAACATTGAAGTTACGTACACAATGCGTATCTGATAAGAATAAAACGTGTCGAATTATAATGGAAACTGGATTATTATTACCTCTTCCATAGACATCAGTGTGTATTTTACAAACTCTAAATGTATTTTTTTTTTTAGTACTTATGTGAATTTAATATGTTTGAAACCTAAAATAAACAGTATGTGGTTGAAAACACTGAAAAGTTGTTATATTTGACAGCTCTGATCGCGCCTGTCTCTGGCTAAATTCAACATTTGAATTTAGCAGTTGATCATATGATGCACTTGATCATACGCTCCAGGGACCAGCCTAGACTGATCACACCTGTGTGATCGTACGTGCGAAAGGCTTAAAAACAATACATTTTCTGACACAAATTTTTTAAATGTAGGCTTAAATCAAACATTTTAATTCAGATTCTGGTTTTCACAGAACGCGTAGTCATATTTTATTGTATCGATATCTAGATATCTGGCATGAAAATCGAGATATGAAATTTTGTCCATATCGTTCAGCCCTAATGCAAATCCCTCCCAGCTAACACACGTCGTACCAGTTACGTGATTTATTGGTACTTTACTTTTTTTCATGACTTACTTGCTTGCTTGTAGTTTTTCTCTTGCACTTTATGAAGTAATATACCGCGCATGCCGCCGCATTTGCGCATGTAATTGAAGAGTATGCACTACGAGCACAGTGTAACGGCTGACAGGATAGGAAAGTTCGGTTTTCTAAGGTGAGAACATTTTTATTTCGTAACCAGCTACGAAAATGACATTGACATATAGCCTTACAACATATCATCTGACCGCAGATACTGAATCGGGACAACACGTTTTCTCAGACACTCCGCAACCCACTCAGAACGGTCTCGCGACGCACTTTTAGGTCACGATCCACCAGTTGAGAAACACTGCTGCCGAGAACACCCTCTCACTGGGGTACAATGTTGCTTGGACTCCAAGGTAGCATTTAGCCAACCTGGCTAAATGGGGAACGGGCTCTCTTTGTCCTTTCACCATGCAACTTGAGCAATCACTCAAGTCATGTGACATACACTTGTAAGACAAAAATTTGTGTAAATTTAATAAATAATATTATTATTATAATATTTAGTAAAAATACTGCTCGTATTAGCTGTTGAAAGTGTACTAATTACTATTTAATACAATTTCAAGGAAGAAAAAATTGTTTTGTGACATAAGGTGGAGTGAGAGCTGGGCTGGGGCAGCAGGGGACTGGACTCATTCGTTCGACATGAGAGTATCACGGTTTTAACTGGCTCTTTAATGTGCTGTAGTCCCTCAGTTCAAGCTGCACATGAACCAATCATCTCTTCCTATTTACTACTAGCTACTGCATGAAGTAAACATGAATAAACATCAGAAGGTATGTTGAAAGATACAGTACAACTTACTAAAATGTTGTAGTACTATATTATACTATTTTAGTATGTAGTACTAAAACTGTCATAGGAATTCATTGAAATTTTGAAACACTCACTTTGCTCAGACCGCTCCGTTATGAATGCCCGAGCCGAGCGGCCGTGCGTGTTTACATTCTGTGAGTGAGATCCCCCCCCCTGTGGGCGGCTGAAAACATGCGGAACTAGCTCCTACTTCTGGCTGTAGTCTCTAGCCTCTGGCCAAAAAATCCTGCGATGACGCAAAATGACAATATTTGCGTCATCGGAGGATTTTTTTCCAGAAATAAAATGCATAATTCTCTCGTCTCAGGGGGACATGAGGGGGGGGGGGGGGGGGGGGGGGGGGGTGAAGTCGCTGAAGTAACCCTTTAAGAACAATATGTCATGTGATTTACCTCACAATAGCCATTAAATTTCCATTAACTCATTAGCCAGCTAGAAAATATAACTATAGAAAGGAGCATTTTCTTATTACATATTTGTTATATTTTTACTTAACCTATTTTCTACATGATGATAAAGAATGGAAGGAGCTAAAAAATTTAATTCAACATCACCTATTTGAATGTGAAGAGCTGCCTTTCACCAAATATACATCATAGCCCTCACATAGACTGGTTATGTGCAAGACATATGACAACATACATTGAGGAGGATGGCAAACACACTCAATGGCCAAGTGATGTTGACATAATTATTGTCCCTGACACTGGCTCAGATTCTGTGTAAAAAAACAATCATTTATGACTGCAAATAGTTCTCAAGTTGGAAAAGCCATTCAGTACCCACTTTAAAGGATTAGTTCATTTTAAAATGAAAATTACACCCTCAAGCCATCCTTGGTGTATATGACTTTCTTCTTTCTGATAATAATAAATATCCTGACGCTTCCATGCTTTATGGCAGTGAACGGGGCTCACAAGTTTGAAGCATTCATCTCATGAAACTACACTTTCTTTGTAAGTTGAATACGGAAGGCAGTCCGTCGGAAGCTAGATATGTTTTCTTACAAAAACCCATCGATTCACTTCAGAAGGCCTTTATTAACCCCCGGAGCTGTGTGGAGTACGTTCATAAAGGATGGATGCACTTTTTTGAGCTCTAAACTCATGAGCTCTGTTCACTGCCATTATAAAGCTTGGAAGAGCCAGGCTATTTATTAACATAACTTAGATTGTGTTCTTCTGAAAGAAGAAAGTCATATACACCTAGGATGGCTTGAGGGCGAGTAAATCATGGGGTAATTTTCACTTTAAAGTGAACTAATCCTTTAAGTGATCATTATTTCCAGCTGATGCTGTAAAAGGAGGGCAAACATGACAGGATGACTGAAATTAAAGTGTTTAAAAATTAAAACACATGTTTAATCTTATGTGGCTCTTGAAAAAAAATTATTTGGCACCTTTTTTTTCTTATAGGGGGCCAATGGCTTTTTTTTTGCGATTCTTTTTGTTGTTGTCTGGGGCCCTGTGTACTGTAAATATAATTCCTTGATCGCAATGTTAGATTACCAATTTCTAAACATTTATATTCAGAGTAATATGCTCATGTTGAATTACCAATTTCTAAACATTTATATTCAGAGTAATATGCTCATGTTGAATATGTGTTTCTCTTTCTTTAGTGTTCTATCGAGTGGTTCCACTTTGCCTGTGTGGGTCTGACCACCAAGCCCAGGGGGAAATGGTTAGTGTCATGTGATTTTTGGCCTTGAAACGGATGCAATTCAATGCTGCCGGACATCAGTGTAGAAATAGACATTTTAGTCTGAAGTTACTCTCTAAATAAAGCAATATTAAATAACGGTTTTAGTGAATATACTTGTATATTTCAACATTTGCCTCATTTTCTTTCTACATCAGGTACTGCCCAAGATGTTCACAGGAGCGGAAGAAAAAATGAACATGCAAGACAAAAGAATTCACAGAGAGGGAGGTAGAGGCAGACGCAAGGGTTGAAGGTGTTTTTAAGGCCCTCCATAGACACTAATATAGATCCACTCTCTGCTTAATCTGGTGCTTGTCGTCCTCTTTTCCATGTTCACATCCCTCTCTTAGCCAGACAGTAAGAAGGGATGACGGGTGAAGATGAAGGAGGTGTAGTTTTTAACTTATGTGTTCAATAATGAAGATGACTTTTGTTATGGATTATTTTGTTTTGGTTCTGCATTATTTTATATTCTTATATTTTCGGTTCGTTTATTTGGATTGTCTTTTTTAAAGCTAATTTTAAACGCATGAACTCAGCTGTCAAAACAGTCAGGGAGCATATCAACTCTCGATCTCGCAGTTCTTTTTGACGGTTTTTATTCCAGACTGGATAATTGCTGTCAGTATCCTTCTCAGATGGTTTCTAATATGGGATCATTTCCTACTAGTCTCAGTTTGTGACTGTTATAAAGCAGAACAGGTCCCAGAACAGGCTTGAATCCGATCCCTTACCTAATTTATTTTCTCATTTCAATATTCTGAAAAGGGCAAGAGTTATATCAACGTACCTCACCAGATCTGAGCTGTTAATATGACAAACCAGCAATTACAAAACAATAGCTGCTCACTGGGATCATTTAACTTGACTTTTACTCACACTCAGTTCAGACCTTTACACTATTGTGTCTGTGTCTTACATTCACAAATCCTGCACTTGAAGACCACTTCTTCACGTCAGGTCCATTCCACAACTGTAGACTTCAATGCAGACATTTTCTGGTGCTTATGGTCTCACACTACTTAGATCGTATTGACTGTTATCCAGACTGTTGAAAAGCATTAACACAGCATGCAATGTTCAATTCAATCGCTCTGACACCTGGTCATTTAATGCATTTTCTTTTGTAGACGATGAATTTACTCTAGTATTGCTGTGAGTTAAGCAGCAGGGTTCTTTGCGACTGGATTTTGGTGCTTATGAATATATTAAAGATGATGTGTTTGGTTTGGTTAAACGTGCAAAATACACAGTACAGCTTACAATGGATCTCAGTCATTGTGTTGACGTCGTGAAAGCATTATGATACTTTTTGCGAGATGTCAGAATTAAATGTGTTGATAACTTGTATTTATGATTCGGTTGTTTTAATAAAGCAATTACAGGTGTGTCAGACAATGCAAACAGTTTCAAAACCTGGTGCTACACAGTGTGCTTTGCCGGTTCTAATTGATTATATTGTCTGGTGTACGATGAAGGGTTTGTGTCACGTGTTTTTTGCCTTTGTGATGTTGCTTTGTGAATTGATTGTTCCCGATATTCTAGAGTACTGTACTAATGTCAGATATTGGGTCTGGTGTCTTCCATGCTGAATGAACAATGCCTGATTATGAAAGCGTCATTGTGTCTGCTGGTCGTTATTTCATTCTTTCTGACGTTCTGGAATGTTGTGGTTCGAAAAGTGTCATGAACGTAGTGTACAATATTTCAAGTCATCTCAGAAGTAGAAATGTTAATAAAGAAGTGTTGAAGGGATGGTTTACTCAAAAATGAAAATTATGTCGTAATAAGTTGTTCCAAGCAGATCTCGTCCCCCATTGACTACCATAGTATTTTTTTTCTCCCTACTATGGTAGTCAATGGGGGGCGAGATCTGCTTGGTTACAAACATTCTTCCAAATATCTTCATTTATACAGGTTAACTTAAGGGTGAGGAAATTGACATAATTTTCACTTTTGAACTATCCCTTTAATAAATAATTTAATATAATTTAAATGTATGTTATTTTGTGATTATATATATAAGTGTGTGTGTGTGTATATATATATGTCAAATATGTCACCTCCAAAATAAAAGTTTGTGTTTACAAAATATGTGTAGTGTGTATAATTATTATGTATATTTGAATACACACACATAAATGTTATATTATATGTAAATATACATATTTTATATGTAAATACAACAATTTTTTCCTAAATATATACATGCATGTGTGTGTATTTATATATACATAATAATTATACACAGTACACGCATATTATGCAAACAAACCTTTATTTTGGATGCGATTAATTGATTTGACAGCACTGATATACTGAGATATTTAAATACAACTTATTTTGAATAAATATATATATATATATATATATATATATATATATATATATATATATATATATATATATATATATATATATATATATATATATATATATATATATATATATATATATATATATGTATGTATGTATATACACTACCATGCAAAAGTTTGGGGTCAATAAGATTTATTTGATGGAATATACATTAAAAGCAATATTATTAAATATTAAAATTATATTTCAATGTTTTTCTTTTTGTTTATATAAAAGTATGAATTTCTTTTTCTAAGAAAAAAAAAACATTTGAACGGTAATGTAGTTTATGGTGACATAGCCTCTGAAATATATATAGAGGTTTTGCACACGATAGTGCAATACTGCATTGCAGTTCTCATACAAACCACTAGAAGCACCCTATCACTTCCACTTTGTGAAATGCTGCAGTGATGCTTATGCTGCTAATGGTCCTGATCTGATGCCTCCATCCATGGACTTTAGTCCATTATTATAAAACGTTTTACTAACACATACTGCCGAAAGTAAAAAAAAATGTATTGCTTAATTTGGAAATGCATTGCATGAACAGTTAATGAACCTTTAGTAGGGGTGCGGCTGCCTGCAGAGAGCGTCATTAGTTGTTGTTGCCGCCTAGTGACACTCAAGGGAAATTACATTGTTGTCATTAACTGCAAACTTTCTACACATCAAATTTGGCAATTACTTTAACTAGAACTGATTAAATTAAATCATTGCTGTATATACACAGTACTTTCAGACGACGTTTAAAAACGTTCAGTGGCTGCATGCATATTAGACACGTTGATCTTCCATTAGGAAGTGTGCTCGACATAGAAAAAAAACTGCATTTCTTATTTATTGAGCTGTGGGGATGAGCAAGATGCCAGACAGAACATCATTCTAACCTCCACGGGGACTGCCAAGGCTTTGGGCAAAGTCATCCCAGAGCTCAGTGAGTATGTGGACACTTAACAAATGATGTGTAAATGGAATCATCAGTAGGCTACAATTTATGGAAGAACTTTCTTCAGAAGAATATTTATGACTGTGTGCACTCCAGCTAACAGGCAGAAAGGTCCGTCAAATGTTTGAAATAATTACAATAATTATATCCTTTATGCTCACCAAGGCTTTATTTAATCAAAAATAAAGAAGAAAGAAAGATAAAAGAAAGGATTAGTTACATTGATCAAAAGTAACAGTAAAGACATGTATAATGTTACAAAAGATTTTTGTACCGTGCATCAAAAACTGTTTTTCAACATTACTAAAAATAACTGGTATTAATAACTGAGCACTAAAAAGGTAACTGATCATATTTGAGCTGCAAATCAGCATATTAGAATGATTTCTGACAGATGATGCTGAAAATTCAGCTTTGACTTCACAGGAATAAATTACATTTTAAAATATATTCCAATAGAAAACAGTTATTTAAAATTGTAATAATATTTCACTATATTTATACTGTTATATACTGTTATGCTGTATTTCACTATATTTATACAAATAAATCCAGCTTTGGTGAGCATATAAGACTTTCAAAAACATTATAAGATCTTAATTATTCTGGATATTTGACCAGTACTGGGGGGGGGGGGGGGTACATGTACATATATTGAATACTTATTTTGGTCAACCGACAGACATGACTGTCTCGCATTCACATTTAGCAAGTGCTATTCACGCCCTATCATAGTGATTATACGTGTTTAACTTCTAATTGTTTGCTCAACTCTAATCTGACTCTTGATTTTCTTGATATTTTACATTGATGTGATGACATGATTGTCATGGAGCCGCCAGTGGACCTGCAAAAGCCTGTAATCATCCCTTCATCTCCAGTCTTTTCACTTTACACAGCATGTCATTATGTGTAGGACTAGCTGTGATGTTGATGAGTCACTGTATCTGAACTACTTTCACTATATTGCCCAAAGTATTGGGACACCCCTCCAAATCATTGAATGCTGGTGTTCCAATCACTTTCATGGCTACAGGTGTATAAAATCAAGCACCTAGGCATGCAGACGCTTCTACAAACATTTGTGAATGAATGGGTCGCTCTCAGGAGCTCAAGTGAACTCAAGCGTGGTACCGTGCAATAAGAACATTTGTGAAATTTCCTCACTACTAAATATTCTACGGTCAACTCTTAGTGGTATTATAACAAAGTGGAAGCAGTTGGAAATAACAGCAACTCAGCCACAAAGTGGTAGGCCACGTAAAATCACAGAGCAGGGTCAGCGCATGCTGAGGCACACAGTGCGCAGACGTCGCAAACTTTCTGCAGAGCCAATAACTACAGACCTCCAAACTTTGTGTGGCCTTCAGATTAGCTCAAGAACAGTGCGTAGAGAGCTTCATGGAATGGGTTTCCATGACCGAGCAGCTGCATCCAAGCCTTACATCACCAAGGGCAATGCAAAGCATCGGATGCAGTGGTGTAAAGCACGCCGCCACTGGACTCTAGAGCAGTGGAGACGTGGAGTGACCAATCATGCTTCTCTATTTGGCAATCCGATGGACGAGTCTGGGTTTGGCGGTTGCCAGGAGAACGGTACTTGCCTGACTGCATTGTGCCAATTGTAAAGTTTGGTGGAGGGGGATTATGGTGTGGGGTTGTTTTTCAGGGGTTGGGCTTGGCCCCTTAGTTCCAGTAAAAGGAACTCTTAATGCTTCAGCATACCAAAACATTTTGGACAATTTCATGCTCCCAACTTTGTGAGAACAGTTTGGGGATAGCCCCTTCCTGTTCCAGCATGACTGCGCACCAGTGCACAAAGCAAGGTCTATAAGGACATGGATGAGCGAGTTTGGTGTGGAGGAACTTGACTGGCCTGCACAGAGTCCTGACCTCAACCCGATAGAACACCTTTGGGATGAATTAAAGCGGAGACTGTGAGCCAGGCCTTCTCGTCCAACATCAGTGCCTGTCCTCACAAATTCACTTCTCGAAGAATGGTCAAAAATTAATTGATTAATTAATTAAGACAACAACTTTTTTTAATTTTGTGAGCAAAAAGTCTGGCTTTTGTCAACTCATTTGTCATAATACTGCTATTTCATTTACTGATCTCTCTCTCTCTACACTAAAACGAGTGAGGTTAAGAAGGTAAGGATAACCAGCTGTCGCTTCGTAAAGTCGTTGGCAGATTGGCCATCTGGAGCACTGAGAGAATTCCCAGTGGGCTGATCTACCGCCAATAGGTATGTATTACAAGTGTTTACACATTTAATGCCAGGACTAAGTTGCCCAAATGATTAATGTGATTTTTTCATGATTTTCACAGAGACTGTATGGACAAACACACCAACGATTTTAAACTGTTAAAAAATGTAACTCTATAGAAATAAAACTCTATTATTGTGATGTCATGTTCAAGATGAATATGATAATGAGGGTGAGCTTGCAGTGCCACACAATGAAGTTCCCTTGTTTGTGCTTTTCTGAGTCCTGCTTGTTCTATTCAACTGTAAAACACTTTGTAAACAGTGTTGAATAAAGCTTTACTGTGTACTTATAAATGATGTGAAACATATGCTTTGGATGTATTCTATTTAGGGCCCAAGCACCGATGTTGTGAGGACCCTATTGGAATTGCTCTGTCTATTATTATTCTTCTCCGAAATGAATCGCATTTATGAGGGCCTAAACATGCTCGAAAACTCATGAAACGTTGCACACGTGTCAGAAGTAGTGAAAATTTCGCTTGATACTGGTTTCAGAATTAGGTGTGGCAAAATGGCTCGATAGCGCCACCTACAAAATTTCAATTAAGCGCTGTTCACGCTACGTTTCACGTACAAGTATGAAATTCGGTAGACAGCCCAACTCCTACAAAAAAGTCTTTAGGAGCAACATCTGAAAACCCTTAGATATTTTGAATTTTCTCTGAATTTTTTTTTTGCAGTTTTTGCCATTTCCAGACGTTGTACTTTAACAAACTCCTCCTAGAGATTTAATCAGATCAACATTATATTTTGGTCAGTCTAATCTAAAGGCCTTTGCAATGTTAAATTGTGAAGATCTTGAGTTTTCGCTGAAGTGTGTGTCCGTGGCGGCCTGACAAAATTTGGCCTTGTCCCAAATGGCACCCTAAACACTTGCTGTCTTCTACGAGTTCGCACTTTCATGATGTAATGTTGCTTTGACTGTCGGGAAGAAGTCCGCTGTGGAGCCCGCATCAGTGCGGCAAAAGTGCGCATCGAGGGCGCCTATATCGACCTGGGCGGCGCGGGCAGAGCTAGGCACCTGGGCAGCGCGAACACCCTTCTGAGACCTAAAATGACAAATGGGACACCATACGGTCTCGTGGACTTAACTGACACATGCACACGGCAGCCATTTTATGTCCACAAGACCGAAAGTGCATATGAAGTGTGCCATTTGGGAATGGGCCTTCAATGTTTCGCTATAAAACAGGAATTTGTTGGAACTCGGGCATACATTATCTGACCTGCCCCAAAAGTCCTGGCCTGAAGACATTTACATACAATATTCAGTTAGTTATAGCGCCACCTGCTGGCAAATGTCGTCCTTTACACTGTAATTTACTTACTGAAACACATTTAAATATGCCATGAAGTACCAAACATTCTAGAAACATGTTAAATCATGCAGCACGTGGCTAAGTGCTAATGTATGCGATTAACACCACGAAACAGGAAGTTGTTGTAACTCAGGCATACAATGTCTAATCTGCCCCAGACTTCACGTTTGAGAAGAGTCCTGCCCTGAACACAAAATCAATGCCCTGGCAAAAGGAAGTGACGTGTTTAACTCTGTGATGCCCTAGCAACATACTAAAATATGCAAATGAGTGCTAAACATGGTAGAAACATTCTCAAACATGCTAACAACACTTAGCTGAGTGTTGAAGCATGCTATTATCGTCATGAAACAAGAAGTTGTTGTAACTCAAGCATACAATGTCAAATTTGCCTCTAACTTCACATGTTTAATAAGTGCCCTGGCCTGAATACATCTACAAGGCAAAATTTAGTTATAGTCATCGCGCCACCACCTGTTAGCAGGAAGTGTGGCAAATACTAATGACTAGTCAATATTTACTCTTTATACTTAAATGCATATTGCCCATCGTGCTCTGTTTTCCTAAAGCCGGCACAGATGGAAGGGCCCTTTCATCACTGCTTGCAGCTTTAATGTAAAATTATATTTGGAGAACTTGTTTTCACCCAAGACCATGCTGTAAATCATACTAAACATAGATTTATATAGATTAAACACATTATACATAGCTTTACCCAGGTCCCAGACCCAGAGTTTCACTTTTATAGGCTACAATACAAATTTATGATAAAAGTACCTTTTTCTCTCAAGTTAGTGTGCTTAGTTACCAAGGCGACAAAAGTGTCAGTGAAGACTTGAGATGAAATGAGACGTGACCTTGAAAAGAATCAAGGTAAATGTTTTTGTGAGCATATTCTTTTACTCTGTCATTTAAAATCAACTAATCCTATTTAATCCTTTTCACAAACTGTAACAGTGGCAAGGCATGTAGCTATAGCACATTTCATACACAGAGGCAATTCAAAGTGCTTTACACAGAAATGGAATTAAAACTGATAAAATATTAGGCTGTAATGTAATTATAGCTAAGATTTCATTCATGTTTAATTCGACCAACATACTGCCAAAAGCAATAGGCTACATAATTCGACAGCCTATGTTGTGGAAATAACATTGTGGTGGAAACATTCAGACAAAAATATTTTTTTACTTTGTATACGTTGAAGAAACCCGTGTCACCGTGTGCATGAAAAACCTTATCTTTTTATAATCGAAATGTCATAGGCTATTCATAAATGCAAATAAACGTTGTTGTTGTGGTTTTTAAGAAGATGGAACTACAGCTTGAAATATTTACCCTTCTTATTTATATATCGTGTTGATGTACAACCCTAATAAAAAGTCTGTTTATTTCGGATGTTGTACGTTCTCCGTCACGATTGTATCACACTGTTGGTTGCCAATCACAGTCAGTGGCGTAAAGGGTACACTTTCGCTACCGTAAATTCCAGAAACCTACAAACGCACATTCAAAATGGTGAGCTTGAATATCGCACAATAAACTGTAACGTAACAATTCCGGGGGTTAAATGTCTTATTTTACAGCATCGATTAATCTATACACGTTGAAGTGTGCAAAGCTGGACAAACTGTCGCGATGATCGCGAGAGAGGCGCTTATACTACCTAATCACGGTATGAAGGAGCCGCAGTTGCTCCTTTCATGTTTATCTCTGCTCTGGAGCCTGGCCGTTCCGCTATGAAGACGCATTTAATCCCCTCTAAGAAAACAAACCACGTCTGTTAAGGTAATGGCATACAAATACGCGTAACGCGTCCTTATGTTACATTGATAGACTGTCATATAATTTAAAGGCTTCAGTTCTGGTGTTAATCGGATTCATTTAGTCCTTCTGAATCGGACAAGTGTTCCTTCAGTTTATTAACTTCAGAGGATCAGCTTTGAAGGCACACAGTTAAATCAGTGTTCATGCCGGACTTTGAGCATTTTAGATTTTCTCATACCAGAATGAATCCTGTATTGGGAGAGAATGTGTATTCGTTCCAGCAGAACCAGGTGACGGGCTTCGCGGACTCCGCGTCATCGGGCCACTGGACCGATCCAGCGGGCCTTTTCTTGAGCGAACACACGGGTGGCTTCGGACAAGATGGGTTGGACCTGGGCGCTTTACCACCTCCAGGAACACCGTATATACACCTGGGTAACTATCTTCACCGGGTGTCTCCACCCCCTCCTGCCGCCACTGCCCTGCGCAACGACCTGGGATCCAACATCAGCGTCCTCAAAACTCTGAATTTGCGTTTCCGCTGCTTTTTAGCCAAAGTGCATGAACTGGAACGTCGGAATAAAGTATTAGAAAAGCAACTGCAACAGGCGTTGGATGACAATGCGGAGTGTGTAGAAAACAAAAAGCCTTTAACGCGAGAAGTTGGGGTTCAAACCGGCCCCGGTGGATGGGTTCCTGTTAGGCCAGACCTGATACCCATTCAGAACGCGAACGACACCGCATATCTGTCCGGAACCTTGTTGTCACCGACCCTCAATAACACCATCCTCCCTCTCGAGTCCTATAACAGGACAACTGTAGAAAACTTCAACCCATTCAATCTGACGGACTCTAATTTCAATCACACCCTAAATTTCCCGATCAGCCCGATTGATCCTGCTCCAAAAACCATCAACAATATTAACGGGAAGTATGTCAGTACCGGGATTGGTTGTACCAGCAATCCTCCACCCAGATTTCACCCTGGCTCTGTCTGGTCTTATAATCAGAGGTTCAGCACCGGGCGTGAGTCGCGGGTCTCGGGTCCAGGTGTGTCGTCATGGGTGCCTCCAGATGGTGTGGGTGTCCAAATCGACACCATCACCCCAGAGATTCGGGCCCTGTATAATGTCCTCGCCAAGGTAAAGAGGGAGAGAGACGAATACAAAAGGAGGTTAGTAGGTGTGCAAGGTGATGCTCTTGTAAATGGCTGAAAAAAGCTTCAAACTGTAACTTTTACGCACAACTTTACGCGCTCTTTGCGCGCTATGTTTTGTTGTAGCCTTTCCAAGCTGGTTGGATAAACTTTTTGGATGATTATCCAAAAGTAAAGAACTCCCCAAATTAAAAATAACTTTTGTAGTTCTGTTAACTATTGGGATGTTTAGATTACTTTCCCCTCATTTTTAGGAGTGTTGAAATGTAACATATCTGTTTTTGCACTGTAAAAAATGTTGCTGCAATTAGTTATAACAACTTAAAATTTGTTGAGATAACTTTAAAAATTCAACTAAACTAAAGTTAACTAAACATAATATTTTAAGTCAACCACAAACAACACATTATTTCTTATTCCATTGTGGATTTTTTTAAAGTTGTGATAATCACAGCAATATTTTTTTTACAGTGTGGGCTTGCATGTTAACATTTTTAAACAACATTAAAAAAAAGTTTTTTATTTGTATACTGTGATCTGAGAGTACCTTTGTTAGAAAAATTTAATTCACAATATTTTTTTCTTTCTAAAAACTGAAAAACGCCATCATATGTCATTAACATAACACAAAATATCAATATCCACCACACATTATACAAAGTCTGGTAATATAGACCAGTGAATTCCGACGGTAACATGTTTCTAGCAGAATCTTTTTTTTTTTTTTTTAAACAACATCCACTGAAGCACACATCCTCAGGTTTTACCACGGTGAGGTGAGATTACAGGTTAATAATAGTGTTGCACTGAATATTCTTATTAGCTCTACCAGGGCTTTTCCTATTCAAGCTTATGGGCCTCATAAAAATCTGGTATTGTAGATGTGCTCAATGCAAATATATGAAGCATTTTGTAGAATTAGTATGATGAATGTGTTTGCACTGTTCTTTAGCAAGACAAAACTATTAGGGCTGGTTCACACTGACTCAATATTTCAATTACTCTTCATTTGATGTTTTTTGAGGAAGCATTGAAGTAGCCTTTAAATAGAATTTCATAAACAGAATATTATAATCACAGTGCATATCACTGTCAAAATGAAATTTGTAGCTTTTTCTCTTTTAAAGTAATTTTTAAGGGTAGGCCTATATTATTTCTAAACATAAAGGCCCAGTTCCACAGACAGGGCTTATATTAAACCAGGATTAGGCCTTAATAACATTAAGGTGTGCATTAAGAAAAAAACATTACTGGTGTGCATCTCAAAACAAAACAATGGCACTGACATATTTTAAGATATGCATGTGCAAGTTGCTTTCAGTTAAAACAGCTCAAACATGCATTTAAGTCTGGGACTATTTTAAACCTTGTCTGTGAAACCAGGGGATAATGTCATCCTTGTTTCAGATACTTTGATATAATTAAAAATATGTATGTGAAAATTAGATTTTTTGTTGTTGTTGTTTTCAGTATCATTTTTGCCCTAGACCCCCATAAATTAATTAATAATCGATTTAGAATATAATAAAAATGTTGTAGGGTTATCCTTTGAGAAAGTTTGAATTGCATTCAATAGTTAAAACTTAATTGCATTCAGTAGTTGAATTGCATTCAATAGTTAAAACTTAATTGCATTCAGTAGTTAAAAGTTATTTCATTTTTTTAGGCATATTTCTTATACATTTTTTATAATAGAATTATAATTTTATCATATTTTATAATAGAAATTGAATAGGTATTAATTTAATGCATTAATATTATAACATGAATAATGCTAATTAGTATGAAATTATAATTTCAATATGGTTTCAGAACAATACATGACCAATGAGTAAAATGACATAAAGGAGTTGGAGTTAATCTCCTGTATAACCCTTCCTCCTGGCGAGTCTCTCTCTCTCCATCTCTCTCATTCCAACTTCAGCCGCCTCCCCTCTGCGCCTCAGCATCTGCAATGCAGTACTGAACTGAGTGCTGCTACTGCCAGGATGCCAATAGAGAATAATTTAACAATCTCTCCCTTACCTTCCTGTTCAACCTCCCTAGACTACCACCAGCTGCCAAAGCTACTGAGTATCAGCCAAATTAGCATAGTCAGGTTTATTTCTCAAGAACCCTTTGGTTGTATATTTTTTTTTAGTTGTGTATGTGATTCAGTGGCACCTGTTTTGTGGTGAACTGCTGATTCAGCTGTCAGTATAGTCGTTGGTGTGTTAAGAAGAAGGTTATGTGGATGTTGTTTCGGACGGTGTTAACATAAATCACCTGCTCTAACACCTGCAGTGATATTGCAGTAATGGACTAAAATGGAAGGAGCGTGTGTGTGAATGTTCCTGCACTTCCTGTCGTTCCTTATGTGTACAGTCATGGTGACACGTTACATAATGGCTCAAAAAAGGACGATATGCTACATGAGTACATTACTATAAACCCAAACCGTAGGGTCATGTTACGTGAGAGAAGCCTGGAGGTTCTTTTGCTCTTTGCAGATGGTTGCATTTTTATGGCGTGGAAGTGTAGAATTTCATGTTTATTTGTGTAGTTGTATAGATCAGTTTTGAGTCGAATTCAGATTTTTAAACCTTTTTTAAACAGTCAATATTTTTATTCTTAAGTGCATGTAATTTTAATAATAAGCATGTGATTTAACTTTTTTAATATTTTCTTGAATTATCAAAGCCAAGGTATACAACAGTGTACAACCCATTAAATGGACATCAAATTAAATCTGGCATTTCACCTGATTAAGTTCAGTTCTGTTTGGTATGGAAGCTTGTTTCCACCACAGAATAAAACATTTTAAAAGATAATTGCGACTTTTTATCTCACAATTGTTACATAATTACAAACTTGCAATTCTGACTTTATTACACAATTCTGACTTTATAACTCGCAATTCTGACTTCTTTTCTCAGAATTGTGAGATATAAACTCGCAATTGCGTGATATAAAGTCAGAATTGCAAGTTTTCTGGGGGAAAAATACTTTTTCTAAGAATATCTAGTTGCGTGTTATAAAGTCAGAATGTCAGGTATCACTGGGTAGAAATGGGAGCGAATGCAGGAAGAGTAGATTTATTGTAAATAATAAAATAAAACAAACATAAACAAAACACCCGCGAGGGGGAAAACCAAACTTGAAATAAACTTAAACATCAGGAGAGGTAAACAGGAAACACGACAGGGAGCAGACGACATCCAACAACGATCTAACATAGGACTGCAGACACGTCTCAATTACCTCCTTAACTCAGTAGTCAGGGTACTGATCAGGGAGTCAGCCCATTGACTTATGTCCTGATCAGTGCCCTGACTACTGAACTAGAGAGCTCTTTGAGACGCACCCAAGGAGACTATAAAGGGAACAAACCAGGCAGGAAATGAGGGAGAACAGGTGGGGCAAATAAACCAATAATCAGATAACAAGAGGGGCGGGTTAGGCAATAGACAGGAGACATGACATCACAAGCACATGCACAGAAATGACAAATACAAGACATGTGCTTTAACAAAACAAGACAGACATGTGACACAGAATTGCAAAGATATAAACTGATTTGAAACCGTTGAAGTCAAGTGGGCTGCACAAGTTCTGAAAAGCGCCTCGATTGCCCCCAGGTGATTGGTCCCAGTATAGCCCATAAACCCCGCCCCCGCCATGTATTCCAATGGGACGTGAGACAAACTAAATAATCAAATAACACTTCAAACTATTTTTTTCCAAAGATGGTTTCTGTCATTTTAAGGTAGTTTTTATCACGCTGATGTAAGTTCAAGTGTTTTGTTTTAGTTTAGTTATTTGATGCTATAAAAATGGGGGTGTGACGCTGTGATTGGCACCAACTGACTTTTTTCGGGAGGAGATTGGAGCTTTAGCTTTAGCAACTCATTATGTCGGTGTGTTTATTTCAGAGTTGTTCTGCAGTAAACTGTAATAACAGATTCTACGGGAGGGTGGGCGGGGTTTTGTTCTTCTTCCTGCTGTCTAAAGCGCAGACTCAGGTCCCAAATCAGCGCAAGATGTCAGCGCCATATTCAGACATTTGGCGGCTTCCCATCTCTACAATAGAAGATAGTAAAGGGGTGTCATCCATCTTTTTTTACAGTCTATGGTTGAAGCAACATTAGCAGTGAAAGAGAACTAATTTCACTATATGACCGCACTGTTAGTCAGAGAGTCCATTACTTTCTCAGTTCTCTCTGAGAGACACGCGACATGAAGCCGCTGCTCAAAGAGCGCGTATGAACTGAACTGAGACTTTTTTGCCACCTAATTGCACTTGAACGGTTAAATAAACATACCTATGTCTCAAAGTGACACGTATTTGCAAGTAAACAGAGTCATTTATGTCTTAAGTGAATGTAAACCTTTGAAAAAGAACCGAGAAACTGAGAAAGAACAACGCACGAGTAGGCCTATATTGGATCCGTGCAGCCAGTCTTAAAGTGACAGCATCTACATTTACCTGGTGTCATTATTAATGCTAATCAGGCAACAAAAAAAGAGAAAATCTTTCACTGCTCTTGACTGAATCACCTTTTTAACTTGAATAAGAATAAATGTATATTTCATTTACACAGTAAAGTGCAGTAAAGTATGCTTTTTTTAATAAATTTGATTGTATGATTTATTTAATAAAATTGAACTATTTATTTATGAAGATAGATAGATAGATAGATAGATAGATAGATAGATAGATAGATAGATAGATAGATAGATAGATAGATAGATAGATAGATAGATAGATAGATAGATAGATAGATAGATAGATAGATAGATAGATAGATAGATAGATAGATAGATAGATAGATAGATAGATAGATAGATAGATAGATAGATAGATAGATAGATAGATAGATAGATAGATAGATATGCATATTTGAGACCTGATATTATATATTTTTTGTGATTGTTTATAATGATTGGCCAATTCTCTCGTCTTGTTAATTCTAGATGGGAAGAGGAGTACACAATGCGGATGGATCTAGAGGAAAAAGTTGGAGAGCTTGAAGAAGTAAAACCAAATCAATCTAATATTTTAATTAATTAAACTAAGACTCAAATCTTATTTTCCACTGTCTACCGTTTCTTACTGCATCTGATGACACTTGTATGTGTTGCAGGACCTGCAGGAGAGCGAGGTGTGCCAGGATGAACTTGCTCTGAGGGTTAAGCAGCTTAAAGCGGAGCTGGTTCTGTTCAAAGGCCTCATGAGCAATGTGAGTTAAGCACAATATTCATGTGACCTGACCTCAAAAATACCTCAGTAAGTTAGTCAATATTAGTCAATATTGTTTATTTGAATAGAAGCACAAAAAATGCATAGTCCAGTCAAATGCTGTCCCACAAATGTCTTAGCAGAGAAAACCCTAATCAGAGTAATTGATCCTCTTTACTTGTCCACTCCATTTCAATTAGGCTCGTCCTCGCTTTGCATTTTCTTTCATTTCCCCTCTCCTTTAGAATCACTCAGATTTGGACAGTAAGATCCAGGAGAAGGCCATGAAAGTGGACATGGATATCTGTCGCAGGATCGACATCACGGCTCGTCTGTGTGATGTAGCACAGCAGAGAAATTGTGAAGACATGATTCAGATCTTCCAGGTTTGTCTTTCATCCTCACACATGAAGTACACCTTTGTTTGTGTGTGTGTTTGTTTACCATTATTTGCTTCCCGTCTTTATCAAATGCTGCGTTCACGCCACTTCGTATTTACCGGAATCTTGAGATGACAACACGTGACGTTGTATTCGGAGCTGTTCACATCCTCGAACTGGGGATTATCCGTTTCTATAGCGACAGTCTGCAAAATAAATAAAAAAATTAATTATTATTACACTTTCATTTATTTAGGTTGTCATTACAAGAATATCCTAGATATCTAACTCTGCGCTGCATGTCTTTTGTTTATGTTCACATTACTTATGCATGAAAAAAATTTAATTACATGAATTTTTTTATATTACGAAATAACAGCTTTTTTCCGCGTGAGGTGCAGCGGTCGCGTGGTACAAGCCGTAACCAGCCTACAAACTTTAATTACGAGCTCTACGAGGACGTGAACACTTTTTACAAGCTAGAATCTTGTAATTACAGGAATTACGAGGTGGCGTGAACGCACCTAAAGACTTGTAAGGTTTTATACTTTTTTCATATTTTATGTTATACCACTCCCGTTCAAAAGTTTGGGGTCAGTAACTGTGCGTTCACACCGCCGCCGACGAGAGCGTCAAAGTGGCCGGAAGTCATTCATTTTCAATGGGAAACGGCGGCGAGCTCCGGCGAGAGTGGCGCGGCTTGGATGATTTGGGCATCGAGAAGAGTTGAAATCAGCTCAATTTTATGATAATGAGCTATGACGCTGTCCGGGGGCAACCGGGTGGCAACCAATCGGAATGTAGAAATGCTCCGCTTGAGAGGATCCCAGAGAACGCAGTGCGGAAACTTTGGTTCCGACCACATTAGTTCCCAAGCAAAATGGAGGAGTGGTTGATCATTGCGGTGGCGGGTTTGATAAGAAGGCGCGTGATACTATTTACTGGCAACATTTTCGCTCTAGAACGCTTGTTTTTCAGCGGGAATACAATTCATTTGCTCACCGATTTGATTGCATTAATCCTGCACTTCAACCAGGACAGTTATTGTAATGTAGGCTGTACACAACTTAATGTTAATTATAGACCAATGCTAGTAAACGTCTCCTATAAACTGCATGTTGAAATTAGACTAGCACTTAACCATGAACACAAAAGCCACACCGCACAAATGGCTTTTAATTGGTTTATTTTGTTAGCAAACATGTTAAGTTATTTCAATCTATCCTTTTTTTTTTTTTTTACTTTCACATTTAAATGATTTCATGAGGTTATCTTATACGGTTATACACTACCTGTGCTCAGTTTGCACCAAGGCCGAACAACATGCTTTACAGCCCCTTTAAATGAAGACCAAGCATTAGTTTTTTTTTTAAGAAATTGGTGACATTTTAAAACAAGGTTTAGTTTGTTAACATTAAATACAAAGTTCGTTCATGAAACTCTAGATGGTGCAGGCTAATATGTCTTTAACTGTCCTTAATCTGCTTGCAATCACATCATTATCTATAGGGGACAGCTGATTGGTTCCTGCCGTATCAGTAGCCAATCAATGCGCTTGCATGCTCAACCTTCAAATACTTGGTTAGCATTTTCTTTTGAAGTACAGCGCGCTTTCAAAAACCCTCCACCTTCCCCAGCTCCACCTGTATAGATCTGCTACGGATAATTCACAAATGCTACATTGTACAGCAGCAGCATGTCTCTTACTTGCTCACAGCAGCATGTCGGGTATGTATTGGAAGTAGCAAGTCTTGTACTTGTACTAAGTACTTGCTCTGCAGCAGCAGCAGTGTAGCAGCTCTATTCCACGAAGACGAAATATATCAACATTGTCATTTCCATTACCAATGCCAAAAACTCATAGAGAGTTGTCATGACATGAACTATATTAGTTAACATGAACTAAAAATGAAACATAATTCTAAAGCAATTATTCATCACAGTTAATGTTGATTTCAACATTTACTAATACATTAAAAGCATTTTTATTAACTAACGTTAACATTAAAGGTGCACTATGTAACATTTTTGCAGTAAAATATCCAAAAACCACTAGGCCAGTGTTATATATTTTGTTCAGTTGAGTACTTACAATATCCCAAATGTTTCCAACTATTTGTAAATCGTGAGAAAATTGCTATTTTAACCAAGGAACCGGGATGTGTGAGGGAGTCGCCTCTCATTTGCCTCATATCTGCGTTACCCTCGTTTTTTTGCAGAAACACTTTACTCTTACTGCAGTGTGCAACAAGTGTCATAGCAGCCGCCGAGCAAACGCACAGAGTAACGTCATATAATTTACAACACACTCAAATATATCTAATATGATAAACAGAGATGGGTTACCTCATCCTCATGACAGGAAAAGCGGAAATGGTGCCTGCAACTGTCGCATAATAAAAGTCCTGCTGCTCATGAGGTGTGTGTTGCATTCATCTTATTAAGCTCCCACAACATTCGGTCCTGCTCTGCTTCATACTACAGTAACGTTAATAATCGCATCCATGAACATGATTTCTGCCCGAGTCCTATCACGATTATTTTCCACCGGCTGTGAGGTGAAGACCACATGTCCCAAGATTCTGCGCTCAAACGTGGCGTGATCAAACTACGCCTTTGTTTTGAATAGGCAACCTCTAGCGGACGGAAAAGTTACATAGTGCACCTTTAATGAATACTGTAACAAATAAATTGCATTGTTTAAATTGTTCATTTTAGTTCATGCACAACTAATGTTAACTAATGGGAACGTATTGTAAAGTGTTACTTTATTTTAAGGTGTCTTTAGTTGCATCCCAAATGACACACTATGCACTTACACTCACCTAAAGGATTATTAGGAACACCTGTTGAATTTCTCATTAATGCAATTATCTAATCAACCAATCACATGGCAGTTGCTTCAATGCATTTAGGGGTGTGGTCCTGGCAAGCCTGTAGTGCTCCAGTCAGAAATTGAAGCTTTCGCGCCTCGATCGCCCCCCGGTGGCCGGTCCCAGTATAGCTCCTAAACCCCGTCTCTCCATGTATTAGAATGGGCGCGAGACACACTAAACAATTTAATTACACTTCAAATAATTGTTTCCTAAAGATGGTTTCTGTCATTTTAGGCAGTTTTTATTACAATAATTTCATTTCAAGTGTTCGTTTTTTAAATAAGTTTAGTTTTAGTGAGTTATTTGATGCTATAAAAACGGGGGGTGTGACGTCATGATTGACAGCTGAGATTGACGGCTTCTCTGAGTGAAGTTGTCACTGAGCCACTAACAGACTTTTTTCTGGATTTTTGGGAGGAGATTGGAGCTTTAGCTTTAATTTCTACACTTCCATAACTGTTTATTTCACACCAACATAATGAATTGTTCTGCATCTGCGAGAGTGTGGGCGGGCTTTTGATAATCGCGCCTCTACTTCCTGTTCTCTACTGCGCAACTCCGGTCCCGAGATCGCTACTGCGCAGACTCTGTCCCAAGATGTCAGCGCCGTGAGCGGGCCTATGAAAGCTTCAACTTTGGTCAGCGGAAGTCAATGGAGTCGCGTCGTCCATATTTTTTTACGGTCTATGGGTCCTGGTCAAGACAATCTCCTGAACTCCAAACTGAATGTCAGAATGGGAAAGAAAGGTCATTTAAGCAATTTTTATGCGTGGCATGGTTGTTGGTGCCAGACGGGCCGGTCTGAGTATTTCACAATCTGCTCAGTTACTGGGATTTTCACGCACAACCATTTCTAGGGTTTACAAAGAATGGTGTGAAAAGGGAAAAACATCCAGTATGCGGCAGTCCTGTGGGCGAAAATGCCTTGTTGATGCTAGGGGTCAGAGGAGAATGGGCTGACTGATTCAAGCTGATAGAAGAGCAACTTTGACTAAAATAACCACTCGTTACAACCGAGGTATGCAGCAAAGCATTTGTGAAGCCACAACACGCACAACCTTGAGGCGGATGGGCTACAACAGCAGAAGACCCCACCGGGTACCACTCATCTCCACTACAAATAGGAAAAAGAGGCTACAATTTGCACGAGCTCACCAAAATTGGACAGTTGAAGACTGGAAAAATGTTGCCTGGTCTGATGAGTCTCGATTTCTGTTGAGACATTCAGATGGTAGAGTCAGAATTTGGCGTAAACAGAATGAGAACATGGATCCATCATGCCTTGTTACCACTGTGCAGGCTGGTGGTGGTGGTGGTGGTGTAATGGTGTGGGGGATGTTTTCTTGGCACACTTTAGGCCCCTTAGTGCCAATTGGGCATCGTTTAAATGCCACGGCCTACCTGAGCATTGTTTCTGACCATGTCCATCCCTTTATGACCACCATGTACCCATCCTCTGATGGCTACTTCCAGCAGGATAATGCACCATGTCACAAAGCTCGAATCATTTCAAATTGGTTTCTTGAACATGACAATGAGTTCACTGTACTAAAATGGCCCCCAGAGTCACCAGATCTCAACTCAATAGAGCATCTTTGGGATGTGGTGGAACGGGAGCTTCGTGCCCTGGATGTGCATCCCACAAATCTCCATTAACTGCAAGATGCTATCCTATCAATATGGGCCAATATTTCTAAAGAATGCTTTCAGCACCTTGTTGAATCAATGCCACGTAGAATTAAGGCAGTTCTGAAGGCGAAAGGGGGTCAAACACAGTATTGGTATGGTGTTCCTAATAATCCTTTAGGTGAGTGTATACTCTATGTACTTCTCCACTTTGTACTCATCTGTGTAGTGTGTAAATTTTATACGGTTATTTTGTCATTCAACATCAGAGTCTGATGCCTGTCCCGCTCCGATACGCAATTAAAGTTGCTACAGTCGAGTGCATGAAGCGTCCAACATTCCACACTTTTAATTTTTTGTGTGAACACATTAATTACACTGTCTATTTATACGCAAATTGGGACTCACCTTTTGTCACACTGTAATTATACATTTAAGTACTGAGAAATATTAAGTAACTTACTATAGGGTTTGGATTAGGGTTTGGTTTTGGTTTAGGATAAGTTGCATGTAATCATGCATAATGTATAGTTATTACTATAGTAACTACATGTAAAATGTAACAATGACACGGTAAAATAAAGTGTTACTAGAAATGAATACTTTTATTCAGCAAGGATGCATTAAGTTTGATCAAAAGTGACAGTAAAGATATTTATAGTGTTGAAAAATTTCAAATCACGGTTTCCACAAAAATATTAAGCAGCACAACTGTTTCAAGATTGATAATATGATTTTTTTGAGCACCAAATCAGCATATTTGAATGATTTCTGAAGTATCATGTGACACTGAAGATTTTTATTCATATTACTGTTTTCTAGCAAGTAGCCACACCTCCATCAACCTTGACTCGCCGCCCTCGAAAACCAGCACCACAGACAATCAGAGGGAACGAGAGTGATGAACCAGTAAGCATCTCTGAAAGTGAGGAAAGCGGGAATAAGGAGGTGGAGCTGTGTTGCTCATCGGCCAATCAGATCAATGAGGAGATGCAGAGGATGCTCAACCAATTGTAAGTGGCACCATTGAATGTCTGAAATTTCAGAATGCTGATAATTGTTTTACTCAAACATAGTAAATGGCTTCCTAATTAGTGAGATGATACACAAGTAAACAAATCATACTTTTAATTAAAAAATGGTCTTTTAAAAATATAGTGTTGATGCATTCGGGTTCATGTTGTTATTTTGACGACCACACACACTTTTAAAACAGTTTGTTCCAAATCATTTGAGAGAATGAGCGTTTGTTTTTATGACCCAGGCGCGAATGCGAGTTTGATGATGACTGTGACAGTCTTGCATGGGAAGAGACGGAGGAAACTCTGTTACTCTGGGAAGATTTTCCAGGATGCACCTTCAACGTTGAGAACCAAGGAGAGGTACATCCATCTTTAATTAGTTTCAACTTCAGTGATGGCTAAATGACATTGGCATGGTAGATTTACAATATACACTGTAAAAACAAAGTTGCTGCCTTAAACTTTTAAGTAGCCTATACAATCTTGGCTGTCATTTCAACTTAAATTATATTAAACTGACTAAAAAAATTGTAAAACGTTACAATAAGGTTTCATTAGTTAACATTATTAACTACTTTAGTTAACATGAACTAAGAATGAACAATATTTCTACAGCATTTATTAATCTTAGTTAATGTTAATTTCAACATTTACTGATACATTATTAAAATCAAAAGTTGCATTTGTTACCCTTAGTTAATGCACTGTGAACTAACATGAGCAAACAATGAGCAACTGGAGTTTTACTAACTAACATTAACAAAGATTAATAAATACTGTAACAGATGTATTTCTCATTGCTAGTTCATTGTTAGTTAAAACAAATGAGACCTTATTGTAAAGTGTTACCAAAAAATGAGTTGAAACCAGTGGCGGCGTTTCACAAAAACTTAGGGTATGGTATGAGCCCTTCTGGCACATTCCCAAATAATGACATGATCTTAACAAAATGTGGACAAAAATCCACTAATAGAACTTTACAACAGACTTAACAACAATGCAAATACTGAAATATATGTCCTTTACTGTGCTCTAACCAAACGCGACATGTGAGAAGAATATATTTATTTTACTGTTTTTATTTCTGCGACGTTGTGGCTGAAACAACATACAAAGTATGACAAGTGCAGATTATGTGCTTTATTTAATGTAAAAATAATTTAAAGCGAGTTTGAATGTAATTTTTTTTTTACCTTTATAGACATAGCCTTATTGAAAGCAACAATGGATAATTTACCTCAGATCATGAAAATAAATTAAAGGAAACAACCATGTTCAAACTGTCAAGGTGAACAAAAAAGTGTATTCTATGAAAAAAATATATATATTTCAGTCACTCAGTATGTATTTTTAATCATGATAAAATTGTGTACGATTTAGGAATTCGATATTGTACTTATCAATTTCGTTGCGAATACAGTCAGTGCGCTTGCAGAGAGCTCTTCTGATTGGCTGTGATTTTTGATTGATTGATCTCGGGACGAGTCTGGTTTGCCGTTGAAAATCTTGGCTGCGTCCGAAAACCTAGGCAGCTGACTCGTTGCCTCGCTGCCTTATCAGACAATGGCTTGTAAGGCAGCGTTTGTGCATGAAGGCACCTCATGAAACTAATTTCGGACAGACTTCTTAGGCAGCGTAACAGGTTAATGATCTACAGAAAAATAGAGAGAGCTCTGGTGAGAACTAAACAAATATTTAACTACTACATTAGTAATTTCTCACTAGAATGACATCAGAAGTAGAAAATGTTGGTAAAAAACGCACATTTACACACAAACTGACCAGCAAACGCAACTTTCGGACGCCATCTTTTTTTTCAGCTAAACTGTCACAGAATTGAAACCATATGATTGAGGGATATCAAAGGCAGCGAAGGATACAAATATGCTGCCTTCAGAAATCGATCAGATGAAGGTATCTCAGGAGACGGGAAGCGAAGCTAACATTAGATTCGGACGTACCTTGGTGCCTTGGTGCCTTCCTGCCTTCAAATGTGTCCTCCGAAGGCAGCATTTTCCAGGTTAGGAAGCCAGCCAGCAATAGGCTGTTTAAATTTGTTTTTCAAAGCTGCAACAGAATGTCTCGGTTACGTGTATGTAACCCTCGTTCCTTGAAGGAGGGAATGGAGACATACGTCAGAATGTAAACCGGCGAATCAGGATATTGCATGAGAGCCCAATTCGTCGGTTCACATTCTGACGTACGTCGAATGTGACCGACTGAAAGGGAACTACCGAGCAGCATCATAAGCTGTTTATTTCCCTTGCTTGTCTGAATGCCAGGGTATGGCAACTGCTATACTCTGCCATACGCAAACGGCGCCCCTGGTTGAAACATGTATAACTTTGAACATTTAAAAATGCTTAACCATAGTTAAAATAATGTTTAAAAAAATTTGTTGTCTTAATGACTTAATGATCATATAATCTTTTACTGTGTATGAAATGAACCCAATTACCCCTGGAAAAAACAAACATTTAAACAGCTGAACATTCAGACTCACTTAACCCTTAAATGCATGACTGTTTCGCCAAACATTCTTACATATTCGGGTCTTTAGCAACCTGGATCTATATCTAACATGGATAGATCTATACCTGTCGCGATAATATATAAAACTCCTAATATTAGAGTAACAATTACAGAAGAATAAAATAAAGCATATTTCGGTACCTTTTGGAGCTTGGAAGGGTTCAGTTTGAGCAGATGTTTTATACCATCACCACTGTCCTCGTCAGAACTCATTTCCCAGTATATTCAGCATTTGGCTCATATTCGCCATCTCACGCATATCCTCAAAACTCATTTTCAACATCTTGAAAATAAATATTTTGATCACTGACAGCTTGCTTCACCAGATCCATCATCAAGTGACAGTGACAGTAATATTTGAATGTGTTCAGTATTTGCTCTACAGTAAATCGCTGAGCCATTTCAAGTTTTGCAAATATTATTGTTTCGTTTTCAGTCTGCAGTTACTATGAGTGAAACGTCACTTCATCATTGTGTATCAGACATTGCCACCTTGTGGAATAAAGGTGAATTGCAGTTATTTTGTCGTTATAGATTCATTTATTATTGTGCAGAAAAAAAAAGTACAATATTACACACCTCGGGTCGTTAGCGACCCTATACAATTTTGACAAAACTAGTGGAAAAACAGGCATTCAATTATAATTTTTTTTTCTTTTTCTTGTTATATAGTTTAAAATGGATTGATTGAGGAATACTAAGAAGGTTGATGTCTAACTTTACAAAATGAATGAGGAGGAGGGTAGCGAATGACGTCTCGGGTCGCTAAAGACCCGAGGTATGCATTTAAGGGTTAAACATCCAAATATACAATTTTATTGTTTGTTTTTTTTAACCAAGTCATCAAATCTCATGAAGTTTATACATTTGTAAACTACAGAATAACTACAAAATAACTACAGTATTGCAGTCAAAAGCAGTTATCTTTTGGTGTCGCTTTTTAAAAAGATGTGATTTATACATTAATCAGTCAAATATTTAGTTACATTTATCTAGCTCTATTATTGATGAGTTTTTTCATCCTAATGTTTTGAGCAGGCACACAAAAAATACCCGTCATAATATGAAAACGCTCACACTAGGCCTAATACAGTTTAGTGGTTTTTGTCAGCTCACCAGTTTTGCTATAAACGGCAAACGAATAAGAAAAAAAACACTGAGTCGCCGTTGTTACTGAATTGATGCATTTCATCTTGATGTCTTTCTCTTTCTCTGCAAAATATTTCCATCATGAAGACAAAAGCTACAAGACATCTCAAAAATATATTTTTTTCTTTTGCTAATTCACACTGTCTCACACAGCAAGATGAGTCCATAGAGAAGGTGATAAAGGACACAGAGTGCCTATTCAAGTCTCGCGAGAAGGAATATCAAGACACCATTGACCAAATTGAGGTAAAGAGATTGTTTTTGTGCCTAAAAACCTAACTCTGCATGTCTTTCTATTACTTTAAGTTTGTTTTGTGTTTGTCTGTACCCGTAGTTGGAATTGGCTACTGCTAAGTCAGATATGAACAGGCATTTGCATGAGTATATGGAGATGTGCAGCATGAAAAGAGGGCTGGATGTTCAAATGGAGACCTGCAGACGATTAATCACTCAGACTGGAGACAGGTACACACACACACTCACACACAGGGACTCTCCATAGGCATAATGGTTTACCCTACCCCAAAACCTACCTCACATAAGACTTTATGCATTTTTTTATTTTAAAAAAACTGTTTAGTATGTTTTTTAAGCCATTTGGTTTACGTGGACACAGGAAATGACCTCATAAACAATGTATACGTTGTAATACCCATGTCATTATACACATTTGTGTCCTCATAAACCATATATACAAGAACACACACACACACACACACACACACACACAAACAAGGAGTTCGAAAGAAGACTAGTCATGATAGTCATGTTGTACGGTCAGAGGTGCACATTAAAAACTACTTCAGACTGCCTTTTTAGACATCAAAGTTTTTGTAGGGTTTAATTAATGGACAGCTTTCTATCAAGAGTCTTTTCTCTGTATCAGAATCTCTCATTCCGGACCACTCATCAACTTTGCACAAGCTTTGCCTCATGTTATGTGAATTTTAAAATGTACAGGCAAAGAAAACCCTTTTAAACCCTTGTTTATGATTATTGCTGATGTTGCACTGAAAATTTGATTTGTTTTTCTAATAAAGAAGTTAAAAAGTGCATTTAAACACATTTTTATATAGCCTGTTAACTGTTAGTGTCCCTGTAGCGGGACACTTGTCATGTTTTTTATTTCATATTTTAGTAATTATCATAAATTAGATATCATTCAAAAGCTTAAACAGTCAAAAAACTGCGAAAAGCGGTTTGAAATTGGACATTGCGTTACCATAGAAATGCTACTTTAAAACCTTTTAGCAGATAACATTTTTGTGATATCAAATTCAAATTTGGAACACAACTTGGTTAGAGATAGTAAACTTAAACAGTAAACGTAAACGTCTATAACTGTTTTACACTCTCTCTTTTTGAAATGCTATCTGCAATAATCTGCTCACCAAACTTTTCAACTAACTTTTATTTTGGATGCGATTAATTGCGATTAATCGATTGCCAAACACTAATATTAACACTAAATTCCTTCAAATTGCCTTGTTTGAGGTGTACCATAAAGCTCACATGATGATGAAATGTTAGTGATATGCATGTAACTCTTCATCATTTAATTATTTGTCAAACAACGTCCTTTTCTTTAAATCTGCCATTCACTCACAAGCGGATCCACAGCGGCTTTGGCACCTCTGTCTGTTGTTTGGTATCGTCACAATTGTCCCGCGTTCTCATTCGCTGACATATGAGGGATTTAATGAGCAGGGTAAGCTGTCTCCCAGGTCTCAATCCCCGAAAATCTCATTGTATTTGATACAAAACTAAATAGATTAAATAAAGTGAAAAGAAAAGTAATAACTGAAACTATTTTCATAGTATTTTATTTTCTCCATAGGGACATTTTTTTGTAATGAAAGCATATAAACTGTTAAAGACAGACCTACTGTAAGCAGACCTTTAACTATCCAAGGATGTTAATCGTAGTTTTTGTGTTTGTTAAAGTCATCAATTTGCATTATTTCAACTTATTTATATATATATATTTTATTATACTTACATTTATTCTAATTATATTTTACTTATATTTTATTTATAATAGGCTACTAATATTTATTATATTATATTTATTATTAATTCTTAATTTAAAAAAAAACACTTCTGGCATACATTTAAATTGACGCCTGCCATGTCGTCCAGCATACCCGGGTAAAAAAGACACCGCTCGCCACTGATATATAACATAATAATAATACAAATATTTAATACACATAGCATTTTTAAAGTTTTAAAGTCCCCATGTAGTCAATAATTGTATCTCATAAAACTCATCTTTGACATATAATTTCAACATGCTTTAAAATAGTTTTAACTCTACACCCTTGCTTTATTTAGTATACGCAGAACCATGAATATGCAAATTAGTCCCCACCTCGACTCAATCACACAAACTTGGACTACCTGATCCACTTGCTCAACTGTAGTAAATGCTACACAATGGCAAGTGAAATATTGGTTTAATTTAGTATGTTTGAACCAGAAACGAAGAAGAGAACAAGCAAATTATACAGGCTCGTCTACACATCAATGTTTCAGAATGGGAATGTGTTTTTTATGTATTGCTCTCGTCGGACACATAGCAGTAATTGATATGATTAGCCTTCGGAATGACTACGTTATCAAACAGCTAATAATGTGTTGCTAATGTTGCTCAGAGTCCGAAAACTGCCTTCTAAAAATCAGCATCCTTAAAAACGCTTCGAACATCACAGAACGTCAGCCACGCCCCACACGTTGACGGGATTGGTGACATGTTTGTGACGTAGGAAACAGGGGCGGTTTCAAAATGTGTTTTTGAGACTGTCTGATACACTGCAGATAATGCTCAACAACTGACAATTTGCACGTGGTGAATCAACATTAAAACTTGATTTTCAACACAGGGAGGTCTTTAAGGCTTTTCTTTTGCTTTATATTCTTAAAGTGGTTATTAGTCAATGATGTGTAAAGATTGATGGTGTAAACCATTGTTTGACCGTAACACTGACAGCTTTGGCTTTAAAATTTGATGTGAAAGATGACATAAAAGCACGTTCTCAATGTTACTTTTACCCCTTCACCTTTTGTTGCTTACTGTGGAGGGTGAAGCCAGACACCCACTGTTGTCACTCATTACATCTCCCTTCCTCCACAGAAAATCCCCTCTTCTAGTTTCGGCTGCTGTAGAGGAGGGAGAGAATGCAGAGAAGGAGAGGAAAAAAGCAACTGCGGCAAATTCTGACAGCGCTGAACCATACTGTGACGTGCAGTCAAACTCTTCTGTCCCGGACCACACATGGAAGAAGGCTTGATAGCATTTATGCCCCTCCAGCAGCACAGTAATTGCTGCGGTTATAAACATATAGCCGTGATCATTTCATAATAGAGACTGTGATCCTGCAGCAAGACTAGTAAACGGGTTATAGATACCTTCTGAAAGGCAAGTAACCTTGTGTGGTTTCACTAGTGCCCTCTATTGGAATACACCGTTAATGGCCCTAAAAAAAAGCATCCATTGTGCAATTTCCCTACATAGCATCATGTAAAATTATGGCCAAAAACACAAGGGCTGATGTGATATCACCTTTTCTAGATGACATCATTTTCTTACAGTTTATTTGTATGCAGATAAACACAGTTATTCCTGATATATAGTATCTTTTGTAATTTATCGTTTAAAGAGATAGTTCACCCAAAAATGAAAATTACCCCAAGATTTAAGCCATCCTAGGTGTATATGACTTTCTTCTTTCAGATGAATACAATCAGAGTTATATTAATAAATGTCCTAGCTCTTTCAAGATTTATAATGGCAGTGAATGGCAGCCCAAAATTTTAAGCCTAAGAAACAGCATCCATCCATTATAAAAGTAATCCACACACCTCCGGGAGGTTAATAAAGGCCTTCTGAAGCATTCGATGGGTTTGTGTAAGAAAAATATCCATATTTACAACTTTTTAAAGTAAAATATCTAGCTTCCGCCAGACCGCCTTCCGTATTCAACTGGTGAAGAAAGTGTAATGCCTTCAAAATGTTAACGTTACGTCCGACGTCACACATCACGTTTTTTTTCCGTAAGTTGAATACGGATAATATAACTCTGATTGTATTCGTCTGAAAGAAGAATGTCATATACACCAAGGATGGCTTGAGGGAGTAAATCATGGGCTAATTTTCATTTTTGGGTGAAGGTTCTTTGAAATACTCCCTGGTTATACTTTATTTATTTTAGTGACGAATTGAGAGTTAGTTATTTTAAACTATATTTTTATTTACTAAGCCAATTTCAACATGATTGAATGTTTTAAATGAAGACAAAAAATCCATTGGTTATATTTTTGCTTTTGTTTTCCTGTTAAAAAATGATGTCATGTCTTGGAGAATGATGTCATTACGTAAGGAACTAGCTTTTGTTAGTCAAGCAAAAAAATACATGTTTTGAAAAAGAAAAACATGAAGAAACACCTAAAATGTTTTTAAATAAATCATCGTCACTCAAAACTGAATATGAATTGTACTAAATTAACTATTACTAAAATATTGCATAGTAGGAATGACTCACCCCAGCATTAACCACAAGGCACTTTTGACAGAAAAAATGTCTGAAATATTTTTTTCAATCAGCCATAACGGTAGGTTTTTTTAACCTTGAATACTCAAATAATAAGAGCAAGTAATTAATCTCTGAACAAGCACTTAGCAGTTTCTGCATCAGCTACCAGTAATGCCAGCTATATGATAAGTGATATTAAAATAAATCTACAGTCAGACTTTTTGCACCTCTGAGTGGAGATGATTTTGGGAGCAGAATTTAGCACTGAGCACTTTGGTGTGAAGTGCTCACTGAAGTGTGTGGGTGTCTGTGTTCATTTACTTATTTAATCTGTGGTTTTTGTGCTGTGGGTGCAGGCCAGATGACTAATCATGGACCTTTTTATTATTTGAGTGTTTTTTTAGTTTGAAGCTACATCTTAAGCATTGTAACATGCCCTTGATCTCTCAGTGAATGTCTTTAGCCATTCAGTTGCATTAGCATTAGTCAAATAGAGATGCTCAAGTGAATTTCATTAAATTCACTCTATGAGGGCCAGGGTTACAAAAACAGGTCATTCATGAAGTGCAGCTGACAAAAAAAAGAGGCAAAATAGCAAGTGAATTCAGTGTAAATAATCGGTCGAAACAAATTGGTTAGTTAGGTCAAAAAAGTCAATATGCAGCGAGTCATTATGCACTTATGCTTAAGTGATGACTGAACATGGTAAGTGCTGCTGAGGGCGATGCTTTCCACATTATTTCTCTCTCCACGCTGAACTTCTAAGCTATTTATCTACTTATTTATTTATTTGGTTGGTTGGTTGTTTAATTATGTATTTGAATAAAGAGCGTTCTCGATATCAGTCACAATTTTACCCAAACAATTCAAGACTTCTGAGTTAGGAACGAGTTGGTAACACTTTACAATAAGGTATTTATTTATCTCTGTTAAGGTTCATTTCAACATTTACTAATACTTTATTAAAATATTGTTAACATTAGTTAATGCAGTGTGAACTAACATGAACAAACCATGAACAGCTGTATTTTTATGAACTAACGTTAACAAAGATTACCTAATGCTGAACAGAGGTGTTGTTCACGGTTAGTTCATGTTAACTAATGCATTAACTAATGTTAACTAATACAACCTTATTGTAAAGTGTTACCAATGAGTTCAGTCAAAGGCACAATATGTAAGATTTTTGGATTAAAATATCCAAAAACCACTAGAACAGTGTTATATATTTTGTTGACTTGTGTACTTACATTATCCCGAATGTTTCCAAGAATGTTTAAATCCAGAGAAATAAGCAATTTTAACCAGGACACGGACCATGTCCGTGCGTCGCCTATCAATGACATCATCCCGCGTTACCCTCTATTTCCGTGGAAACCATGGAAACACCAAAGACGCTTTAATATATTCTGTGTTTTATTAGACAGGTGAGCAACTGTTTGGATACATTCATCGACAGAAAACTAATCCTTGTTATATAGCTCAACACAGTTAGCCTTTTTGTTTAAATCTCGTTTTCTTGATTTACCATGAGTACAAACTTTTACCATGCCTAATATCGATCTAGCGTACTGCAGTGTGTAACAAGTGTCTCATTGTAGCCGCCGAGCGAATACGCATGAGAGGAAGCGTAAGCGGTCGTCTGCGACATAATAAAAGCTCAGTGAAATCAAGGCGTCAAATGCCTTTGTTTTGAATAAGCAACCTCTATCGGAGAAAAATTACATATTGTGGCTTCAAAGGGTTAGTTCACACAAAAATGAAAATTTGCCCATGATTTACTCACTCTCAAGTTATCCTAGGTGTATATGACTTTCTTCTTTCTGACAAATACAATCGGAGTTTTATTAAAAATGTCCTGGCTCTTCCGAGCTTTATAACGGCGGTGAAGTGTTGTTTCATTTTTGCAGTCCATAAATGTGCATCCTTCTATCATATAACTGCTCCACACAGCTCCGGGGGGTTAATAAAGGCCTTCTGAAGCGAAGCGATGGGTTTGTGTAAGAAAAATATCCATATTTAAAACTTTATAAAGTAAATTATCTAGCTTCCACCAGACTGCCTTCCGTATTCAACTTACGGAAAAAGTGTAACGCCTCTCGCAGTTCAAATTACGCTATGTCTGACGACATTGCACCGATCTGGCGGAAGCTATTTTACTGCACAAAGTTTTAAATATGGATATTTTTCTTACACAAACGTGCCACTTCACTTCAGAAGGCCTTTATTAACCCCCCAGAGCCGTGTGGAGCAGTTATATTCAATTCACTGCCATTATAAAGCTTGAAAGAGCCACAACATTTTTTTGTGTAACTCCGATTGTATTCGTCTAAAAGAAGAAAGTAATATACACCTAGGCTGACTTGAGGGTGAGTAAATCTATGGGCTAGTTTTCATTTTTGGGTGAACTAACCCTTTAAGTTTCATTTAAAAGAATAAACTGGATTCACTTTTCACTGATAACATAAATGTACCTTCATACATGAGTCAGTATGTATGGCAGTAAAAAAAAAGATATTGCTTTCTTCATGTTTGCTCTACCTTGTGTTTTGTTTATATATTTCTCAAATGATCAGTGCTTTTTTATAATTACTTGTGAAACCAACTGTAAAGGAAAAGCTCAACTAACATATGTGTATATGAAGGTGCCTGGGAGAATTTTGAAAGCCTGATTTTAGAAGTAGACCGGCGGGTTTTGAAAGTCTATTGTATTTATACTTGAAGACTCTTGCTGAGGCGTTTACTGGCACATATCTGCGTCACAACCTCCATATTACTGATAATAATGTCTGTCTGCTTAAAACTCTTAAATCTCAATAGCAGCAACATGTAATAGATATGTTCTTATAGATGTAAACCATGGAAACAATAGAGCTTCTTCTGTGATAATTCCATCATAGCCTACAGTAAATTATCATACCATCTCATGCAGCAGTGTACCATAACATGAATGTACAGAACAAAGTGATTTTATGCCTTTTATTACAATCTAAGAACATGGGCTCACATGGTCTAAGCTCTCAGTTTGTAGTATGATGTTAAATTAAGTGGTTAATATAAAAAGGAGAAATGTAATTAAAACGATCATGATTATCAGTGTGCAATGAATATTATGTGGAAGATGGGGATTTTATTACCCAAAGAACAGGAACAATCAAAATGTGTTGGTTTTGTGAGGCAACATTAAGGGCTTCTATACTGTCCAGATGGTTTAGGAATGTTTTTGTGCAATAGACTACTATTTATTTTGAAAAAAAATTGAAATTGTTCTCGTTCTAGATATCTGATATCTAGACCAATGAAACTTGTAAAGATGGTCTCAAACCAGAAAATCAAAAACTGTGTACAGATACTGAGGTGGACAAGCTGAAAATAAATTATTTTAGTGCAAATGTTGTTCGTTCATTGATCTTGTTTGCATTAAGAATTGTTTTATTCTAACCTTATTTTTATTAATTAAATCTTTGTATAAGGGGAAGAATAATTTTCAGTAAATGTGTTGTTTGTATAAATATATATACACCAATCAGGCATAATTTTATGACCACTGACAGGTCAAGTGAATAACAGTGATTATCTCTTCATCACGGCACCTGTTAGTGGGTGGGATATATTAGGCAACAAGTGAACATTTTGTCCTCAAAGTTGATTAGAAGCAGGAAAAAAGTGCACGCGTAAGGATTTGAGCGAGTTTGACAAGGGCCAAATTGTGATGCTAGACGACTGGGTCAGAGTATCTCCAAAACTGCAGCTCTTGTGGGGTGTTCCCGGTCTGCAGTGGTCAATATCTATCAAAAGTGGTCCAAGGAAGGAACAGTGGTGAACCGGCGACAGGTTCATGGGCGGCCAAGGCTCATTGATGCACGTGGGGAGCTAAGGCTGGTCCGTGTGGTCCAATCAAACAGACGAGCTACTGTAGCTCAAATTGCTCAAGAAGTTAAAGCTGGTTCTGATAGAAAGGTGTCAGAATACACAGTTCATCGCAGTTTGTTGCATATGGGGCTGCATAGCCGCAGACCAGTCCGGTCCCCATGAGGAAACTTATAAATCATAAAGCATGAGTTTTTTTGAAAATGTAAAAATGCAGAAAGATTTCTGTGATGGGTAGGTTGTGTAAGGGTATAGAATATACAGTTTGTACAGTATAAAAACCATTACGTCTATGGAGAGTCCCCACAAAGATAGTGATCCAGACATTTTGTGTGCTAAAGTAAGGAAAATAATAATGCATGTAAAGTAATTATACAATAATACATTATCCAGCAGTAACATATAAGTACAGGCACTGCTGTCACGTCTTAAGATGTTATATATACACTCACTTAAAGGATTATTAGGAACACCATACTAATACTGTGTTTGACCCCCTTTCGCCTTCAGAACTGCCTTAATTCTACGTGGCATTGATTCAACAAGGTGCTGAAAGCATTCTTCAGAAATGTTGGCCCATATTGATAGGATAGCATCTTGCAGTTGATGGAGATTTGTGGGATGCACATCCAAGGCACGAAGCTCCCGTTCCACCACATCCCAAAGATGCTCTATTGAGTTGAGATCTGGTGACTGTGGGGGCCATTTTAGTACAGTGAACTCATTGTCATGTTCAAGAAACCAATTTGAAATTATTCGAGCTTTGTGACATGGTGCATTATCCTGCTGGAAGTAGCCATCAGAGAATGGGTACATGGTGGTCATAAAGGGATGGACATGGTCAGAAACAATGCTCAGGTAGGCCGTGGCATTTAAACGATGCCCAATTGGCACTAAGGGGCCTAAAGTGTGCCAAGAAAACATCCCCCACACCATTACACCACCACCACCAGCCTGCACAGTGGTAACAAGGCATGATGGTTCCATGTTCTCATTCTGTTTACGCCAAATTCTGACTCTACCATCTGAATGTCTCAACAGAAATCGAGACTCATCAGACCAGGCAACATTTTTCCAGTCTTCAACTGTCCAATTTTGGTGAGCTTGTGCAAATTGTAGCCTCTTTTTCTTATTTGTAGTGGAGATGAGTACCCGGTGGGGTCTTCTGCTGTTGTAGCCCATCAGCCTCAAGTTTGTGCGTGTTGTGGCTTCACAAATGCTTTGCTGCATACCTCGGTTGTAACGAGTGGTTATTTCAGTCAAAGTTGCTCTTCTATCAGCTTGAATCAGTCGGCCCATTCTCCTCTGACCCCTAGCATCAACAAGGCATCTTCGCCCACAGGACTGCCGAATCCTTTAGGTGAGTGTATAATTATATGCGTGTCGTGTGTGTGTGTGTGTGTGTGTGTGTGTGTGTGTGTGTGTGTGTGTGTGTGTGTGTGTGTGTGTGTGTGTGTGTGTGTGTGTGTGTGTGTGTGTGTGTGTGTGTGTGTGTGTGTGTGTGTGTGTGTGTGTGTGTGTTCCTGTGATGGCAAAGCCATAGACTTCAGTGTCATGTGATCCTTCAGAAATCATTCTAATATGCTGATTTGCTGCTCAAGAAACGTTTTATGATAAGCATTATCAATGTTGAAAACAGTTGTGATGCTTACTATTTTTTGTGGATGAGTCTTGATGAAAAATGACTTGCTTACTTCAGTCCATTAGTCACCATGCTGTATAGTTTCCCAGAATACTGAATCCAAAAATTAGACCTTCACCTAAACTCTAAACTCTCATAAGAGACGTTTTTATTTGATTCATGCACTGCACTGGATAAAAACAGCATTTTCTTGATTGTCCTAGAATCTATGATTATATTTGTCTGAGTCACAGTTCTGCCATTAGTGGTCAGCTCTTTGGCGATAGTTTGAGCACGGGGCTGAATATTTCTCTCATTGATTGGTGCTGTGAGCTCAGCAGTCATCATTACTGTGATGCTGTTTCCACAGCGACCGAACTGTCTGTAGCACTTTGCTGAGCTTTGTTATTGGCTGCACTGCTTCCGTTTGCTGCTTGTGCTGCCTATACGACACTAATACTAACCTATATGTCTGCCTGAAGAGGTTTTAGCAAAAGGATTATTTAGGTCTATTTCAAGTGGAGATTTGTGAGGTCCCTGTTGGGAAAAAAAACAGCATATGCTGCTTAGGAATGTTTTGAAGCATGGCTGGTTTGAGCTGGTTTATGCTGGTCCTTAGTTGGCCGTGAGCTGGTTTAAGCTGGTCCTGATCTGGAGCTATTTTTTTACGATAAGACCTTAACCAGTTTAAACCAGCTCAAACATAGCTCAAACCAGCTGCCGTGCTTCAAAACATACCTAACCAGCATATGCTGTTTTTATCAACAGAGGTATCTCATCTCATGACACTTGCAATAATCACATCCATAAATAAATCAAGCATTACACATGTTGTCAGCGAACTGTCAATGTGCATATATCTTTTGATGAAATCAGAAAGCTCCAGTGCATCACTTTAGTGGTCTATTCTAAAGCATACACCCATTTCCCTGTGCCTCTCCTCCCTTTCTTACAGTTAAAATCCCAGGCCTGTGAGGGGGGTTGGAAGTGTAGCTACACTGTGCTCAACCACCGCAGTGCTGTCCCGTTAACGTTAACCGAGAGGGGCGGGAGGGGTGTGTGTGTGTGTGTGTGTGAGAGAGAGAGAGAGAGAGAGAGAGAGAGAGAGAGAGAGAGAGAGAGAGAGAGAGAGAGAGAGAGAGAGAGAGAGAGAGAGAGAGAGAGAGAGAGAGAGAGAGAGTGATCGTGATCTTTCTCGCTCTCTCTCTCTCGCTCTCTCTCTCTCTCTCTTTCTCTCTCTCTCTCTCTCATCCCCTCCCCTTCTCTCTTACTCAGGCATACATACACTTTCATGCGGACACGGGAGGACTATTATTTTTTCCGTCCAGGTCGTTTCAATCTGTTCTAGAGAGGCGTTTATCATGCTTATGTCTCTTGGTTTACTGTTATTTCCAACAGCCTAACAAAAGTTGAAGCCTGTCATTTGAATTAAGTCGTCACTTGACTGCGTATGTTTTTCTATACGTGCTCTCAGGAGGATATACAGCCGCATCCAGTGTGAAAACCTGAAGGAAGCTCTTCATACAGAAGACTGGATTTGTGTTTCGAGGCTTTGGTCGCCTGAGGCTCTTTCGGTAATGCAGCACTTTTTGTGATGACGCGGTGTAGACATCGCTTCATGACTCCATCCTCATGGGAATATTACATACAGCATTGCTATAGAGTTTATTACGAGGAATACATAGGGTTTTTTTCTTCCTTGTGTATGTTTTTATCGTCAAAATAGGAAGTTTGGCTTTTGACTACTAATCCTCTGTCTCTGTCTGTCTGTCTGTCTCTCTCTCTCTCCGCATCATTGGTGACGACGATCTGTTTTATTAAGCACCTGCCAACAAAATGTGAGTGCACTGTATTTCCACTATTTCTAAACAAATAAACTTAAAAACTAAAACTCAGTATTTATTGAGTTTTTATTTTTAAATCACTCTAAATACCTGAGATGTAGACTACCAGTTAGGCTATTTATATTGTGTTCTCTGTATTACATTTAGCTCAAGTAATTCAGCGTCTAAGGTTATTTTCGAAGACAGTTCGTTAAAAACACCGCAAAATCTCTCAGGTTTTACAGCTGATGCATCATAATTTTCGTAGACTGTAGTGCTCTGCTCCATCTGTCGGAATTTTGTGGAAACTGCATCGAGAATGCTATTAAAACAGAGTTGTACAGTAGGCCTATAAAACTTATCTGCATTAAAAGGTGCGATGATGCAATCAGTTGATGTTCGTCTCGCGCAATCCAAATCGACTTTTAGCGCCCCTACCGTCAGTTAGGCCTATCTTAATCTTCAAATTCAATGCGTTTTAAACAAAACACTCAAGTTAATTATTATTGTGATATGTACATTTATCGATATACATCCAGTGCTAATCCTACCTAAGTGCTCAAGCAACTGCTGTTTGTTTCTATGGTTACCTCAAGACGAAAACGCGACTTCAAGTGTTTATTTAGCCTAACTTACTCTGACTAGCTTTGATGAAACGTTGGTCAACGCGAAAAACGCGTTGGTTTTTTTCTTCAAATAAAAAAATAAAACATAAAAACCGTTTTTGTTTTAATTTCCTGTTGGGAGCCTTAAGTAGACCGCAGAACTCCTCACACCTTTTAATTCGCTCACCTGCACTTATGTGATACAGGGAAGTGTATACTTCAAATAAAACTTCAATAAACTTCAATAAAACTCACATATAATTAATAAAATCGCTTTTTTATTGCAAATTACATTTACAATGTCTTATCCCACATCTATCAGGCTTTTTACTGAGCTATATCGCATTATGGCCTACTGAATTGAGGCCCATTTAAAATTCAATTCTTCAAATTAATGACATGTTGTCTAGAACTAACATGATTTAGCCTAATATTTGTTTAAAGGGACTGAACAATCTCAATCTCTGAATGAGCCCTTTGCAGAGCCAGTGGTGCAGAGAAAGGCCTAAAAAAAATATGCCTCCTCAACCCCTGTCAACTCTTACCTCAGGTCTGCCTCAGATGCCGCTGCAAGCCCTGGAGCCCCAGGGGCTGAGGGTGAGGGGGGAGGACCTGCCGCACCTCCCAACCTCACCAGCAACCGTCGCCTCCAACAGACACAGGCCCAAGTGGATGAGGTAAACCCTATCAATATTATAATAAGGTACTGAAAAACATGTTGGATGAAGTGAATCTTCAAAAATATCTATCTATATATATTTAAAAAAAAATGGGCATAAATGCTGAATCTTGAGTACAAGCCTATGGTTCAAGGAAACATACTAAAAATGCATATATCCTGATCAGTGTGTTGTTTATGCCATTCACTATATTGGACGTGACATTATGCATTAGTAAAACTGTTGAATTATAGCAGCGAGGAAGTCAAAGCTATCAAAGCTAGATTTCTTGGAACCATAAACATTTAATGAAATCAAATTTTGAGGTACTAGCCAGGCTCTCATACAATATTCATCCTATATTGCTTTCACTGTTTAGTGTCCATGACTAAGACATTAAGACATTTCCATTCAAAGTGACTTTCAGTTTCACACTGATGCCATGCACCGATGACGTGTTGCTGAGGTCCGTGTCCGTCTTCTGTGAATCTGTTCAGGTGGTTGACATCATGCGTGTGAATGTGGACAAGGTTCTGGAAAGAGATCAGAAGCTGTCAGAACTGGATGACCGGGCGGACGCGCTGCAGGCCGGAGCATCGCAGTTTGAGAGCAGCGCCGCTAAACTGAAAAACAAGTACTGGTGGAAGAATGCTAAGGTGCGCTCTGGGAAATTTAGCTACTGGGGTCCGTTTATTCACATCTGGCGTCATTGACTTCAAGTCCCATTTGAATTCAATCATTTTTAAGATACCTATATACATTCACTGTTAGAATGAAGTCACGAAATACAGATTTGACCTCATTCATGAAACATAAGAAAAATGTATTTGTAAACTGTTATGTAAACTGGGGTAAAACCAGTACTGATTACCAAGGCCCCGAGGGGAGAGAGGGCCCTTGAAAAGTCTGGAATATATTTTAACATGGAACATGGGGGCCCATCAGGACTGCCTATGCATAGGGCCCGGGATCTTGTGTTACGCCCCTGGTCTCATTCATTTCAATGCGGCAAACAGACAAAAAGAAAGGTTTACAAAAGATCAGGGTTATTATAGTTAACCTAAACTAAACCATAAAGAAATGTTGCTTGAATAATAAATGCCAACTGATATAAAATAAAAACTTAAAATTATTTTATTTCAGCAAGTTGCCAAGTTAACATTTCTCATGTTCATTTAGTTTAATGTCAAGTACTAAAATAACTAAAGCTAAAACAATTTATAAACAATTATATAGACAAAAAAAAAAGTATTATAAAAATGACAAAACACCCAACAGAATTACTAATACGTGAGCTAAAATTAACATGACTAAAAATATATTAATATTAATAAAAACTATAATAGTACTTTAAAAAATACTAAAATAGTATTTACACAGAAATTCATTGAAGGAAGCTTGTTGGCTTTAGATTTTTTTAGTTCACCTGTAATACTAAATAATATTAAAATCAAGATAAAAAAAATTCTAAATTATTATATTAGACTCCGTTTGAATGATTAACCTATGGATTTATAGTTTAGTATCAATAACTGGTATTAATATAAACTAATAGAATAAATAGTGCCTCCTTTGGTGTTTCTATATTGCCAGCAGTAAAGATGGCTCATGGGGCAAAGCTGACTCAACACTAAAGCAGGAGCATTCTCATTTAGATATAACCTAAATGCAGCCCGGCCCATAAGTCACAGCGGCACTGGCCAGCGTTTGAGATATATTAGGCAAGTTGCAGTTGTGACGCAAGCTTAGTTACTGCAGTAGCACAATAACTCCAGCCACTCCTGAGGCCATCGGGTTCAGACCATCCTCTTTAAAAATTTACCCGTACAGTTCCATTGATCATCTATTAATAGAAAGAGCTTTTTTGGAGCATGACTTGGATATTAAATAGAGAATTCATATTATAATTTAATTTACGAATTTTCCTTTGTAGAAAAATGCCTTGTTTTAAATGCAGACGTCACACTTCAGATGTGTGACATCTTGTACAAATCAGTCTGTTCCTCAGACAGCCTCACTTTACATATTACATTTTTATCTCTCCATCCAGCTATCTGTCAATCTATCCCCTCGACATAGATTTATAAGCTCCCCCCCATTCTCCACCCCTCCAGATAGCATACATTTATTGCTCCCGTCCACCAACCCCCCACCGCTCGCCCCAGATGGCCGAACAGCTGCCCGTCCAATCGCATCTCAGAGCAGAGTGGGGGAGGGGTTTATAGTCCCAATCTGGATTACAGCATTTCTGGATTAAAACCCAGATGTGATTTGTGATGTAACCCGCTCTAATAATTCTCTCTTTCGCTCCTCCTCTCTCATTCCCTTTTCCACATCCATTTCGTATTCCGTATATCCACAGATCCTCCACTTCTTATTCAAACGTCTCATTTTAATCTCACTCATCCTGTCCCGCCTTTCCGAACCAAATTGTTTTATTATTCTCTCTCCTTTGTTCGCTTCTTTACTCTTACTGAAGCCTTTCTTTTTGTAACTTTCCTCTGTATTTTTAGTGGAGCACATCCCTGTGAGAGAGAAATGTCGATTTTTATGTCTTTATTTAAATGGCATTTTAAATAGTCTTGTGGTGTGACAGATGAAAAGTATAAGTATGTAGTCCATGTAGTCTTTCAGTTAATATGAGGTCATAAAAGCTGCATGCAAAATCATAAAAAATTACGTTTAAAGCAGTTTTACAAAGGAGTTTAGCATGTCATACCCTTCACACATGTTTTTTTTCTCTGTAAGGAATAGACAAATGTAACTAGGAAAAGAGAAAATGGAATTATGCCCCTTTTTATTAAAGATAAAATAAAACCAAATAAGGGACTGATCAAAAATGTGCTTATAATTCATAAACTGAAACGTTACTCTTCTCTGTCACCTTATTGAAGAGTAGATTTAAACTGCTGGATAAAGTCAAAGATTTATAATCTAATAACTTGTACATTACTGTCTTAAATATTAAACTAAATGTATGTTACAAGTCATTTTAATATTATTTCCTTATTGGCTATAATTTGGCATCTAACATAAACGTTTGTACATTTATAATGTATATATTTGTGCTTACTTATTGGTTTAGGGTTAGTTGCATGTAATTATGCATAATTTATAGTTATTACTGCAGGAACTACATGTAGTAACTACATTATTACATGTAACTACATTACTTTGTAACCTTCTAATGTCTTACTCTTTACCCCTGTACACAAAGCTATATCAAATTGAATTGTATTTATTCATGAAATGCAATCTTATTACTCAATGTATTTCACTCTTTTTTTTCTTTTTCTTCCACAGATGATGATCATCATGGCAATTATGGGGGTTATCTTGGTGGGCATCCTTTTCAGTGAGTAGAAACTGTAATGTAATTTCACAAACACCAGTTTTGGTTGACTTACATGTAAACCAAGCAGTAAAAATATAATTTTAATCCTATATACTTTTATTCCCAGCATTCCCAATGCCATCGTGCATTTTGATTTGGGATTAAGAATTATTTATGGGCGCATAAAGTCATACATAATATCAGTAAGAAGGACAAATCTTGTTTTGCAGCAAATATTTAATAAAAGAATAACCAACCTGATTGATATAAGCTTATAAAATGTTGCGTCGAAACCATCCTACATTTGATCTAAGGGCATCTCTCAAATGTGTGTGTGTTTGCGGCTCTCTTCCAGATGTGAAATCGATAAATTGCAAATGATCTTGAAATTGTTCGTAGATGACTGATTTCAAATCCCCACCTTGTAAACGCCTAATTCGTGTCATTTGCATATAAAAGAGCAGCAGTCAACGTCCAAATGTTTTTTTAGTTTTTTTGAAAATCGCAAGCGGCAATAATTCGACTCTCCGTCACAAGGAAAAGTGCTTAAGCCTGAACCTGACATGGCGCTAAGCACTTAACCACATCAAACCATTGGTATAAATCTGAACGTTCGCGTGGACTTTAGCATACGTACACTCTAAGATCAAATGTGTGCGAACGCACGTTTTATAAACGAGGCCCAAGATCTAGATTTATGCATCAAAATCGAAAGTTGGACGAACCAATTGAAATGATTTAATTCTCTTTTCTTGTCTTTTTCGACAGTGTACTTCTACTACTGAGCCTCTCGTGGGACACACAAGGACAGGAGACTCTGGCTTTGTGTGAACTCCACCCCTCCTTTTCTCCCCACCAATGCCTTTCATTGAATCCACCGTGTGTGTGCGCGTGTGTGTGTGCGTGTGCAGTCATTGACGCAGTGCCTCTCCCTCCCTTTGTCCGTCACTGCATTTCTTTGTACCTCTCTCTTGAGTGCTTTGCAACAGTGCCCGAGCTAACTCAAAAACTCCTTCGGTTAGGACGTTCTACGTACGGTTTTTCGGTTGGAGGATGTGTCGGTCCTTTTCAGGGCAGAAACAATGGGTGATGCAATAATATAGATTTCTAGCGTTGTCCAAATGAACCCATGAATAACTAAAGAGGGAGAATGAAACGCAAAGATCAGTTTGAGTTTAGGATCAAGTCATTCATGCACAGAAACAAAAGTGTACTAGTTTACCCAGAAACAACTGTTGTGGTCCTATCATTACGGTATTAACAAAGCGCAACTGCAATGAGAAATTTAGAATTGTTTTTTAGCTCTCCTCCATATAGATCCCTAACAGCGACTTGTTTTCATTTCCTAACATCTGGACCTTTAAAAAACCTGAATGACTTTAAATAGAGCAGTTACCCAGTGTATTAAATGTCTTAAAGTGACTATTGAGCTAGACTATTTCCTTCCATATCATAATGTTAAGCATTTCGTGGATGGTGCAATTTTTTTAATTCATTTTGAGGTTTAAAAAGTATGAGGCGAGTTGTAGGACGCTTTACTTCACACTTAGTCGACTTGAGGGGAATATCTGATCATAAATCGACACTTTTGCTCTTTGATGCATTGTTCATGTCAGGAACAAACAGAGATATCAATGGTATTATATATATATGGAGATTTACGATTATACCACAATATAAAATAATGTGACTGAAATATGGTTTCGAGATTTTTCTATGTTCTATTTTTTATTTATTAATATTTCTATATTTGAGATTGTGACAATGTGGTCACAAATGCAATTCCACATCTTAACTAAATACGTTTCCGTTAAAAGAAGAAGAAAAATGAATGGTAAACTTCTCCTGACTACTGGCACCGTGATGTTTTAGGTTGAATGAACAACTACTGATATGCAAACTGAAAGATAACTGATAATGTGACTAATTTAATGTCTTTGTAAATATTTGGGATTACGGATACGTAATCGGCACTGGAGACGACAATGTTCAGGGATGTACCTCTGCATGTGTTTGTGTTAAATATACATGGGCACTTTAACCACCTCCGTAATAATGATTGTAAGTTTGAGAGGACATTTTTGGGGTATTAAGGACATATTGTCCAGCACCTAAATCTTAGAATATTTGCTCTTATTGATGTGTACCATCTGTGTGAATAACATCCCCTACATTATGCATTAACCCAAATTGCAAACCTAATGCAGGGCAGTGAATGTCATTCCCTTAAAAAAAAAAAACAACAACTCCTGAATACATTGTGTTTTATGCAAACTATTCATTTGTAAATATGTGCTGCAGAGACGCATAAAATAGCATCCTGTCCCTGATCATTTGAAGCTAAGCTGCTAACTTGTGGTTCATTTTAAAGCATGTCTGCTTGCCCACCATGTGCTGATTCTAATAAAGTGCTGATGCTGTTACTTGCTTCCTCCCCCTCTGTAGTTTTTATTTGGGAGCGGGCTGGGAAACGTATCACAACATAAATGAATGTCACAACAAGTCTTGGCGAATATGGTATGATTTAATCGGTTATTAATCAGCAACAATGCTCATCCAAATCACAAAGTGAAATGATTCATACAAAGCGGCGATACAGAAATGTCTCGTACTACAGCACAGATGAGTAACCTAATTAGAAAGCGTGTACATGAAATGCACAATGTCTATTGAACCATCATGTCTCAACAGTAACAGGTTTTTTTTTTTTTATTAACATGAAAGATTTTCAGCTAAAACAATTTGTTTTCAGCATCTACTGGTACATACAGATTAAAACTAAATCATACATGAAAATTAAATCAAGACAAGATCTACAGTTTATAACAAGTCAGGTTTTTTTTACGGTTTTACACAAACTAAGCAAATCAAGGGAGGGGGGGGGGGGTTAAATGAGAAAAAGTTTAAGACAGAGCAACAAGAAATGTATATAAAAAGCCATACATATGAAAATTAAAAATCAGGACCAGAAGCAGAATATGAATGTATTCACATTTTGAAAAAAAAACAAAAAAACACAAAAGGCATGTCTTAAAAAAAAAGAAGCAATCACAATATTTTAGAAAAAAAAAAACGAGGGGGTGCGGTAAACTAAGCACTCGACACCTATAAATGACCAAACTATCAGGCAACTCAGATGATAAAGTAAGACTGTTTCACTATAAAACACTGAAGTCGGTGGGGTTCAAGTGAACAAACTGACGATGATAAAAGAAATAAAACTACGCACTTAAACGTCCGGGCGATTTGAATTTAAAAATTAGTACTTTCAGAGCCTGTGCACACGGACAACTGCACAGGTGTGAAGATCCTACATCTGAAACAGTCAGGTTTGGTAGTTGCTTTGAAACTGTTGGCACAAACCATTGGTAACTAATAAGGGGAGCTTAGCATGATAACGTTTTCAATGGAACGGTTAATTGTGCATCATCTTTTTGGATCCCGTGATGTTAACAGGCTACATACTTGTCCTTCGACTTTGCATGCTTAAAATTCTGCATTATTTTCCCCATGCAAAAAAATACAATAATAAAATAAATCAATTGTGCTCAAATCACATTGTGAGCAAACATTTAGGTTAATAATGAGCTTAAAAATAAGAGCGAGAAAAACAATACAGTCTGGCATGGCAGGCAACACCAAAAGCACACTTATCAGATTAAAAAAAAAAAAAATATTGACATAGCCTATTAAAACCCTTCGAAAAATATACCCACCAATTTTCAATGAAGCCCCCTATCTTTTTATTTCTTTTTTTTGAATTTGCCCACCATCTCGTTCTCGCTTGTGTTGTTAACTTTTGAACAATCAACGGCGTCTTCGTCTTCCTCTTCTGGGTCTGCGTCGTTCTCGCTCGCCCTGGTCTCTTCTTCGTCGTCGTTTTGATTTTGCGACGAGTCGTCAGAGGTGCGGGACTGTTTGGGAGAGGGTGCGTCGGTCTCGTCTTCATCCGAGGGGAGTTTGTCGAGCATGACAGCCAGTCTGACTTTGCTTGGACGACCTCTCTTGCGACGCGGAGCGCCGCTGTCGGCGTTCGCCCCTTCCTCACTTCCACCTTGGGCCTTGACTTTGCCCGTACCTGGTGGTCGGCCTCTCTTGCGAGGAGAATCTCCAACTTTCTTTTCGACAAGCTTGACTTTCTTGCCAGAACCTGGAGGGCGGCCCCTCTTTCTAGGAGTTCCGTCTGCGTTTCGTCGAATGATCTTCACTTTGGTGCTGGAGCCGGAGCCAGAGCCCGGGGGTCGGCCTCTCTTTCGAGGAGTTCCGTCAACCCGCTGGATCTTCTTCACCTTGTTGGCCGAGCCTGGAGGGCGGCCTCTCTTTTTTGGGGTTCCGTCTGAGGACTTGGCAATTGAAACCTTGGCAGGACCTGCGGGCCGACCCCTCTTCCTCTTCATTGAGCCCGACGGCCTCCCTCTCTTTCGTGGCGAGCCATTAGAGACATCAAGGCCGATTTCGCCACTACCTTGTTTATGGTCTCCAGCATCGCCAGATTTGCGAGGTCGTCCCCTTCCCCTTTTTGCCTTGGAGCCTTCGGCGATGGGATGAATGCGGGGTCTTCCGAGAGGCTTTGACAGTTTCCGCTTGCGCTGTAAACTCAACCTTTGAAGTCTCTCTGATTCTTCCTCAGGCGTGAGAGGGATCTTTCTCGGCCTACCAGGCATTTTTATCTTCTTTGGTCGACCACGTTTCTTCACCTTTGTCTTTATGACTATGTCAGGAGAAAAGAAGTCCACCTTTTTCGATGGCCTGGAATTGTGTGTCGGTGCTTTCTCAGCAGTGAACTTCTTATTGAGCGACCCTCGTGGTCTGCCTCTTCCACGTTTGGGTGGATGGGTGCTGCCGTTGGGCAGAGGGCTCTCGGATCCTTCTTTATTCTCAATCTCCATCACGTTGCTGCTTCTCGCTCCCAACTTCAGGCGTATCAGTGCCACAATTGTCTATTTGGTGCTGAGATTCTGAAAACAAGATGAGAGAGGAAAAAAAGGCTTTACATGAAGGTACAAAACATTTGAATTAAGTGCTTGAATAGACCTCATTGTTTCCCTCCAAATTCAGAATTTACTATTTCCATTTTTCCATTCCATCCTTTTTTTTGCAAGCATATAACGACAAAAAGTTGTTTGCGTACCCTGTATTTTCATGGGGGGAAAGAATCTTTATTTATTTATTTAAACTTTATTTTAGAAGACGAATTCGTTTACTGCAGACCTAGCCAAATGAAAGTCCAAAGGGGGACAAAAAGCACATTTAAAACCACAAATAAATTAAACTTTACAGTCCAGGTACAAAAAAATAAACTTTATTTACAATATATTATTTTATATTAGATTATTTGGACAAGGCTGAATCAGTGTTTGTGATACACTTCACTGAATTAATTTAGTTCATTCATAACATATAAGGGAATTTATATTACAGTTTAAAAAAAAAACTATTTATAGTTTTCTTAGTAAAACAACACGGAAGTAAAATGAAGTTATACAACTGAATTAAATGGAGTTCTTTAGCTGAGAACCAAAGAGCAAAAGGTCTGCGTTAATATTAAATAGGCACAAATATTTAAATATAAAAATGAACTCACTGAAAAACATTTTATAAGACTGGAAGGGGTATGAGGTGCACTGGTGGTTTTTTTGTTATAATTTTGGGAGTTTATTTTAAAACTGACCGAATCGTTTGTAGCGCTGTTTGAACACACAAGACAAAAGAAAACCCATCTCAGTATTTACAACAGAAGAAGCAGCTACAGAAGTTCGAGCACGCTGCTAGCGTACTTCATGCATGCTTAACGGATGCAAATGGACATCTTTATCACAGCATGAAAAAAATGCATCGTTTTATACCGCGAGATCTTACATGTTGCAAAAATATTGACGATAATATTCTACTTGCTTTTACATTTTTACGGAGCAATAACGCAAAAATTGCGAGAATAATTTTTAAAATACACACGATTTCATGCAGTATGGCAGGCATAAAAGAGCGGATGCTGTAGACTGGCTGCCATCATGTACAGTGAAGCCCGCGAGCTTTTGTAGTTCCAGGTAAAATGTGAGGCACTGGCGATTTTTGTTAGCTGCCTGCTAACCCCACTAAGACAACTTTTCAATGGAAAAAGAGACGGCTTTCATTCGTTCGATATTAAAAAGCGGCAAATATTCGAAACACAACGCACCTTACTCGTAAAGCGCTTTCACAACAGCAGAGATGATCTTTTTCATGCATTCGACAATATTTTCGATGCAAACAGCATCGGACAGTGGGCGGGCGACTGTGATTATTTGAAAGGCAATGCCAGTTCTTCCTCGTCTCTCTCTCCGGGCCGACGGTTCATGGCACAGCGCCGCCTACGGCACTGGAGTGTGCTAGCGCGAAGAATGAATGTATGAGTCAAATTCAATAAATAAATAAACAAGTTATGTGTGAATATTCTGTGACAGATCCAAATCATGTAAGCTATATTATCGTATAGCTAAAGAACACAAGGATACAATAATTCCAGCTGCTGAGAAGTAAAATACAAAAGCGTACAAAATTAGGTCTTTAAAGGTTCCAATGTGTTTTGTGTTTCTATTTTAAAAACATTTGTTTAATAACACATAAAATACACATATTGTCTGACAGATACAGCTAAATGACTTGAGATTTCACATCTGTCTCTGTGGTACACGCACACACACATAGGATTGCCCGCGGTTTTTAGCCAATCAGAAACGCTATATTCTTTTCAATCATTTGCCGCGTTTCGCTTTGCTAACATCCGGTTTGCTGGCCTATCTTGGGGGCGGGATTTCAGGGAGAGGGTTCTGGTTGAGAGAGAAAAGAACAGAATAGCTTAAACATTACAAGGGGTAAAAGAATCATAATCATAGAAATAATGTCTAATTCTATTGTTTAATTACTTTATTTTATGGTGAATGATGAGGTAAATAAAGTAAACAGAAATATAATAATACAAACAGAGACAATAAGAAATTCTCTAACACACACATATATATATATACACTTTGATGGCTAGACGACTGGGTCAGAGCATCTCCAAAACTGCAGCTCTTGTCCCGTTGTCTGCAGTGGTCAGTCTCTATCAAAAGTGGAGGAACAAAGGAAGGAACAGTGGTGAACCGGCGACAGGGTCATGGGTGGCCATGGCTCATTGATGCACATGGGGCTACTGTAGCTCAAATTGCTCAAGAAGTTAAAGCTGGTTCTGATAGAAAGGTGTCAGAATACACAGTTCATGGCAGTTTGTGGCGTATGGGGCTGCATAGCCGCAGACAAGTCAGGGTGCCCATGCTGACCCCTGTCCTCCACTGAAAGCGGCAACATTGGGGACGTGAGCATCAGAACTGGACCACGGAGCAATGGAAGAAGGTGGCCTAGTCTGATGAATCACATTTTCTTTTACATCACGTGGATGGCCGGCCATGGATCTGCTGCTAACATCTTGGTGTCAGATACCACAGCACACCTTCAGGCCAGGGGTCTAGTGTCGAGTCCATGCCTCGACGGGTCAGGGCTGTTTTGGCACCAAAAGGGGGACCAACACAATACTAGGTCATAATGTTATGCTTGATCGGTATATATATATATATATATATATATATATATATAGAGAGAGAGAGAGAGAGAGAGAGAGAGAGAGAGAGAGAGAGAGAGAGAGAGAGAGAGAGAGAGAGAGAGAGAGAGAGTGAGAGAGAGTGAGAGAGACAGAGAGAGAGAATACAGTCAATCTGCTTTTACTGAAACTGAGAAAGGGTTTTTTTTCTGGATAATGATGCTTCCAGTGCACACATAAGCCTACAAGTACAGGACACATAATAAAATTAATGAATAAAAACTCAAAAAAGTATAAAAACAGTCAGGTTAAGTCACATAAATAGACATATTCAATAAATCTGTAAACCTGATTAAGAATACTTGGCTTATATTGCCATGTATATAGAAAAGTCTAAGTATATTTGGCCTTGTACTTCATCTTTTAATTGAGATATAAGAAAAGTGTAATTAAATATTCTACTTGGCTTGGTAGTTGTGTTTCCTCTTTTTATATAGTAGCCTAAATATATATATTGTTTCACATATATGGCTTTTTGAGGTAGTACTCCAGCATATCTTACATACTATCGTATCTGACATGTTCAAGTTTAGCTTTAGGGTAGAAGAGCTTCCCTGACAACGTTTATTTTATTAATGACTTTCAGTAAAATATAGTTTTAAAATAGTTTTAATAATGCAAGTACTTATAGGTTTTTATTAAGTGAACTTAAAATCATACTTAGTTTACTATGTGTGTGTGTGTGTGTGTGTATATATATACACACACACACACACACACACACACACACACACACACACACACACACACACACACACACACACACACACACACATCAGACATAATATTATGACCACTGACAGGTGAAGTGAATAACAGTGATTATCTCTTCATCACGGCACCTGTTAGTGGGTGGGATATATTAGGCAGCAAGTGAACATTTTGTCCTCAAAGTTGATGTGTTAGAAGCAGGAAAAATGGGCAAGTGTAAGGATTTGAGCGAGTTTGACAAGGGCCAAATTGTGATGACTAGACGACTGGGTCAGAGCATCTCCAAAACGGCAGCTCTTGTGGGGTGATCCCGGTCTGCAGTGGTCAGTATCGATCAAAAGGGGTCCAAGGAAGGAACAGTGGTGAACTGTGACAGGGTCATGGGCGGGATGCACTACGGGAAGAAGGCAAGCCGGCGGAGGCAGTGTGATGCTTTGGGCAATGTTCGGGAAACCTTGGGTCCTGCCATCCATGTGGATATTACTTTGACACGTACCACCTACCTAAGTATTGTTGCAGACCATGTACACCCTTTCATGGAAACATTATTCCCTGGTGGCTGTGGCCTCTTTCAGCAGGATAATGCGCCCTGCCACAAAGCAAAAATGGTTCAGGAATGGTTTGAGGAGCACAACGAGTTTGAGGTGTTGACTTAGCCTCCAAATACCGCAGATCTCAATCCAATCGAGCATCTGTGGGATGTGCTGAACAAACAAGTGCGATCCATGGAGGCGCCACCTCGCAACTTACAGGACTTAAAGGATCTGCTGCCAACATCTTGGTGCCAGATACCACAGCACACCACTAAGGGTCCAGTGGAGTTCATACCTCGACAGGTCAGGGCTGTTTTGGCAGCAAAACGGGGACCAACACAATATTAGGTCATTATGTTATGCCTGATCAGTAAAGTACTAAAAAGTAAGGTTAGTGCCAGGAAGTATTGAAATATACGCAATAAAAAGAACACGCATAACAAAACACAGTAAGTGTACTTGGAAAAAAACACTTTTAATTATAAATTGTATTATACTTCTTTTTTGTAAAGAAATGCCAATATAAGAATACATTAATGGAATATTAATAAAGAATACATTTACATAATTTGAACTATATGCTGTCAGTGTTTTTTAGTGTCACTGCCTTGAATGTGATACCAGAAAGATCAAATCATTATTTTTAAAGGAATCTAATATTGCAGCGTATCAGGGTTGAAGAGAAAGTGAGAGATAAATGCATAAAGCATTTTAGAAAAAACTACAATAAAATAATACTTAATGTCATAAAAGCCAAATTTACATAACATTTTGTGTAGCACTTCATTACCCATTAAAATGTATGATGATGAATGGGGCTGATGTCTAGACAGCAAGTTATGGGGACAAAAAAAAAATCTGTTTCCCGAGATTGACTATCCTCCATTAGACACATCGCAGTGTAGAAAATTATTTTCAAGATGTGTATAAAGTGAAAATAGTCTCTGACGGGTGCTGAAGTTCCCCATTATGCATGGTGAGATTCTCCATTATCAAACGCTCGGAAACCTCCTTCAGGCCCTGGGAAAGAAGAACATTGTACATCTTCCTTTTAACAATTTCTTCTGCATTTTATGTGTGCGTTTTCTCCTACGCACCTATCTATTGCCGGCAGGTGTGCGAGCGGGTAATTGTTAATTGAATGTTCCCATCTTTCCAAACACCATGTGAAACTGTATATTTCCTCTGCCTTATATATTAAAACAAGACATTTGGTAAGGAACCATTTGCTTTCCACAAAACATAGGCAAATACTCAAACCAGCTCATGCTTGATAATGGTGAGGGGCTTTCATAATGAAACTGTGCTGTAGACAAAAGGTTATTTGGTACCCTGCGTGTGTTTGTCTGGAGCAGAACATTTAAGAGACCGCCTGCTGATTTCAATGCTCGATCTCATCAGTTCGTTTGCATTGTTGTGAAACAAATTTCTGGTGTGGGTGTTAACTGAATCCACTGCATACCAGATGGTGAAAGTTGATGTTCCGTATCTCATGTCTCAAAGCACCAGTGGAAAGGAGTGTGATTGTTTCTCTTTGCCTACTCAGATCCAGGGCACTTTTTGGAGAGAGCCTGTACTCTGCGTATAACTTAATCATAACTGTTTGGTTTCATGGTTTGAGGCACGGGGTAGAACAAAAGACATGGACATATGGCTGGGAGAAAACGTGATGCAGATTATATAATCCTAAAGTTATCCGCAGGTTTGCTTTGATTTCCAGGCCATGACGTTTCAGATCAGATTGAATGGTTTATTTTCAGGTTAAACACAAATATACTAAATGAATGTATCAGATGAATGATTAAATATAAAAGGTACAATAAATATGCTCCGTGTGAAACATACAAAGTACAAACATTATGCCAACACATAACAAATACATAAAATAGTCTTATTGAAAAATAAACAACACGTATACACATTCTCTTTATGTTCGCTCTGTCTCGCGCTGGAAAATACAATTATCTTCACTGCAGAAAAGCACCATGTCTCGTATGAGCTGCTCCGGGGCAACATCCATCACCAAAGCGTTTGGCAATAATGAGCACAAGATGGCAGGCTAGCCCGTAAAATGGTTTCACGGAACAGATCCGCATCGAAGCCTCAGGAGAAATGTATAGGGGTCGTGAACCTAGGCTGGCGTTGGATTGGTCGCTCCGAGTGGTCAGGGCACAAAGTCAGCCAATAGGTACCGTCCCCGACATCTGCGTCAAAGTGGTCTGAAGCTGATATCACTGCTGTCTGGAAATCTGTGGCGGCGTTTCAGGTAAGGTGGAGTAGAAGTAGCAAAGCGAAAGAGTTTAAACAGTCAGTCGTGCTAACGGTGTGTCTGTGGTAACGTCAGTCACGACACGAGACGTGTTCAGAGGAAAACGAGAGGGGAATCGTATATAGGTAAAATCATAAAAATCATGGCAAGATCAGACTCAAGAACATGTGTCATGTTTACATCGACTTTGATGTCATCATATACAGCTGTGTTCCCAAGGACCTCACCTGTGACCTTTGAAGACATCACAGGTTAAGGGTCTCAGGGACACAGACGTACACTGGTTCCAAGTCAAAGTATTCAAATGAACTCAAAAGTGAGGGTGAAATTCACGCTCTGGGTTCATTTTAATGTAGCATTACTTAAAGGGTTAACGTTTTTTCCACAAATTGCATGTCATAGACTAAGAAGATTTTATTGTACATTCTCAAGTAGATATACATAAATAATTAACACCACAGATTTATGACACAGCTTTTTATTATTATTTTTATTTTTAAAAAATCTATATAATTCAACATGCCTTACGCTAAACTGAAATATACATACATATATATCTATAAGGCTTATTTTTTAAAGCATTAAATTCAGCAAAAGTGACAGTAAAGACATTTATAATGTCACAAAAGATTGCTTTTCTTTTAAACTTTCGATTTATCGAATGGATAAAATACTAGAAGAAAATTGATTGCAGCTTCCACAAAAAACTGTTTTCAACATTGATAATAATAATTGGTTCTTGATCGCCAAAATCGGTCTATTATAATGATTTCTGAAGGATCGTGTGACAGCAAAGGCTGGAGTAATGATGTTAAAAATGTAGCTTTGCCATCACATTATTCATTTGAAAATATAATCAAATAGAAAACAGTTATTTAAAATTGGAATAATATTTCACAATATTACTGTATTTTTGATCAAATAAATGCAGCCTTGGTCAGTATAAGAGACAAACATGGTTAAATCTTACCGACCCCAAACTTTTAAACTGTATAACAATTTGGCAATCTCGGATGAGGAGACCTCTTCACCGTACTACGTACCTTCGTCAGATTTGCCAAAAGAAAAAGCAAATGCATCAATCTCAAAATGACGGTTTCTTCTCCAAATCGAGTGACGTCTCTGGATGTCCCGAGGCTGCGACCTGCGGCGAACAAAAACAAGTTTTAACATATTAAACTCAGTTCAACCCTCAGGAATTGAGCAACCGCCTAATGAACACAGAAATGAAGGCTTAGAATCTCAGCTTCAGCACCAGAAACGAGTGCGCAGTTTGTTCTGTCCGGCCCCCTGGTGGCAGACACTGAACACGACGCTTGAACCGAATGAACCCAAAGACAGATATGCACTGCCAGCAAACTGTCTCTGCCCTCTCTCTCTGGCTGCCCTCCTTTTCTGCGAAGCCACACACACAGAGGCATCTGTGTGTACGTGAGCGACACACACATAGGTGATACATCTATAAACCTGTGATGCATATCATAAACCGCCCGGCCTTCTTGCGACAGATCGTGCGACAAAGGCGGCGCGTTGCGGTTCGAAGATGTATAGGAAGCACACAGTACCAGAAAACAGTAAACGCTGCTCTCTCTTCCTCTGTCTCTCCCTCGGTCTTGTAGTGCCCCAGTTTTAAGGCTCTTTCGAAAGAAGAGTGGAGGGGGAAACAGCAGACAAAAAGGCAGATTTGGAAAGGCATGCAGGGAAAAACAACAGTTACAAGGGTTACAAGGCAACGTCAAAGGTTTAAAAAGCCAAACACAGAAGTCGAAACAGCACTGCTTCTTCTTCTGCAGTCTTTTGTTCACTATTCCTGCTCGTCCCAACCTAATTTACGGCCGAACACGCGTTCACGGACATGCACGGTACGCCTCGTATGTTATACACTTAAAGAGTTGTCACGAAAATCCGCTATAGTGTCTCCCGAGCGCGATGCAACGTTCGGTTCCTTAGAGCCGCACGATAAACTAGTTTCCTCCATCCCTGTTTGACTTCTATCTCCCCTCGGTCCCCCTGCGCTCTCCTCTCTTCTTCTCCCTCCTAGTGTGGCGTTGATGCTGTGACACTCGTGGCGATCATGAGATAGGTGCGCTTTGAGCAACCCACCATTATCTGATGCCGTCCCCTCTTCTCTTCTCTTCCCTTTCTCTCTGTTTCTCCCTCCCTTCCTCTCATTACTCCTTCCTCCCGCCCGACAGAAACCATGTCTAATCCCTCCAGCATCATAAATCAGTGTCACCTAAACACTAACGCACCCAACCAGCGTGTGCTGTGGACGTTCAGACCTAGTGCTGCTCCCTGTCGTCACTGTCCCTGCCTCCGCGTCTCGCTCCGCTTCCTCTAACCAACACATCCCCCCCCCTTTCTTCTCCTACTCTCCTGCGTTTTGTCCATAGAATATCTGCCGTTCTCTCTCTCTCTCTCTCTCTCTCTTTCTCCCCCCCACAGCAATGTCTGGCACTCGAACGCAAGAACAGTCATAACACCTTGTGATTGATCTCAAGGCTTGGAAGGGTGTCTTTGTGTGTGAAATGGAACAGATGAGACAATATGGGATAGACGGGGAGATTGTGAGTTAAAGATCATTTCGGAGATGGAGAGAAAGAGAGAGATTCCTCTCCCAGACAACAAAAGCTCTGAGGTGATTACCCTGCAGTAATAAAAAGTGTCACCAGCCATCATGCTGCATTATACTAAACTCTTTCCTTTGACAGAACGATCTGATCCAATGACAGGTCGGAATAACTCAATTAAGCCTGTTTGAGGAAACTCTGTGCATTAATGTTAGGTTACACGATTTCAATTCACTGTATGTAATATGATACCTTTATATAAGCTAGTAGGTTACATAATAATCTAAAGACACATACTTAGTTTTCAATAACATACACTGGAGGATGGAAATCTGAGACCACATTGGACATGTGGGATTTAAATCTGGAAATAAGGATTTTTTTTTTACAATAATGGTGATAAAATAAAAATTAAAGGGGTGGTAAAAAACATTCTTTCGAAGGCTTGATTGTGTCTGTTGGGTGCACTGTAACATGTGTTCATGCTTAGTTTTTTAAAAATTGCATTATTTTTCATATATTTTACCTTTATTCTACATTGCTCTGTCCCTCCTTTTAAAAATGGTCTGATGGTTTCCGGGTTCTATGAAGCCGGTCCCGCAAAAATACGCAATGGGCTCAGATTGGTTAGCTGGCAGAGTGTGTTGTGATTCGCTAACCGCCTAGTGCACGTTTTTCGGAAACGTCACGCCCCTTTCCTTTACTGGTAGTCTGTGCTTTGGTAGTATTAGAAACAATGATGTCAATAAAACCATACCAATTTGAGCCCGAATCGGACCCAGACAATTTTAGTGAAGATGATCGAGCAGAACCTGTTCAGTCCTCAAAGGGATTTTTTTGAGTAAAGACTGCGGATCTATAGTGATCGCTACTGAATGGCACTGTCACTTTTGTATTTATAGAACGATTATAGCCAAATATCTGTTAAAAGAAATATTAACCCAAAACGAACACTAAACATTGGCTTTACTATAGTAGCCAAATCAAACACAGAACCATGTTTATCATGCCTGTAGATAAACAAGCATGTAGATAAACAATACATAAAAGCTCTAATCAAAGAATAATTTACACTAATTCCAAGTTCGCTGTTGAGATTTAAAAAAAGTTTATAACGTTAGGTGTTTGTCGGATAACGTTAAGTATGAATGAGCATTTAAAGGGTTAGTTCACCCAAAAATTAAAATTCTGTCATTAATTACTTACCCTCATGTCGTTCGACACCCATGAGACCTCCGTTCATCTTCGGAACACAAATGAAGATATTTTAGTTGTAATCTGATGGCTCAGAAAGGCCTCCATTGGCACAATGCACTTTACACTCTCAAGACCCATAAAAGGTACTAAAGACGTCGTTACAAAGTCCATCTCACAGTCCATCTACAGTGGTTCTACAATAACTTTATGAATCGGCGAGAATAGTTTTTGTGCACAAAAAAACCCTAAATAACGACTTATATTGTGATGACCGATTTCAAAACAATGCATCATGAAGCTTCGAAGCGTTATGAATCAGCGAGTCGAATCATGAATCGGATCGTGTGTCAAACCGACAAACTGCTGAAATCACGTGACTTTGGCGATTCAAACCGCTGAATCGACTCACTGATTCATAACGCTTCGAAGCTTCATGATGCCTTGTTTTGAAATCGGTCATCACAATATAAGTCGTTATTTAGGGTTTTTTTGTGCACAAAAACTATTCTCGCCGATTCATAAAGTTATTGTAGAACCACTATAGTGAGATGGATTTTGTAACGACGTCTTTAGTACCTTTTAAGGGTCTTGAGAGTGTAAAGTGCATTGTGCCAATGGAGGCCTTTCTGAGCCCTCGGATTTCAACTAAAATATCTTCATTTGTGTTCTGAAGATGAACGGAGGTCTTACGGGTGTCGAACGACATGAGGGTAAGTAATTAATGACAGAAATTTCATTTTTGGGTGAACTAACCCTTTAACAAACTGGTTTGCAGAGCCAAACAGCGTTGTCATTTGTTTACTTCCTTGCTACAACGTACAATTAACAATACAAACTATTACAGGAAAACACATCGACGAAAAATAAATCATACTTACAGGTTGTGGCCCGTAAACAGCTTCTGTTTTTAAATCCATCTTTCAGGACAAGCCGTTGTGCGAATCCTGCATTGAACTCGCGAAGATTGTGGAAGCTTTCCTCCGTGAAATGCGCAGCACAGAGAGCGAGATTTGGGTAATAATTATGAGGGACCGAGTTAAAATAAATTTTAATCATTGATCCCTAACTCCCCGTCCCTAGGAAGGCTGAACAAAGTGGACCTGCAATCTGGATGAAAATAACAGCGTTTTGTCGGCATTGCGGCAACAACATTCCAGCTTACTAACTATACCACAACAACTCTTCTCCACAGCAATAAAAAATGGCCTCGCCCCCCTTATATATTATTCTCGGAGGAGGGGTTTATGTAAATATTGGGACTGGTGATGTCAGCAACCCTGGAGGAATGTCTGTAGTCCCTACCGATCGTTCCTTAGAAATTGATTTATTTAAAAGCAAATATCTCCCTTTGCTTTAAACTTTGAACGTTGTAACTTTGCAGATGTTGTTTATGCTCAAACAGCAACATTACACACTAGCTAAAGTTAGAAAAGTGAAATCGTGTTTTACCACCCCTTTAAGACAATTGAGACAATTAAGAAAATTAAGACATTGACAAAAATAATTTAAGATTGTGTAATATTGCTACTATTTAGAATATTTCTACTAATAATTTAATTGATTGTGTGACTGATTTATTATGTACAATAATAATTACACTCTAAAAAAAAAAAGGTTCTATATTGCACCAAAAATAGTTCTTGGCTCGTAATCATAGGGGAACCTTTTTTAGTGCTATATAGAATCATTTTTGGTGCTTCAGTGGTTCTTCAGCGGTTCTTCAGAGGTTCTTCACCGGTTCTTCAGAGGTTCTTCACCGGTTCTTTGACTAAGGTGCTATATAGCACCTCTGAAGAACCACTGAAGCACCAAAATTGGTGCTATATAGCACTAAAAAAGGTTCACTTATGATTACGAGACTTTTTTTTAGAGTGTATAATAATAATACTAAACTGAAACAATAAAAGTCTCAAATTAAAAGGAAGGTGAAATTAAGGAAAATTTGTAATATTTAAACATATAATAATAATAATAATCATAAACAATAAACGTATCAAATTAAAAGGAAGTGAAAATGAGGGGGAAATAAATAATAATAATAATAATAATAATAATAACTTGACACTTTTATTGTTTTCTTTGTTTTTAATGCAATCACTTTTATATTCTTACATATGAAGCACACCTTCAGCATGTTTATGTATGATGTAGATGTAAATAAAATGAATTGTTAAATTTATTTTTATTTTATTTACGAGATTGTAATGCGGTGGCTATAATAGCGCACGACGACGGAGAATCCATAAGAACATAGACATCTACAAAAACAGAACCTACACGTCCTTAACAGTCCAGCTGATGTGGGAGGGTGGGGGTTCTGAATGAGGACATAGAGGACGCAGAGCAGGCAGAGGATATGGAGCCAAGGACAATGACAAAGGAAAAGACCAGGGTGGCGAAAATGGTGGGAGCCAGGGTGGAGACAGGAGCTGGAGGAGTCCACCAGAAACCCAGCCTCCAGTTCAGCCAGGATGATGCAACCACGGCAGAGGCGAGGGAGGGAGGAGCCATGTTGGAGATCTGGAGAACTGATGGGAAGGGAGCGCAGACGGACCAAAACGACACATCAGTCTTTGGAGGCCGCAATGGAACGGTAGCGATGACCCCCAAGGTGGAACCAGGGTACCGGGGGGCTGAGGTTGATCCGGAGCGACTGAGGGCAGAGGTGGAGCCGGAGTGAAGGCAGAGCCAGTCTAAGTCATAGGAGTGGAGAGACGGAGCACAGCGGAAGCTGGTGGACCTGTAAGTCTGATGGTTCCAGGTGGAGCTGAGGGAGGGAGGACAGGCCAAGGAGGAGAGATGGGAACAGGGGCTGGAGGTAGAGCCAGAGGATCTACTCACCTGAAAGGAGCTGGGTGACCGAAAGGCCAGAGGTAGATCCACACCACAGAGCCGAAGTCGAGGAGGAGCCATGGGGCTGACGGGAGACAGCGGAGATGGGGTTGACGGACTGGCTGATATTGAAAGAGGAACTTTGGAGACTTCGAGCTGAACGGAACCAGTGGGAACTCCTCCATGCTTGAGCATCTAGCCCAAATACTCCAGCATTTTCCTCGTTTCAGGGAGGAGGAGGCATGCTGCTGGTGAGTCCATATTTTAATTATACTCAGTTTAAGAGTCCTGTATTCTGTAATGCAGTGGCTGTAAAAAAGCACACAACGACGGAGAATCCAAAAGAACAGTCTATTATGACAAACACAAAGGAGAAAACGCCACTCTACCATAAATAATACAGGACAAGGAACTAAGGAAAATTCAGGACTTAAATAGACAGGTGATGATTAACGTAACTTAGGAACACGAGCAAACTCAATGAATTACTATGGAAACCAACTAGCAAATGGAACACAGGTAAAACAGGAACAGAACACAGAGGAAAAACAAAACCAAAACAGAACTACACGTGACAGAGATAGTATATAAATAGATAATACCTTGAGAAAGCTATACGTTGATTCCGATTCATCTTAAGGGCAAATGATCAGCTGGCATAGGAGAAGTATGTGAGGCTGCCATCTTTGTTTTTAATGGACACTAAGTTCCAGAAACACTTGGCAGCAGAAAATCTACAAAAATATAAATGAAATACTTGTGATTTATATGTTACTCTGTACATTTTTACGTGGACAATTTTGGCATAATACACACTTACTATGAATAGCTAAGTTTCCATCCACCTTTTTTATGCGCATTTTGGGATATCGCATAAAAATGAACGGTGAATGGAAATGCAAAGATGCGCATAAATTCTAAAAATGTGCATAAAAAATGTATGCACCCAATTTATTCGATAAGAAGACATGCGCATAAACTACGATGGATATACATTTACAGAAATAAATCCCTTGATGCGCAACAAAAAACCTCATGTGACTTTACTTCAACAGATGTGATTGGATGATTTGGTTTGAGTGTCTCACATGATTATGTTTCCCAAACACCAGCATCCAAACGCAAGATCACATGACAGCGTTTATTGCGTTTCATCTGTGCGATCTAAGATGCAAGTCATTTATGGTGTACGAAAACAGAGCCACAGTGGCTTCCCGAATGCAGCAACTTCAATTTATATTACAGCTATTTTTCCAGGAAGTGACGATTTTGTTGGGATGGAATGCTGAGATGGAAACGCTGCTTTATTAGCAAACGTTTTATGCAATATTCCAATTTTGCATCAAGCTAATTTTGTTAGTTAAATTCGCAACTTCGAGTGTACACATAGCTAATGCCGTCAATAGAGAAAGATGCTTTTTGCACCCAGATGGTGTAGATACAAAATCTACCAGCAGGGGTTAACTAAGTACTGCTAACCAGTCAATTAATCACCACTCTGTTTTCACTTGAAATACACACAGAGTATCTAATCTTCAGGATCTGAATACCAACAGCCTGTGCATAATACATATTCATGATCCACATTGTGAATTCACCAAACACATACTGATGATGGAGCCGAATAAACAAACAAACAAACAAAGAAGTTATACAACCAATCATGGACATATTGAAAAGGGGAACAAACAATCAGACGGATTAATCAAAAGATAATGAGCCAAAACACCAGAGACAGACAGAGTGTTTGGGGAAAATCAAGTGAGCAAGAATTAGGTAAAAATGACAGAAATCTTGCGATTTTAGACTGTGAAAAACTGATGGGGATCAAGGTGACGCTTTCAAAATGTCAACATTAGCTTGCATTTTGATGCGAGATATTTAGAAAAAAACGTCCCTTGAGACATCTGTTCTAGCATGCAATCCAATTAATTACATCAAGATCTATGGTGTATTTGTTCACGCCACTCAAATCATTCTCATTATATACTGTATGTTTTTCATTATATGAAAAATCGAGAATTTTCCATCAAATCATAGTTTCTCACATGGGAGGGCTTTTATTTGTGCAGGTTTTTTATGTGCACAGAACCATTTCTTTGTTCTCGAGTCTCGATCCAGTCTCTCAAGAGTGCGATTCTCATAATGTGGAGCTGAACGTCTTGGTGTGTGTTTACGTGTCTGGAAAATAACAACGACAGGCACAGATTGCTGATATGTGCTCTTTTTATCTCTTAGAGGAGAAGGGCAACGCAATGCGGATCCTGGCAGAGCGTGTGAGCGGGCAGACAGTCAGCGGGACAGACAGAGACTGTAATCATTCATGGAGTGCTGGAGAGATGATTGAGGGGCTAATTGCAAACACACACTGACCACACAACTTAAAACCCATCCAAATGTCCTGCTATTATTATAATGTTTGTGCTTGAGAAGAAAAGAACAGCTGTTTGCACCTGAAAACACACTAAAATTAGCTAATTTGAGGATTAGGGGTAATGGAAAATGGATAATGAAGTGCTGCGTGGTTTTGTCTAAAATACTCTTTAGTATTGAGAAAAAATGAGAACAATGAGAGGCACAGCAGTGCTATTGCTCCATGTATTGAACCATAAATATCTGTGCAAATTAAGTATTTTTTTCCAATGACAAAACACTTTCTCCTCTTCCAGTTTTGTCCTCTATTGTGTCTTTATCTTGTACGTATGTGTGCGAAATAAACATTTTATATCAACATATCTATATTATATTATAATATAGCCTAGCTAGACATGCTTACTGTCTATTTATTCACCAACAAGTTAAATACTTTTTTATTCTGATTAATACTTTCTTAGCTGTTCAGTATAATCACAATAATCAAAAAAGCCATGAAAACTGAACATTTAATTTTGCAGTGACAAAATATCAACTTAATGTTAAAAAAAAACACACAAAAAAGACAATTATATTATTTAAAGGGTTAGTTCACCCAAAAATGAAAATTCTGTCATTAATTACTCACCCTCATGTCGTTCGACACCCGTAAGACCTCCGTTCATATTCGGAACACAAATGAAGATATTTTTGTTGAAAGCTGATGGCTGAGAAAGGCCTCCATTGGCATTCAGTACATTTACACTCCCAAGACGCATTAAAGGCACTTAAAACGTCGTTACAAAGTCCATCTCACCACAGTGACTCTACAATAATTTTACGATGCGACGACAATAGTTTTTGTGCGCAAAAAAAATAAAAAATAACACCTTTATCCAACTTGTTCTTGTCTTCCGTGTATGCCTCCACTACGCATGCGCGAGAATATGACGTTGCGCCAGCGTTTGGGAATCCATGAAATGCACACTTAAGCCCCATTTTGAGAACTACGCCTAGACCTAAAGCACGATCAATGTAGAATCCAACTGCTTAGACACGTGCGTCTTCCTCTGCTTGTAAACAAATCGCTTCTGGGTCATGTGTCCAAACGCCGGATCTGCGTCATATTCTCGCGCATGCGTCGTGGAGGCACACACGGAAGACAATAACAAGTTGGATAAAGGTGTTATTTTGATTTTTTTTAGCGCACAAAAACTATTGTCGTCGCATCGTAAAATTATTGTAGAGTCACTGTGGTGAGATGGACTTTGTAACGACGTTTTAAGTGCCTTTTATGGGTCTTGGGAGTGTAAATGTACTGAATGCCAATGGAGGCCTATCTGAAGCCTTTCTCAGCCATCAGCTTTCAACAAAAATATCTTCATTTGTGTTCCGAATATGAACGGAGGTCTTACGGGTGTCGAACGACATTCTGAGTAATTAATGACAGAATTTTCATTTTTGGGTGAACTAACCCTTTAAATAATTAATAATGATTTACCTTAAATGGCTATATGTAGAATTCAGAAACCTTTGTTATTAGTGCCACCGGTGGCCGTTATGTGAACTGCAGCCAGCAATTTATCTTCACAGCTTCCTCAAGAACCTCAAGAACCAATGAGGTTCATTCTAGTGTTACACACACACACACACACACAGCACATCTGAGCTTCCTCAAGAACCAATGCGGTTCATTCTCATGTGTTACGCAGCACGTTTGAGCTTCCTCGACAACCAATGAGGTTCATTCTCGTGTGTTACACAGCATGTTTGAGCTTCCATAAGAACCAATGAGGTTCATTCTAGTGTTACATAGCATGTTTGAGCTTCCTCAAGAACCAATGAGGTTTACTCTCGTGTGTTATGCAGCACGTTTGAGCTTCTGCAAGAACCAATGAGGTTTACTCTCGTGTGTAATGCAGCACGTTTGACCTTCCTCAAGAACCAATGAGGTTGAGCTTCTGCAAGAACCAATGAGGTTCATTCTATTGTGTTACGTAGCACGTTTCAGCTTCCTCAACAACCAATGAGGTTTCTTTCTCGTGTTACACAGCATGTTTGAGCTTCTGCAAGAACCAATGAGGTTGAGCTTCTGCAAGAACCAATGAGGTTCATTATTGTGTGTTACACAGCATGTTTGAGCTTCTGCAAGAACCAATGAGGTTCATTATTGTGTTACACAGCATGTTTGAGCTTCTGCAAGAACCAATGAGGTTCATTATTGTGTTACACAGCATGTTTGAGCTTCTGCAAGAACCAATGAGGTTCATTATTGTGTTACACAGCATGTTTGAGCTTCTGCAAGAACCAATGAGGTTCATTATTGTGTTACACAGCATGTTTGAGCTTCTGCAAGAACCAATGAGGTTCATTATTGTGTGTTACACAGCATGTTTGAGCTTCTGCAAGAACCAATGAGGTTCATTCTAGTGTGTTACGTAGCAAGTTTGAGCTTTCTCAACAACCAATGAGGTTCATTATTGTGTGTTACACAGCATGTTTGAGACTCCTCAACAACCAATGAGGTTCATTTTCGTGTTACGCAGCACATTTGAGCTTCCTCAAGAACCATTGAGGTTAATTCTCGCTCATCAAGCAGATTTAATTAAAATATCTTCATTTGTTTTTCGAAGAAAGTACGAAAGTCTGGAATGTTATGAGGGTGAGTAAATGATGTGCATAAATTATGATTTTTTTTTTTTCACTTTTGGGTGAACTAAGAATTCATCGGTTTATAGCGATGTGGATATGCTTGCACAAGCTCTGCAATTCACCGGCATCATTTTGACAGATGAGCTATTTAAAATTACACTGTAATGATAGTTTGATTATAAAGTATAGGCCTATTTGATACTATAGACTATATAGATCTGGCAATGTGAGACTATAGTTTGAATTAACCATTTTTCTTTGCATGACACATTGACATTACAGTGGCTCTTTTAGCATTATCCTGAACATAATCATTTGTTTCATGTGTCACAGAACGGAAAAGAGGCTCTAAGGAGTCTGTAACATTTGTAAACCACATCTTTTTGATTTTTTGAAAATCAGCAGTCGGGGAAGGTCTTGTTTTTTAAGTTTCGTTACAAGCTGTTCACACATTGACAATAAAAAGGGATTTATACATCTTACATGTAGCCCCTTTAATTGAGAATCAAAACTTCATTAAGTGTTTTTATTCACAGTGTCTGTATATTTGTATATTTAGCATTTCAAACATTGATTATTAATATCTTCATCATCATCATCATCATCATCATCATCATTTTTTTATTATTCCTAATATGCTGCATACCTGTTGACATTTATCAGTAATTCACACTGAGAAATGAAATGTATTTAAAACTGTACTCAGCAGTTGTTGAATGTATTCTATTTTAATTCTACTTCAATTTTACATTCAAATTCTGCATCCAATTTTGCTTCAGGAACCAAACTGCAATTTAAAAAGCTTTCTCAATTAAATTCTTAATGTTGAACATTTATGCATTTGGATTTATCTAAAGTGACTTAAATTGCATCCAAGGTATATTTTATCAGTTCATGCATTCCCTGGGAATTGAACCCAATACTTAGTATTGCTAGCAACGTCATCCTCTGTAGGTCTACTGTTTGAGCAACAGGTTGAACAACCCTATTAGGTACACATTTAACCTCTTGTATAATTTTCATGTCAATCTGTTATCTCTACCGTTTTGTTTTTAATTAGAAATGTACTAGACTTCACAGATTTGTTGGAGCCCTCTTGTGGATGGGGGCATTTGGGCACTCACCCAAACTGTCCATATGGTAGATAGGGGCGACTAACAGCCTGTTAATGAATGCAACAAATACTGAAACTACAAAAACAACAACAATGAAAGTGCTGCTGTGCTGATTCACACCATATGTTTTTCGTTTGTGATCAACCTTGCAGCTCAATTTTAAGGCAAAAACGATTGAAATGCTTTATCTATATGCAGGTGATGATCATTCATACTCACCTCGACGTAATGGTGACGCCGCAGGGAAAGCTAGAAGGTTGTACAGTTAACTCCAGGCTGATTATGATGCAAAACCATACAACCAACTACCTCAGCCTGCAGCGCACTGTCTCATGGTTCGATTTCTACATACTCTCACAGGTAGGTGTCAATATATTTCATGCGTAATGTCTTCCCCTACTGGACAACTTATGTAAAGCAACACATCATGCACTTTTGAAAAAAGACATTACTGTTATGCACAAGTACATCCCAAAGATTTTTGATGTTAACATTAACATTTTTGCTCATTCAGAAAACACTGACCAAAAAAAAAAAAATTCACACAGCAATGCTCCTATAAAAAAAATTATATAAACATTATTAAAATGTTAATCAATAAATTAGCAAATAAAAAATATTAAAGAGAAGGCCTCTCGACCTGATAGACTTGAAGGGTTAGTTCACCCAAAGAGGAAACTTCTCTCATTATTTACTCAGCATCATGACCCAAACCCGTAAGACATTCATTCATTTTCGAATCAGAAATGAAGATATTTTTAATGAAACCAGAGAGATTTCTGTCCCTCCATTGAAAGTCCCACACAACCAAATTTATGGTTTGAAAAGTTCATAAAGACGTCGTAAAAAATAAACCATATTATGTTTTGTCCAAGTCTTCTGAAGAAGCACAATTGCTTATCAAATATGATACGGAAGCTCAAATGTGTGTTGATGTGCAAAAAACAACAAGGTTTGTTCTTATGTGTCAAGACTGAGCTTCTGTTAACCATATTTGACGATTTTAACGATCCAAGCGTATGGTCTAAAGCACACAGCGCAAATGCACTTAAGGCGTGTCCGAATCCACTTTTGCTAGTTTAATGATGGGAAAAATGGTCGGCGCGCCTGGCGCATGGTCTAAAAGGGTTGCCCCTAATCTCTTAATGATTAATGGGTGTGTTTTGGGCGTAACGTGCAATAAACCAATCAGAGTCTCATCTCTCATTCCCTTTAAAAGCCAGTTGCGCTTGCACCATGGTGGATTCGCTATTTATATGGCAGAATATAGATACCCTCAACCTGACAAGTCAGTTTAAATATTGTGTGTATTGCCACGATTGGTTAAATAAGCAGCCAATTTAATTCTTCATTACTGCAAATAGGTAATTCTGATACATGCAATGACTATCCATGACATGTAGGCATTTATATTTGTGTGTACACAATAATAATCCCACACACCTTGTTTTCAGACCAGCACACCCATGGGCACACAAATGGGCGCAAATGCATTTGCTATTTAAACAATGTAGCGCAGGACGTGAAAATGATAACTGCGTCAGGATGAAACAAGTAAAATACACTTGCGTCACGTCGCGCCTGGCGCATGATAGGGCCCTTAATATGTCACTTATGCTGGCAAAAGGAGTCGGAATGCGCACAGGATAATTTCGAACTATAGGCAAAACAAGTGAAAAATTAAGATTTTGGACGATTTTGAGGTTTTCACAAAAAATTTGTTCATTAAGCCCTCGTCTAGCGATCCCAATGCTCCAAATAGCAATTAAACATCTAAAAGTATCTTTATTTGTACGTTTCTGAGAGGAGTATCTTTCATTTGTCCAGGAAAACTCTCACGAGCACTACTCTTTTCTCGCGAGAAAAGCAATGTACAATCTTTAGTATTTCAAAATATCTGTCTTGGCAAGTATTCACGCAAACATTATCTCTTCACATTATGTCTTATGTCAGGGGTTTTCAAACTTTCCGATGCCAAGGACCCCCAAATATGATGAACATTTTATAAGGGACGCCCTTCCTAAAATCCATCTATACACAATTCTGGAAAGTATGTATAAGGCAAGAGAGGGATATAAACATTAAGAACTGAAACAATTGAAATGTTTGGTAGACTTTATCCATTTTTGCTTTGTCTTTTTATTCTCTGAAATTTTCTGGGGACCCCTTAGATTTAGAATCCCCCTCTTTTGGGTCTGGCCTTGACGTGGCGAGGGGGCTTGCGTGTTCCAGTGACCCTGCAGAGCGATACCGTCGGGAGCTTGCTCCTGGTAGGGTCACCCTAGGCGGGCCGGTCTACAGGGTAGGTTCCAGACAAACAAAGACCCCAGCATGTCGGTATGCTGTGAGGTGGCAGCCCCACCAACCGACTATCCTGCGGAGGGCTAACAACCCACCCAGGAGAAACCCTTTTGTTACGAAACCGATCAGAGAAAGTAGCCGGACTGCTCAAAATGGTAACGGACCCCAGCCTGCCCCCGACCAACGAGTACGGATCAACCTTCTTCGCAGGACCCGAGTCGCCACATGGAATGTCCAGACACTCCTTCGCCCCGGAGCAGCCACCCTGCTGTCCCGAGAGCTCTGCCGCTATAACATCTCCTTGGCAGGGCTCTGTGAAGTTCGATGGCACGGCAATGGCGAAACAACAGCAGGCGACCATTGCTACTTCTGGAGTGGCCCCGAGAGACGGACAGGCCTTTATGGCGTGGCACTTGCCATCCCAAAGGCATTCCGCAAGACCCTCATCAGCTGGACTCCCCTGAGCGACAGATTGCTGTCGGCCCGCCTCCTCCACCAACACGGCAAGATGACAGTAATTGTTGCTTATGCCCCCACCGATGTCGCTGATGAGGATGCGAAGGATGCCTTCTTTGACCAACTCCATGAGGCTGTTGGCCAAGCCCCACCACACGACATCACCATCATCCTCACCGATGCCAACGCCACTCTGTCTAGCAGTGATCGGTCCACAGGCTCACCTGTCGGCACAACCTTTGCTGACAGGTCCACAAACGACAACGGTAACCGCCTACTCCTTCTCTGCCACCATAACAACCTCTGCATTGCTGATACCTGGTTTCCCCGGAAGCTTATCCATCACTGGACATGGTACAGCCCAGATGGCAGAACCAGGAAAGCGTTAGACCATATCCTCATCTCTCGACGCTGGAAGTCGTTTGTCACCAACTGCCGTGTGTACAGAGGAGCAGAGCTTGGCAACACAGACCATCGCCTGCTGGTGGCCCAGCTCAAGTTAAAGCTGCGAGTTAACCAGCACACCAAGACACAGCCTCGCCTGGACTCCTCCCTACTCAGTGACCCAAACATCGCCACAGACTTCAGCCGCGCCATCCACAGCACCTATGATAACCTGGCTACCGACAAGGTGAACGACTGGCAGACCTTCAAGGAAAGTGTCATCCAGTCAGCTCACAATGTCTTCGGATGCTTTCGACCTTCCCCGAAAAAGCCTTGGATATCAGAGAGGACACTTAACATCATCGACCGGCGGCGCGAGGCCCGGCTCCGAGGTGACCTGACGGAGTATCAGCGACTGAACCGTCAGCGCAATGTGGCTATAGCTGAGGATAGGGAGAACTTCTGGCAAGCAGAAGCTAAACATCTAGAGTCCGCGGCCAATAACAACAATATGAGCCGTGTCTTTAGTCTGCTGCGCAAAGCTCGTAATGGCCCACACATCAAGACAGCCCTGGTGAAAGATTCTGATGGCAACCTCATAGCAACTGAAGCTAACTGCCTCGAACGCTGGAAAGAGCACTTCAGCCTCCTTCTGCAGCACGGTACCTTCCCGGCTGATCCCGCCATCTCATCAGCCGCCAATGCTGCAGCCCCCAGTGCTGTCTGCAGTACAGACCCTGTCACACCTGAGGAAGTCAGAGCTGCTCTGGAAAAATTTAACAACAGGAAAGCCCCCGGCATCTGTGCAATAACCGCGGAGATGCTAAAATCAGGCGGTGAAAGCATTGTCGAGTGGCTTACCCACATATTCAATGAGGTGTGGGAGACAGAGAGGCTTCCCAACGACTGGACCAGAGGAGTCATCTTGCCCTTCTGGAAACGTAAGGGTGACAGGCTAGTCTGCGGCAACCACAGAGGCATTACCCTTCTCTCCATCCCCGGCAAGCTCTTTACCAGGATCTTGCTCACTCGTGCTCTTCCAGCCATCAGAAGCAGCCGCCGTCCCCAGCAGGCTGGCTTCATGCCTAACCGCTCCACAACAGATCAAATCTCTGCCGTTCGCTTGCTGATAGAGAAGACCTATGAATTCCGTAAAGACCGACATCTTTACATCGGGTTCATAGATCTGAAGGCTGCATTTGACACCGTTTGCCACACTTCACTGTGGAGTATCCTACACGCCCTTGGAGCACCACCCAAGATCGTTGCCCTGTTCAAGTTGCTTTATAGCAACGCTCAGAGCTGTGTCCGCATCAACGGCAGAGACTCAGACTGGTTTCCCATCTCCAGTGGCGTTCGCCAGGGCTGCGTGGCTGCTCCCGACCTCTTCAACTGCATCATTGACCATCTGATGTCCAGGGTTTGTGAGCGGGTCCCCGGAGTGTCCTTTGGCAGTTACACCCTGACTGACCTGGAGTATGCTGACGACACCATCCTGCTCAGCACGTCCTACAGCCAGCTGAGAGACGCTCTGGGCATATACAGTGAAGAGGCTGAGAAGCTTGGCCTTCAGGTGAGCTGGGCGAAAACCAAGTTCATGTACGTCGGTGACGGACCGCATCCACATTCCCTGCGGCTTGGCAATGACATTGTAGAGCCTGTCAAAAGCTTTGTGTATCTGGGATCCATAGTGACAGACAACGGGGACCTAAAACCAGAGATTACCCGCAGAAGAGCCCTGGCTGCGTCAGCCCTACAGTCTCTCTGGAAACCACTCTGGCGGCACCAGACCATCTCACGCAAGACGAAGCTTCGGATCTACAACTCCGCAGTACTCTCCATCCTGCTTTATGGCTCTGAGACTTGGCCCTTAAATAAGACACTGGCTACAAGATTAGATGGTTTTGATAGCAGGGCTCTCAGAACCATCGAGAACATCAGGTGGCCCCAGCGGGTTTCCAATCAAGTGCTTAGAGCCCGCATGTGCCAGCCCAGAGCATCCTGCCTAGCTGCGCAACGTCGCACCCGCTGGTTCGGCCATGTCCTCCGCCTCCCTCCTGACCATCCGACGAGAGCCATTCTCCAGTTTGATCCGAGAGCCGCAGGATGGAGACGACCACGAGGTAGACCCCGCACCCGATGGCTTGACGTCCTAGCAGGCGACCTCCAACAACATGGAGTTGCTGTGGAGGATGCAGAGCAGCTGGCACAAGACCGTCAGCACTGGAAACAACTGGTTCATCTGGTCGGCTCAACGCACAGGGATAGGACACCCCCCTACCCATTGCAGGAGCCAAAATAGAAATAGATAGCTTTGTCTTTTTATTCTCTGAAATTTTCTGGGGACCCCTTAGATTTAGAACCTTCTGGAGGATCCCTGAAAACCCCTGTCTTATGTAAACGGTCTTATGTCTTTGGTTAACAGTTGGGGAAAAACACCTGATGTGTTACATTATTTTAGATCTGTGGGGTACAGTAGGTCTTAAAGGCTGTCTGTTTCATTATGCACGATGTTAAGCAAGCAATTGTGGTATCATTTAAAAAAAAAAAAGGCGAATATATATTTTTCCTATCGATATTTGGTGTTGACGTGGTGTGTTAGATTTGGTGTTATTACCAGGTATTTTAAGGTATAGTTGCAAGGTGATTTGGTTCAGAAAACTTGATCTCGATTTTCAAAGTCAAGCTACACTATCGACTTCAAACAGGTGTAGCTCAGTAATTTTTTTTAACCTTGAAAATATAAATAACTCATTAATTGAAAATGTACACTTATGTTCGCTAATCAATGTATACATGTGAATAAAAGCCTAAATCAAACTGTCCATCAAATAAAGTGATTGTGACTTGGATAAGACTTGGATTAAACCTTTCAATTTCTTTATGGCCTTTTTGAATGGACTTTCAATGGAATTTCTTTTATTATTTTCATTAAAAATACCTTCATTTGTGTTTTGAAGATGAAAGAAAGTCTTACGGGTTTCGACTGAGATGAAGGTCAGTATTTTTAAAGAGTATTCCTTTAAAGAGTACACTATGGGAATGTATTCTTTTCTTAGGCCCAGACATAAACATTTTTATTCTTTTTAATAGCGGCCACAGCCTTGAAGTCTGGAAAACCTACATTTCATCCTACAGTGTTTTTGTGTGCACAGAGCGATATATCGAGGGACAGGATTGATTTCTCGACTATTATTTACTATTTATTTTTTAATAATAAAGTTTCAAATTCTTACATTCATTCCATGTTTGAGACGAATCCTCAAATGGAGCTGAATGCACATATGAAAGATAAATCAAACTATGGAAATAAAAAAGACCTTCTAAGAGAAGGAACTGGTATTTAAAATACAATTGTTTCGTTTTGAACTTCTGTGTGTCTGAAATCCTGGAAAATGAATCCAGGCTGTAGATCAGTCTATTTTTGCTTGTCTTTAGAATAAAGATTCTCTCATTTGTTATCTCAAAAATTAGTTTATCTGCAAACAATTATCAGATACTTGGCACCAGCTTTAAATTAAAAGTTATATTTCCGCCAAAAATGAAAAAAGGTAATTATTTACTCACCCACATGTGGTTCCAAACCCTTATGAAAGACATTTATTCTGTGCAAAACAAAAGGAGAATTTTTTTACATTATACATACAATTATTATGAATGAGGATTAAAGAAAAACATAAAAGCACCACTTAATCATAGATGTAAAACTAGTGCACTATATTCCAGTTGACAATAGTGTATTTTACATCACTATCGTCAAAATCTAAAAATTCCCCCTAGAAGTAGCAAACGGTCTTGGTCTGTTTTGGTTTCGTTTTCATTCAGTTTCTGTTTGTCAGTGTTCCATGTCATTATTAGGGTGCATATTGAAAACCCTGTATTTGTGCTGTAGTGTGGACTGTGAAACGAAGGTATTTGAAAAATGATAACGCTAGAGCTGCCCTTGACAAAAAAAAATTCTAGTTTGTTCTTTATAATTTGTTGTTTTTCTAGTCGTTCATTTGAGCTATTAGTCGACTAATCACATGTCTATATTAATAAGCCATAAATCATAATAATGAGCCTTTAATTGCCTATATAGCTATAATACATAGCCTAATCAGCGCTCAAATGTGCACATAAAGCTTGCCAGAGGTACCGGCAAATGTAAAGATTATGAATGTGTCGAGGAAAAATAGGAGGCTGTCTAAACATTGTAATCATTTATTGGTAATGTTTTATGTGTTTTCGGCTGCAGAGATTAAAGGGGCACTTCAGCGCTGGGAAGATGAATGTGTATTTAAACTGGGTCATTAATGTAGTAGAAATGTGAAATTATTTTTGAATTTGGTGCCTTCTAGACCAAGAAAAGACAGAACATTTATTTTTGTCTCATGTGGATGAAAGACAACAACTCCCAGAATGCACTTGCTTCGCTGCCCTACGAGGCCACTCCCAAAGCCACGGCTACTGGTTATCACTTGCCCACCAAGACACCGCCCCCACCGTCGTTTTGATATTCATAGTAATAAAATAATTTCGTTCAGATAGAGAATAGACACTACAATTAAAAACTGAACGTGTCTTTTCAACAAAGTGTGAGTGAGCCGGATGAAAGTCACGGCACAAATGCAGCAGGAGTCAGATTTCATTCATCACGAGAGGTGTCCAGTCTGGCGCATTATCAGATCATGCCTATGGAAGCTAAACTTTCATAGGAATTCATTGAAAAGTTGAAATACTCACTTTGCTCCGTTATTAATGCCCGAGCCGAGCGGCAGCGGCCGTGTGCATTTACATTCTGCCCTATGGGCGGGTTGAAAACATGCAGAACTAGCTCCTTCTACTGGCTGTAGTCTCTAGCCTCTGGCCAAAAAATCAAGGATTTTTTCCTGAAATAAAATGCATAATTCTCTCGTCTCAGGGGGACAATTCGAATATACTAACAGGTTTCTACTGATGCAAAACTTAATGCTAAATCGCTGAAGTAACCCTTTAAGTGACGATGCTGACTCGTCATCTCTGCAGTAGTGGACGGGACGCATATGGACCCATATTCATACGGATGACATAATCTGAGAATATATATTTTCCATTTGAATTGGTTCATTCATACACATTTCAAGCTTTTTATAAATATATTTCTCATGTCTGTGAGGCAAGTATACGCTCAGTTTTGGTTCATGTTTGTGACGCGCTGCTGTTCAGGGAGACCAAGACCTGATTGTTTTCATTATTTAAAAAAAAGCATGTTTTGTTGTTATTGTTTATTTACAGAAATAAAAGTAGACCCTTTACAGTTTGCATTACTCTTATCTGTATGAGTATTTTAAGTTAAATGCAAGCGATCGCAAGCACATGCGTCTAATAATAGCGCACATTTATCTAGGTTAACATTAGAGCGAGCGGACTTGTAAAGTTGCTGCTACTTAAAGGGGAGGTCTAAAGCTATTTCATGCATTCTGACTTGTTTACACTTTTAAAGAGTTGGATTCTCATGATAAACATGGCCAAAATAAAAAAAACAGTTGGGGGGAAAGTTTCTGAAAGGTTTGTGCTGTATGTGCTGTAAAGGGCGGAATTGCTCGTATGGGCACTTCTCCCAGATGAGCGTGTGCGCACATCAACCAGAACTACAGCAAGAGCACGTCCATCATCGAGCTTCGTTTGGGTTACGGAAGCCGCCAGCATTGCTGTCACTTAAGAAGTGTGTTTTTGGTTGTGAGGGAAAGATATCCTTGTTCAGCTTCCCAAATAACCCAGCATTAAGGAAACAGTGGATGCAGTTTGTTTTCCCAGAGCAGCAAGTGAGTTCTGCAAGTGTGTTTCTTTGTTCCCCCTCATGAGTAAAACTGCATCAAATGTCTGTGTTTTGTTGGCAATTGACATGTGAGTGCATATAATGTAAACAACAGGAACATATAGTGAATTGAAAGTTATCCAGGGATAATGACATAATGTATTTTGTGTGTGTGTGTGTGTGTGTGTGTGTGTGTGTGTGTGTGTGTGTGTGTGTGTGTGTGTGTGTGTGTGTGTGTGTGTGTGTGTGTGTGTGTGTGTGTGTGTGTGTGTGTGTGTGTGTGTGTGTGTGTGTGTGTGTGTGTGTGTGTGTGTGTGTGTGTGTGTGTGTGTGTGCGCTCGTGACTCTTTAGTAGGGCTGGGTATCGATTCAGATGTTCTGATTCGCAAGCTCTCAAATCAATTCGATTTCGATTCGATTCTCGATTCGATTCTCGATTCGATTCTCGATTCGATTCTCGATTCAATTTCGATTAAACTCAATGAATATAGATTTAATTCAAATAGCCTACTATATTTATAAAAAAGAACAGTGAACATGAGTTTACAAGTGGGTAATTAAAAAGAAATTAAGAGCCACAAACCTGTATATTAAACTATTTTTATTTTAGGTACACTTCTCTATATTTCAAATGCATATAATTATGTTAAATACAATACAATTTTGTTTTTATGGATATTTTGATACACTTATTCTAAAACATAAAAAGGATATTGGATGATTTTCAGCAATTTTCAGTAAAGGACAAGCATTTCTTGCGATTTAGCCGACCGTCATTCAGACTCTGTCCGTTTTTATGGAGGCTTTTTCCTTCAGGGGCGTCTGAGCTTTGATTCATGCCCCGGATGATGCATTATATTTCGTCACTATCTCTGTTATTTGCGTGCCTTCCTTAGATGCGATTGCCATTCGATTTTATCTTAACAACGACAAGCATATATGCGATACTGGGCAGGATCGACTGGAAACCCCCGGGGGAAAAAAAACGATTCTTGGCCTTGAGAATCGATTTTGAATCGACCACATTTTAAAAAACGATTAATCGAAAAATCTTTTTTTTTTTTGCCCAGCCCTACTCTTTAGCTCCGTCCACTGCACGCCTCAACGAGTTCGGCAGTATCTGTCTTTTATAAATATGATAAAACTAAAGACTCTTCGGAGATATGAAGGATGCAATACTACTCTATAGATACTCAAGATTAACATAAGACTGGCAGAAACTGTGTGTTATGTACCCTTTAAATGTTTCAACCAATAAGCAATGTTTAAGTTCGATGAATGATAGGCGAATGTTTGGATTCCCTGCCATTAACGATCTGTCCATTACAGCCTGCATGATTTCGCCATATCCTGGAGTTTTTTTTCTAAATGTTTGGTCGGCCAAGCCTCTTCTAGTCGACTAACGACTAGTCTACTATTAAGGTGCATACCTAGATGCCGCATGTTTAGTCATGTGGCGCATATTGAACCGATAGATATGTATGTTTATACAGGTTTTGTGACTGTTGCTATTCACTTTCACACTGTTGCTAAAGATGTTACTTTGTACACTCTTCATATTGCAGTCCTGCAAAGATGACAGAAATTTACTCGCAATTGCTGTCCTGTGTCAAAACGTGACCAGTTGCCTTTTAGACCAAACATATAATAGTGACTGAGTGCAACCTGGATGCGTCAGTGAATGGCGAGATATTTTGCAAAAATAAAATGATCCTGCCAGAAGAATATATGATGTCTGTTCCATCTGAATCATCTAAGTGAGCTTTTATGAGGGTTGACGTATGCGCAGAAAGGTAAATTTAGCGTTTTCTGACGTCCACATCTGTGTGAATGAGAAACTTTTGGAAAACGCTCGAGTGGACGGAAAGCACTTTGAAAGAAAATGCAATTTTCATATGTATCTGGATTAATGTAGACGTAGCCTCAGTTCAGTTCTCTCCTTTGTTTATGTTACTGTGTAGTTGCCTTCCTTGATTTTCTCCTACGTATTCCTGAGTTATCAAACTGAATTTCATTCTGAATCGTGTACAAAACCTTCTTTTGTTCCTTTTCAATTAAACTGTCGATCTGGTTCACAAAACAAGACTGAATGATTTGTTTGTGTATCAAATTGATTCAAATCAGTTCGAATCACTCAACGATTTCTTCGCATCAGTTAGCAGCTCACTAGAGGGAAAAATGATCAGATTATTGCGATTTTTGAGTGAACCATTCCTTTAACACGAAACGGTTAACATTCACACTGTTCCCAGACAACTGCAGACACATATGCTGGATAGCTCTGTTCCTCTGACAATGACAGAGATCTCCAGGGTGAGACGTGAATGCGGTCCAAACATTAACTGAGCGGTCTATTCAGCTCCTTTCTCATTATCTGTCCTTTTCACAGTCAAACGCATTCATTTACCCGATGCAAACTAAACTACAAACCTAACCGTTGACAACTTGGCCTATGGATTTGTGCCTGCTCTTAATTTTGCTGTTGGTCACTTTTGCGGTTTAATATCCTTTAAGACTTTTGTCCTTCGCTTTCTGGCTCGGCTCCACCCTATCTTCCTCCCTCTTTCTTTTTCTTTCTCTCCCTGCCACATTCACAGTCCAATCACGTGCGAATGCGGCACGGTGGTGCCAGTGCCAGCTTTTTGCCAACCTGAATATGTGTGTGTGTGTGTGTGTGTGTGTGCGTCTTTGCCAGCACAAATCATTGGGAAATAAAGTCAAACACACTTGTCATGATCTTAATTATCAGACCACACAGCGATGAAGCTGCCACAAATCTTTTGGAGTTTTTAAGTGTTTTCAGTTTTAAATTTCAAAATGTTTATATATTTTTTAAAAATCAGCTTTAGTTAGAAATTTTGATCAAAAGTAGCATTGAAAATGATTATTTTTGATTTTGTATAAATAAGCACAACATTAAAAAGATTCAAAGTTTATCACATATATGAATGTATACATTTAAGTTCAATTTAGGGCCAGTTAACAAAAGTATTTCTCATTCCCTCCATCTATCTCTCTTTTACTCACTCCATTTTATCGCTTTCTTTTCATTTTCTTTTTATTTCAATCACTCTTCATCTACTCTCCACCTCATCCAAACCCCTCTTTCTCCCCATAAGCCTGAGTGTCTGTCTGCCGATACCTTATTCAAAAAGACAGGGAATGGCAGGTTGCTATGGGAACTCGCTGCTTGGCAACTTACTGGCTTGGCGATGTGCCCATCGGTTGCCAGGGCAGTGTTGTCAGTGGCAGCAAAGTGCCGTGCCAGCTGTGTGCGTCTGGATGTGTATCTATAATGTGTTCATTTTGTACCTGTAAATTATACGTACTCAGTAAATATGCATTTAACGAGGGTTTTGCTGAGTTTATAAATGATGCAGAAAAATGTATTCATAAAATCCATAACTAGGCGAGAACGTCATGTTGAAAGTGGAAGTATGTCTTTGTCAATGTTGTGTGGTGAATCTCACGAAACCATGTCAAAAACACACTCTTGCGCAACATTATTTTCTCATGTAGATTTGTTTTTTTTTACTTCAATTGTAAAGCCTTTCATTAATGCCATACAAATATTTGTATTACAGCACAGTATTAGAGTAATAAAAATTGAGAATGGAGAATATGGGGATTCAAATTTTTCTTTTTTTTTTTTAAGTCAAACATCAAAAGAATTTGGGAGAAGAATGGCTTAATTTAAGGAAAATATGAATATTTTCTTTATGAACAATATTACTTTTTCCCCCTCTGATTTTGGGGTGAAATATGTCCATGTTTTCGCAGGATTTCTCTCTCAAACATTTAAATCATTATTTCTAAACATCAAAGAAACATGGAATGTTTGAAATTCCCTTCAGTCACAATGTATGACAGAGAGATCAAGATATAAAAGCAAAGAAAGAGAAAGATGGTAATTTTCATTATTACCGTATGCTGAAATTCTTTCTCTCATTCCAGTCTTGGAGAAACATTCCAAACTGCAGTTCCACAGCATTCCTGCCATCAGAAAAAAACATTAAATATTGATGAATATCTGCATGGAAAGGTTTACAAGATAGGGACTTGTTTTTTTATTTTTTATTTTTACATAAAACATTTGTAATGCCTTAACAGGATTCACCTCCCAAAAAGGCAATAAAATGCAAAAGTGAAATTACACATTACAGTCACATCCATCCATCCATCTATATATATATATCTACATATCTAAAATTCTCATCTAACTGTGGACATTCTATGCAGCAGGATTAACTTATTAGATGCTATTATCGGCGTACACTGTCAGGTAACATTTCCATTGTATATAAGTGCTCCTCAACTAATGTAGAGAGGCATATTCAGCAAGCAGAAATTTGAATGGAGGTCCACGTTGATGAAAAAGTATTTAGGTGAAGAGCCCCACTTATATTGAATGAATAAAAACGTCTATATGCCACACAAACACTATCCATTCTTACACTGAACAACACAAGCCAATAAATTCAGACTATGGTAGGAAATAACGCAGATGACATTACCAATAAAAAACACCACAGAAAAGACGAAAATAATAAATAAAAAAATACCAAGTGAATATCTTCAGTTCAATTCTGTTTATTTGCAAAGTACTTTTCACAACACATTCAAAGCAGCTTTACAAAGTGAGCAAGCCAAAGGTGAAGGTGACAAGGAAAAACTTTTTAAGCTGTTCGAGGTGTGTGTAGAGAAAAGGCAATGTACAGAAAAGGATATTTTTCATATTATTTGTACTTTGAAAATATACTAAACTCCTCAACGCACTATTGAAACGATAGTGATATGTTGAAAGGTCATGACCAGTTTTTACATATGAAATGTTAATTTTTTTCATGAAATTCATGTGAAAGAATAAGGCTAGATAATCTAATGCATTATACCTATTATAACTGCATCTATAAACATGAATACTCTGTTCATTTAACAGATTGAACAAAACTACTTCTCCATTCAATTATTTGAGCCTCAAGTGATTGCATCATGGTACTTTGATGATTGCATCATGGTACTAAATATCATATACCATATTCATATACCATGCTATTTAGATGGTACTCAAAAGTACTTCAACGTTCCCGTGGCATTTTAATTATGAAAAAAAAAAATGCTATGAAATTACAAGAATCCATTTTAAGACTATAAAAAAAAAAAAACGATGGCAGTATGTTTTACAAGAAAATACTACTTTAAAATGTTGTGTTTAATTCTATCTGTTACTGCCATTTCTTGGAAATTAATTGTGAAAATAGTTTTACAGCATTTTATTAGTGTACTGCAGCTATTATAATTGCATCAATCAAAAATAATACAACACAAATAAATATAAAAAATATATAAGATGAAATCTAAAAGTAACACTTCGTCTTATATTTTGTAAAATATATTATTTTTATTGTCGCCCATTTGTTTTTTCCCAAGGTACGCTGCCTATTGCCTAACCCTAACCCATTTCTATAATACTCGCAAATGACACACACGAAAAACTCTTCCTTTTAATAACGCTGATTATTTTTCTTATAAAAGAAGCTCTTCAGGGGTTTTCAAGGGATTGCAGCTTTAATTGTGTCACCAGTCAGGTCCTCCTCAAATCTTTCCTTCAGGACAGTGATCAATATGGCATCTGTGCCTCCGGTCTACATCATTACACAGTCTGATGGAGAGACCTGGTGCAAGTGTGTTTTCCCAAACCTTTTCCACTCTCTAAACTTCAAAACTGTGCTAAAATAGTATGTTTAACAATGAAAAATCTTTCATGATTCTTTGTATTTAAGAGCAAGTGACATGCACTAAAGAAGTGAGTGGTTTATGGCGTGTGAGTCTGAGTGTGTGTTGGCAGTGGGCTGAGCAGCCTGTGTGTCCTTGTGTTTGCACAATGCGGCAGAGGGCGGAGAACTAAATCAATAAGAAACAAATGAATTCAGATCAATATTGAGTCGAGTGATGGATAAAAGGGGATGAAGGAGAGAAAGACTGACAGAGGGAGAGAGAAAATGAAAGAGAGGGGGAAACGTACAAAGAGCCTCTTAGACTTACTAATGCACTTGAACCTTCAAGACTAGACTTTTGTGGTGCTTTGCAAGTTTGCTTTATATAATTATTCATTATTAATCATTATTATGGACTGAAAGTTTTCATATAAATGACTACCTAAATTTGTAATTTTGGTAATACTAATGATCCAAAGGTAAGTAAAGGAGATGCCAAGACCTGTGCTGGTTATTCTCTTTATTTCTCTATATCTCCCCCAAGAATCCACCATTGTAACCATATTTTCCATAAAATGCCCTAGTAACTTCAGTTATCATTAGTAATGTAAAGTATATTCATACTGTACCATGGGATTAGATAATAATATATATATCTTTGTCAATGTCATGCAGTGAATCTCACAAAACCATGTCAAAAACACACTTTTGCACAACATTATTGTCATAAAAATTACCAGAATTGTGCTGGGCTAATTTAACTCGATGTATGTGCATATGGTATTTTTAAGGAGTCAAAACAGCACCAGTAATTCCTCCATTACACTCAAATGAAGATCTGCTGCAAGGAGATGGCGGTTCTGACGCTTGTACCGAACTGTAATGGGTAACGTATCTCCTATGACGAGTAAGAATGCTTAAGCATACTGTCCTTTTTAGGGTCACATCTTGTGACATCACGTCCTCTTTTAGGTTCATTTAGATGTCTTTGGTCCTTGTTGCATTCATATTTCAGTGGAACCGCACCTGAGTTTGCCGGGAAGCAGACCAACACCCACCTTTTGAGAGGCCTCAGTCCACTTATTTGGTGCACACCAAGGTTCGGATGGCAGCGTTCACACTTATTTAAATGACCCGCACTAACAGAGCAATCGCAATCGCACCACTGATTTGTGCACTTGTGCGCAGTCATGTTGGAACAGGAAGGGGCCATCCCCAAACTGTTCCCACAAAGTTGGGAGCATGAAATTGTCCAAAATATCTTGGTATGCTGAAGCATTAAGAGTTCCTTTCACTGGAACTAAGGGGGCAAGCCCAACCCCTGAAAAACAACCTCACGCCATAATCCCCCTACACTTGGTACAATGCAGTCAGGCAAGTACCGTTCTCTAGGCAACCGCCAAACCCAGACTCGTCCATCAGATTACCAGACAGAGAAGCCTGATTCATCACTCCAGAGAACACGTTCTTTCTTGAGCTAATCTGAAGGCCACATGAAGTTTGGAGGTCTGTAGCTATTGACTCAGCAGAATGTTGCAGACTTCTGCGCACTGTGCGCCTCAGCATGCGCTGACCCCGCTCTGTGATTTTTACATGGCCTACTACTTAGTGGCTGAGTTGCTGTTGTTCCCAGTTGCTTCCACTTTGTTATAATACCACTAACAGTTGACCGTGGAATATTTAGTAGTGAGGAAATTTCACGAATGGACTTGCAAATGAATTGCACAGGTGGCAACCCATCACGGTACCACGCTTGAATTCACTGAGCTCCTGAGAGCGACCCATTCTTTCACAAATGTTTGTATAAGCAGTCAGCATGCATAGATGCTTGATTTTATACACCTTTGGCCATGGAAGTGATTGGAACACCTGAATTTAATGATTTTTGAGGGGTGTCCCAATACTTTTGGAAATATAGTGTAACATGGTGTTTTCATGGTACTGTTACAAAAAAATAAGTAATTTAAAAAAGCTGAAAACAGCTAATTAATGCTAAATACTTTTGTGAAAACCGTGATACGTTTTTTTCAGGATTCTACAATTAATTAAAAAAAGTTCAAAGAACAGCATCTATTAGAAAAAGAAATCACTTTTGATCAATTTAATATGTCCTGGCTAAATACAGTTTTTGAACAGGTTTTTAATTTTTGAACAGTAGTGTATTCAAGAAAACAGGAAACCACAAATGATCTTAAATTATCTATAATTGAATATATGCTGTAAACCTTTTAAAACCACAAAGCCCGAATCCATATATGCCTCCCTAATTTCCTGTTTTACACCTATCACTTAGCAAAACCACCTCATCTGTTTGAAATCACCACAGACTCTTAAAGATGATTTCAGCCTTGTTCATGTCATCACACAGTCCGCCAGTCAGTCATAAAAAACAAATCTATAGGTCTCAATTTAACTTCACACAAGTCTCAATTTCATTGAGGTACATTGTTCACAGCCACAGCTTAATGCTATATATTTCCCCATGAACTTGGATGGTGGGAATGAATGGATCGCTCCAAAAGCCTGGACACATATCAAACCATAATTTATTTATTTATTAGCTTACTATATTAAGTGATACAGCGCGCGTGTGTGCGTATGTGTGTGTGTGTGTGTGTGTGTGTGTGTGTGTGTGTGTTTAAGAAGACATTAAAGGAGGAGGGCAGAAACGGATGAAGGGAAGGCAATCTATAGTAATTGAACTATTCAGCAATCAACATTCAGTTAAACGAGTGACTCATGCAGCGGAGGGTGAAAGAAAGAGAGAACAATGCAGAACAAAGAGAGAGACGAGAAAAAAGGAATGTATATAGTGACAGCAGATTCGGTAGCAGCCTGCGTTTTTAAATGTCTTAGAGCCTTGAACCTGAACTTAATTATACTTACACTTAATTTCTTAGTCTGTGTGTCTTATTTCTATGGCATTTTCAAAGTCGTAAGTATTAAAGAAAAAGTTCACCCCTACAATCCCTTTAAGACAGCTGCACTGTTTAATTGTGTGGGGGTTTTATTTATCTATTATAGTGGGCAAGCCAATTTACAGCTACAATGCAGTGCATACTTGACCTTGAAACCTAACTTGTGTTATCAAGGTGCATAACAACTCATAACTATATGACCAACATGTTTACATCATACAATTTCCACTTCAGCCATCACAACATCTCTCATAATACAGCCACTAATACTATAGTTGTCCACAGAATAGATAGATCAAATTAATAAAGTATTCATTAAGAAAACCATCAACTTGACCATCCACTTTTAAAATGTACTTACTTTCTTATGTAACTGGCATTTCTTCAAGTAGAATAAGTAATAACTGTGGTCTGAAAAGAAAATGGGGAGAGAAAATAAAGTGTGAGATATAAAGATATGACTCATATATCAATTCAAGGTCTCTAAAATCTACTTTCAAGCCATTCAGCCACATATCTCAAAACAATTTAATATAAATTCAATTTAATAAGGAAATTGTACAATTAGCATCACAATCCAGCATCCTTAATCTGAATCAAAATACATATTTTTTGACACATCCCCTAGATGGATGGATGGATGACCTCTAAAATGTCTTTGTAAGCTCCTCATACAACTAAATATTAAATGGAACCTGACATCTTTAAATATGTTATTCGGGTTAAAAGCTGATTGTCTTGTCTCTAATGCTTGAATTGAATTTCTATGAGTGTCCCAGAACTCTCTTGAGGGTATGTTTAGCCACCCAGATCAATACAACTTCAGAGACTGTTTACACAAAATGACTGTGAAAAGCGTGTTGTGTGAAGATGGGTTGTTAAAGGGATAGTTCAGCGAAAAATGAAAGTACTGTCATAATTTACTTACCCTCATGTCAATCCAAACCTCCCTTTCTTTCTTCTGCAAAACACAAAAGAACATATTTAGGAAAAAATGTCTCTGTGTTGTTGTTGTTTTGGAACCCAAATGTTCTTCAAAATATCTTATTTTGTGTTCCACAGAATAAAGAAAATCACACAGGTTTTTTTCACAGTAAGAATTTTAATTTATGCCAAAACGATCCCTTTAATAAATTACAATTGCGTATAATAGTAACAAAAAGTGTTAATGAAATGACAACGACTGAATGCCAGATCTACTTTGCACTGTTACACGAAACTGGCCAATCAAATCGTAAGAGACAGATGTGCTGCCCAATTACTGCAGCCCTTTGAGAATGAGAGCTACAAATCAGACACGGCCAACAGTACCAGGCACTCTAATGCACCGATAACAGACACGGTCTGTTTCTTTGTCTCTCATGACACACACACACACACACACGTAGAGGAACATACTGAAGTATCTGCATTAAGATACTCATACTCTATGCATGAATACAGAGGACACACACACACACACACACACTTCAACTCGTTCACACACATACAGTCTCTCTTCTTGTCTCGACTATCGCTCACACCCAACCCCCCAGCACCTCAGGGTTTGAAATTCATGTGCGAAATAAATAGAGAGAGAGAGAGACAGACAGAGAGAGAGAGAACACATGGGGTAACGCAGAAGGTTGGTGAGGGAAGGAGAGAGGAAAGGGGGGGAGGGGAGAATCGAGCAGGAAGACAGTGACATGTGAGGACAATAGAGGCAAAAAGAAAGTCAAAAACGAAAAAGGAAGCACGGTATCTAATGAAAGAGAGGGTCTCGTCAAAGGTACGACTTTGGCGGGGAATTCTCTGCATCAACCTGGAAACATTCCAACACACGCACACACAACATGTGGACACATTCCAGCAAGCTGCAGCTATTAACCCTTACACCACAACTGTACTTCCATAATTACTGCTTCTCCAAAGAAACGTATGTTCAGACAGACCGCTGCTACCCCCACTAAATATTAAGTGCACACTATCAGGCCCAATTATCAGATTCTTCCAACACAGTGAAATGTCATTGCCTCCAACAGTGATATTCTCAATGTCATGACGACTCATGCGCAGACAATACCAAATAGCTTCAAAACTCAGACAATAATATCCCAGAGCCGTACACACAAACACAGTCTGACACATCGCCCCAGCATTCAGAATAAGGGTCAAGGTTTTTCAATGACCAATTAATGAACTTTGGCACAGAACAAGTTGCATTGTTTCATCTGGTATTGTCTCTGAAAGAACACATATTTTCATCATTGCATTATGTTAAGTTGAGGTATTTATATTTATTTTAATCATAATCAGTATAAACACAAACCACACTAAAATGAAGATAAATTCTTTGGCAGATGTTTATTGAAGAAATTGCTCTTAATGGAAACAACAGCAACAGAAAACATGCTATAAATTGGTTAAGATGAATTTAGTTGTGTAAATTATATTATATTATATTATATATTATATTATTTTATATTTTCTTCACTGTCCGCCTGAGTTACTGCGGTTACACCCACTGAGTGACAAAAAGACTGTGACAGCATTGGTTTTCAGAGTGAATGCTGCGAAAAACACACAAAAAAACATTAAAAAAGGACTTTACAAATAGATTTGACAAGAAATCTGAGGTATATTTTTTCAGACTGCAGACAGCTAGCTAAAGAAAAGAGAAGCAAATGGATCGCTGCAATTCACAGAAACAACTGGACTCCAGGCAGCGAAACGTGGTTTTTCAGTTATCATTTTGTGTCAATATGTTGAATATTGGGGTAAATTCATACCCTATATATTGTATTGTTATATTGTAATGACAACTCATCAATTAAATATTTACCATCTTATATTCTGCATAATTCGATGTTTTTAAATAAACACTGACAAAAATCTATAAAAGTTTTAGGGCTGGACGATATGACGATATATTTAACACTGATATAAGTGATCATCCGGATTTAGACCTTCCTATATTGTATTTATATAAAGCGTTCACAGGCAAATTTATTTTATGTATTTCCCCGGCGTCAAAATCAGGCACATATAAATGTCAGGAAACACCATTCCTGGCTGCATGTCAAGAACCATGGATCACTGGATCTTAAGATGGTAAGTTGTAAGGAACACTATATTGAGTCCAACCTTTAGTTTTAACTGATAATAGTTTGTTTTACGTGCATAAGGGGACATGTTCCGGTGGGAAAGTGACATCAATGCATACCCTCTATTCTATTCTATTCTATTCTATTCTATTCTATTCTATTCTATTCTATTCTATTCTATTCTATTCTATCGTAATTAGACCCATGCTGGCAAAATTAGTCGGAATGCGCACAGGCTAATTACGAGCTTCAGGCAAAACAAGTGAAAATGTAAATTTTGGTCGCATTTGAGGTTCACAAAAATGAGTTCATTAAGCCCTTGTCTAGCAATCCCAATGCTCCAAAATCAATGAAACATTCAAAAGTATCTTTATTTGTATGTTTTCTTAAAGGAGCACCTTTCCTTTGTCCATGAAAATGCAGTTTTTCTCGACGTCTGGCACTGCGATTCCCCTCAGTTTGGTATGGTTTTAAAACGCAGCATTCCAACTTTGTGAATATTCATAGAGAATTCTCAATGGCATAAGTCTGAACTAAAGAAATTAGATTTTTAAACTTATGCTGATGTAAACAAAACCATCTAAATCGTGCTGACTGACACATCCGAAGCAGTATTCAAATTATCTGGCTTGGCGAATATTCACACGAACATTATCTGTTATGTCTTAAATGAACGTTTGTTAACTGTTCTGGAAAAACATCCGATGCTTGACATAATATTAGATACATGCGATACAGAATGTCTTAATATGTAGGCTGTCTGTTTCATTAATGTTTTCCTATAGATATTCGGTTTCAATTTGATGTGTGCCAAATTTGGTGTTATTTCCAGGGATTTTAAGGTTTGGTTGCTAGGTGATTTTGTTTTGGAACCTTCAGAAACCTTGATTTTTCTCAAAATTGATTTTGCTGACTCTATCGACTTCAAACAGGTGTAGCTCATCTAAGTTTTTTGAAATAGAGAATGTGAAAATAACAATACTCGTTTTTGAAAATTTGCTCATCGCAACTCATTTTGCCAGCACGGGTCACATGTTAAATTATATTATATTATATTATTATACAAGAGAATATGACAAAAACATGCACATTATATAACTTGGCAATCAATTAAAAGCCGGTGAGCTGCTATTCTGGAGAGTGAAGAAGCAAATGTAAGCTAATATGTAAATCAGGCTGAGGCTATTTAATAAAATAAGTGCTGATTCTAGCTCCAAATTTCCACTGCAAGCATATTTAGCCTATAAACTAAAAGTGTATAAGAATTGTGTTTTTCTTTGGTTGTAAAATAGATTGTTCACTCTATAGTGTCAATTTAAGTACCAAAGGTTCAAGCTGGCCATCATTACAGACGTAGGCATTAGGTACATCAGACCAACATTTTTTATTGTGTTAGACAATTTGCAATTTGCAAAGTTGATCCCTCATTAATGCAGATTTAGTGCTTTAGTTTAAAGTGCTGGTAGGATTACACAACAAATATACATTTCTATGCGCCTTCCCTTTGGTAAAGATGCATATTCAGTGTTTTCAAAAATGCCTCCCGATCAAATTAGCGAGAACAATGAACCTGATACTTTAAACTGGTAAACAGCCTCTTTAATTTTCAGCCCATGTTTTCCAAATGCATTGTTTTATGCTACTGACTGGAAATCGTATCATTCCGCTAATTGAGACATCTGGCTGAATCACACGCCACTGTGAGTTTGTACTGAGTGTGTGTGCATCTGAATAAAGAGCTATGTGCGGTCCCCCGGCACAGCTCTGAGATGCAGGGGAGGATGATGAAGATATGAACACGACTGAAAGATGAATTATGAGATCCTTGCAAGAATTAAAACAAAAGCCAACGCTCTCAAACTGCATTTTTACAACCTTCGTCTAATTATGGATCACATTCGCATTGGCACTGAACCGATGACTATCTTCTGATAGTAACCAACACAAATTTTCCCATCAAAATTTAAACAACAGAAAAATTATTGGATTCTTTGTTCAATGGATAAAACTTAAGCTTTGTAGTTCAAATAACATTCATGCACCTGTGTTCTCCTTAGGTTCCTTTCAAGCTTGGACAAGCACAGCCGACCTTAACTGACACAATTCCCCATAGGGTTTCGTTTTAAACTTTCTTGAGGAATTCATCCGCCTGCACGCTGGTGGACTGCTACTGAGCTCAAAACGTATCCTGTGGCTACACGAGAATTGAGACGTCAAAGTATCAACCAACTTTTAACACTGACACCAGGCTCTTCTGCTGGCTCTGCTTCTTTTTTGGAATTTAACCTGCATATTTTTCTAAAGAATCTATTCCAAAGAAATTTCAAGGAGCAAACAACTGATCAGTCAAAGATTCTGGGAAATACGTTTTAAGTACATGACAGATTCTCCTCTTCAGTATTTTGATCACCCAGAGTTCCAGAGAAGCTAACATTAAAGTTGTGTCCCTGGAAGCACAGTTATCCTAAATACCATTCATCACCAACCTCTCAAGAACGTTAAAATAGTTTTAAAGGAATAGACCTCCCAAAACAAGACAATGCATCATTAAAGGATTAGTTCACTTCAAAATGAAAACTTCCTGATATTTTACTCACCCCCATCTCATCCAAGATGTTCATGTCTTTCTTTCTTCAGTCGAAAAGAAAATACGTTTTTTGAGGAAAACATTCCAAGATTTTTCTATTCCTGGAATTCTTCCATTGCAACCAAAATGTTGAAATGTTGAAATGTTGAAATGCATTTTCAAAACGTTTCGAAAGGCTCTACGCGATCCCAGACGAGGAATAGGGTCTTATCTAGCGAAACGATTGGTCATTTTCCAAAAAACATTTTATGAATATACTTTTTAACCTAAATTGCTCATCTTGCGCTGTTCTGCGCTCACCAGTGATTGTGCAATCACGTCGAAAACGTCACACTAGATGTAGTTGAAGTACCGCCCCAAGCGAACTTGTGAGGACTAATACAAACGCCCTTTACCAAAAAACACTAAATTTTCAACTTTAAAGTTCCGACATCGTTGTTTTACCTTTTTTTTCTACAGGGCGTTTGTATACAAGTCTTCACACAAGCGCTTTGTAAACACTGGGGCGGTGCTTCCGCCTACGTCTAATGTGACGTTTTCGACGTGATTGTGCAATCACTGGCGAGCGCAGAGCAGCACAAGATGAGCAATTTAGGTTAAAAAGTATATTCATTTATTTTATTTTTTTTAAATGACCGATCATTTGGCTAGACCCTATTCCTCGTCTGGGATCGCGCAGAGCCTCTGAAGCCTTTCGAAGCGCTTTGAAACTGCATTGATTTGGGCATTCAACATTTTGGTTGCAATGAAAGTCAACGGTGGAGAGAAAAATTCTGGAATGTTTTCCTCAAAAACCTTAATTTATTTTCGACTGAAGAAAGACATGAACATCTTGGATGACATGGGGGTGAGTAAATTTTCTGGAAATTTTTAATTTTTAACAATTCATTTTGAAGTGAACTAATCCTTTAACTCTTAACTCAAGATTGTGAGAACTCAAAAGTGAGAACAATATGCCTGAGTCTAATTGTATGTCTTAACACTACCTTTTTTTTGCAAAGGTTTCACACAATTCTACCAACCATTGTTTTTCCTTTCACAAACAGCTAAATATGCTAATTGGTGTTAATACTTAATTCTCAAAACTATGTAATGACTGGAACCTCGCAGAGTTTTTGAAGTCTTTCAAGCAAGATCTGACCTATTCAATGTTCAATTGCTGCCATATAGGTCTAACTAGATATGGTTCTAGCAATCATTAATGTCAAATTGTCACTTATTTTCAAAAATGCATCACCTACAGTATTTTGTAAATGCGCCTCATTGCATTTGCTCCACTGCTTTGTTTAAAGCATAATGTGGTATTGTGGTGAAGTCAAGACAGCTAGAGAAATAGATGATGCATATCTAAAATATGCTGAACATTTATTACTGAAAAGTTCACAATCCATTCTTTCTAAGTGAAGCATTTCCCATACAATGGTAACTATGCTAATTGATGCAAATACATAATTCTCAAAACAATGTAATAACTGGAACATCACAAATTACTAATACTAGGAGAATTTCAACAAGTTTCTGAAAACTTTCAAAAGTATGATACCATATTCAATATCTAAATTCTGCAGTGTGTAGTTAATCATACTAGCGTACATACCTGGATATTAGATATAACTAGATATGGATCTAGCAACCATTAATGCCAAACTGCCTCTCATTTATTTTCAATAAAACTGCCTTACAGCAATTGCTCCATATTGCAAAACGTATTGTGGTATTGTGGTCAAGACAGATAGAGAAAAAGATGATGTACATCTGAAATATGCTGAACATTTGTTAGCAAAATGTTCACAGTTCATTGCAAGCAAAGCTTTTCCCATGCAATAGTATCGTCAAGAGGTCAAGAGTAAGAGAAATTTCCTCACAAGATATTTCACTTTCGCGTGCTTCATCCATCTCTCTTAACAGAAAAATCCAGCACAGTCCAGTGACTGGGGATATCCTGAGGTGTATGCAATCCATTACAGTATGGTATGTGGTTCAATTTCATCCATTATGAATGAGAAATACATGAGATGGAGAGAATGGAGGGAGGGAGTAAAAGAAGGAGTGAGAGAGAAAGACACACCATGTTGAAATGTTCTACATCCCTATCTGTACAATAATCCAGATAAGGAAAGTTGTGACCGGATAAGAGAAAGAATGGTATATTGAATATTGTTGATGTAAATTTAAATATAAACTATACACAACACTTAACATCAAACCAATTAAAAGCTTAAATATGTAATTTCTGTGCCACTAGCATCAGATCCACTCCAACCCTATACTATTGGTTGAGTTAATGTTGCTGTATCGCATGAGGGATGATCAAACTAACAAGTAATAGCACCAGAGTATTCGAACATACTTGTGCAGAACATTAAGATGGGATCGGAGAAACTGTTTTTATATACACTCACCTAAAGGATTATTAGGAACACCTGTTCAATTTCTCATTAATGCAATTATCTATTCAACCAATCACATGGCAGTTGCTTCAATGCATTTAGGGATGTGGTCCTGGTCAAGACAATCTCCTGAACTCCAAACTGAATGTCAGAATGGGAAAGAAAGGTGATTTAAGCAATTTTGAGCGTGGCATGGTTGTTGGTGCCAGACGGGCCGGTCTGAGTATTTCACAATCTTCTCAGTTACTGGGATTATTCCGCACAACCATTTCTAGAGTTTACAAAGAATAATGTGAAAAGGGAAAAACATCCAGTATGCGGCAGTCCTGTGGGCGAAAATGCCTTGTTGATGCTAGAGGTCAGAGGAGAATGGGCTGACTGATTCAAGCTGATAGAAGAGCAACTTTGACTGAAATAACCACTCGTTACAACCGAGGTATGCAGCAAAGCATTTGTTGAGCCACAACACGCACAACCTTGAGGTGGATGAGCTACAACAGCAGAAGACCCCACCGGGTACCACTCATCTCCACTACAAATAGGAAAAAGAGGCTACAATTTGCACAAGCTCACCAAAATTGGACAGTTGAAGACTGGAAAAATGTTGCTTGGTCTGATGAGTCTCGATTTCTGTTGAGACATTCAGATGGTAGAGTCAGAATTTGGCGTAAACAGAATGAGAACATGGATCCATCATGCCTCGTTACCACTGTGCAGGCTGCTGGTGGTGGTGTAATGGTGTGGGGGATGTTTTCTTGACACACTTTAGGCCCCTTAGTGCCAATTGGGCATCGTTTAAATGCCACGGCCTACCTGAGCATTGTTTCTGACCATGTCCATCCCTTTATGACCACCATGTACCCATCCTCTGGTGGCTACTTCCAGCAGGATAATGCACCATGTCACAAAGCTCGAATCATTTCAAATTGGTTTCTTGAACATGACAATGAGTTCACTGTACTAAAATGGCCCCCACAGTCACCAGATCTCAACCCAATAGAGCATCTTTGGGATGTGGTGGAACGGGAGCTTCGTGCCTTGGATGTGCATCCCACAAATCTCCATCAACTGCAAGATGCTATCCTATCAATATGGGCCAACATTTCTAAAGAATGCTTTCAGCACCTTGTTGAATCAATGCCACGTAGAATTAAGGCAGTTCTGAAGGCGAAAGGGGGTCAAACACAGTATTAGTATGGTGTTCCTAATAATCCTTAAGGTGAGTGTATATATATATATATATATATATATATATATATATATATATATATATATATATATATATATATATATAACACACTTCAGCTTTGAACTACACATTTAATTTAATGTCTCAATTTTTTTTTTTATCTCAATGTCAAGTTTGTCCATTTCAATGATGGAATGTAAAAATACTAGGGGTGCAACAATTCATGCATTTCATTGGGCTACGTTCAGACTGCAGGCAAATCATATTTTTTCTCAAATCACATCTTTTCAGGCAGACATGTGCGTCCAGGCATAGCCAACTTATCTGTTGCTTTGGTAACGCCATAGGCATAGCTACGTATGTGACGAGGCTTTCAAAGCGGAAGCAGGAAAAATGGAGGTGCATCATCTCGCTCTACAAATAAGTTTTTGAGTTGCAGTGCAGAACTTCTCCGTCGCACAGGAAAACACAGAAATCTTTGGACACACCATTTGAACACCGTATGAATATTTCCGGCATTACCGTCACCAGTTTTGACATTATCGTTATGTCGCAGTAAGACAGTTTGAAAATCCGATTTCATGTGTTTTTTTGCTGTCCAGACTTAAAAAATCCATCTGGATATGCAATTATATTTTTGCTGGCAGTCTGAGTATGGCCTTAATGGGTCGGTTGATTAAAAATCCAACCAATACATTTTGAAAAATGAATTTTAAATAGTTTAATATTTAGTGATTTAATAATCAATTTAAAGTGCTTAATATCAAACTCATTGAGGCTATTTTAAAATATACAATAGCCTAATCAAAATATCAAGTACCTTTTTTCCATCCTTAACAGGACTGCGCTTGCTCTCCATCCCCTATGCAACTCTTGAAATTGAAGTATTCTCTCATTCTTCATTTTCATGGCTAAGATATTTAGAGAAAGTCCTGTAAAAGCATTTGTAAAAGTTACTAAACTGAATGGCTATTCACAGTTCCAAGATTAATTCAATCATTCTGAATTGACTTTTTAACTGAATTGAATGAGACATGAATGTCGTTGAACAAGCATTGAAGTTTCTATAGACAGTCGATATGCAGTACCCATGGGTCTCTGACATGAACAAACATGGGTAAGACTGATGAAGTTTCTGACCTTGATATTGGGACAAGGCTGGTGCTAATTTACACACTGTTCTGTTACAAAGAACCATGGGAAACATTCCGCAATGACAACTTATTAAGAGTGATGAGGCTGAAACAAGGCCACATGGTCTGCTACACAGAGATTGGAAATTCAAAATTCGAATGAAAAAAAGCAGAAAAATAAAGCTAACCATTAAAATGGCAAAGTATTTCGGTGTCAAAAAATACGCTTAAATAAATGGAGATTTCCAATTTCACATACTAGAGTGATTTAAAAATCTGAGACCACACTGAAAATCTGCAGTTCAAAATCGAATTCAAACAAAGTTTTAGGATTTCATTATAACGTAAAATGAAAAAACAATATTGAACTTTCTACACTATTTCTATGTAATCTATTCAAATAATCTAATATAAGTGACTGACCATGTGAACTCCGTTGAGCAAAAAATCAGATTTCCTTGTTTAATTGCATGTTAAATTACAATACTTTTTTGAAAAGCATGCTGTAATTTTAGCAACAAAGGGACTTTATTATAGAGAAAAACGCTTGTTGAGTTGTTCCTGTTGAGCTAAATCAAAAGAAGGTACAGTGCACAGTTACAATGACTGTGGTTCCATACACTTCTTAAATTATACACCAAAGGACATCTACAGCTCCAATCCATAAGTTTCAAATATCCTCCTGATCACAAGTTGAGCTCCAATAACAGAGTTACCACGGAAGCCTGGGTTATGTAACGTTACATAACAGACAGGCGGTATGAGTAATATTTCATAACACTAGAGACCCTGACACCATGGCATCATCTCTCCTTTGCTCTTTTCTCTCACTTCATCTCTCTTCTGATGTTGAAATCAATGGCGTTATTTTCCGGAAAGTCCCCTTGTCGGCCATTGATGGCTTAGTATCAAACGGAGCGTGTCGTTGTGGAACGGCCGTGTTTTTCCCCCCTCTGCCTGTCTAGCACTAGACTAGACACTTTCCACATCCAAATTTTTTGATATCAAAGAGTCATCACACCCCCACCCTCGACTCCGCTCGCCCTGATTTCTCTCTCCCTTCAGTCCCCTTGAGTGCCAACAGGGTCAGGCTAGGGTCACGGCACAGATGCACGACATCCACCAACAGGCCATGGCAAGCAACCAATCACAGACAGCAGACTGCAAAACCACTATCAGGATGCTTTTCTGAAAATAATGGATTTTATATGGCTGCTGATTAATGAATATCAACAACAAGCTCTTTGTTAGATCAGATGTTATAAATATGAAAGCTACAAACTATAGATACATAACACAGAGCGGAAATATTCGACTGCATTCCTCTATGTATATATGTTTTTCATCCATGTTATCCAAATAATATTAAATCAAAATATAAACACGTTAAAAAGGGAAACAATCACAAAGAATGAACTCATATAAAGTTGTTATTGCTTGTAAAGCCACTCTAAAATGTCCTTGGGTTCAAAAGTCAAACCAATACAAACAACGACAACGTAAGTGTAAAGAATTGAAAAATTTACACGAATAACAAGAAATCAGACCATTTATACAAAGGAATTCACATGGTCTAATTTGATTTTTGATTAGTGACCTAGAATTCCCAAATTTTCAATGTGGTATCAGACTTTTGAAACCCACTTTTTGTATATGCATTTAAAATGTATTAAGCTTGTTCTTTTGACACAGAAAAAAAATTAACACCTCAACATCAGAATAAACATTATCACTCAATATTAACGTTTTTTGTTATATAATTCAACAAAAAATACTATGGCAAATCAAGTACACTGTATTTAAGACCAATATATTTAAATAATTCATTTTGCAAAAGGACCTTCAGTAAATTAAGTATCATGTTAGTTAAGAAATACACTTGGAACATAGTCTGTCCATAAACCAAAAATTGCACAGAATGCAGAATACTAAAACACAATAAAGACACATACAATACATAAAAACAACTATATGTATTAAAACGATAGTTTACCCAAAAATTATTTACTCACCCTGTTTTGTTCCAAAACTTGAACATAAAAGAAGATATTTTTGAGAAATGTCTGTGTTATTTTCCATACAATGGACCAAAACGTAAATCTCTTCTTTCGTGTTCGGCAGAAAAAAAGAAAGTTATACAGGTTTGACAATATGTAGGCGAGTAAATGATGACAGAACTGTCATTTTTGGATGAACAATACCTTTAATATGTATAGTTTCCAATTCAAAATGCAGAGCAAAAATGTAAACTTGCTTGAGGAGCACAACCTTACGAAAGAAAACCTATTCTCATTACAAGATGACACACACCCACACAAACAAATGTTACACCTACCAGATCCAGGTGCATTAAGGAGCAAATGCAGACAGAAGAGTATGATTTAAAACAGAAACTCCCTTCTTTACAAAAATGTGGAGAGATACCACAATAACCCACAAAAATCTCATCCAGAATGAAAGGAGGGAGAAATTATTCGGCAAGGAAACAAGAGGGACGAATATCACGACACACACAGCCAGAGCCAGAGCATTTGGCTTTTGTGCATTTCAACAACAATGTCTCTGATTTAAAGCCTCGATGCACCGAGCAAATCCCTGGATGAGATGTGCACTTTACCACATGTGTCTACGAGCTCGGTCGCTCTTCGTCAACGGTTCCGACGGTATATCGCCCAAGCGTTCGCAACAAAAACGGTTTAGATTGTTACTTTTCCGAACTCAAAAACTAAGCGTGCCTTTTTGCCTAGTGCTAATTGTACAATTCAACTATGGCACACATACAGGCCTTAGATCTGTCGCCATTGTCTCCGATTCCCCTGAGCTAGCGGTCGACCGGATGGATGGACAGTTGTGGGGGTTCCCGGATGAAAGGATGATGGGCAGAGGAAGTTAAGGGCATACTGGGAACGGCGCGCAAGACAGAAACAGGGAAAGAGAACGACCCCCACAATTCCAAGCACGGTTTACCCTCCTGCATGTTCAAGCATGCATGGTGCCATACACACACACACACACACTTACACTCACGACACACACATGCACATGCAGAATCACTTACAGACAAAACCTACCGTGCAAACGAACAGAAAATTTGCAGCACAAGCATTACACAAGAAAAAGTGAAGGAATGAAGAAGCGATAATAGTCCGTTCTCAGCACACATTTCGCACATGCTTTCATTCTTTGCTCCGCCGATGCCTGAACGCTGCACATCCCCGATATCAGCCCCGCAAAACATGAAACGAGACAATCCAGAGAGAACTACGGGTATTCAACGAGACGAAATTGCAGGAAAAAAAAGAGAGAAAAAGAGAGAAAAAATAACGCTTTTGAACATGATTTCAAAAAGTGAACAAGAAATAGTAGGAGAGAGTGAACAGAGATTAAGTTGAAAGATACGGATGGACAGAATGGGATAGTGACGGAAGGAAAAGAGAGTACTAGAGGGTTAAAACAGAAAGACAAGAGTACCAGTCTGGTCGTTCCTCCTCCTTTTCCCGCGGTTTCGTTGATCCCGCGTTTGGCTCTTTCTCTCGTTGCTCCGGGTCCTTCCTCCTCTCCGCTATCCCAGCAGCAGTCACTTCTCTCCTCTTAGTGTTTCCTCCCAAACCACGTTTTTTCCCACTACCCATCCCATCAGCCCATTTCCTACTGTTCATTCAGCACCCTGAACTGCTTTCACACTATGAGAACGCAAGTTTTTTGTGGGATAGGGCTGGAAAATTATTCAACAAAAAAGCATAAATGAAAAAATATGAATGTAAGTGAAGTGCAAAGGAGAGCAGACGGTGTCCAGGCACCGAGACAAGTAGGAAAAGAAGCTGTTGAAGGGGCCTGGTTTTTTAGGGAGGCATGCAGAGGGGTGGGGGTACCATTAGAAAGGCTGCGCGTGTTTCTCCGTCCAGGAGGGAGGAACACGGATGAAGCTGCCAGGCTGCGAGGATGAGAAGAGAAGCACTGCAGTCGCCGGAGAGAGGAAGAGAGAGAAAGAGAGCGAAATCGTAAGGGCGCATGTGTATGCGAGCGACCGCATGAGGAGGTGGGAGGGGAGAGATTGACAGAGAGGGAACGATAGATAGAAAAGCGAGGCTAAGGGGTTCACGGGAGGGAGGGAAGAAGGAGGAGTGAGCCATAGCCGAGAGTTCAGGGGAGGGGGTCGGAATACATTTTCTTGTCCTCCGCTCTCGTCTCCCGGCATTCGATTTTCCTTCATTTGTTCTTGTGTGTGTGTGTGTGTGTGTGTGCTTTTTTTCCAATCTCACCTTCTTGATTCCAGGGCAAATATCTGTGCCTGGAAAAGAAAAGGATATTCCAGTCTGTGCTTTCCCATTCCGCTCTCCGTCTCACTGTCTTCCAGGTCATTTTCTCCACATGCACTTGAACTCCAAATCCTGTCTGCCAGCCCCTCCCCCCGACCTCTGTGACTCGCTCTCCTTCACTCCTTCTGATGGAGGCTTGAAATAGTGCTCGCAGGCTGTAAGTGAGAGTGAGAGCGAGGGGAGGACGAGGGGGACAGAAAGGGAGAGAGACATGGGGGGAAGGGGAGAAGGTTTACACGAACAGACTCTGTGCCGAAAGTGTGTGTGCGTGTGTGACGGACGGAGAGAAAATTAGAGGAAGAACCCAGTGAACACACATGTGTTCAGTGACTTCGATTCTGAGAAATTACAGTGAACTGCACAAAACATTCATTCTTGGAACCAGTTTCAAAACGGCGGTGACAGTCCTGGCTCACTTGATACCCTAGGCGAGATACGATATGAGCAAATGAAAACACTTTTTAACAACGTAGTAACTCTTTACATATGTGCAAGACTTTCGTTGTATGGAAAAGACAAAATATTTTACAGCCTAATTACACCGGACAAAGTCATACACGTTTCGAAAAAAGAGTAGATCATGACTGAATTGTCTGTTTAAAGCAAAATTAACTGATTGGACTTGACTTGAATGGGTGGTTATGCCTAGGGATGCACAGATATATCTGCAACCATATCGGAATCGTCCGATATATATACACTATATTACCAAAGGTTATGGGACGCCTGCCTTTACATGCACATGAACTTTAATGACATCCCATTTTTAATCCGTATGGTTTAAGGAGTTGGCCCACCCTTTCCAGCTATAACAGATTCAACTCTTCTGGGAAGGCTTTCCACAAGGTTGAGGAGTGGGTTAATGGGAATTTTTGACCATTCTCTAGAAGCGCATTTGTGAGGTCAGGCACTGATGTTGGACAAGAAGGCAAACACAGGCTCGTCCATTGGATTGTCAGGCAGAGAAGCGTGATTCGTCACTCCAGAGAACACGTCTCCACTGCTCTAGAGTCCAGTGGCGGCGTGCTTTACACCACTGCATCCGACGCTTTGCATTGCACTTGGTGATGTAAGGCTTGGATGCAGCTGCTCGTCCATGGAAACCCATTCCATGAAGCTCTCTACGCACTGTAGGGTTGGGCGATGTCCCCTAAATTGGCAGTTGACGATGTTTACAGTATAACATCGTGATGGTCGATGATATTGTCGGGGGGGGGGGGGGGGGGGGGTTAGGTAAATAGGTAGATAATTTACTATATCTCCTTATATAGATACTATTTTCTACTTAAAACTATCATTTCGTTATTTTTACTAACCCAAATAATGACTCATCCGCTAGGTTGCACGTGAGGGGGGAAAAATAGCTTCCTTCCACTTAAGAGTTGAGCTCTTTTTATTTTAATATATCTCTTTACATAAATATTATTTTCTACTTAAAAAAAATAATTTTGTTATTTTACTAACCCAGTGTTTTGTATGTGAATGCTGTTTCACGTGAATATTACCACAGGAGTGAAGCACAAAACTTTGTTTAGCCTAGAAAGGAAATAATGGTCAGATAGCACTTTTTCATTCTGTTTTGCGATCTGGTCACTTAATTTTCAGTGAATTTTAACAATAGACCTAGTCCATTTTATCCCAATGGACATGGACATCTTGTTTCTTTTCCCAAATCTTCACTCACGTCACACCCATTTTCGCAGGGGATTATAAACGTTTCTTCCTTTTGTTTGCTTATAATTAAGTCTATTATAACTATTCACATTCTTTACTGTGGTAAAGTATAAAAACACTGTGGGACGAATAACTTTTTTACTTCAAATTTTATTTAACACAGTTTGTTCTTCGCGTCAAGTTTGGTTTATTTGAATAGTGCATTTCACACACACACACCAGTGATTTTAGTTTTGTTTTCTCTGGCAGTGAATAATCAAACATTGCCTAAATGTCTTGACCCTGTGGAAGATAAAATCCGCTCTTCTGACCTTTTACAACAAGTGTTGCTTTGCAACATCAGGAGAAAACATAAAGACGAAGATATTCGAAAAGGTGTCTATCCAGCTTGTGTCCCACATTCCTCTCAAAGCGCAGAGCGGTATATGACACATCTTCGCGGGGAAATAGTATGAATCAAATATTTTTCTAATTAATATTTAATTTTCTTATATTCTTTAGGTTACCATTATTTACTGAAAATCGTTTAAATGTTTTATAGGCTGTAGTGTGTTGTTTCACTGACAGAAGTGCTAAAATAAAAACAAGCATGCTTATGGATGTTTCAGCCTCAAATTATATAAAAATGTAGGCTATATATATATATATCTGGCATAGACTACAGTATTTAAAATAGCATATATGCATTAGTTACATTCTCAATTTAATTTACAGAGCATTCCCTGCTACGTTTTTAGTTTAACTAATACTATAGAAGAGGATTAGTGTGTGTCGCACTCTCAAAAGACTCGCAACGGGGGCGTGGCATCACGATGGTGGCGCTCCACCGTGATGTCGGTCCATCGGCACAACCCTAACGCACTGTTCTTGAGCTAATCTGAAGGCCACAAAAGGTTGGAGGTCTATAGCTATTGACTCTGGAGAAAGTTGGCGACTTCTGCGCACTATGCGCCTCAGCATGCGCTGACCCCACTCTGTGATTTTACGTTAGCCTACCACTTCGTGGCTGAGTTTCTGTTGTTCCCAATTGCTTCCACTTTGTTATAATACCACTAACAGTTGACCATGGAATATTTAGTAGTGAGGAAATTTCACAAATGGACTTATTGCACAGGTGGCAACCCATCACGGTACCACGCTTGAGTTCACTGAGCTCCTGAGAGCGACCCATTCTTTCACAAATGTTTGTAGAAGCTGTCTGCATGCCTGGGTGCTTGGTTTTATACACCTGTGGCCATGGACAGTGCCGCCGCTCCCATTACGCGAAACATGCGCTGCGCGTAGGGCACCAAGTGCTCAGGGGGGCACCACAAGAAAATGTAATCAGGCTCTCAAAATTATTTACAAATTTTGATTTAGATTAATAGGCCATTATATTGGTTATCGGCTTTCAAATATAAAGAATTGTTGGTATCGGCCAAAATTTTCATATCGGTGCATCCCTAGTTATATATCATAGAATTGTAGATAATTTGTTTTGTTTTTTTCCTATGATATAGTCAATAGATGCATTATTAGTGGCAGTTTCTATGGGCCCCTATACGTAAACCGGCCACCATATTGGAATGGTAAAACCAGGTCCATGAACATTCGAGAGCAGGTTGATTGAGCGTCTGCAAATGTAGTTAGATGCATGTATGAATATCTATATCTGCAATAGACTTCAGCAGATGATTTTGCTAAACTAACACGATACAACAAGACAAAGGCATCAGCTAAAATCACATTAAAAAGTTACCATAGTAAAAACCTGTAATATTGATGTATATAAAAACACAAACCAACACATTCTCACCTGTGAAAGGTTATGATACCCCATTTCTTTGGGATTTAAATCTCGGTGGCTTCACAACCAGAAGCTGTGCAATGTTGTAGCATCAATGATACCAAGATGGAGTGTTCGCCGAAGTGTCTGGAGAGGTCGAATGTGGCATGTACATATCTATGACGAAAATTATATTTTTTCTGTAAGTTGCATTCAAAACTGATTAAAAAAATCTGGTGATGCTAAATACAGTGAAATCAATAGTGATATATTTCGAGTTCTGCAACAATACAAATACTTTAAGTGTTGGGTTTTAAGTTTCTGGGGTGAAAATAGTGATTTGACAAACTACAAAATAGGCTATAGTGATTAAAAAAATTTCACTAGAGAGTCCATCTATGAGATGTCAAATAGATATTAAAATAGACAAACCATCTTGGGTATTAAAATACATATAAAACACATTTTCACTTAATTATCTATACTAGTATAATGTGTTCCCTTTCGAACGGTCAGTTCGTACTGCGTCTTTAAGACGCTATGGGTAGGTTCTCCTACTCTCGAATATACTGAAGTAATTGTAAAATCACGCAGTGCTACTGCCCAGTCAAAACAGTGTCGAGACATCTCGCACGCTATTGGCTGGCCAGTGGGAACTGCATGAACCAATGGCAGAACAGCGTAATCTGAGCGAACCAATGGGCACAAAGCCCGCGAAGCTGAGCGCAAGAGCCCGCGAAAGGGGCATATAAAATACGCTGTAACTGTCAAAAACGTCAGATTAATCTCCTTCAGCGACGATCTACGGTCCTCGCTGATAAACTCGAACTACACCACCTTCACCGTGAATTGACGAGCCTGCAGCGGAATAGCGAACTACCAGCCCGGACGTCCTGCGAGAGTCAGCGGACTGCTGTATTTTTCAGCGCGCTCAAATCGCCAGCGATCCCGCGAGCTGTCACGCCTTTCCCCTGCGCTCTTTGGTGAAACACTACGGTGTATCCTTTTGGTACAATACTGAGAAAAACATATCACTTGTGTGCAGTACTTACCTGCACTAGGAGGATAACCACGAAGGGTGCGTGATCTGTCTGGGCAAGGCCCACGCGGACGCTGCTCTCGCCGGGTCCGGCTGCCCTCTCACTGCGAGGGTATGCCCATTTCCTCCCTCCGTTCGCGGATAGCGCTCTTTTCAGAGCGCGACCCCGGCCCTCGCGCTCTCCCGTTCCCCTTCCCGCCCGAGCCTCGGCGGGAAAGAACGGCGGAGCCAGAGGGCTGAGTATACCGAGGCTAGCGAGTTCACGTCGGCCCAGTGCCCGCGTGACTCGTCTTCACCTCAGAGAGACGTTTCCCCTGTGACGTTCCCTCGATCGGACCTGCTCCCTCCGCTCGACGCCGAGGGCTTGGTCTCATTCGGCGGCAATGAGGAAGACGAATCCGCACTATTACCAATGTCTCGCTCTTCCTCTTCTCTCACTCGGGCCGCGCTAAGAAGCGCGCGGACAGAGAAAGCCAGAGTGGACGAGCAAACTAATGCCGGAGCTTCCCGCATTACTTTCTCTCAGACTGCTGGAGATATTGAGAGCGCGCCTTACGCTACAGGCTGTTGTCACTGCAGCTCGCGCTTCCTCAGCGGCAGCGCGTGCGCCCCTCTCTCTCTCCCAGCGCGCTCACTATCTAGAGCGCGACTTACGTCATTGCTGCCTCGCTGTCTAGCGCATAATGGCGTCGTGAATGGCGGCCAAGCCCTGCGTCTTTTTCACTCTATCACTTCTCTCAGTCCCCTATTCAGGCGACTGGAGAGGTTCAACAGTGTAGTAAACGAGCCTGTTATGAAACACGCACGCCACACACACTGAAAACACCGTCAAGAGCGCGACTTACGTCATAGCCACGCCCTCTACTGTTACGGTGTACTTCACACAGGGTTGCCGGTTCGAGCCCAGCTCTCACAGGTTTCTCAGTGAGTCTCAATTTAGTGAATGGCGGCCAAGCCTTCAACCACTTCTCTCAGTCCCCTATTCAGGCGACTGGAAAGGTTCAACAGTGTAGTAAACGAGCCTGTTATGAAACACGCACGCCACACACACTGAAAACACCGTCAAGAGCGCGACTTACGTCATAGCCGCGCCCTCTGCTGTCACGGTGTACTTCGCACAAAGGGTTGCTGGTTCGAGCCCAGCTCTCACAGGTTTTCTCAGTGAGTCTCAATTTAGTGAATGGCGGCCAAGCCTTCAACCACTTCTCTCAGTAAACGAGCCTGTTATAAAACATGCACGCCTGTACACAGAACGCTGTATTATTGGTGATCCTAATAAACAATTAAGAGTTCTTTCCTCTGTTATGACTGCAGGCAGTGTGTCCCCTACATAGGGTGTACCCCTGCATATAAGCACTGTTAATTCAGCGCTATAGAACCACTCAAAAGTCCTGCTGTGGCCGGATTACCACTACAGACTTAATTTACATTCCCTCAATCCCCTCGGTTCAGGCGACTGGAGATGTAAATATTGCAGTCAACTAGCCTGTTGTCAAACACGCTCGCCTGCACATCAACGCTGTGTTTTAACAATGACTTTACTAAAATACATGCACCTTGCACATAAGCACTGTTCTCACAGATTACTGCTCACGCCGTGAGCGCTCTATATGTAGAGCACGCGCCCACTACAGGTGTGTGCCGCTACACATAAGTGCTGTCTGCACAGTGTCACATCTCTCCCCTCGGCCCGTTTTTGTTCCGGTCAGGGAGAAAAATACTGTTCTGAATGTTTTTCATGCAATGAATGTAAACTACGAGTCCGCTTTAATGCGTGCTCCCCTGCATTCTACCGCCATAAAGGCGAGTTAAAAAATTCCAGCTCAGAGCGAGTCAGGGTTTTTTACAGCCACTACTCCCTTGTTCCCCAAAAAAAAAAAAAAAAAAAAAAAAAGATGGCGGCCTCAGGCCCATCTTAGATCTCAGACACCTGAACAAAGCTCTATCAAAAGGCTTTTCAGAATGCTGACATTAAAACAGATCATCGCACCAATCTGCCCGATGGACTGGTTTTTCTTATTGGATCAGAAAGATGCTTACTCTCATATCCAAATTATCCCACGTCACAGACCGTTTTTGAGATTCGTGTTCGACGGGAAGGCTTATCAGTACACAGTCCTGGCATTTGGCCTGTTTTTTCACGAAGTGCATGGATGCAGCTCTCTCCCCCTTAAGACAAGCGGGAATGCGCATTCTGAACTACCTCGACGACTGGCTCATACTGGCCCAGTCAGAGGAAGAAATAAAATCTCACAAATCTATGCTACTCAGCCATCTAGAATGCCTGGGTCTCAGAATAAATACAGCCAAGAGCTCATTGCTTCCCAGGCAGAGAACCTCCTTCCTGGGAACGATTTTAGACTCAGCCCAAATGAGGGTGTGGCTATTGGACGAACGCGCTCTGACTACACAGCAGCTTGCATGTTCATTCAAAATGGGAACCAACACACCCCTAAAAAATTTCAGAGAATGCTAGGCCTAATGGCAAAAGCTTCTCCAGTACTTCCGCTGGGTATGAAGCACATGCGCCCCCTGCAGTACTGGCTGAAATCACGGGTTCCTTCCCAAGCGTGACATTCAGTCCAACTTTGGATCAAAGTGGGCCGCAGCTGTGTCAAAGCCCTGGCCCCGTGGTCACTTGGAAACAGTTTCCAGACGGATGGTGGTCCCCACGGACGCCTCCAACTCGGTTTGGGGCGCTCTGTACGAGGCGAACCGGCCTTCGGCTCATGGTCGAGCACGGAGTCACGGTTGCACATAAACTGCCTAGAAATGCTGGCAGTAGTGCTAGCCCTCAAGACTTTTTTACCACGTCTCTCAGGTCACCATGTTCTAGTCCGCACGGACAACACGACTGTGGTCTCCTACATAAACCGCCAAGGCGGGCTCAGGTCGAGATGGCTCAACCAACTGGTCAGACATCTCCTCCTATGGGCAAAAGGCAAATTACATTCACTAAAAGCAGTGCATGTGCCAGGCAGACTGAACCAGGGAGCAGACATGCTCTCCAGGGGCCTCGTGTCCCCAGGGGAATGGGCCCTCCATTCCTAAATGGTTCAAATGATATGGAGTGTTTTTGGGAGGGCAGAGGTCGACCTCTTCGCCTCCGAAGACAACCGTCATTGCCCAATCTATTTTTCAAAAAGCAAGGATGCGCTGACCCACGAATGGCCCAGCTGCATACTTTATGCTTTTCCACCAGTACTGCTCATTCCCTAGATTTTAAAGGATCAGGGAATGCGAGCACACACAGTCCTGCTAGTGGCTCCACTCTGGCGAACCCAAATCAGGTTTCCCGAGTTGATTCAGTTACTATCAGCAGCCCCATGGCCTGTTCCACTAAGGAAAGATCTCCTTTCTGAGGCGAACGGGACAATCCAGCACCCCCACCCCAAAATTGTGGGCGTTACATGTTTGGCCACTCAAGGGGGGCTCGAGAACCTCCCAGTGAGTGTCCTGAGCACCATCAGTGAAGCTAGAGCTCAGTCTACTAGACGTCTCTATACCCTTAAATGGTCAGTGTTCTCTGACTGGTGTTCAGTCAGGAACTATAACCCAGTGTCATGCGAGATATCACAAATTCTTGTTTTTCTATAAGAGATGTTGGATGCAGGACACACTCCATCCACACTCAAAGTCTACACGGCAGCTATCGCCGCATCTCATACGCCTATAGCTGGCCAATCAGTAGGCAGACACGACATGGTCATAAAATTCTTAAAAGGAGCCAGGAGGCTTAACCCCCTTCTCCCTCCTATGGTGCCATCCTGGGACCTTCATTGGTCCTAAGAGCACTAAAAAGACCTCCCTTCGAGCCATTGCAGATGGCTGAATTAAAGCCGTTTTCGCTGAAAACTGCCCTGCTATTAGCACTGGCATCTGTTAAGCGTGTCAGTGACATTCAAGCGTTATCCGTGAACGCGTCATGTTTAGAATTGGCCCAGGCGATTCTAAAGTCATCCTCAAACCAGGGCATGGTTATGTACCTAAAGTGCTTTCAACACTGTTCAAAGCACAGGTAATCAATCACTCTCTCTGCCCTCCCCACTTCGGAGGATGAGAGACAGTTACACCTGCTTGGCCCTGTTAGGTCGCTTGGAGCATATATTGAGCGGTCCTCCCACTTTAGACAGCCGGAGCAGCTCTTTGTAAGTTTTGGTGACCGAACTAAGGGACTTCCGGTCACCAAACAAAACCTAGCCAGATGGCTAGTGGACGCGATAGCGTTAGCATATGACACTATGGGCCTCCAATGCCCCATAGGTGTCAAAGCTCACTCCACCAGAGGCATGGCCTCCTCTTGGGCGTGGTCTAGTGGAGTTTTTCTATGGGTGACATTTGTAGATCGGCAGGTTGGTCCTCACCATCTACTTTAACCAGATTCTTCAGTCTGGATGTCCCTGCACTGCAGGCACAAGTCTTCGCTGTATAAAAATACTAAGACGGCCTAATGAATATCAGACGGCCTTGTAAGCCCGTCCCCGTCATAAGTTGGCATTGGGGCCTTCATATGCTTCAATGCTTACACATTCCTTATAGTTACCGGCCTCTATGAGCCCAGTTGTATAAGACGTGTGTACATATATATTATTAATATAAATGATGTGTCAGTAACTCTAGTCTTGAGCCCTTTCTAATAAGTGTTCAAACTTGAGGGAGTACATGTCACTGCGCTTATCATAGCACGGCGGGATTAAATAGGCTCCCATAGCGTCTTAAAGACGCAGTACGAACTGACCGTTCGAAAGGGAACGTACTCGGTTACTTAACGTAACCTCGGTTCCCTGAGATAAGGGAAGGAGTACTGCGTAGACGGCCGTGCTATGGCGCTGACTCGGGTGATCGTCGCTTCAGTCGATTTAACCTGACGTTTTTGACAGTTACAGCGTATTTTATATGCCCCTTTCGCGGGCTCTTGCGCTCAGCTTCGCGGGCTTTGTGCCCATTGGTTCGCTCAGATTATGCTGTTCTGCCATTGGTTCATGCAGTTCCCACTGGCCAGCCAATAGCGTGCGAGATGTCTCGACACTGTTTTGACTGGGCAGTAGCACTGCGTGATTTTACAATTACTTCAGTATATTCGAGAGTAGGAGAACCTACCCATAGCGTCTTAAAGACGCAGTACTCCTTCCCTTATCTCAGGGAACCGAGGTTACGTTAAGTAACCGAGTACGATTTGTTTGTGGGCTGCATGCTTATGTCATTAGCTTTATATTTGCAACTTTGCTTAATATAAAAATGACCAGCTGAGCTGGATATAAATTATACACATTGTAAAAAATCATGACATTAAACATTTGGGTCGGACTTGTGTCTGAGGTAACGTAACGTTAATATTAATAGCGTCCTCTCAGCCTCGACACAGCAACATACTGCTGTTCTCCAATAATGCAGCATCTATTCAACAAATTAATAACTTTATAATTATATGAAAACATGTACTGTGGAGTACTTTATAGATACCGTTTCGTCGTCTGTTTCTGCATCGTATGCTGTGTCCAGCTCCGTGCAGCGCGCCAAAACAAACTCCGCGGCGTCAGTGATCGCTTTTATTTAGCCTCTAGAGGTCGCTCTCGTATGTGGACCCCAGCCACTCCAGCAACGGATGACACTCAAGAAAACAGATAACGTGCAGATTAATCGGCAAACGAAATTAATCTATACATAATTTCAACCTGTGTTCGAAATTGCCCCCTATCAGTGTTGGCGAAAGTTAGTTTGAAAAGTAGGCCTAATGCATTACAATATTGTGTTACGTTCCTTAAAAAGTAACTACTGCATTACTTAGTTACTTTTTAAGAAAAGTAATGCGTTATTTTCAGCAGCTAGTACATTGGTCAATAAAGTGAGATTAAATGCACAAAAAAATATTTGTTATCTGATTTTGCATTTCACTGATTTTATTAATTTTAAGGAATACTGCTTTTTGCTGTTGTTGTGCAAGTGAGATTAGTAAACGCATGCTCACATTTAGTAACCATCATGTTCACACAACGATTCTGCACTAATTTCTACATGAGGACAAGAGAGCTGTCTGTCAATAAATGGGAAAACTAAGTTACTTGCATACTTGTAACTCAGATATTTTGTTGTAAATTTAAAAGCAATGCGTTACTTTACAAGTTTGAAAAAAGTAATCTGATTACATAACTCAAGTTACTAGTCATGCGTTACTCCCAACGCTGCTCCCTTTACCCTCATTCACTATTCCCTACATTTGAAGGAGTGAATGAAAGCGAGTGAGTGAAGTCGGACACTGAGTGCGCCGGGGGGGGGGCTGTCACTTTTGCATAGTTTGTGCCTGCTGTTTAATAATCATTTGTAACTTAACAAACTGGCAGCTCCAGTATGAAAATATTTATCTTGAACTCTGCCATGGAAACTAGCATGTATAAGCCTAAATTAAACAATTTAAAATCAATCAAACAGGAACTTATACCCGTAAATATTACGCTGTACCAACATTGGACTAGCTGTATGTAAAATAAATTGATGGATGATTCAGTACAATCGTTCACTCATTATTGTGGTGCATTGTGGGATTAAATGATTGCACTTGATAACGTCCACTATGGTTTCGGACAACGCTAAAAATGGCTGTCCCTCAAATAGTGTCCTATTTCAGACACGATTTCAGACACAGCTACAGTTTTTGTTCCTGAATGAATCCATTTTATCGGTGATGTCTCGCTCATAAAGACTTCCATTAACTTGTCGCCACCTACAGTTAAACAAAGAAGAGTCTGCATCATTAATTCACAGATTGACCCAAAGTGTCAACCAACTGCAGAACCACGTCCTCGCTGCAGTCAGTTTAAGGTTAGGGTGTAGCCAGGGTAGTTTTACAGGTTAGTATTTGCTGTAGCATTATGTAGGCAATCAGCACTGTCATTGACATCATTAACAAAATCTTTGGAATAATGCTGCAGGGCAGAGTTTGCGCTGAACTGGTTAGGGTGAAAAAAAAATCCAGATGAGTAAACACAGACAGTCCCAATGTTTATTAAAAGAATATATAGGAAGATACTTGTTTGACTAGCTAATTAGCTCAGTAACTGTTATAATTTCAAGACAGTTGTGTTTTTAACTGTTTTTAATGTAAATAAATACAGCTTCTTTAAGGGTTAGTTCACCCAAAAATGAAAATTCTATCATTAATTACTTACCCTCATGTCGTTCGATACCCTTGAGACCTCTGTTCATCTTCGGAACACATAATGAAGATATTTTAGTTGAAATCCGATGGCTCAGAAAGGCCTCCATTGGCACAATGTACTTTACACTCTCAAGACCCTTAAAAGACGTTGTTACAAAGTCAATCTCACTACAGTGGTTCTACAATAATTTTATGAATCGACGAGAATAGTTTTTGTGCGCAAAAAAAAACCTAAACAACGACTTGTATAGTGATGACCGATTTCAAAACACTGCATCATGAAGCTTCGAAGCGTTATGAATCAGTGAGTCGATTCAGCGGTTTGGATCGCCAAAGTCACGTGATTTGGCACGCGAACCGAATCATGATTCGACTCGCTGATTCATAACGCTTCGAAGCTTCATGATGCTGTGTTTTGAAATCGGTCATTACTATATAAGTCGTTATTTAGGGTTTTTTTTGCGCACGAAAACTATTCTCGTTGCTTCATAAAGTTTTTGTAGAACCACTGTAGTGAGATGGACATTGTAACAACGTCTTTAGTACCTTTTATGGGTCTTGAGAGTGTAAAGTACATTGTGCCAATGGAGGCCTTTCTGAGCCATCGGATTTCAACTAAAATATCTTAATTTGTGTTCCGAAGATGAACGGAGGTCTCATGGGTGTCGAACGACATGAGGGTAAGTAATTAATGACAGAATTTTCATTTTTGGGTGTACTAACCCTTTAAGGTCTCATATTTTATAAAGGCCACAGTGAGCCCTAATTAAAGTCTAGAGCAACCTAATGTTTAAAGACCTGATAAGCCAGGGAAAATGTTACTGAGATAACAACCGTGCTGCAACACCACTGTGCCCTTCAACAAGACACTCAACCTCAAGCTGCTCCAGGGGAATCGTCCCTGCAATTAGTGCACTCTAATTCGCCATAGATAAAAAACGACTGCTAAATCTCACATAACAGGTCCGGTTTTGTCCTGTTGTGTTTAAACTAAGCAGTAACATGTAATCTCATTAATTATTGCTAATGTTGTTATTTCTCAAAGTTAATTCTATTTTACCTTCTTTGGTGCTTGCATTTTGGCCTATATTGATTAACAAACATGATAAATATCAATCTACTAAAATAACTTGATTGTATAATTCTACGTCCACCTTCAGGTTGGGGTACATCCCTTTTTGCTGTGAAATCTTTAATGATTTTTTCATAAAGTAAATGTAAGAATAACCTTTACTGTATATTAATAACATTTCAAGATGAACGTTTATTACATTTACTTAATACAACTTAGGTTTACTTGACAATCCATGAATCATTTTTAGAATCTTGAGGAACATTTATTTGTACGTGTCTCAATCATAACTGGATTGAATTGCATTATAAGTTTTGAATGAAAACTACAGAGCTTAAATCATAAAACTAAGCATGTAAATATCTTGCTAAGAAATATTATAGAGTAAAAAAAGATATGTATTTTATGCAATTAGCCTGCTATACTGTTATAAAGATATCATTGATTTACATTACAATCTCTTTTACTTCATCTTATTTTTGGATATATATAAATAACAACTGCACCAAATTGCACATTTTTGCTCAGTTTGAGCCTATATAAAACTGAGGTGTTTTTCCTCCTTGAGCTCCATATTATATTGTACTGGATGAGCCATAGAAGCCTGCTTTTGACACAAAACATTAAACACATATGCAAACTTTTTTTACATTTTATATTTATTTTTTTATATATTTACAGGTTTAAGATGAACCCTTAAAGCTGCACTATGTAAACATTTTTCAGTAAAATATCCAAAAACCACAAGGCCAGTGTTATATATTTTGTTCAGTTGAGTACTTACAATATCCCAAATGTTTCCAACTATTTGTAAATCATGAGTAAATTGCTATTATAACCAAGGAACCAGGACGTGTGAGGGAGACGCCTGTCAATTGCATCATATCTGCATTCCCCTCGGTTTCAGGTTTTATTCTGCAGAAACGCTTTACTCTTACTGCAGTGTGAACAAGTGTCATAGCAGCCGCCGAGAGAACGCACAGAGTAACGTCATAACATAAATTTCAACACACTCAGATGTGTCTAATATGATGAACAGAGCTGCGTTACCTCATACTCATGACCAGAAAAGCGGAAGTGGTGCCGGCGACTGTGGCATAATAAAAGTCCCGTTGCTCGCGAGGCATGTGTTGCGTTCATCTTATTAACAATCGCTCCAGCGGCCTTGCTCAGCTCCACAACACTCGGTCCTGCTCTACTACAGTAAGCTTAATAATCACATCCATGAACATGATTTCTGCCCGAGTCCTATCCCGGTTCTTTTCCACCGACTGTGAGGTGAATACCACATGTCCCAAGATTCTGCACTCAAATGTGACATCATCAAACTACCCCTTTGGTTTGAATAGGCGACCTCTAGCGGACGGAAAAGTTCATAGTGCACCTTTAATCGTAAGTATTACCCTTTAGGCACTAGTACTGCACTTGGTTGATACTGAAATACCACAAAATACCAAAAGCATTTTTTTAAGCGAACACACTTTTTGCGTGGTGGATGTGGCGGGGGTTGGATATACATTTTTATTTATTTTATTTAAAATATTTTATTTGGACTTTTTCTGAATCAGTCACGTAAACAACCACCTAACAAGCAAACATCAATGCACTCAAAAAAAACCTGTCAAAACACCCTTAGTAACACCCTGGCAATCACCAACAACACACTATGGTTATCCCGAAGCTACCATAGCCAGCCAGATCCAGTCCGTATCCAGACCAGTTGGTAAACCTGCACCTATATGCTACATGATATCAATCCACAATCTGACGTGATGTTTGTACGTCTGGCTAGATGAGTGAGCCTGGTTTCTCCAACGGGTTTTTTTTTCTCCATTTCTGTCACTGATTGAGTTTGGGTTCCTTGATATGGTGACACTTAATATTCAGCAATATTATTGTATTTACTGCACTGACACTATCGGATTAGAAATGAACTGGATGATGACATTACTGTTTTCTGCAGAGCTGCTTTATAGCTGAACTGAACGCAGTTCATAATTGATGAACTTTACACAGTTATTGAACTAAACTGAATCAACTGACTTCAGCTGAACAATAACACTATTGTTTTTAGAGCTGCTTTACAGCAGAACTGAATTCTTTTGCCATTATTTAATTTCATTACTTAATTTCATTTAGCATTATTTTGATATCTATCACTGTAAAGCTGCTTTGAAACAATCCGTTTTGTATGAAGCTCTGTAAATGATTACAGAATTTTCATTGGCTTGGTCCTTGTGAGGGTCAAACCAGCAACCTTCTACTAGTGCATATTAAACACCACACCATAATATAGCAACAAAGCTTTCATTGACAATAACAATATATTATTGGTTCCACACAAGTACTGTATCCAAACTCTTTTGGTTCCTTCACCAGCAACCTGCTCACACATGCATCACCCTAGTGCTGATAACGCTTCATTTTTTCATTTCAAAATGCTTGTACATCTATCTTTTGTTGCCTTAATGCTCATTTTCTCGCCACTTCTACTTCCCCCTTGGTCTCCAAACAAATCAGTCACTGTGACAGTACTGCAAACAGAGGTGAGCTGATGCAATAGAAAGACCCTGCTCCAGATTGAATGCTTCTGCTGCTTGGGAGCTTCAAGTGTCTGTAATACTCTGAAATCCAGCCACACAGATCTAACGCCGACATCAAAATAAGACATTATTACAAATCGTATCCTCTAACTACAAAAGATAAGGTCAGATGGCATAATTTTTTGTTTGTGTCTATCATGGCGGCAAAAGAAAGTGGTTCTGGTTCATGTCCACATAGTGCAGGATGTGGAAGCAGACTTTCAGCGTCCTCTGCTGGTTGATGGTGCATGCTCATGAAATAAGATGAAGGTGAAATGAACTAGCTGAACGTGTTTTCCCCCCTTTATTAGCAAAATGAATGTATGCGAGTATATAGGAAAAGCCATCTAATATATATTCCTGCCTATACAAATAATATATATATTTATTTATTTTGTCAAGGAAGTGACACCAAAGACTATATACTAATTATTAATGTTCCCTTTAAATCCACTTTCAACTTATGAAATTCCTAAAGAATTTCTCCAAAAAATTAAATGCACACTCGAAGTACAACCAAGGGCATTCAAGTTTTGATGCATGTTGCTTTTTTGCTGACTTTGCAGACACAAACAGATGTTAGCCACACTTTCTCAGACTCACTGCTGCCATCTTATGCCACCATCTTTGAATTGTGCTTTAGTGGACTAGAACTTTATATAAAAATAACTTTATATAAAAGTCATGTAATCATATGAAATGGATGATATGTGTGTGTGTGTGTGTGTGTGTGTGTGTGTGTGTGCGTGCGTGCGTGCGTGCGTGCGTGCGTGTGTGGACTGGTAATCCCTACGTTATTGGGACAAAATGTCCCCACAAAGATGGCAATATCCGAAATCCTTGTGGGGACATTTTTGGTCCCCATGAGGAAAACATCTTATAAATCAGAATAAGTGATGTTTTTTGAAAATGTAAAAATGCAGAATGTCTCCTGTGATGGGTAGGTTTAGGGGCAGGGGCAGTGTAGGGGGATAGAATATACGGTATGTACGGTATAAAAACCATTACGCCTATGCAAAGTCCCCATAAAACATGAAAACCCAACCTGTGTGTGTGTGTGTGTGTGTGTGTGTGTGTGTGTGTGTGTGTGTGTGTGTGTGTGTGTGTATATATATATATAATACAGCAGTCATAAACCAGTCAAAAGGTCAACACATTTGATAACCAGCATCAGATGCATCCTCACAATGAAAGAGAAGCTCTCAAGGCAGAGCTCATCAAAATGACAGAGAGGACCAGAAAATTCCTGTAGAGACTTAGAAAAGGGCAAGGAAGGGTCTTCACTATTAGCATTGGTCAACAACTTCAGGGATTGAGCACTGGCAATTATTCTAGAGAGAGAAGAGGGAAGGTTAAAAGGATTAATCATAGGACACAGAATGGCAGAAGCATTTAGAACAGAATTTACTTCTTGCCTTAAGAGCGAGATAAGTCCGACAGCAGAGTAAACATATTAACCAGGGCAGAATTTGAGATATAAAAAGTGATCAGAATCCATTTGCCAAGAGTTCTGGAATAACACAATGGAAAAGTTTAGATGTCTAGATTGTATGATTTTATTTGATATTTGATAGAATATACAAGTTCTTACTCAGTGGAAGCACGGATCCTTTCTTCCAGACCATCGACCATTTTTACATATTTGTCGAAGACCATTTGTGTGACACTATTAAAGGTTCTTTATAACCATGAAAAAAGAAAAAGAAAAAGTTAATCAATAGCATAATTGTAAATAGTAATACAATTTTCAGACACATTTCTTACTTTTGTGCTTCATCAAGCTTCTGCTGAATTCTGTTGAATTCTCCACTGTCAGTTAATTCTTTAATGAAAATGCTCTTCACTTCATCCCAGTGCCTATGAAATGTGAGGTAAAAATTCCATTTGCGTTCGATTTGTTTGATGATTTATTTAACACTCTCTTTTATATTCTCTCATATAGTTGTTCACAGGAGTTGTAAAAATTCTCAATGTCGGGACATTTAAAAACAGAAAAAAATCATAACTTGCTGCAGTGTCGTAACGTGTTGTTTGGAAATGTCAGGATTTTCATTCAGGTTGTTTAATATTTATGTTATGCTTTACCTTTTTGATTCTCCATGTAGCTCATTATAAACATTTCCGTTGATCACAATAAGAATTCTGTCCCAGATGTCAAAGCACTTTGCTTTAATTTTGCTGTTGCAAACAACAAGAGAGAAAGTGTTTGGGATCAGTTTTATATTAGGACAAATTACACTTTATTTCGATGGTCCACTACTTTAGACATTCTATTAACTATAAGTAACTTTGCAACTACATGTCAACTAACTCTCATTAGAGTATTATTAGACTGTTAGGTTCGGGTTTGCAGAATACACCGATCCAGCATAACATTATTCACAGGTGAAGTGAATAAAACTGATTGTCTCTTCATCACGGCACCTGTTAGTGGGTGGGATATATTAGGCAACAAGTGAACGTCTTGTCCTCAAAGTTGATGAATTAGAAGCAGGAAAAATGGGCAAGCGTAAGGATTTGAGCGAGTTTGACAAGCGCCAAATTGTGATGGCTAGACGACTGGGTCAGAGCATCTCCAAAACTGCTGCTCTTGTGAGGGGTTCCCGGTCTGCAGTGGTCAGTATCGATCGAAAGTGGTCCAAGTAAGGAACAGTGGTGAACTGTTGGGCGGCCAAGGCTCATTGATGCAAGTGGGGAGTGAAGGCTGGCCAGTGTGGTCTGATCAAACAGACGAGCTACTGTAGCTCAAATTGCTGAAGAAGTTTATGCTGGTTCTGATAGAAAGGTGTCAGAATACACAGTTCATCGCAGTTTGTTGCATAAGGGGCTGCATAGCCGCAGACCAGTCAGGGTGCCCATGCTGACCCCTGTCCACCGCCCAAAGCGCCAACAGTGGGCATGTGAACATCAGAACTGGCCCACAGAGCAATGGAAGAAGGTGGCCTGGTCAGATGAATCACATTTTCTTTTACATCACATGGATGACCGGGTGCGGGTGAGTCATTTACCTTGGGAAAACATGGTACAAGGATGCACTACGGGAAGAAGGCAAGCCGGCGGAGGCAGTGTGATGCTTTGGGCAATGTTCGGGAAACCTTGGGTCCTGCCATCCATGTGGATGTTACTTTGACACGTACCACCTACCTAACCATCGTTGCAGACCATGTACACCTTTTCAAGCGACGGTATTCCCTGGTGGCTGTGGGCTCTTTCAGCAGGATAATGCGCCCTGCCACAAAGCAAAAATGGTTCAGGATTGGTTTGAGAAGCACAACAATAAGTTTGAGGTGTTGACTTGGCCTCCAAAATTCAAAATTCTCAATTCAATTGAGCATCTGTGGGATGTGCTGAACAAACAAGTCCTATCCATGGAGGCCCCACCTCGCAACTTACAGGACTTAAAGGATCTGCTGCTAACATCTTGGTGCCAGATACCACAGCACACCTTCAGGGGTCTAGTGGAGTCCATGCCTTGATGGGTCAGGGCTGTTTTGTCAGCAAAAGTGTTATGTCCCCTCTAATGAGTTAGTTGACATGTAGTTGCAAATTTACTTATAGTTCGTAGAATGTCTAAAGTAGACCATCAAAATAATGTGTTATGGAACAAATTCTTCATACATTTATGGCATCAAGTATATAGTTAACCATATCCATACCTACAAGCATCAGGGCTTTACATATCTTACCGCAAGGGTCGCAGTGGGTCCTCATTATCCACATCTGATGTCATTTGTTTTTTCTTGTTTATGGAGACATGTAAAATTTCATCATTAAAAGTATTCCATAATTCACAAAGCAGATGCCTGGAAGACGTCAGAAGAGGAAAGTTTTGCATTTATGATCAAATAATAATAATGAATCATCATTTATCTGTTTAGTTTATCTGTACATTATTGTCTTAGTTTGTGCAATATGCTCAAATGTTTTTCAAACACGCGTGTTCTTACTTCAAAATGTTCAAGATGTCCTCGTCTACTAATTCAGTGAGTGTGTTATCAGTGTCGATAAAAAAATCATTGACTCCAAGGCCACTTTCAGACAATCTTTCATAAATCGGGAGAGGGTATACAATCGCCATCTTCAAAATGGCCCTGTGAAATAAAAGAACAGACTGAATGGGCATACATTTATGCATCCATAATTAAAGGATGTTCAAACAGACTAATAAACTGTAATGCAACACATTCATAAACCATAGCATATGCTTTATTAACCACACAATAAGCGTAACAGCATTATGAATGATTAATGGATTTTAGTCCATGCATATTTACTTGAATCTTGCCTTGGGGTCTGTGGTCTCAGTTAGTTATTAGTCATACAAAGTTATTAATTCACAGTCATTTATTATGCACAGTGTGCGATGAATGAAAAGTACTGTTATACTAACCAATTGGATTGATTGAATCTGTCTTCTCCAAAAATTCCACTACCCCATCGATTAAGGGGTTCAAGGGCAGAATTGTCAAAAATATCACCAAAATGCTCATCTGCCCAACTAAGAAGAAGTTATATAGTTATAGTTATTACAAGACGGTAGTCACAAAAACAGTGTCATTGCTCTAATACAGTTCTTGGTTCAGCTGTGATGATACACAGACAAAGCTCATAACCCAAACTCAACTTCCAGACATTTTTCTTAGCAGGCACCAAATAGCTGTAAAATGGCATTAAACTGAATTGAAATGACAAAAATTATACATGTAATATTTTCTTACGTCCAGGCTTGAAGTCTTGTCTCTGGGCTAGTAATTATGTGATATTTTTCCGTGTCATTTAACCCTCTTAACTCCTTCCATTTCCTGCAACACAAACGACTCAAAACTCAGTTTATTTTATTATACAATTTCTTTTGTATATTCATCATTTCACATTTCATTTTCTTTAAGACTACCACCCGTATCAGATAGTGACATAATATGATCATAGTCTTACCGTATAGCAGCTAAATACTTGTTATGGAATGGCTGGCTCTCAGTGTATTCCACAAGTTTATCCCAGTAAAATGCAAGAACTCCAGAGGCAGTTCTATGAAACACACAGTCCGAGAAATACACACCGGTCACATTTATAACTATTGTTATAAGCATATGGCTTAACAAACAGCTCAACATTTTTAAAGATAAATAAAAAAACATAAGACATGCAAATAAATGACTTTCTATATAAATAAAACACACACACACAAAGATGTTGGGTTTGTTTTATGGGGACTTTCCTTAGACATAATCTTTCTGCATTTTCGAATCATTCTGTAAGTTGATTCCTCATGGACAATAAATGTCCCCATAACATAGGGTATACCGTGAACACACACACACACACAGAGAGAGAGAGAGAGAGAGAGAGAGAGAGAGAGAGAGAGAGAGAGAGAGAGAGAGAGAGAGAGAGAGAGAGAGAGAGAGAGAGAGAGAGAGAGTGGCTGAATGTCCTTACCTCAATGTTATAAGAAACTCATCCTTCTCTGTCTGCCTCTCTAAGGTTGAAATTTCCATGACCTTCTCTTTGACCAGACGTATAGCCGTTTGTGCTCTAAAAAGTATTATTGAGAATTAAATGATGACCAACAAAAATCTATATTTGTCATCTGAGTGTATTTGCATGTTTTACTCTACAGGAAAATGAAAACTTGCATGAAATAAACAATTTAAATGCCGTGAAGTATCACTGATTTTGTGTGCTGTAACCCGTTAATGCATGACAAAACAAGTCTTACTCCTCAAAAAATTGATTGATGTCTATCTTCCCAACTTCCGAAACAACTTTTAGGATTTTAACCACACGAGGCCATGCCATCCTGTTACAACAAAGAAAACAATTTCCTGTCAGCATGAAAAATAACTTGTTGGTAACGCTTTACAATAAGCTCTGATAAGTTAACGTTAATGAGCAATACATTTTTTGCAGTATTTATTAATCTGTCAACATTAGTTAAAAACAGAATACATTTTTAGTTCATGACATGTCTATGAAATATTAACAGATACAACTTTTGAAATTAATAATGTATTAATAAATGTTGTAAGTTAGTAAAAAAAAATATTTTTTTAAAAAGTTCAAGGGAAGACACTTCAATATAGAATGTTTGTTTAAATTTTAGACAAACACCCAAATTATATATATATATATATATACACACACACACACACACACACACACCGACCAGGCATAACATTATGACCTAATATTGTGTTGGTCCCCTTTTGCTGCCAAAACAGCCCTGACCTGTCGAGGCGTGGACTCCAAAAAATTAACTTTCACTGTTGTTGGTTGCACTCAAATCATCCTTGTTCACATTACTTAAAAACTCATGTAACTACATTAACTTACATTTACTGAGTTGTTTGTACTAAAAATGAGTATTGTCCGCTTTACTTAATAAGTGTTTGTTCAGTCAACTTAACATTGCTGGGTGAAACAAACAAACTGGGCAGTGGATCTGTAGTTCCCAGCATGCTTTGCAAGGGACTGCATTAGGAGAGTAAATTTTGGGATTCAATTGTTATTTAAGTGTTTTTCATTAAAGGGAAAGATGTTGTTAGTTTATGTTAGTGGTTAATGTTCAGTTATGTTGGACATTTAGAGGAGTTTCTGTAATTTTGTGGTCACCATTATACAGAAGAGTGGTGCCTGTGTTTAGGCTGTGGGCACTCATATGTACATATTTATTGGATGGAATTCCTACTCTCAATTAAATTGAGTTTGTCCAATGAGTTATTTTTTTACATTTTATTTCTAAAAATATGCTTGTTGTTATTTAATAGTTTTCCACTTACACTTGTAGAGTAAATAGTTAATTTAATATGCTGAATTAAATTGATAAATGTTCACCTTACATAATAAACTTTTATAAATTGAACATAACATTATTAAGTAAACTGCGCATATAAATATTATGTAACAGTGACAAATTCAAATGGTTTGTTTTTATTCAAATACATTTTGTCAGCTTTACTTGAATTTATTTTGCTCATATAACTAAATTGTTATTTGGTATATCACATCAACTTCGAGGACCAAATTTTCACTTGCTGCCTAATACATCCCACCCATTAACAAGTGTCGTGATGAAAAGATAATCAGTGTTATACATTTCACCTGTTATGTCATAATGTTATGCCTGATTGTTGCGTATATATGTGTGTATATATATACACCTTACTTTAATTTAGCACCATAAGATATTTTGGTCACACTTTAGGGTCCAATTAAGTGACTATTAACTTTGACTTTTGCCTCAGTAATCTCCTAATTACTGCTTATTAATAATAAGGTAGTTATTAAGTTTAGGTATTGGTAGGATTAAAGGATGTAGAATATGGATATGCAGAATAAGGCATTAATATGCGCTTTATAAGTCCTAAAATACAGCCAATATCCTAGTAATATTCATGCTAATAAGCGACTTGTTAATAGTGAGAATTGGACCCTAAACTAAAGTGTTACCGATATGTCACATAGTCATGTGCTATATTATTTCATTCTTTCACAGTGGGAAAGAAACAGTGTGACAGAAGCTTGAGGTCATACATCTTGGACAGAAGGTGACCGAATAACCCCACGGGATCGCTGTAGATCGGTGGAGCTCCTGGAAGGTAGTGTGACTCCACATATCTGCATTAAACAAAACTGATGAGCTATGTTTGAGCTATCAATGATTGCCAATACATCTTGAGAAGATTGTTCTGCATGTTAGAGATGGTGGATTGTAACACAATCCAATGGACACGTCTTTATAGCTATTTCAAATAAAAAATGTTCAATCATATTGCAGACAAAAAATAAAAAGCTTACTTCCAGAGGTCCACCAATGTCTCGTTTTTGATGATCCCTTTAAAGAGGTGCAAGTGTCTGTAGAAGATCAGACCCATATTAATCAGAATTTTGTGATCCGAGACCGCTCAAGATTTTTCAATAAGAATATCATCCAAAAAATATCAAATATCAATCATACACATTCAACCCCATACATATTATTATCATGCTTTGCATTAATTCATTTGTATGTGTATATATATATATATATATATATATATATATATATATATATATATAATTAATGGGCTGAATGGCCCTCATACCGAGCATTCCCAATCCAGTCTCTAGGATGTGCTGATAACAGGCGAAACAGACCATCACTATAAAGGTCACCCAGTTCTTTCAAAACGCTGTTAAACACACACAAGGGGAAAAAAACTGATGTTATTAGGATGATTTGATTGAGTTAAGTAGAAAATATAACTTAAATCTACATAGATCATGTTCAGCCTTATTAATCAGTAATTAAATATTCAGTTCAGTATATAATTATAAAGTGCAAAGGCTTTTCGTATCTTGTGGATAAAGTTCTACTTACTGTACCGCCACAATGAAATCATCAAGTCCTTTAACTCTTTCCTCAGCACTGATCCTCTCGACCATCTCCTTCAGAGAAATCCACAAGTCTTGCCTATCAGTGCTGTAACAGGAAACAAGGGTTGTGTTAGGAGGTAGTCATTTTATTAGTTTTTTATATATATATATATATATATATATATATATATATATATATATATATATATATATATATATATATATATATATATATATATATATATATATATATATATATATATATATTGCTATTTAGGTTTAATTTTTCATCCTTTTTTATTTCTAGTTTGTAATGTTGTAAAAACTTGTAGTGCTTCAACTTCAACTTACTTAGGTTATTGACAAGGCAACATATCTAAATATAAATATATATATATAATTTTATTCCAGCTTTATTTTAATTACCAGAGATGTTTTTAATAGTTTTATTTTTAGTTTTGGTTTTACCCTGTTTTACTGATCTTCTGTTCTTCCACAACCACCTCTGCTGCCCTTTTTAAATTGTCCAAGAATTTCAAAAACCCTTCAGCTCCAAATGCGAAGAGTTTTTCTGCTATTTCATAGTCTTCCTCGTTTAGGTGCACACTCTCCACACCTATATAAGAAATCAAATCAGAATCAACTAAATTACAATAAGTAATAGTAACACTGCATGACTATCAAACGCTGGACATGACGGTAGCACATATTTAAAAAGTTAAAAAATTACGATTATCACTCTTTTAAGAGAGCTGCTGTGTCTAATAAGAGATCAAATATCACCTAATTACAATGAATTTAAAACTCTAAAAAAGGAGACGTTAGCTTACCTTTAGAGAGAAGAATAGCTAAGATTAAGATGGCCAGTGACTTATTCATATTGCTGTTTCTTTCTCAGAACAAAAAACTGAATAAGAGAAAAACATGTCCACTGTGGACTGTCTGTTAACCTCAAGAGTCATAACCTAGACTGAACTTTATCTCCATTATGGACTTTCAGCTGTTCAAACACATACTAAATTTACATGGGTTCAACAAACAGTGCATGTTTAACTGCCTCTTTTAACATCAGGTTTGGTTCAGGTTAAAGTATTTCAATATTCCATTTTAAACATTTGCAACTACCAGTCAGAGTATTCATACACTGTAAAAAAAAATCCAACAAAAATAATGATTATGTTTTAGTTAACTGGACAATTAAATGCAAAAAATTGTCTTAACCAGTGAAAAGTTGCTTCAACAATAGTTGGACCAACCTGGTATTAATTGTAAATTCGATTTGTTAATGCAAGTTAACAAGCATGCAAGTTGCAACAAGTTAACAATGCATTCTGGGTGCATCATGCAAAACTCATCCATGGCTCCCAGAATGCATTGCGGCATGAAGCATGTCACCATTTTGAGATTCATAGGCTGATTCTTGATGTCTGTGGGAGTAAAACTCACAGGAGGTCAAAGTGCTTAGTCTACAATCTGTTTTAAACCTTAAGGCCTGTACACACCGGGACGAATATCGCACGTGCTTATCGCCAGCGTTTTTCGTGACGTTTTTCGGCGCGTCTTGAGTGTTCACACCCAAGCGATTTCCACTGGCGATGCGCCGAGTGAACGTGCACATTCAGTAGATGGCGCTCCCGGTACACAAGGTGGTGCTGCGGCACTTACGCTTCTGACACTCGCTTGTCACACAGAAGAAGAGGAGAGACAGTATTTACGTGCTTGCCAAAACCACAGATATATTATGTCTATGGCAAAACCATTCACACACTTTTTGCTAACTGGCAAGCAGCATTAGCAGCTACTCTTCTTCTTTGTCTACTTACTACTTCTTCTTCGTATCAGTGTGTGCTCGGCAAGACCGATTTTGTGCTTGAGCGCCACCCAGTCGTGTTTTACTGTCACTTCAGCAGCTCCAGGCACGTGAACAAAAGCGCTGATCTCATTGGTCGGCCAGTTTTTAACGCGCCGCGTCAAAATAAAAAAACGAACCCGAGGCGTTTTTTTTTAAATGACGCTTTTACGCCTGCCGTTTTACACGTCGGTCTGAACACTCACATTGGCGCCCATTGTTTAGTCACAAGGCGTTAAACGTCGGTGATAAACGCGCGCGAAAATCGTCCCGGTGTGAACAGGCCTTTATTCAGCTTTTCTGATTCTGATCTTTTCTAGAATAACAATTAAACAAAGTTAATGGTATATTGTTCATATTAAACTCAGTCATAAGATCAGTGAATTAAGCACTACACAATGATTATATTCTTATCATCGAGCAGCCGACAGCATCTGATTGTGTTTTCTCTTGCTTCTCTTTTACAGCAGCGAGAGAAACACTAATATTAAAAAGTCGTCAAACTGCCCAACTAAAGGAAACACTGATCACCATGATGGTGACATAAAAAAGTCAACACAAAATCAAAAATCTATAAACACTCAATCAGCTGAACAAAAGTTCTTAAATTGTCACTTTACTCAGTTAATTGAGTCAAGTGAACTACTTTACAAGTTGAGTAAACTCAAAAAAGCTGTGCAGCAAGTTTAACAATTAACAACTAACAATTTTATATGTCAACTTTTCTTTTTTTACAGTGTGTACTGTCTGCTTAATATCTGCTAACACTATTTTGATGCTCCCCCAACGGACAAGTAACTTCGCAACTATGCACTGTAAAAAATATTGGTTTAACTTAAAAAGTAAGTAACCTGGTTGCCTTAAAATTTTGAGTTCATTGAAATGAAAAATTTGAGTTAACACAACGAAGGAAATTGGTTTAATAAATAGAAACTTACAATTATTTTTGTATCTGAACCACATAAATAAATAAAAAATGTTGTGATAAATAATGAAAATAGCACAATTTGGCATGTTTCACTGCATTATTACAAATAAACACAATTACGCGATATGCTAACAAAATCTTTTAATAATATTTGAATAAAGGGTGATGTTGATTCTCAAATGTTCATTGTATTAACTAAATTTTTTTATTTCAATGAACTCAAAATTTTAAGGCAAGCAGGTAACTTACTTTTTAAATATTTTTTTACAGTGTGCCAACTTAAGGCCAATTTACACTGTACCCGTCCACCGACAGACCAACGCCAACAGTCACAATCAGCAAAAACAAGCTCCGACAGACGGCAACTGATTCCGACAGGGGAAACACACTGATTCGATAAAACCCGACCGTATGTTTGCATATGTTGGTGCGGTGTGAATTGGCCTTTATTCTACTAACCCTAACAGTTTATTAATACTCTAATGATAGTTGTAGTTGCAAAGATACTTATAGTTAGTAAAATGTAACGTGAACTATCTAAATAAAGTTTTGTTAATTATATGAATATTCAACAGTTATATGGGTCTAATGGATGAATGATGAATGATTTGTGCAAGAAATGCAATCTGTCAATTTACCAAAGTCCATGATTATGTGTGCTCAATAGTTCTTCAGTCAACAGCAGTTTTTAGGGTCAGGATTTTCCTTCTAAAACAGTTTTTTTTTTTTTTTTTTTTTTTAACAGCTCACCACTAGTGTTAATATTGTTTATAACCCTTTATTTTTACATACTGATAAAAATAGACCTGATTAAGCTGTATCATTTCTAAGATCAATATGCCTTTTTTTTTATAAAATGATGCCACATAAAAAAACAGTCATTATGTCAGTGTAAAATAAATCACTGATATATGCCAGTATAAAATCAATTTTGTAGTTTTTATTATGCTATTTCATTATTTCTTACTCACACATTGCAGAGACACATTTCTGATGAGTATTTTATAATTTGTATTTATTTTGCACATCACTGATTCTTGAGATACAGGACAAGACATGTTTTAGAAAAATTGGTGTTTTTGTAGAAAAAGGTCACAGACAAATGAACCATTTAAGGGAACAGGCTTATTTCTAAATGTTCTAAAAATGAAAATGAATTCACTCACTCTTTATTCAAACTTAATTTGTCAACTCCGTCAGAAACACTAAAAAGCATGCTAATTTAATTGAATCTATTCAAAAACGGTGTAAAGTCTTCAGTTATGTAATATTGGTGTTCGTGTTTTTTTTTTTTTTTGGTTTGTTTGTTTGTTTTCAGACTATTATGAACTATACAATTTCTAAATCCCTTCATTCTCCTCCCTCCTTTTAATATTAAAAATACAGTATATCACTAATGTTCTTAGGTAATTAAGACATATTATCATGTAGTTCCATTTATGTTATGCATGTTTATGCATTATTATTTTGTTTTAAAACCTTCACCTGACGGTGTTAAATACTGATGGTGTTGACGAAGGTATAGTTGGGGCCAAATATACAGTATTTGTAAATAGAATCATGAAACAGCAGAAGAATTCACATTATATAGTAAGATGAGCGTATTTTAAATTAATATAATCTGTATATACTTAGGATAATTATTAACTGACAGTTTGAGGAGACCCGATTTCGAGGGAGTACCCGATTTGTCACGTTAACACATGAAAGTAGATCCAGATGTTGTTGATGTCAAGATATTACGCTTTTTTAATGCATGTGTTCAGATGCTGGAAGATGTATAACAAATCTAAATAAACAGTTTTTATCATGTAAAAACAAAGTGTACAGTAGTAAAAACTGAGTCAAACAAATTATCCAAGTATTTTTTTTCAATAACAGCATGAAAGCTTTTTGCACAGAACAAAAAAATAACTTTTTTTCTTGGGACTTTATAACTCTCACAACTCTGCCTTTATTTTTCAGAATTGCGACTATCAGAATTATGAGTTTATATCTTACAAATTCAGATTTTATAGCTCGCAGTTTTGAGTTTAGTCTCTCACATTTCGGACAACTGCATTAAAAGTTTTTTTTTTTCTGTGGCAGAAACAAGCCTCATACAATCCTGACATTTCATTCATAGAGAGAGTTTACTCCACTAGGATATCCCAAACTTGATGAAATATTTCATTTGAGAAATGCATTGACCTCTCGAAGGCTCTGGAGGAAGAAAAAAAAATTGTGAAGCTAGGATGTACTTGACATCAGTGGTACTTGCAATATAAATTGCTATGTATCTACAGTATATGGCTTCTGTTTAAATGCAAATATGATAAGAAAATAATAAATCTTACAAAACAGTTGGATTAATCTTTTCATCAAAGCCATCAACCAGATCAGTATACTGCTTCAATTTCTCCAGGATCCGATGAATGGCTTGAATAAAGTTCCTTTATGATTCAAACACACAAAAAAGAAAGCTCAAATATGAACTGATTTCAAAGAGATCAAACAAAGCTGAAATCATTAAGGGGATAGTTCACCCAAAAATGAAAAATGATCCCATAATTTACTCCCCCTCAAGCCATCCAAGCTGTATATGACATTCTTCTTTCAGACGAATACAGTCGGAGTCATATTAAAAAATATCCTGGCTCTTCCAAGCTTTATAATGGCAGTGAATGGCAGTCCATGATTTGAAGCCCCAAAAAGTGTATCCATCCATTATAAAAATAATCTACACAGCTCCGGGGCTAACGTGTTAAATATGGACATTTTTCTTACAAAAGCCCATCGATTCGCTTCAGAAGGCCTTTATTAACCTCCTGGAGCCGTGTGGGCAACACATTCTCACTCCCAAGGCATCAAAATCTGAAGCATGGTCAAGTGCCTTATACGTGCCACAATGCAGACGCTAAAGGTACCCCTAGGCGTCACTATATCGACACGCAGGGTGCGCCATTGATTTCAGTTGTCCCAATGCATCAGATCAAGATGCATTTAATTCTTTGCATTTGTAAAAGTAGACATGATTTTATGAACATTTATAGGCTTCTTTTATATTTTGGAGACACTAACCCAACTCCTTCCCACTTCTAAACAATATAAAACCTGTAACCGGCAAATAAAAGTAGAGTCACAGGTATTTATTGCAAAAACTGACCAAACAGTATAAAAGTATTAACTCATGTTGCATTCCAAGTCTTCTGAAGTCATACGATATCTTCATGTAAAGAACAGAGTTGATCTTAATGTTTTAATCGCTGAGATGATGATCACGCCGCTCCGTAAAGGCACTCATTCAAATGATACACCCGACTCTTTAGCAGGACGTAATCGATCAAAAGACACACGAGAACCAATGACATTTTACAATCAAAGCTGACGTAATGACGCAATTGGTCACGAGACATTCGTGAGCCAATGCAGTTTCACTATGAAATCTGACGCATAGGCGTCGATTTCGGGGGGGTCGCGTACCCACCAGATTTCGTCATGAGTCCTTTTGTACCCACCACTATTTTTTTATTTATTTATTTTTTTTAAACCTCGAGTTCAATTTTGCGGTGAAGCATTGCTGACACACACATATTATTTTTTCCACTCAATTGTGTCGTAATAACGATATCTTATGTCGTTTTAACTACATCTTTTCTCATAATAACGAGATCTTATGTCGTTTTAACTTTAATCTTTTGTTGTAAAAACGTTTGAAAAGCAGAAGCAAGCTCCGTAAAATAGGCTCTTCCGCTGCCTGTATCAGTGGCAGTGCCCATAACACGAAATTGTTGTAATGGATTGATGTAGCCTATACAGTTCTTAACAGCCATGGGTAGCAGGTGCCATGGACCGCTCATGATTTAGCGTAATGACGGACCCCGGTGCAGCCACAAATATCATAATTATCTATAGGCTAGGCCTACTGTAATTGAGACATTCAAGAAATGTATTAAAAAGAAAGACGCTTTCAGCCTTATACTCAAAGTAGAGCCCTACATTTCTGCCCGAGCCCGACGGGCCCCGACTTTTTTACGCCCTAGGGCCGGGCTTCGGGACAATTTTCCAGTCATAGCCTACCTCAGACGCGGGCCGGGCTTCGGGCTTTTTTAGGCTATAGGACGGCGCTATGCAACACGCATCGCCGCAAATGAGTAAAGCAAGCCAACACGCAAACTGCCACAAGTGAAACTGAAAATAAGCTAAGTTTTAGATGCTCAAAAGCACAATCATCTTCATTAAAATTAATGAGACTAAATGCTCTTACCAGTGTTTAGGTCGCTCGTTCTCATAATGCGGTCTTTGATGTTGAAAAGAGCTGATGAATAAAATACTCATATCGGTTGATTTCGTTGACATGAACTCTGTTAAATGTGCGTATAGCACGGGAATTGAAGATTGGATATATATTCATTTCGCGGAGAGGTGTAGCCTAAGGTAAGACAACCAGCATGTTTTTTATTTTTAATTATTTGTTTAGATTGTGTAGCCCGTTTTGTTTGCGCGCGCCGTTGCGATCTGCCTGCCTCATCTTGTCAAAAATGCCTTTTTACTGTGATGGTGGTGATAATAGGCTAAACGTTTAAACGATGCTTTAAGTGTTTTTTATGGATTTAATAAGCAAGACAAGTCAAGTGTTGATTTCAGAGGCTAAAGTGTTGGGTTAACTCACTGTCGGCCGCTGGCCGCTTGGTCGTCACTTTAAAAAGCAAAAACTTTAGTTTAACAAACATTAAATGCTTTAAACATTTTTCTAAATTAACTTAATAAAGAAACAAAACGAAATATATCTACTTTGACATTAAAAACAAAACTGAACTATTTTAATGGCTGTAACTAATGTGTAATAGGGAGGATAAAAAAAAACACGGGCTCCAGTGGGACTCTGATAATGAAGTGGTAAAAAAAATTGCAAAAATGAAAAATATTAAAGAATTCGCGGGGCGCTTTCGTCGGCATGAGTAAGATAGGCTATAAGACCCGCAATATGTCTCTCATCTGACATTTTTATTTATTTACATTAGTAAGCTGCAGGACATAGTCTTTCAAAACATGACCTGCGCGAAAGAGAAAAAAAAATTTACCCAGCACTTCTGAAAATGCACTTCTGAATGCGTCTCTGTCCCCAGCACATTTCAAACCAAACTGACGCCCATGATCTGACGTAACGTTTCTTCAGGCAGCAATTTTTGAAATTTGAATGTGTGCATGATCTTCGGTGGATGGAGACGCTGATCGTTTTTGGGGATTTTCTTCACACAAATCAATCGTTTGGCCTTGGAACACTTGGAATATTTGTCGTATCTGCCTGTTATATCCTGTATTTTATATCATATGATACACAAATGGGTAGGTTTAGGGATGGGATGGGGTTGGGTTACATGTTCAAACGTGTCTAGTGTAAATAAATGTAAATAAAATTATGCTGGCTGATTAAATTGAGAATCACACTCCCAACATAATAGCAAAATCATAACTCAACATATCATTTCATCATGACGATAACATTCCCATGCCAAAGGTTGAAATGAATGAAGTACCCTTTGCGTCGAAAAATGATGCCTAGGGGTACCTTTAGCGTCTTAATTGTGACGCGAAAGGCACTTGACCATGCTTCAAATTTTGACGCCTTGGGAGTGAGAATGGGTTGGTGTGGAGTACTTTTATAATGGATGTATACACTTTTTTTGGGCTTCAAATTTTGGGCTGCCATTCACTACCATTGTAAAGCTTGGAAGAGCCAGGACATTTATTAATATAACTCTGATTGTATTCGTCTGAAAGAAGAAAGTCATATACGCCTATGGCTTGAGAGTGAGTAAATCATGGGCTAATTTTCATTTTTAGGTGAACTAACCCTTTAAATCAAAAAGGGGAATGAAGGGAATACATGGCTCAACATATTTATATTTTCAGATTTACATTAATAAATCATTGTTCCTAAAATATCATGAATATATTGTAAATATAATGTATTATATTATAAATATAAAATCCTTCATCTTACTTTGGCACTTCTTCAAGCTGCTTTCGAGTAAATGCTTCACTTTTCAACAACTCATTAATGACGACGCTCCTCACATGATTCCATTCACTGTAAAATATATTAGAACATTTTCAATTGATTATTTGATTGCTCACTTCATAAACAAAAATCATACACAAGAACAAAAGAAAAGTTATTTTCTTACTTCACTTGCTGGAGTTTAGGCTCATAAAATGTATATAAGTCGAGAAGAGTCCTCCACAAATCGAGGAATTCTATCCTAATTACTCTAAATCAAACAAAGGAAGAATATGAAGAGGAATATATTATATATGCATTACATTCAGAGCACAAAGCATTAGTCTTGTAGATAAATGTCAAGAACATACAACTTGTCTTTACTGAAATGTGATCATTACAAGAGAATCAATTCACTGTTTTACTGGGGGTTTTTTTGTTTGTTTGTTTTACATTGTCTTACCGCAAAGGCAGTAATAGTGAATTATCTTCGCTCTTGGTTTTCTCCAATTCAATAACTCGACCAAGCTCCTTTATAATGCCCCGAATGATGACCTCCAAAATGGTCTTTCTACAAGACAGAAAACAACAAATAAAAACTTTACCTATTAATTGAGTATGATATAATTAAATATGATCTGTTTCCTGTCCCTTGCCGGTGAGTGGCCGATACATCGCTCCCTTCAAGAATAAGGGTTATGTGATTAACTTTGTGCAGAAATCTGTTGATCTCCGTAATCCCAAAGCCGACTTCAGACAGTTTTTCATAAACAGGAAGAGAGTAAACAACAGCGCTTTTGTCAATAGCCCTGTGAAATATGCAGAACAAAATGGAGGGATCATATTTGTTTTTACCGTTATTTCGTCACTAATATATTTAAATTCTGACAGATGTTTATGAATTATAGCTACATCATTCATTTCTGAAACAACAAATGAACAACTTTTGAATCACAACCCAGCAGGCACAGTATGTCAATGTGACGTCAGAAAGACGTTGGACTCCAACTAATCCAACATCAGTCAGACGTCATATTTTGGTTGAAAATGAAAATCGGGTTGACGTCTAAACCCAACGTTTGTTTGACGTCAAGCTCCAACGTCAGACAGACTGTCAGGTTGGACTAAGCACCGCATTGTAAAAAAAAAATATATATATGTAGTTTATATAGTTTATATATATATATATATATTTCATACAGTCCATTTAGCCTACCAGTTAGACTGATTGAATCTGTCCAAACCAAGAGCTTCATTTCCATGACGATAATATTCCCGGGCCAAGGCGTCAAAGAATTTACCAAAATGAAGTTCAATCCAACTAGAAAAGAAAATTGGAATCAGTTACAGTAAAAAGGCACAGTAAAAATAAAAATTCCAGCCCTTGATTCTGATTCGAGCCACGCTCGAAGCTGAAGTAAATTACAAACATAAACCTGTGACCTCATTACTTAATATTAAAATAAATATTTTATTATGGACTAACAGTTTTATAAAAGCAATAAACCCAGGGAAGCCGTGGAATACGGTGAATTTAGAACAGCTAACAGCTCCAAAACACCTGCCTGGAAGAGCTTGATTCGTTGGTTTAGGTGTGCTTAATTAGGGGTTGGAGCAAAACCCTAATTAAATACAAGGAACGTGGCCCTCCAGGAGGGTTTGACAACCCTGCCCAAAATAGACATGGTAATGGTAAAAAAAAAAAAAACACGATATTTAAATCCTTTTGTGTTCGCTTGCACACCTTTTGCTTCTCTCTCTCAAAAGTATTGCATTCCTCCAAAAAAACTTGCAAAAACCTATGCTCACTCGCAAAACTTTTGTGATGGAAAAGACATGTGGTGGGAGGAAAAACTATATTTCTCAAGTGGTTCTAATGATAATTATGAAATAGTTTTAGCAGTCTGGAAGGATGAGAAATAGCAATGTATTAATTATGTAGTGGTTTAAATGACATTTGTAAAATCTTCCTTACTTCAAAAAACAAAGCCTTGTCTCCGGGTCTAAAAGCACATGATACTTTTCACTTGCGTTTCTCAACTTTGTCAGCTCTGCCCATTGCCTGTAACACACAAATTCAGATATTTTTAATGCTCATTGTAGGCTACTTTATATTTCTCTACCTGTCAATCAATATTTGCAGGTAAAATACTTTTTTTTTTTGGTACAGCATTGTATCATAGTCTTACTTCATAGAATCTGAGTATTTCGCATGGAACGACGGACTTTCAGTGTGTTTCAAAACGCTATCCCAGTAAAAAACAATCAGTCCAGATGTGGTTCTAGAACACAGACAGAAAAGAAAACTTGTTATTTAGAGATGTCATTAAGTACAATACTGAAGGAATAAATATTAACAAAGGTTCTTACCTTAATGATACAAGGAAATCATTCTTCTCTTTTTGCCTTTCCAAAGTTGAAATTTCAAAGGCTTTCTTTCTAATCTGATCCATAACCGTCTGCACTCTTCGGAGGAGACAACGAGTGGTTAAAATGACACCTTGTGAAATATAATAATTTTTGTCATGGGCTTACGTGTGCAGTTTAGCCCAACACTTAGGGTTAGTTCACCCAAAAATGAAAATTATGTCATTAATTACTTACCCTCATGTCGTTTGACACCTGTAAGACCTCCGTTCATCTTCGGAACACAAATCAAGATATTTTAGTCGAAATCCGATGGCTCAAAAAGGCCTCCATTGGTACATTGCACTTTACACTCACAAGACCCATAAAAGGTACTAAAGACGTCGTTACAAAGTCCATCTCACTACAGTGGTTCTACAATAACTTTATGAAGCGACGAGAATAGTTTTTGTGCGCAAAAAAAAACTAAACAACGACTTATATAGTGATGACCGATTTCAAAACACAGCATCATGAAGCTTCGAAGCGTTATGAATCAGCGAGTCGATTCAGCGCCAAAGTCACGTGATTTCAGCAGTTTGGCGGTTTGACACGCAATCCGAATCATGACTCGACTCGCTGATTCATAACGCTTCGAAGCTTCATGATGCTGTGTTTTGAAATCGGTCATCACTATATAAGTCGTTATGAGGGTTTTTTTGCTCACAAAAACTTTCTGAGCCATCGGATTTCAACTAAAATATCTTAATTTGAGATCTTACGGGTGTTGAACGACATGAGGGTAAGTAATTAATGACAGAATTTTATTTTTTGGGTGAACTAACCCTTTAAGTTTGGAGGACAATAATATAAAATGCATCCATTTTATTGCATCATAAATCCATAGTTTCTACAGTATTTGCTGTAACAGTATGGCTTTAAAACAGCTCTTACTCCTCATGAAGTTGGTTAAAATCAATTTTTCCAATCTCCAAAACAGTATCCACCCCAGCTTCGAGCATGTTCACCAGTCGGGATCTCACCAGCCTTTTAGATGTCAAAATACAGAATGCCACCATTTAAGACGGTATACTTTAAAACTCCAAGTAAAATTATTTTGTAAAAGGCATGTTTTACTAATACCGTGTCTACACCGGACATGAGCAGTGCGATGTGACATGACAAAAGACAGTAGAACCTATTATAATCAGTGATGTTGTAGACAGCTTCTAACTGTTGCGGCGCAATGCGACGCGTCAACGGTCGCGTCTGGTTTAGACACGGTGTAATCATATCACAGAATCTTACGGAGAACCTAAAGGAACATGGTTATGGGAAAGAATATGAGATGGGAGGAAAAATATATGCAATCCAGAAACCTTTTTTTGCTCGGTTTTGCGTTCCCCCACGAAACATTTGTGTTCCCTCGCAAAACTTTTGCGTTCCCCCAAGAAACTTTGCGTTTGTTCGCAAAACCTTTACATTCCATACAAAAGTTTTGAGTTCCCTCGAGAAATTTTGCGTTCGCTCACAAAACCTTTGCGTTCTCTCCAAAGGTTTTGAGTTCCCCAGAGAAATTTGCATTCGTTTGCAGAACTTGTGCGTTCCCTCTCATAAGTTTTGCATTCCCAGAGAAACTTTGCGTTTGCTTTCAAAAACTTTGCATTCCTGTGCAAAACTATTGCTATTCCCACAAGAAACTTTGTTTGCTCGCAAAACCTTTGCGTTCCCTCCTAAATTTTTTAGTTCCCCCGAGAAACTTTGCTTTCCCCTCGCAAAACATTTGTGTTCCTTTGCAAAAGTATTACGTTTCCCTGAGAAACTTTGCGTCCGCTTGCAACACTTTTGTGTTCTTTGCAAGTGAACGCTAAGGTTTTGCAAGCAAACGCAAAGTTTCTTGGGTGAACGCAAAACATTTGTGAGAAAGCAAAAGCATTGACAAAATGTTCCTTCATGTTCCTTTAGGGGCTCTGTAGAATCTGCTCATATTGTATTGCTGATAATGTTTTAAATACAGTATTGTACAAGTTCAAATTTAGTTATAGGGAGGTCATACGCCTTGGCCAGAAGGTAACTGAAGAACCCCATGGGTTTACTGTAGATCGGAGGGGCTCCTGGAAGATAGTTTGAATCCACTTCTCTGTAATAAACAAGTCAGATGAATAAATCAAGTTACAGGCAAAACCTGAGAGGTACATAATGTGCATGATGGATTTGAAAAGGCCATCATGCTCAGTGTACAAACACATCTTGGAAAGCACTTTGACAAAGGAACGCTGGATCTTGTGTTCTCCACTTTCAATGAACACATGCTTACTTCCAGATCTCCACCATCGTCTCATTTTTGAAGCACTGACAGTAAATATTCATATACCTGTAAAGCACATTCATAGGTATTATATTAGGGTTCAGAGAACATGTCAGAAGTAAACAAGATCCTTTAATGTGTGAGAATGTGTAAAAATAGCAAAACTCTTACGGAAAGTAAAACTTTTCAAAGAACGCCGCGATCGTTCCCCCAAATGTCATACCAGACATATTCAGAAAACTTCTTCTGTGAAACAAAGAACAGGCAATAAATAATTATTTTGTCTTTTGGGAATTAGGGTTAAGATAACTATTAATATTCAGTGAAATTATTGATTTAACTGCACGGACACTATTGGAGGAGAAGAACATCTGAATTGAATTGCCCTGGATAATGACCCTATAATTTTGCAACATCTAAACTGTTATTGAAATTAATTGAATAATCATTGATTGAACTGACCTGAGCTGAAAAATGAAACCGTTGTCTTCCATAGAGATGCTTATAGCTGAATTTAAGTTGTTTCATAACTGATGAACTTTGCAGCATTGACACTATTAAAATTGACTTGAGGTGAATAAAGAATGACACTTATTTTCTGAAGTGCTGCTTTACAGCTGAAATAGATTTTGATATATAATTGATTCAAATTCACATTAACGCTCTTATTTTCGTTTATTAACACTCTATGCTCCATACTAACATCCTGCCTTGAAAACATCTGTAGTCTCACCTCCAGACATACAGATGCTCTCCGTGGCTCAGAGCTGCTGAGGAAATGCCGCAAGACTACTCTTTCTCCTCTAGCTTTTCTGCTGCCAAGATATTCTACCAAAGCAAAAACAAAACACCTCAGACACCCAGAGACTATTCAGAACATTCTCCTCTCTTCTCTCCCCCCCTCAACCTCCTCCCACTTCTTCTTTGACTGCGGATGACTTCGCCACCTACTACACTTATAAGGTAGCAACAATCAGCAACCAGTTCTCTCACCCACAGCCAACCTCCACCGACATTCCACTATTCTCTTCCTTCTCTCCCCTTACGGAGAACGAGGTCTCCAAAGTTCTCAGCGCCAGCCGTCCTACAGCTTGTCCCTTAGACCCAATCCCCTCCCACTTTCTACAGGAGATCTCACCAACATTGCTACCCACTCTCACCCCCCCCCCCTTTTTTTTTAAGTTTTCATGGAGAGGAGGGGTGTCTGATTCACATCAGATAATTAATGGGGTGCCTTAAGGCTCAATGTTCACTCCTCTTCTTTTCTCCATTTACACAACCTCACTGGGCACGATCATTAAGGCACATGGCTTCTCGTACCACTGCTATGCAGATGATACACAGCTCTATCTTTCATTCAAACATGATGACCACACTGTCTCAGCTCGTATCTCTGCCTGCCTTCCAGACATCTTTGCTTGGATGAAGGAGCGTCATCTGCAGCTCAACCATGTGAAGATAAAGCTCCTTGTAATCCCTGCAAACCCATCAGTTGACCACAATATCATTGTGAAACTGGGGTCACCAACAAGGACAGCAAGGAACCTGGGGATAGTTTTTCACGACCAGCTGAGCTTTTCCACTCACATCTCAACAACGGCCCGGTCATGCCGATTTACACTCTACAACATCAGGAAAATCAGACCCTTCCTGTCAGAATACACAACACAGCTACTCGTCCAAGCGTTTGTAATTTCAAGACTGGACTACTGAAATACTAGCCTGACGTCGTCATACTCAATTCTAGTCAGAATATGAGTCTGATACTGCTCCGTTGGGCTGTGATTATGGGGCGTGTTTCAACCGAACCAGGAAATACCTCAATTGGATAGACCTACAACCAATCAGAGCAACGGAACAACGCATAACGTTAGTTGTCAAATGTCAACAGAACTCAACTGCACTGTGTTGCCATGTCCGCGGGTTGAAGCGATCCCAATTATGTGATATACAGACCCAGGAATGCGATTTTTAGCTGCCAGCCCTGCCAAAATAACACATATTTTACACCCCAAATGCCTTTTTTTCCCCGGAGAACCCCCCAGGAAAGCTATTGGGCTTGTTTTTGGCTAGTTTTGAGGAACGTTATCAAGTGGGCGGTTTTGTTGTAAAAACTTGGCAACCCTGTCTGCACGCACGCTGGAATAAGTTACGTTAGAAGAAAAAGATGAGTGTAACGATCTTTGCCGGTGTTGTAAAAAAAAGAATTTAAGGATACACAGAGTACTTACCAACACGATCATCATTTCTGAGAGAAATAGTAAAGGTGAATGCATATACAACAAGTTCTCCGTTTAGGATAAGAACAAACTCAACCCAATCGGCTTTTGATGACGTGGATGATTATGTTACTGTTTATCATCTGTCCATCATCGTCTAAAGCCCGCCCTGACAATTTCATTGGTCCGAACAGTTTCTGTTCGGGCATAATTACTTCTCTACGGAGAAAGTCCAGACCGAACTGCCCGAGTAAAAATGTTGTGGGCGGGGCTAAGTTCGGCTGGCATCCAGGCTACTGAAATACTCTACTAGTGGGCCTTCCAACCAGCACGACTGAGCTTCTGCAGATGATCCAGAATGCGGCAGCTTGTCTAGTTTTCAATCAGCCTAAGAGAACCCATGTCACACCCCTCCTGATCTCACTCCACTGGCTCCCAGTTGTGGGCAGAATCAGATTTAAAGTTTCAACGCTGGCTTTACCACTGGAACAGCTCCACCCTTGGAATAGCATCACGGAATGGTAATGAGCTGCCAGAATACGACTTCACTGATCTTGACTACGAGGAAGATGTTGCATTGTTAGATGAGTCTGCATGAAAACTGCCAACATCCCTTGAACTTCCCATCTGGGCCTACATGTGTCATTGCAAAAAAAACTAAAAAACACCTGTAGAGCCTGGGTAGCGGAACCAGTATTGGGAACATCATTTTCAGGGGTCAGCAGGTGGAAATGTCACAGTTTTGGGTAGCGTACAAAACTCAGTTGGAAATCAGTCTGGCTGCTTCAGCAATGAGGCCCTTTGGCTTGAACAGACAATCCAGCTTAGCCCAAAACTCTGGTTCTATTCCTCCCGTACAGTTCCGAGACCTGTACTCTTCAATCACAAGACGGCAAAAGACTACAGGCAGCTGTCACCTTGTGAACCGGCCTGCTAACAATCACTGACATAATCACTCGTCATCGCACAGCTCTGTTCGAACATGTGGCCCAGTTGGGTGGTCATACTCCTGCCCATGGCGCCCAAGCCTGCGCTGTTGCCCGCGCTCTTAACGGTTGGAGAGAAAGTTATTCATCTCGCATGTTGAGATCACCTCTACAAGCCACTGCTGCTCCCCCCTACCTCAACCCACTACTACAAATGTATGCTCCCTTCCGCCAGCTCAGGTCACTGAATGAGCAACGTTTTGTTGTTCCCTTCACGAGGCAAAAAGTCAGAATGAGCTGTCAACCTCCACCTGAACTGCTAAAAACATCACATCTTTTAAGAAGCAACTGAAGACGCACCTCTTCCGCAAGCAATGACTTCACACTCTTAAACCAATGCATTTACACACACAAACACTTAAAAATAAATCTCAGCATTTCTTCTCTTTTCTACCTGGTTGCCTGATCTAGTTGTCTAATAAACTTGGCATTGTGTACTACGATTGTTGGCTCTTTAATGAATGCTTTGTTCCTCTTTTGTAAGTCTGCTAAATGCATAAATGTGAATGTATTCAAATGTTAAGATGCTTTGCGACAATCTTTAAAGCGGTATATATAAATAAATGACTGACTTGTGAAACAAGTAAATATCTTGCATAACTTCTGAAGCTTCTTGAGGGCCAGGCTAAAACAAAAAGAGCTTTAAACCAAACATTCACAGCAATCATTCTGTTCAAAAGTTTACACCTCCATTTTGCCTTCTTGAACATCAATGAACACTTGCACCTTTTGAAATAGCTGTGTACGAGTCCTCAATGTGAAAAGATGGATCCTAAAATCATACAGTCACTGTTGGAATATGCAAAAGATGCCAGGGAAAAAGAAGGCAGTTTAACTGCTCAGGACAAAGGACTCCTTAACATTGATCACAACCAATCAAGGTAATGACACACACACACAGTATTAAGAATCATGTAAACTTTTGAACTGGTTCATTTGTGTTTTGTATTCATGACTTGCGCTTAGAATAAACAATGTTAGGTTACTATTATACAGTCTTTGTGACCGTTGGACAGACTTACCCTTGGCTCCCAGTAATTTTCTTTTGTTTTCCAATATCACTTAAGATTTTCACGATCATTTGGCCAAACATCCTGTAAAAACACAGAAAAAGGTTAGGAAGCTGCTGAAACTATAATTCAGTCACATGAAGGAACATTTATCCATTGCTGTTCTTACTTAAATGATCTGACCCGATCTTTTCTCACTACGTTCTCCGTAACGTGTTTGAATTTCTCCAGGAAGTCTAAAAAGACCACAGTCCCAGAGTTGAGGATTTTTTCTTTTAAGTCACGATTTGATAGTTCAGCACTATGCACGCCTTCGAAACAAAGACAGAGAAACTGAAAAAAAAAAGAATTACTACCACAAACCGATGTCAATATTGTCAATATATCCAGAAAATTATTGTTAGAGCTACCACATAACTGCTGCTTTTGTCTAGTCAAGTTCAAAGGTTCATTTGAATTCTTAGACCACAATGAGAGAGGAAAAAAAAACATACCATAGCAGCAGAGAAATGCAGTTAAACTTACAACAGCCAAAACCTTATTCATGTTTCTGTCTTATGCAAAAAGAGAGGGAAAAGGATCAGTTCAAAATCAATTGATGTCTACTTTGTACTGAACATTATTGACGACAGAAGAGACACTTACTTTTTGATCTGTGAGTCTGTGCGCATACTAAATATCCTTCACTCTGACTCTTTGGTCAACCGTCCAAAGCAGAGCAAATGTGTGTCCTTTTCAGTACTGAGTAGGGCAGAAGGGCAGATGGGTAGCAAGGTGGGACTAAACAAACATTTATCTGTTAATATTTGAGTGTTTTGTCCAGTGGCTTTTACTGATCGTGTCATGTCAGGTTCAATTTCCTCAGACCAAATTGGACAAAAAAAGGGTACATGTACCAGGGTGAACTACTTATTATTGATAATGTGCATGTAATTAAAATGTAATATAGTTAGAGATAAGTTTATCATATCTCGATCATATTTTAGAATCATTGAATCTCTTTTCTCAAATTTCGCTTTTTACCTTTTCTGCTTTGTTTTCCAAGTTGCTGTTATATAATCTACAAAGGAATTAATTTGTACTTTAGTTTATTCAGCCACTCATATGACAAGCATTTATTAATATATACATGATAAGGCATAACATTATGAATATTATCTTGGTCCCATTTGCTGCCAAAACAGCCCTGACCCATCAAGGCATGGACTCCACTAGACCCCTGAAGGTGTGCTGTGGTATCTGACACCAAGATGTTAGCAGCAGATCCTTTAAGTCCTGTAAGTTGCAAGGTGGCGCCTCCATGGATCGGACTTGTTTGTTCAGCACATCCCAGGGATCCTCGATTGGATTGAGATCTTGGGAATTTGGAGGCCAAGTCAACACCTCAAACTCGTGCTCCTCAAACCATTTCTGAACCATTTTTGCTTTGTGGCAGGGCGCATTATCTTGCTGAAAGAGCCCACAGCCACCAGGGAATACCGTTTCCATGAAAGGGTGTACATGGTCTGCAACAATACTTAGGTAGGTGGTACGTGTACATCCACATGGATGGCAGGACCCAAAGTTTCCCAGCAGAACATTGCCCAAAGCATCACACTGCCTCCGCCGGCTTGCCTTCTTCCCGTAGTGCCTCCTGGTGCCATGTGTTCCCCAGATAAGCGATGCACCCGGCCATCCGAGTGATGTAAAAGAAAATGTGATTCATCAGACCAGGCCACCTTCTTCCATTGCTCTGTGGTCCAGTTCTGATGCTCACGTGCCCACTGTTGGCGCTTTGGGCGGTGGACATATTTGCATCCAGGATGCGAGCGGTCCTGCTTCTCATTATGAATCAGCGGATCAGATCTGTGCGAGCACATGGCATTTTTACATAGATTGTGATAATGCACAGCCACACCAAACACACGGAGAATGATAGAATGAAGTTAAGCATCATCATTACGAATTAGTTCTTAAGTTTAGCTCTTAATTAGAGCTTTGCAGTCTCACCAATTAATCACCAAGAGGTTAACTCTTAAACAGGCACGACTGGAAAAATTATCAGCCAAAAATTATTTCATGTCACTTCTTATTTCATCTGGACTTAAAGGGTTGGTTCACCCAAAAATGAAAATTCTGTCATTAATTACTTACCCTCATGTCGTTCGACACCCGTGAGACCTCCGTTCATCTTCGGAACACAAAAGATGTTTTAGTTGAAATCCGATGGCTCAGAAAGGCCTCCATTGGCACAATGCACTTTACAGTCTCAACTAAGAGACCCATAAAAGGTACTAAAGACATCCTTACAAAGTCCATCTCACTACAGTGGTTCTACAATAACTTTATGAATCGACGAGAATAGTTTTTGTGCGGAAAAAAACCTAAATAACGACTTATATAGTGCTGACCGATTTCAAAACACTGCATCATGAAGCTTCGAAGCGTTATGAATCAGTGAGTCGATTCAGCGGTTTGGATCGCCAAAGTCACGTTGTTTGGTGGTTTTGACACGCGATCCGATTTGACTTTGAATCATGATTCGATGTAAAACATATCCAAAGGAATTTTTTTTAAATATTTGATGTAGTTTTGTTTTTATGAGTTGTAACTCCCAGTTCACGTTGCCTGTTTAGGGTATACAAAAAAAGGATTATCCAAAGTATTGACAATGAATGATGTTTCAAGATAAACTGGGCTCCCACTGGTCATTGCACTATTGCGAATTCCAGGGTGACGAGTGAGGGGTCGGTTGGCGGTGAAGGGCCAGTAGAAATCTCGTTCCAGGACCCTTATAGGCCTTCCAGGCCTCAGGGCCCACTGTACACAGTCCCCCTTCTCAATCTAAGCAGTTTGAGTAAAAAAAAAAGTTTGCAAATGTTAATATTCACATGTAAAACTGATATTAATACTTTTTGTTGACTACATTTTTAACTGCTTGCAGATAATTTACAAAAAAAAAAATTCTTTCTTGCAACTCTGCAGGAAGGTAGCCCTCCAGGGGCAGGGTTGGACACCCATGTTCTACCATAAAATGAGTGTGTGAAACTCTGCAAGAAAATATCTAGTTAAAAATGCAAAGCTGTAGTCAACACAAAGGAATACTATCAGTTTTACATGTGAACATTAACATTTGCAAAACATTTTTACTCAGTGGGCCCAAAGGCCTGGAGGGCCTATAATGGTCTTCCCTAAGGGTCCTGGAACGAGATTTCTACTGGCACTCCCACCACCCACAACCGACCCCTCACTCGTCAACCTGGAATTCGCAATAGTGCAATGCCCAGTGGGAGCCCAGTTTACCTCGAAACACCATCCATTGGCAATACTGTGGATAATCCTTTTTTTATACCCTAAACAGGCAACGTGAACTGGGAGTTATATACTTTTCAAGATGCGGCAAATAACAGCATGAGCAACATATAACTTAATTTTCTTAAGACAATGTTCACAATTAATATTAGCAGTTGTTTTGCATTTTTTGCAAAAAAGTCTGAAAAAAAAGTAAGATTAATATATATTTACTTATCACAATCTGGGCACCAATGGCGCCCATGTTGGGTTTAAGTCAGGCTGACTAACTGATCACAGAAAACTTGAAACAGATCATGTGACCAGCATACTCAAGACAGACCAGGCTAAAAATTAACTATTTGGACGATTTTTATAAGTTCAAATCAAGTTAATCCGGTTTCGTTTAGTCTATTGAAGGCAGTACAAAATCCATTTTTTTCTTTGGAATAACACAAATAACTGTAATAAAATAAACAGGATCTTGTAATCTGTAAATAGGATTTTATAATTTTATAACCAAAAAAAAAAAAAAGCAAAAATGTACTTCATGTTCAAATATCTTTATCTTTATTACATACAGAACATCATAAATAAAAAAAAAAGTGCGTAGAAAAATTTAACAGATTTAGAAATTCTTGTATACAACTATACACAAAGTTTCACGTTCAGTGATGGAATCAAGCCTCAGTCTTCATTTTTAATAAGCACACTTCAATTCTGTACAAAAGCACGAGGGAAGAGGGATCCGGGAATTCTCTGGAAAAACAAACAAATGAAACAAACAACCCCTATAGTCACGTTGTATAAAATCATAGCTAGTGCGGGATTATCCCAGCATAATGTTTACTACTGTTTGCACTGTAACTTCACTAGCTGTCACTGGTTTACTGAGCTACTGAGGTAGTCAACCCAAATGGAAAACGAGAGTCGGCCTAAACGTGCTGCTTGAGGAAAGGAATCAAAAGAAAACACATGGCTATTAGAAGCAAGTCGACTGTTTCAAGCCAAACCTGCCATTCATGAGTGTGGTTTCATACATTTCCTTGCGCATGTTATGATCAGGATGGGATTTTTCCAACGTTTAACACTGCACAAGTCATCCTAATATGGAGAATATCACAATAGACCCCTCCAAAAGACTGGCCTTAAGATATAAAAGCACATAAAAACAGCGGGTTCTTAAAACCAATGTCAAAAAATTGGGCTTTGGGTAAAGTCTTATGAAGAAAGGTAATCTGTACATGACCCAGAATGCTGCAAAACTGCCTGTACATGCATTCAGAGCAAAGGTACTCCAACTTAAATTAATGTAGCAGTCAAGGGAATTTGTTTAGCTAGAATTCTTCTTAAAAGCGTGTTCTAAGTGATGCGTTCATTTGCACCCATGTAAAAAAAACCACACCGTGAAATATACAAATGCAAATGTTCTTGAAACATACAGGCTCCTGTTAACAAACTGCGTTGTGTGGCAAGATTGTTCATAGTTTGACCAAAATGTACATCTGTTCAGGAGAATATGTACAATGCTAACATTCCTGGGGGGGGGCGCAAAGATTATTAAGGTGCTGTTGAGGACGACCTATCACAGGAACTCCTCTGATTCAGTAGCAAAAATAATCACACCCTTTCAAACTTCAGGGTATCTTCCACTATGAAAACCTCTGTACATTAGTTCCGACTGCAAAAGGATCCTTCCAGAAGAGATCTACTGCATTACCAGTCGCCAGTGGAAAGATTTGAAAGGCATGCTGGGAAAAAGTAGCATAAGGACAGGTGAAGTAGTTGAGTAAAGGGTATTCATTTGAGGTCTCCGTTTTTAATTGTTAAATTAAAGCAATCATCTGCCTCAGGACTTTCCAGGTTCTTGAATATTGGGGTAGGAATCATAGCTCATATGAGGTAACCAATCAAGATGTGAGTGGTGGTCTAAAAACGCTACACACCTGGCCAATCAATATCAATATGGTGTTTCCTTCATCTCCATACCCTCAAGCACATGTAATGAGTGTCTTCCTTCAAAAATAGCCACCCATACCAAAATATCCCCTCACAAACCTCCTTTTCCCACCCATGTGCCAGAGTAAACACCGGCGACTTTAGTTCAGGAAGTGTCGGCAGCGCCGGGCCCCACAATTACAGTTCAATTTGCTGTTTGCGTCTTCAATGGGGAACTTGTAGTCGTAGGTGAGCTCCTCTCCGCGGTAAATCTTCCTCAGGGCGAAAATAACAATGTGCTTCTGGCTCTCCACGTTGATGACTCTCGAGTAACAGTTGGGGTCGCAGGAGTGATTGATAAACCGTGCCGCGTTTCCATGCATGGTGGCATCCACCACATCAAAGTCGTCAATGCGAAACATGTAGCAGCCGATGCCCTTTGAGGAGACAGAGGAAGGGTTAAGAAAGAAACGATTATACGAGATGAGCCTGATGGAAACGTCAAAAGGATAAATTGATGTTTTTCAGAAAAGTGCATCCTACTGGAAGAAATCAGATTTACCTTGCTGTCATAGTATTTCTCCCTTTTGTCTGTGAGAACTGAGCGGATGACATTGCCAGCATACTCGATCACCATCTCCGCAGCCTCGATGTTCCTCTTGCAGAAAAGACCACGACCATGTATAGCAGATCTATCATGGAGACCAGGAAACGTGATTACTTTTCTATCTAGTGTTAAAAACGCAATCTATGACGGAAAATGTTTGTTGACGTCCTTTTTTTCATTACTAAAATGAGACTATATCAACATGCAATATCACTGATGAAAAAAGACACGACTAAAATGTAGTTGAGATTTCTTTGTTTGTTAACAAAATCTGTTTTGTCGGAAATACACTAACATTCTTCTAGAAGCGCATTTGTGAGGTCAGGACTGGCTCGCAGTCTCCGGCCATGAAACCCATTCCATGAAGCTCTCTATGCACTGTTCTAGAGCTAATCTGAAGGCCACACAAAGTTTGGAGGTCTGTAGCTATTGGCTCTGCAGAAAGTTGGCGACTTCTGCGCACTGTGCGCCTCAGCATGCGCTGACCCTGCTCTGTGATTTTACGTGGCCTACCACTTCATGGCTGAGTTGCTGTTGTTCCCAGTTGCTTCCACTTTGTTATAATACCACTAACAGTGAAAACAATATAATACAAACTAAAAAATACATTTGACAACTAAGACTAAAATTTAAATTTAAAAAATACCATTTTCATCTTTAGAGATCAAATCTGTTTTATTGGCATTGGACTGATTATTAGAGATTTTACACAGCTAGTTGTGCTGCATCACTCAGGAAGGAATTACCTGTAAACTCCCACAGCCTCTTTGGAGGTTTTTTCCAAGTGTCTGAACCTCATAGCCACAGGCAACTCCGTACTTGTGGCTCGTCTAAAGGGAAGTTGAAATGAAAGAATGATATATATACACACATATACATACACATAAACATATACATAAACATACATGCATAACAGTTCAAAAGTTTGGGTCGGTATGATTTGTTAATTCTTCTTATGCTTACCAAGGCTGCATTTGATCAAATAATACAGTAAAAGCTGTATTACAATTTAAAATAACTTTTTTATTTGAATATATTTGAAAATGTAATTTCCCTGTGATGGCAAAGCTGAATTTTCAGCATCATTACTCCAGTCTTGAGTGTCACATGATCCTTCAGAAATCATTCTAATATGTTGATTTGTTGAACCAATTTTTTTATTTATTTATTTTTTATGATCAATGACCACTCAAAAGTTTGGGGTTTGTACTATTTTTTATTTTTATATTGTTACTAAAGATTTCCATTTCAAATAAATTCTAATCTTTTGAACTTTTAATTAAGAAAGAATAAAAAAAGTATACTAATTGGTCAGCAAATCAGCATATTAGAATGATTACTGAAGGATCATGTGACACTGAAGACTGGAGTAATGATGCTGAAAATCCAGCTTTGCCATCAATATTACATTTTCAAATATATTCAAATAGAAAAGTTATTTTAAATTGTAATATTTCAGAACATTACGGTTTTACTGTATTTTTGACCAAATAAACGCAGCCTTGTTGAGCATAAGAAACTTCTTTCAAAAACATCTTTCAAAAATCAAACCCAAACTTTAACGGTTGAGTATTATATTCACATGTTACCGTTCACATTCAAATGTTGCGGAGTGTCTAACCTGCTGGATTTGAGCATAACATCATCCTCTTCATCATCGCATGGCCTAGACTCAGGAAGCTGCCGATGTTGTGACGCCAGGAAATTGAACATATCAAAGGTAGATTTTCTGGAGAGTAAAAGAAAGGTAATTTTTAATTTCCAACCTTGAAAATGAACAAATTAAGTAACTCAGTTCAGATAGTCTTTACTGATACTTACCGCACATAGACCTCTGCGCGGGCACAGCCACTGGGGTTGATTGGCAGCACCTCTTCTGGTACTTCATGCTGGTGGAAACGAAAACGGTGTTTCTGGCAGAGGGAAGCACCTTGCAACTGCTCCAGCAGGAAAAGCACAGCATCATGGAGGACACCCAGCACCCTGGCACCGCTTACCCTGCCAATGGGCAACTGCTCCAGCCGACAGCCTATCCGTGCCTCCTGGACACCATCCATTACTGCCTTCCATGCCACTGAAGAAATACAGTGGAGGAAACGTATTATAATGTGCCAAAATATTATACGAGGAAACGCAATTGCTTTTTTCATGGTACCAGTACAAGATTCCTCGAAACTGACCATCCATGCTGTCGGCTTCTACGCTAAAACCATCCTCACTGGTGATTTGGAAACGCAGGTGGGGCTGATACAGACTGGCACATTTATCCTGCTTGCCAGGTAATGGAGAGTCCTCATCTGAACTCCAACCTGAAACAATTACACATGCAGTGAATTTTTCATCAAACTATTAATTGAATTAGTGTGAGCAACTACAACAAATGTGTCAAAAGTAACGGCAAAGTCATATTTTATATTAACCTGCATACGGGGCCCAGTCAGAGGAATCACTATGTTTAGCGATACATTGAGGTTTACCACCGTCTCGTGTCTCATTTCCCTGCGCCGCAGTGGGCTCCAAATTATTTGGAGTAATTCTAAAAAGAAGAAAAAGAAAATATTGTGATTTTCTGGGGTAAAACATGACTAAATGTGATTTTAAATTCACATTACTGACCTCTCTTGTTCGACAACCTTGGATTCATCATTCTTCGGCTGGTCAAAAGATCCAGCATCAGGGTCGTCAAAGTCGAGCACATCCTTTACACTAGGGGCCTTTATTCTAACCCGATTTGATCTAAACATTAGAAAAATAGAAATAAATTAACAAGAACATCCAGTTGGAACGTTAAATGACATTTATATCCGTCTTAATGAATTAGGATTTGGTTTATGATCAGATCCACCAGGCAGCTGGTGTTTTTGTTCATGAAAAGTCACTTTTGTTCATTTATAGGTTTTGGCTGAAGACCTGATGATATTCAGTGTAATGCATTTATGCAGAAATGCATAAAAATCTAACTATAACCTTTTATTGCACAAACAGATAGCGTAACATTTGCTGGAGTGTTTGAACGCTAAAAAACCCAGAGTAAATCCCCTTCCCAGATGCTGGGTCTAAACTTTGACCAACAATTAGATCATCCTGACTGATTTGACTAAATATTTGCCCCTACCTGCTGTGGTCATCCTGGGAACAAGGATCCATTTGATCCAAGAAGTCCGTCCTGCATCTTTTCACACCAATTCGATCAGTTAATGAAGACACTCTCTTGACCTTGACTGGAGGTCTGGAGTGGGACAAGATGTTGGGTTGAGTTCGAAGACGACACCCAGTAGATGATTCCTTCGATTCAGGAGAGATGCTTTTATCAAGTTTGAGCTGAGAAGGGTTCGTGCCGGTGGGACTTGGGATTTCGCGGTGACTTGCCATTGCTTTGTCGATTATCGCCTGGGCCATTTCCTTCGGCCCACCAGAAATCAAGTCAGCCCTTTCTATCGGAGGACTGATACCTTGCAATTGGCTTCCAGGATAAGTCTGAGGAACCCTCCTGATAAGCACCTGGGTTGACGATGTTGCTCCATTGCTGCTATTGTAAGATATGATACGCGTTGGTGTAGGTTTTCTGAGACTAGCCTGAACCTGCGGCACTGGTATCACTGTAACTTTAGGGACAGGTCGCTGGAGAACATTACTACTGTGGATTATCTTCGCAATCTGGCTGATTTGGGTATACGAGGGGGAATTAGCGCTAGGTATTTGGTAGGTATTAGTCTGCGGGTTTTTCACTAGAATCTGTCCAGCACGGTTAACCAGAAGAACCTGAGGTGTAGAGGGTGTACCGGGCAAACACTGGAAAATAGACTGTCCTGTCACTTGTTTTGGGGTGGCAATGCGTATGGCGATCGTACGACCCTTTGTGGCTTCCTTCGGCAAAGCTCCGAAACCATTTATTACAGTCGGGGCAGTAGCAAGCAGAGTTCCTTGCGGTGTTACAGAAATAGTGGGAGAAGACGAGACAACACTGACGGGCATGGAGAGTGGCAGAGAGGTGGCAGCAGGTATGGCCACCTGGAGAGTTTTGGGTTGGGATCCAGGTTGTATGGTCACATAACGTCTTTTTGTGGGCATAGCTGGTGCAACAACATTAATTGTTCTATTACCACTCATTTGCATGGCTGCTGCCGGATTCCCAACAGGCAACAAACCTCCCTTTAAAACAGATTCATCTTTGTTTATTGGCGAGGAATCACTTGCCCTCTTAGGACCAGCAGCGTTTTCTGTCAAGTTCAAAACTCTGCCATCAACAGCGGATATAAAATTCCCACTGGTGTGGTCCAAGAACACTTCTTGCGAACCCTCTGTTGATTCATTTTCCATCAAGACTACTTCTTGAGTCGTCACAAGATCCCCACCTTTGTAAATAATGGGGGTTGTTGCTTCACCTTCTGTGAAGGATGCTTCTTGTTGGTTGGATATATCAGAGCTAGAGTCAACAAGTAATTCTCCGCCGTCTTGTAAAGTACTTATTTCCTGTTCTTCACAAACCTGGTCCATGTTTTGAGTCTCTGGCTGAGCATTCTGATCAACAGAATCTGCTGTATGTGGATTTGAAATCAATGTTTGTGTGCAAACTAGCTGCCTGTCGCCAAGGGTTCTGTCCTTGTTTGGACCAGTGTATTTTAATGGCTCAGTATCCTGACTACAAAAACTACTCCCTACTTCCTGAGTATCATCTGCGTTGGCTTCATCTGTATCGCTCTCTGAGTCATTGTCAGCTCCATCCAGCTGTGAGATTGACCCTGAGTTAGAAAGGACAGCAAGACCTGCCTGTGTAGAGTCTTTGGCAGGCTCACAGACCACAACTGTGCGAGAGAAATTCAGATAATGGTCAGCAACATCATCATCTGTTTCCATCTGCATCTCTGAAGTCACAGGAGATGACAGGTCATTCCTGCCAGTGATGTATTTGCAGGCTCCTTCTTCCACATCTGCCTCACTACCTTGAGGGTCACAATCTAGAGCCACATTTTCATTGAGCAAAGCCTCATCAAATTCAAGCTTTGCATTCAATACTGAGGCCACCGCCACATCTGTGTCTGGATCAAAGTGTGCAGAAAGCAGTTCTTGATCCGACTTGTCAGATGTGATGGGAATTCTGTGGCTTGGCGCACCTGCAGCCTCCTCTGGCTCTGACAAGGCAAAGAAATCCTGAACCACTTCGGAACTTTTATGTATTGTGGTTTTGAAAGGCTGTTGAAGTCGTGAGGGGTGGCGGACAGATGAAGGTACGGTCGAAGAGGGACTTCGGAGAGCTGCTTGTGGCGGAGAGGGTCCTGAGGTGATGCTAGATGGAGACAACGAAGGCGGCCGCCCTCTTCGTCGAGGTGAAGTGGTGCACATGAGGTTCTCAGTTGCACCAAGGGGTGAAACAGGGGGACTGAATGAAAGCGACCTAGGGTGAATCGTGCCCCCTGATCGCAGAGCAATCGGGCCTGAAAGTACCACTGGGGGAGGAGAGGCATTTCGGCTACGTGTGGAAAGTCTCCTCGTTGCACGTCGTGTATCATCAAAGTCACTGATGGTCAAAATGTGATGGGATGTGGAAACAGCATTTCCTGAGATGTTAATCAAACAACAAAAGATTCAGAGAAAAATCACTCGCTGATCATTAGAAGATTTATTAGGATTAATCCATATTAAATTGATACAGTGAAGACCATGCAATGTTGTTTTACATTTGATTACTTTCTGTTGATAAATACTGTTTGTTCCATTTTATTATTATTATGTAATTCACAGGCCTGCTATATTTGTTAAGATCTAAGCTGTTCCTGATAACCTCTAAGGGAGGGAATGTAATATGTTGCTTGCCAATAATTAATTGTCTATTCATGATACTTTCTCATCTCTTAATTTTAATACTTATTTATACTCATGTGATTCACATGGATTTGTTTTGGGTTTGGAATTACATGAGGGTGAGTAAATGATGACTTTTGAACTATCCCTTTATGTGAACTAAACATAATGAAATTTGATGTAATTTGATTAAGAATCTTACCTGGGGAAGGTAATGGTCTGGACATTCCTCCTGCAGGTCTCCTGCTGTGTGAATACCCAGGAGTCTTACCTGCGACCCCTGAGTCTTGTTTAGTCTTGGAGGGGGTGATGGGAGGAAGCTCAGGTGAAAAAGAATCACTCTCTGTGCAATCCTCATCTACGAGACAGGAATACGATTTTGAAAAGTACCACGATTTCACAACACACTGGCCAAAAACAAACTGTACATGAAATGCTTAAAAGTAAAAAAAAAAAAAAAAAACGGTATAAATACACACCATTGGGAACCTTTGGGCTGTGTACAATTGTGTGATTTTCTCCCTGGTCCACCAGGAAAAAAGGAGTTTTGCACCGCGTTGAAGGTCGCACCTCTGTTACTTTACAAGTGTACCGGCATCGTCTGCGAGGGTCAACAGTGCTCCAATACCATCTAGAACATCTGAGACCAAATCAAACTATGAGTATAGATTACTATGGGAAAAGATGGAACAACTTGCTTCTTTTAATTCATTGAGGGTGAATGTGCAATCTGAAGCGGATGCTAGTTTACTGTTAACAATCAAAGTTCTGCTAAACCCTTAATGGTTTTTAGTGATTTTTTGGACAATAATTGTATTACAAAAGGAATTATGTGACACTTTGATAACTGATCATCACCAGTATCAAATGAAAAGAATTAATCAAATGAAAGCCGAGTGCATTTTAAACTTTGTTACTTACTGGTAACCAACGGGATACAATTTTCCAGAATTTGCAGACAGCTCCGTCAAAACACCAAGTTTTTGAATGTGCAAAGACCCTGCATGGGTACATCATGAAAAATGTTGAATTCTCTCTTATTTTTAATTACCAACAGAAAAACAGCACCTGTTTACTCACCAATCATCACATTTACAGACTCTGGCTCCAAGCCTGTTAGAAACTTCCTACGCAGACTGATTCCATCAAAATCTACGTAGACCCTTCTGAGAACTTCAAACCCATTGCCTTGTTCAATCTACAAAAAGAAAAGCTCATTTACATTCTTCTCACTTCAATTATACAATAACTGTAAAACATTTTCAGTTTTGCCTATTTTAACATACAAACCTTGTTGTCTATGAGGTCACGGTGTTTGTAACAGTAGACTTTCTTATCACACTGGAAAACACAATTGCTGGCACGAGCACACATGAAGTGGTAGTTACTCTGACATGAGGTGAGACAGCAGCCCACAGTCGCCCCTGTTTGGCCACAACGTTCACAGCGCTGGAAAAAAAGGTATGTTAACATATAACACTTATTTATTTTAAAAAAAGTATAGAGACTGCACTTTCCAAGAACAATATGTAGCTAATATATTTTATATAATATAAAACTGAGCAAATTAACTACAAAAGTTCATAATTTCCATTACTTTCAAAAACATTATTAATTACCATGTCTTTTCAAGGGTTACATTTTTTTTTACTACTTTTATTTCCAGGTTTTTATGTCTATGGAAACCCTGAACAGGGCTTAAAATATCCATTTATTTAAATTGTATTTATTTCTACATTTTATTAAGTCTCTATTTGACCTTAGAAATACTTACCATGAAGCGGCCCCTGGCGACGGCACTATGAACATGCAGCAAAGCTCCTTTGACGTCCTGCACTTCGGCCGACCACATGCAGCAGTTCACATGAGCCCATTCATTCTGTCCGATATACAGCAGCCTACCAGCATCCTACACATACAATACAACTCAACTGAGCCCAACATAACACTCATCTCTGAACACAGAACTGCTCAAGGTTTCACCTACATTCGGTTTGGCATCTCCAAGTTGCTGGCAGAGGGAGCACTGCCTTTCATCCATGAAAGACGGAGAGTTCACATTCTGCAGATCTGTGGTTCATGGACACAAATTAACAAAACAAGATACAAACAAGAGGAGAGCATGAGCCATAAAGAAAAAAACAACACATTTACCTTGAGATTTTGAGTGAGAGTTTTCTGTGTCCTGCTCTTTGAGCCATTGTGCATAGCTGTGTTCATCGCTGGGGGGAATTACAGCCTCGGGGAGCATACCGCTATGAAACAAAAGGGGCAAAATGGAACTTAACTTAAAAACGTCACAAATAGATAAACCTGAATGCATACAGCACATGGTTCTCAACCAAGCGGCAACCTCCCGCAGTTTCTCTTGAAGCCAATACGGAAGTGCCTCAAACTGCAATTCATCGACTGGCCGCTAGGGACAGGATCCAGAAGGGAGCAGAATCTCATTGAGCCCTATGTTAAAATGGCCAACTTTAGAGCAGAATAAAACATGTTTACAGCCTGGTACAAATTGTGCTTTTGGTCTATACGGCTCATTTTGCCCTTCATGACAACTGTGAGGGGGGTGAATTTTTTTATAACTCATTCGTTTACATTATATAAAGCCTTAAAATTCTGCATAATTAAGGGCGTGGCCATTTCGAATGACAGGTGGATAGCCATTAATCTGCTGTCTGTTAGTCATCGCGTCACTTAAGCTCCGCCCACGTCCCGCCTTTTTGCCCATTTTCTGTTATCCGGGAGTGACGCGCGATGACGCGCTGCCAAGATGGCGCGTCCCTACTTTGCGCTTCAGAACGGCTCATCAGAATCCTATGGGTGACGTCACGGACACTACGTCCATATTTTTTTACAGTCTATGTTCTCAACCAGGGAGCCTCAACAAACTTCCAAATTTTTTTTTTTTTTACTAAACTTACTTTCTATGCTAATCGACAGTCTACAGAGCACAAGTTGGGTTTAACCAAGAATACTTTATTGCTTTAAAAATAAGAAAGATTATGTTCATACCTTGGAAATTCTTGTACATGAGAGTTCCATATTTTGGGGTCCTGACTGTTGAACCAGCTAAATACTTGTTCTACTAGCTGCAAAGACAGAACACACAAAATATGCACCAAAATGAACTACAGTCTGCAAATATCACTCATACAATATGCATTGCTTAAAAAATTCCAATAACAGCTGAACACCAGCAGCTATTGTAGGCCCACAGAAAAAGAAAAACACATTACCTTTATATAATACAACTTGGCTTGGCTTGTGAGCCTTTGCTCCACTGAAAGATATTCTTCTTTTCTCAGCCTCTCCACCATCACCTTCACCACATCCTCATGAAATGCTTTCTGAAAGGACAAAGCAAACAGCATTTAGTTACCATTTTATAAATATTTAACTGATACCAAATCTCTAAACTGTGATCTTTGAATTTAAATAAATATATTATACTTATACATAGAAATATATTACTAGACTGGCTAATTCAATAGTTCTCTGAACGTAAACTATAGATAGTATTTAAGTATTAAGGATATAGAAAGGTTATGTTGTCATAAATTGTTTCACATGTATAGAACATCTCACCAGTGAAGTGTACAGGTCATTCTCCAGCTTCTTCTCTACAAGATGTAAACAACAGCCTGACTGTTTCTTTACAACCTCAAAATCTGGACAGGATTCACACTGTGAAGATGTACACATAAAACACATTTGATTCACCAAGATACTACAGGATGGTGAACAGTAGAGCTGCATGATTAATCGTTAAAAAGATTGTGATCTCGATTCAAACACCCACATGATCTCATTCCTAAATTACAATGATTAGTCGGTGTCTATTAATCCTTCGAATCACATCCTAATCCTAAAATCACATCGGAACATTCACATCTGCATTGGCTAGGGTACCGAACTCGGTACTTTTAAGGGCACCGACCGAATTACGTTGGTACTACCGAGTACCGATTCACATTAAATCAATCGGTACCAAATTTCAGTACCTGAGAACGAAGCTGGTGATATAGACTAGTGTCTGTGAATATTACACTGTAAAAAGACTATTTAAATAGGAATCCTGCGTGTCTCTGTGCGAATGAATGCCGTAGAAGCGCGGTTTAACACACACACACACGCTCACTATCACGTGTTTCTATCTCTGCCGTCTCATATGAGGACATGAACGTCATCTCCAGAGCCACTTTATGAGCATTTTACCGTGTCATTTGAGAAAAACTATTGTCATGTCAAACACACAGAAACTCAAAGGTCTTCACAGCAACCCGTCAAAATAAGTCCGATTTATCTTGACAAATACATCACTGTTGTACAGTAGAATTTAGATACGTCTCAATTAATAATAATAACACAAATGCAATAATAATAATCAAAACTTTATTTTTCAAGTACTAAATTACAATTTTTCTGTATTAATGTTTTATTTTAACCATATAAAGCTCAGTTGTGCAGCACTTTGTTTGACAAAAAAAGTTTAATTAAATTAAAAGATAAATTAAATGAATGTCTTAGGTCTTCATTTGATAACCAGAAAATACACAACACATCATTTGTGGGAAATCTATTCAAAGAAATGAAATTTTAAAAAAATATAATATGGTTGTTTTTATTAATTAAATTGAAGTACCTAGTAGCCTACTATTTACTAATAAATATTACAGTATACACACAGACAATGGCAGACAGAGACCAGGGCAACTCTGGCATAATGTCAATAGCACTTCTATAAATTACTTACAGGTTATTTATAGTTATTGATGTAAACATCCCTAAAGTACCGAAAAAAGGTACCGTTGGGTACCGGTACCAAATTAAATGTGAACGGTACCCAACCCTAGCATTGGCGCTGCCACTCAGCCAGAGAGAGCAGTTGTCATGTATAGGTATGAAACAGCTTTTCAACCACACAGTTTCATTATATCTGTGTTACAAATATTTATATTATCATAGAAGAACTTGGATAAAAGCGTATAGTTCGGATCATAGGCGTCAGAACCATTGTATGTGGGTGGGATAAGAAGACCCACCCACTTTATAAGACCAATGATACTTTACCCACTAACTTTTACCGTCTCTAATTCAGTGCACTTCGTTTCACTTTCCCCTAACCGATAAACACTTTATTATTAAACACGTTAGACGCTAGGGAGTAGAGCGAGTTCGGCAAAAGGCAGATTCGAACCTCGGGTCGATTTGAGTCAAAACTTTCTGCCATGTGTCTTACCCTACCCACTATTGAACTATTGCCACTATTGAATTGTAAATAATTCAGTGTCTTCTGTAATTTTGCCCGGCCCAACCAGACATTTAGTAAACAAGGCAGACTATTTGCACTTAAAGTCACCATGAAATCAAAAATGTACCATTCTTTTTTTTATGTAATATTGTAATGTTTATTATAAATTATTTGAATGATTATTATTTTTCATTTCCTCATAATCTTTAATCAAAAACGTTAACTTTCCCTCGCCCCTTTGAAACAACTTTGCTTCTCTTCCTGTGCTATGGCGCAAGGACAGGGCTATCACGGTCGTGAAGCCGTTTCACTCAGATATACATCACGATAGAGGGCAATCGCAACTTCCGTTTCATGCCAACTTTAATGTAAATGGAATCTACTCCAGTAAAAAAAAATTCTGGGGGAGGACCCACCCACATTTTTTTTTGCTTCCGACTCCCACAGTTCGGATATAAACACTGATGTCTACGGAAGGGATCAAAATAGAGTGAATCAACTTTTGAAAGTAATGGTGCTTCAAACAACGATTGTATTGATCACATCGTTACTGCTAGGTAGCGACAAGTGAAAGTGAAATTATTTGGCATTGAATCAATTCATTCAAGAGATCCATTCAAAAAAATGCTGATTCGAAGTACGAATAAGTGAGTGATTGAATCATTCAGTCAAACCATTTTTTTAAATAATTTAGATTCATTAAACATTTTAATAGACTGCCGCAGTTAACAATTGTCAGAACCTCTAGTAAATTTCATGTTATTTTGTTTAGTAGTCTGTTCAGAACCGTGCAGAAAACCAAAAAATCTTGTTTCTTATCCAGAATCATGCAGCTCTAGTGAACAGATAAATCATTGAAATACAATTTTAAAGGGGACATATTCTCAGTACACAGAAACCTCACCTGTGGACACATGAGGAGGTGACAGATGGACGGAGAGCTCCTCAATCCATCCATGATATTCTCTAGACCATTCCTCAAAACCACCTGCACGACGTCCTGCCAGCCGCTGCGGAATATCTTACTACAGGGAGCACAGGAAAACACCAGGCTCTTCCCCCGTAGACGACACAGGATCTCATACAGATCATCTGTAGATGAAAAAGACAGGAAGGAAATACAGGACAGAGTACTGTGTGTGGGATCAGCAAGGCATTGAAAATGGACACATCCTACCTGTGAGCCCCTCACATTTGGGATGGACCCAGTGTGCACATCGGGCACACTGCATCATGCTGCTGTCAAACTCATGTTCCTCGAAACATTTCAGACACACAGTGCAGAAATTCCCTGAGAAAACACACAACAACAAATTACAACAATGCAAAATTCTTAGACAATAACCAAGCAAAACCATGTGTTAAACAATAATTACATTTTAATAAAAACATAATTTGCAATAATATTATTATAATTAATTTAACTGAATTAATTTAATTAAATGAAAATAAGAAATACAATATTTAATAAATATGATTAATAAAATTCTATTAAAAAGGTGCAGAAACTTCAATATCTCTTGCTGAGCGTCTGACAAGATGTTTGCACTGTCAAACCTTTGCTATGGAGTTTGTTACAGTCAGGGCAGAGGTCCAGCTCATTGTTCCAGGACAAGTCCGAGGACTTCCCAGGAGTCACACCGCAGCTCTTACACCTGATACACAGCATACAAATCTGCAAAGAAACAAAGCAAACTTTATTGATGGACTTGTCACTTTATGAATGATGATTAAAACACAATGTCTGACAAACTAGGTCAAAATTAAAAGGATTTTAGGACATTACCCTGTGGTAGGGAGATAACTCACCCACGAGGTGTTCATTTTTACGGATTTGGGGTATGTCGGTCCTAAACAGGATGGATGGTAGCAGTACATGCATCTCTTGCACTGCAAAACTGGCTAAATGAGGCAGAAAAGAACATCACGGTTGTCAAATATATACTTGCATGGCTCCTTCAATGTACATTTACAAATGTTCTCTGCAATGTGAAAACTGTAGGTCTGATTAATTTGAAAAGAAATAACACACCTTAATAACTATTCTATATTAGTACTAAATTGAAAGCGTAATGCACCTTTCCTTGCTTGCTCTTGCGGCCACAAACATGGCAGAACTTGCAGCGTCTGCAGCACCAGTTCTCCTTGTTCTCCTCCTTTGGGCGGTCGTCTGGTAACAGGCAGAAACGGTGAAAAGGCTCACAGCACATCTGACAGTAGATCATCTGGGAAAAAGATCAAACACAAAATTAAATGACTAACTTTTATTCTTCTGCAAATAATGAAATTTGATCCCTGACGTGCTGTAGTACGGAGTTATGATAGAAGGAATATGAATGATGATTCTGTGGTATTTAGTGATGTATTGAGAGCTGGATCTTACATCATGTTGACCTTTGCTGGCACAGAGCAGACACACAGACTGGGGCATGATGGGAACTGAAGTGAGAATACTCAAACCTCCCATCAACCACACATTCTGGATGTGACAGTCTTCCTGCATAAATTAACATTAAAATGTTGGTAACATAAATTAAAGAGATAGCAAAATAAAAAAGTTTGAGAGTCACTTTTGAGAATTATAAACAGGCTTAAAAACAGACCTATTAACAGCTTTACATTTTTTCTTCTTAAGAAAATATTAAATAAATGAAGTGGGGAAAAAAGGGTTTGTGTCACAAAAACTGGCAATAACATTTCTGGCTACTATACATACTAAACTATACATTTAACGTTATTTTCTTCATTTTTATTTTAATTTTTGTGCTTTGAATGAACAACTAAATTCATAATCTATATACAGTACATCCAAAACACCTCAAACAACGGAGCTTTTGGTTTCATAGAAAACTCAGAAATCTTAGCTCTGACCTTGAAGTCCACACGAATCTTGTTCATCGTCCCCTGTGACAACTTGCCCCTCTGGGTGCAGCCATTGGCCAGCGGAGTCAGGACACTAGAAGGCGTGTGCTCCGCCGAACTCTGAGAATGAGTAAGAGAGGAGCAATGAATAAAAGCTCGCTCCTCTTCTACCACCTCGCACATCACTTTCTGTGACTTTGTTGTGTCGCATTTGGTCAGCGGGATTGCTAAGCCCAACAAGGCCGCTTGCACAACACTGGCCGGTAGCCTTTCCAGCCGCAACAGCAGCTTGCGCTCGGGCTTGAGGGAGGGACTTCCTGTGGGGGTGAAGGGATGGTGGGGTGGTGCTGAAGGGTCCGATGATGATGATGATGATGATGAAGGTTCAAGTGGCTCCTGTGTGAATGTCAAAAACACCAAGAGAATTTGGGGGAATACGAGGGGAGCAGCGTTATAGTGGATACAAGTAGGAAAAAGAATCGATAAAACTGGGTGGGAGGAGGACCGTCACCAAACAGATCATGAGATGAAATTATGAGCATGAGAGGAAACCGAGGAAAATACACATTTTCAACACCATCAGATGTAGAACAGGTAGTATGTAGTGTTTAGAATAAAGGCAAGAGTACTACTAGACCAACAGTGTCCTAACCAGGCAGAACATAATAAGCGGTTATCTTTTATTTGAGTTTTTGTTCTAACCTGTGGCAACCACAAAAAGCAATATGCAACAAAACATTTGTCACACGCTTGGGTTCCAATTCATCTTGCAGAGAAGGCAACGACATAAAAAAGTACTTTATGGTAGAAACTTCTCATGTAACACCTGGTTAGGACACGCTGTTATACAGTGCGTGCAGAATTATTAGGCACGTTGATTTTCTGATCAAATTGTTTTTCCAGGCACATTTTACCAATTCCAAATCACATTAATCTTAATAACTACTATTAATTTTGTATTTAATCATTTATAAGTGATATATAATTGTTCATGAAGGCTGGAAATTAAAAACACCTTATGTTGTGCAGAATTATTAGGCCCCCACTAAAAATGACCCCCACTTAATAGGAATGAAAAACTGAAGTGTTGTAAAATACATGAAGACTGTTTGTTAAAAAAAATAGGATTTATAAACAAAAGACGCGTTTCCACCGCAGGAACTTTCCCCAGGAACTAGGGAGGGGGGACTTGGGCGCTGAACATGCTGATTGATTGAGCTCACGCAGGGATTTTAAAAGGAACCAGCATTTTAAAAAGTCTTTTGCGAGGATCGTTCTGCGTTCAGTAAATATCAGTCTTGCTCTTTCTGTCTGATGGCACGCGTTCGTCTCAGCCATCTCACGGTTAATTTCCATAATAGCTGATAATAACATACGTTGTCTTATTTTAAATCTAGCTTTGCGAGCTTTCAGAATACACTATAGTATCAGTGCTCGTCTCTTTTCTGCTGTTTTGTTAATGACCTCGTTAGTAAACCAATACATAACCAGCAAAAGCAGCGCTGCTTGAATCTCCTCCACTTGTTATTGTTGCAGACAGTGTCGCGCAAAAATTATTACTGTCCGTCGCTGACTGGGAGGAGCAGTCGCGTGCAGTCCTACATCACCGGACTAATTTGCCTAATCTTCTCGGTACTTTAGACCGCAGTGGAAACGCAGACAGCAGCAGGTCTGGGGGGAAAAAAGTTCCTGTAAAAAAAGTTCCTGGTACAAATTGTTCCGGGTAATTTCGGTGGAAACGGGGCTAAATAGTTTGAGAGTGACTCTTGAAGGACCAGAACCACATCCTCTTTTACCACTGTTTGAAGAATTCATCTTCCAGAATCTGGCAGTAAGTTTTGGGAGTTCATTTTTAGTCAATCTCCTAACCAGAAGTCCGTTTTGCAGAGATGGAATAAAAATGAATTCTAAAAATCAGATTCTGGAAGATAAATTCTTCAAACAGTGGTACAAGAGGAAGTGGTGTTGGTCCTTCAAGAGTCACTCTCAACCTATCGGTCTATAAAGCCTATAAAAAAAAAAAAAACAGTCTTTGTGTATTTTACAACACTTCAACTTGTGATTCTTAGTAAGTGAGGGTCATTTTTTAGGATTATTTACCTAACATAAGTCACTGAGATCCTGACTTCTGGAGACTCCAGGTAGGTTGCAGTTTTGGAAAATAGTGGCGCTGGAAACTAAAGGGTTCCTGATGGTTTCACACTTATTTCTTTTGCAGTTAAGGCGAGACACTACAGGTGAATAGGGATTTTTCACTGTGGAATTTTCAAGATATCACTGTGAAACTTCTCCAGTTTATTACTGGCTTAAACATAAGAAAAAAATGTATTACATGTTTTGTGTAAATTAATATTTTAATATGTAAATGAGGCCTTATATACTTAAATATAAGCTCATTTGCATACTTTTCCAAAAACAAAATCTGGAAATTGGAAAGGACCATATTTAAAATTCTTGGTTCTATTTGTTGACATATTAGAGGAGAGGGCTTTTACAGAGGGGATTCTGGATATCTTATTTTGTGCTTTAGTAAATTAGAGAATACTGACAATAGCCTTTACAAATCAATTTTCGCCATGTTTTTTAAAGTTAAAGGACCTATAACTCAGGATAGGAATGATATATCAACCAATCCCTCTGTAAAAGCCTTCAGAATGTAGTTCAGTATAAGACTGCAAAAGTTGGTGCTTGTAGGTGCTACTGAAGTGGATATATCTGACTCTGAGTGTGAGAAAAAACTCATTTTGAGAAAGCGGCCTTTAAAGTTTTATACTGTATAACTGGATGCATTTCTATAAAACCCCCAACCTACAAACAAAATATATATTCAGTTCATTAATATCAGTAGTGTATAATATTTAAAACACATGGAAATTGATAAATTAATAAATTATTACTAGCAATAGCTATTAGAGAACTACCTTATCAAACGCATAACAACAGTCACAAAAACTGCAGATGAACTGTCCCTGTTTGTTGTATGTCCATCTATAACTATTTGAATCTAATTCTGACGGGGTTTCGTTGTCTAATCTGTTGTTGTTTACTTTCTTTTTACTATCTCTTGCTGCTTGGTCTTTTCTTTGAACGTTTATGAGCTGATTTCGGCGTTGTCTCCACTTTCTCTCAGGCGGAGAATACACAAGCAAGCGGCAGCTCTTATCACGTAGTGAGAAATTCACATTGTCCAATCAGATGTGGTTTTCAGCTGCAAACTTTCGCGGTTGGTTACAAGGAAATAAGGAAATGTCCATATTTGGATTAGACAGCGCTGTGTGTGAGACTGAGAGCTTTATAATGATACCAAGCATGACATGTTTCTGTGAATGGAGACGGCATGGGAGCTCGCGCTAGAATAACTTTTGATGATTTCGGATAGAAATCTAAAGGCGCACATTGACAAAATATAATTAAATAAACACCCTAATGTGTAATGTTGACATTTTTTTATTTAGAGAAAACTGGCCCAAAATCTAAAAATTGACCACTACATGAAAAAAAAAACGATGTTTTCACCTGCCGTGTCTCGCCTTAACATGCATCTTTTATTCACGCCTGTTTTTGTCTGACCCTGCTGACCCAATGAGCATTTCACTGTCCAATGGCCATGCCTTAACTGCAATTTCTAGTATTGCATCCTTCTCATGGGCATTAATAATTTTTGACTTTTCAGTCTGAGTTAAATCTCTTTTTTGGCTTTTTTTAAGGTGTTTTCATTTCCAGCCTTCATGAACAATTATATATCACTTATAAATGATTAAATACAAAATGAATAGTAGTTATTAAGATTAATGTGGTTTGGAATTGGTAAAATGTGCCTGGAAAAAAAATGTGATCAGAAAACCAATGTGCCTAATAATTCTGCCCGCACTGTACTGTAGCTGTGGAGAGACGGGAAGAGCTGCATCCAAGAAAAGGGCAAGTGCTGTTTTATTTTAAAGAGAGAAAGACATAAAATAATTCCCAAATTAGACAGAGTTAAAGAGGATGACATTTTATTTCAGAGGTGATTCAGGAATTGGATTGAGCTGGAAGCGATAAGGCTACACAACTAATCAAAACAAAATCGCAATTTGGCCAAGTACGATTCTGAAAATGGCAAATGTTGTGATTTAATTAAATAAAATACATGCATGGTTCAGTCAATTTAAAAAAAAAAAAAAAAAAACAAGGGATTTCCAAAATATATCTTCCAGGGCTGGTTTCTCAAAAGCATCGTGAGCCAAGTTTATTGTAGAGACCACTGGTGGCAATGGTTTTACGATCTACATAAGTTTACAATGGTTATGGGAAACTAGGCCCAGGTCGATTAATCATCAGATATTTGTCCATTTTGTGATCATCAAAATGACGATGAGTTACCACACCTTATCAATTCTGCGTTGGGCCCAAAATGCTCTGTACAGCCCTTGCCTTTTCTGCTTTGTTGCTTCTTCTGGAGCAGTTGCAGATGCAGCCATGTCTGTAAAAAAAGTTCAAAGTATTGGTTTAGTCTCAGAAGCACTGGTTTCACAGCATCATGTCAAAAGTATGGCTGTCAATAACGATTATTATGGTAATCAAGTAATCTGACGATTATTCAAGTAACCAGATATTTTTGGGGTGGTACCAAGCAGCAACCTCCCCCAGTTTCTCTTGAAGCCAATACGGAAGTGACGGGCTAGAGACGGGCTCCAAAAGGGAAGAGAATCTCATTAAGCCCCATGTTAAACTTTACAGCAGAAAAAAAACATGTTTACAGCCTGGTACAAATTGTGGTTTTGGTCTATATATCAAAATTTGCCCTTCATGACAACTGTGAGGGGGGTGAATGTTTTTATATCTCATTCGTTTACATTATATAAAGCCTTAAAGTTCTCACTTTGAGAACAGGTGGATAGCCGTTTGTCTGCTGTCTGTAAGTCACCTCAGCTCCAGCCACGTCCCGCCTCTTTGCCCATTTTCAGTTATCCAGGAGTGACGCGCGGTGACACGCTGCCAAGATGGCAACGGCCAGCTCAACCCTACTTTACGCTTAAAAACTGCTCTTCAGAAACCTATGGGTGACGTCACGGACACTACGTCCATATTTTTTTTACTGTTTATGGGTGGTACTGACAGCAAAACTGCATATTCAGAGATGTTGAGTTTGAGACTCGCTCCACGCATGTAAATGATAACAGTTCATGTGGAGCAGAACGGAGCTGCTCTGAGAAGCATGCAAGCAGCCTACACGCATGTAAATGAAGCACATATTAAACCGCGGGACATAAATGCCATTGTGAATTCACAATAGCACTACGCTGTGGTTGTAACTGGTTTTAATACATTGTGCAGCCTTAGAAAGCTGTCTAATAACGCACCACTTCCGGTATTTTGCCGGTTACTCAACACGGGTAGATTGCAATCAAGGATTTTTTTTAATCGAGGAATCGTGGCAGCCCTAGTCAAAAGATCTCAACTCTTAAGACAAAAACAAACATGTAAGGGTTGACATGAAATTCATACCACTGGATTGAGTCTTTTGGGTCACGCTGGCCTTTGTCTTCTCCGAGCTGACACTCTTTGTATCTGTGTCAGAGTCGTCATACCCCAGCAGTTTTCTGTAGGACTGGGGAGTGACCTGTCGTCTGGGCTGCCTCCTGGTGGGGCTGAACTGAGCTTGTCCTCCTCCATCATCTCCCCCTTCCTCCTCGTTTTCATCTTCGCTGCTGTTCACGGCAGTGGCCGCTGATGGTCGCCGCCGCTTCATCTGGACTGCGCCAAAGAGAGGTGGTCAAATAAAACGATCATATCTGTACACATAACCAACAGGCCAAGGCTGAGTTTCCCAAAGAAAACATTGTGAGCTAGGTTGATCTACCAAGTTCACCTAGCTCACAATGCTTTTGGGAAACACAGCCCAGCGCTTTAATGCCAACTTCATCTGCTAAAGTTGTACTAGTATTTTTAACTGTAATATTTAAATCAAGCACATTTTATTTCGTTTTATATTTGTTTTGGCAAGTAGCAAATAACTAAGTACTGAATCATTAAAAAGGATTTTAATTTTATAGAGGCAAGTAGAGTACCTTTGTTAAATCGTCTCGTTTTGTTCTGCTCAATCAGCGAACACTTCTTTAAGCTGTTGAAAAATTGCAAAAACAAGTCCACAAATAGGATCAAATACTAAAAGGGAAAAACAAGAAATGTCTATGATACCTTTAAACCCCGGGAAAGGTTTGCTACCATGCAACACCTTGTAATTAACACTATTTGGGCACTTACACACAGCTCTGACGTTTCTTGTTGGGTCCTCCAAATTTGGGCTTGTCCAGACAGAACACGCACCTCCCGCAGTCCTCCAGCCGATTGCAGCCCTTGCAGCGCAAGCAGCGCTTTAGCCGATAGCCAAAAGCAGTACTTTCATACCTGCGTCTAAATGTCGGCTTTGGCTCAACAGATTCTTCACTCTCTGGTTCTGAGTGAGATGCAACATCTTGAAGAGCCAGAAGGGGCCGGTAAAAGAGGGAGACAGAGGCAAAAGAAAGCATCTAACATAAGAATAAGGGCATTTGGGGAATGTCAAGGTTTGGTTTGCTAAGAAATGAAGTGAACACCACCTAGATATAATTGTGAACTGCTGCCGCTAGTAGGCATTACAGATTTACAGAACTATTTCAGACATTGCAATGATGGAGCACTTTAAATTGCAATCACATACTGCCATTCAAAGAAGGGTATTACAAACAAATATGGTTTTTTTTGTGCAGTAGCACATTATGTGAGTTTTCCAAATGACCTCAGGCCATTTCATGTGGTGTTTTGAATACAGTCCACGACTCAGTTTGCATATGTTGTGCATTATGAATGCAACACACTCTATGATTTTATTTTCACAATCACTTAATTACAAAACTTCTAGCCATTACATGTTCCCATATCCAGAAAGGATGAGAATATTCAGCTAAACAAAATATCATGTTAAAGTGAAGAGTTTAATACAAAATTACATTATTATTACTTCACGCAATTATACTAAACTAAACTAATAAAAAATTATAATAATAAGAGTTATAATTTTCCTGGAAGGCTGGGTTTCAAAAAAAAAAAAAAGTAGTCCATGTAAGTACTTTAAATAAATAGATACTTTTAGGAATTGTACATTAAATCTAAAATAAATATTTTTATATTTTAGAATATTATAGAATATCTATATTTACAATATTTGCATTTCATTATTATAATTTATCATATGTAAAATCATTCTACATTATATGCAATTTGTTTACAAAGCCTTAAAGAAAATCATACATTTTATGCATTCAAGCTCACAAATTACGAGGTGAACTTGGTTTACAATTGCACTGCAGCTAACATGAACAAAACACACAATATACAGGCCAAAAGAGCCCAGTTATCTCAATGATATTAGCAAATGTCACTTATAACGGATGTGGACAGAATGAGCAAAGGAGAGGTGTGTACCCTCTTCGGCAGGCGAAGCAGTGATCCCCTCTCTCTCATGCAGAGGAAGGGCGCTGAGCCTGGGTATGTCGTCGGGAACCATGGCACGTGGCTGTCCCAGTGCCACCGCTGCTGCTCGACATACATGCTTTATCCGTGGACCACCGATCAATTGCTCCTACGGAGTTAAGAGCACAGTTAAAACTCACGATCCAATGAGAAATCTGCAAGGCAAAAAAAAATGTATTGAAGCATACCTGAGGAGCCCCCTCTTGGTTAGCTGGGACTACTACTCTCTTGCCCCTCTTTCTGCCTCTCTGCATGACGGTGGCCGATCCATCTCTTACTCTCACAGAGCCAGAAAGAAGCTGCAGAGCATGAGCATAAACATCACTGTTAGGGCTGTGACGGCGGCAGTTTTTGGTGGTAATGGACCAGCTACCGGCGGGGGCGCGGTGGTTGGGGGGGTACACGTGTGTGTGTGTGTGTGTGTGTGTGTGTGTGTGTGTGTGTGTGTGTGTGTGTGTGTGTTAGGGTTGGGCGATGTCCCCTAAATTGGCAGTTGACGATGTTTACAGTAAAACATCGTGATGGTCGATGATATCGTCGTTTGGGGGGGTATACTATATTTCTTTACATAAATACTTTTTTTTTTACTTTTAAAAAAATAACTTCGTTATTTTACTAACCCAGTGTTTTGTATGTGAATGCGGTTTCACATGAATATTACCACAGGACTGAAGCACAAAGCTTTGTTTAGCCTAGAAAGGAAATAATGGTCAGATAGCACTTTTTCATTCTGTTTTGCGATCTGGACCTGGTCACTCGATTTTCCGTGAATTTTAACAATAGGCCTAGTAGTCCATTTTATATATATATATATATCTGGCATAGACTACAGTATTTAAAATAGCATATATGCATTAGTTACATTCTCAATTTAATTTACAGAGCAATCCCTGCTAAGTTTTTAGTTTAACTAATACTATAGAAGAGGATTAGTGTGTGTCGCACTCACAACAGTCTCGCAACGGGGCGTGGCATCACGATGGTGGCGCTCCATCGTGATGTCGGTCAGCCATCACAATGGACGATGATATCGTCCATCGGCACAACCCTAGTGTGTGTGTGTGTGTGTGTGTGTGTGCGTATATGTATACGTGTGTGTGTGTGTGTGTCTGTGTCTGTAAGTGTGTGTGTGTATATATATATATAAAACAATTACTAATCTTAATGCCTCTGATTGGCCATTAGAAATCAAACTCAAAGTAATTTGTGATTGGTTATAGTGCGCAACACTGTAAAACGTGTAAAAAGTATGATGCAACATGAGCAGATCTAAATTTAATGCAGAAGGCTAAAGAGGTTATTATAATCAGTTTTTTGAGGGGGTGGGGCTAGTAACTTAACTAGTAATGTAACAAATTACTTTTGAAATAAAGTAATCAGAAAAGTAACATGATTACTTTTAAAAGGAGTAATCAGTAATTTAATTGCATTTCCAGAGTAACTTGCACAAAACTGTTAATAGCAATAGAAATCTTTTGTAACATTATAAAATGTCTTTACTGTCACTTTTGATCAATGAAAAAAAAAAAAAAAAAACTTTAGAACGGTTGTGTACACAAATAACATCCAAATGATTCTTTGAAAATAAATCACATTGCATTCACCCAGCTAGCTTATGAATACTGTCACAACTTGTCAGATACAGTGCCATATAAAAATGCAACAAAGCACAGTTTGCACAGTCATAAAATTGTTAAACATTCTGACCTGAGCTGATTTGAGTTGTTTCTGCTGGTCGATTTTAATCAGTTGGACTCTAGCTCTCTTCAGCAGGTGGAACATCCTCTTATTGGCACCCGAAAGACTCATTCTGTTGGTGTGTTGTGCACTCGTTTCAGTGGTTCCGTCAAGGTTAGTAGTCTCTACTGAAGGAATAAACGAATTTGCCTCAAGGTTAGCACAGACCAACACACTTGGAAAAATGGAAAAAACTATCATTTTCGGGGGTTTTTATGTATTATGTATACAAATTTTATTAGCATTATAAAGTGGGTGTCATCTTCAATCTTATTTTATATTAATTGTGGTATTACTTGTTTCGATGTAAAGTATGTGGTGCTTGTTATAATGTAGTTTTATTGTACAGCACTTTGGTATACAAATAAGGTTTATTATTGTTATTATTTGTGGCATAATACTCAGAAAAAACCCTACCGTTCTCCTTAGCAGGTCCTTCCGCCAAAGATGTCAACGGTGTTTGATCCGAATGCTCCCCAACACGTATCGCTACTTTCGGGACAACCCCTGGAGAATACATGTCCTGCAATTTGAGATCAGACTTCCTTTCCTGCATATCATGGGTTTCTTCCTCAGCACCTTCCTCTGCTATCCTGGAGCTAGTACTGGCCATCCGCTGCATCCTTCGCTTTGCCAGACATGCTGTGAGCTTCTTCAACTTCCAGTATATCTTATAGTTGTCCGCGGATTGGCCGAGTCCCCGACCCCTCCCACGAGAACCACCTGAAGGCCTTGAGGAACTCAGTACAGACTTGACTCCTTGAGATTGCACCTTTTGCAGATTTTCACTTTTTTCATCGTTGTTTAGCATGAGCGATTCTTGTGAGGTCTTCAGCCTGCTTCCGGAATCAAGGGTTTGGAGATCTATATTCGGTTTGCCGAGATCCATTGGGCTTTCAGAAAGAGCTGGTTTCTTTGGTGAACCTCGTTCTGGGAGAGCAGACATGCGCTCATCATCCATGAACCTCTTTGGGATCTTGATGACGCGGGAAGAACGAGCGCTAACAATTGGTCGGGCGGAGTGTTTAGGTTGTTCAGCTTGGACTCCAGGTTTGGACCTCACCATCTCTTCAAGTGGCTGTTCCTGTCCCTCCACCTGTTGCAGCACAAGTCGCTGTCTCTTTCTAGGCATGCTAGAGGTCTGCCCTTGACTGTCAGGTACTTTGCTGGGCACTTGCTTTTGCAGTAAACCTCGACGGCCAAATATAGACTTTCGTCGCCTTCCAAAAGGCTTCTTTTTGGAAGAACTTAATGAACTAGCACTTACAGATGCTTCTGCACCTCCGCCAAGAGATTCAAGAGGCTCCTCATCTGCTTCTGTCCTTCTGCCCCTTCTCTGTTTGCCCATTGGTTTTGAGGATACAGCACCTGCCTGATCACAAGAAGCAATTTGTTTTGTCCTGTTCCTGTGCGTCTTAGCATATTCTGCTGAAGCTCTTTGGCCTTGGGTGTCTCTTACTCTGGATGCTCGCTCTTTACCTTTAACCAGTGTTAAAGTCCACACTAATTTTTCCTGCCTCTTTCGGCTGTGTGCTGCACTGGAACCACGTCTCTGTGACCTTCCAGTGATTTCCTCTTCTTCACACGCCCCATCCACCCCATTTTCTTCATTTTCAGTCTGCAAGGAGACCAATGGTCCCGCTCTCTGGTTCCTGAGTACCCTGCCATTTCTCTTACTTGAGCTGCCCTGTTTCAAATGTCCATCTTCATCCACAGATGGCCTTTTTGCTTGTGTCGTTTCTTTTTTGGTCATCTTTTTGGCTGCCATTTTAATAACCAATTTGGGCCTCGCAGATTTTTGGTCAGTTCTGGAAAACCTTCTGCCTTTCAATTCAGGTTTTTCCAATATGGTGGAAAATCCAGATGATTTTATATCTGATGCAAAAGAAAAGGTATTAAAACATTTTATTATTTATAAAAAAATAGATAATAAACCTAAAAATACAGGAAAAAGTGTGTCATCCATGTAATTAATCATGGCTGTCCTTTCAGATAATATTGATCTTTAAATATTTCAATATTACAATTAAAAACTATTTTACTGAATATTTATTTTTTATTTAATTATATTTTATTAAATATATTATTTATTATTCTTTGGTAACACTTTACAAGGTTCTATTAGTTAACATTAGTTAATTCATTAGTTACCAAACTAACAATGTAAAATACTTCTAAAGCATTTATCAAAACATGTTATAGTATGACAAAGCCTTTTTTGCAACTTATCAAAAATTGTGATAATACTGTATACCATGAGAAAACTTCAGCAATTATCATAACATGAAAATTTGATACCGTCACATGCCTATAACTGATATTGTATACAATAATAATACCGATGACTGCCTGATCAGGTACCACTAATTAAACATTAAAGGAGAATACAAGAAAAACACTTTGCTTTAGTAGAATGACAAATCTAGCACATATAAAAGCAAAGCTCAAATTAAAAATGTTTGCGTTTACGTCATCAAATAGTTTACACATAGAAACAGCTGAAACACTCACTTGAACCTTGTCCAGAACGCAAGGACGATTGACCGTCCACTTTAAAGCCTGTGAAGTCTCCTTCCTGAGAAAGAAAGATGAATAAAATATAACACCACAAAACCACATGTAGTTTTACATTTTTAATCACTTAGCATCAAATTCAATTAATATATTATCTGTGGAAATAGAAGATTTAGGACTACAAAATCCCTGCTCGATTGATAACACTTATTATACAGAACAAATATTCAACAAAACAACCATTTCCATGAATACTAAGGCCAGGCTTCAAACACAACACTCGTTTTTTCAATGCGAAACATGGGATCCCTGCTCCATCCCTCGAATATAGTGAGCAGTGAGAAATGCTGACACAGAAGAAAACAGTCCTCATCACAATACCAAATTAGTTAGGTTAGGTTAATAAAATTGACAGAGTCTGAAAGATGAGACTTTGTTTCATATCAAAAGTAACAAAGCTTATTGCGATTTATTGGAAGTTTTGTTTATTCATCAATTGAAAACAGCTTAGTTTGAAAGATTAATTCTGGGGATTTAAGAATCGATATCGGTTCTTCACAATTATTAAAATTGAGAAATGAAACTTTTTAACCCAGCCCTATTAGCCAGTGTTAATTCTTGATCCACCATTCCAGGTAAAAGGTTCACAAAACAATTCACAATGAAATGAACTATGCAGGTCAGTCCAAAATGATCATGGAGAGTGATCTTATTCCGGTAAGACTTTAGATTAGGGTCAAATTCTCACTACCAACCTACCTACCTACCTACCTACCAACCAACTTTGACTTTTGCCTCAATAAACTCCTAATTACTGCTTAATAAAAGTTAGTAAGGTAGTTGTTAAGTTTAGGTATTGGGTAGGAATAAGGGATGTGGAGCAGAATAAGGCATGAGGGCTCGACAGTGCGACCATTTCCCTCGCATTTGTGACTAAAAATAGATGTATTTTGGAGCATGTGATAAAAAAAATCCCTGCGGATCAGTTTTCTTAAATGCAAGATCATAAAAAGTCTTCAATACCTTAACAGGGTTTTTCCTGGGTCAAAAATGGTCTTCGGTGGTGGTTGACACACACACACACACTAGGGTGACCACCTGTCCCGCTTTGCGTTGTACCGCACAGCATTTTCACCCCTTGTCCCGCATGTCGCATATTGAGAAAATGTCCCGCATTTTCACCAGTCTTTTGATTTTTAATGATCATATTGAGAAAACATGCATGCGTTCTTTTGCCTTTTTAAGAAAGCATTTTATTTATTATTTTTGCGGCATCGTTTTTCACCTATATTTTACAGCGCTTCGTCAGAAGTAACATCCCGCCTTACACAAATACAAAAGCCATTTTTTAAACCATATCCAATGGTTGAAAAGAAAGGAGTAAACACGGTCACTAGTAGGTTTTGACGGCTGTCAATCAAAATGTGGAGCGGTGATTCGTTCCATGTGTTCCCTGTCAGAAAACGAATGGATAGTTCTGTATATAAATGAATATATATATATATATATATATATATATATATATATATATATATATATATATATATATATATATATATATATATATATATATATATATATATATATATATATATATATATATATATATATATATATATAAATATAAATAAAAACTACAGTCCCCCCCCCCCCAAAAAAAAATATTATATATATAAAATATAAATAAAACAACATTAAATTAGTTAATCTTTATATATATATATATATATATAAGATTAACTAATTTAATGTTGTTTTATTGGTTTCATTATTTATTTAGTTGGATTTTAGTTGCACTTGGTCAGAACTGTTTCGAAAGTAGTTATCTGCATGATGCCTGCTGCCTTTGGGCTCAGTGATGTTGAATTTAAGATTATACAACAGTTTCAGGTTATGTTTTAGTGTTGCTAACATGTCCCACATTGTCCCACACAAACTTAGTAATCGTCCCACATTTGGTTTGTTTGATGGTGGTCACCCTAACACACACACACACACACACACCCTACCCACGTGATCTGCGAGCGCAATACTGACAATACATTTTAAAAAATGCTAGTAATTTTGATCATCTTATTTTGATATCTCGTATTATGTATGATCTCTTACATCGACGTTTGTTTCTTTTGTTCCTCATTTTTTACACTATTTAAAGATAATTGTTTTGGTATATAATCATATCAATATTAAAAAGTAGCATTAAAAATTAACAAATAACCAAATTTTCTGCCATATGCAATTTAATAAAAATTATCAGCTAGCTAATAACAACTTTCTTCTGGTTTCACCTCACTCCAGTCTAAACTAAATGATTGTAGGCTATTTATTTTACTACACATACTGTTGATAATTAAAAAGAATTCTTACTATCCACTCTTGCTAAATTGGGTAAGCACACCTGTGTTCTCATTTCAGATGCGTTCTGAATAAATTAATAAACTGATTCGTTAGTTCAGTGTTGGACAGATCAGTTGTTCTAACCAGTCGTTAAAATGATTCGGTTCAAAGGAGTCATTATGGCAAATCGGACATTAGCAGACGCGTTGTGTGCGAATCCCGTCTGTTAGAACATCGCGAAAGATGTCAACGCACAGAAAACACTTCATAACTGAATATAATTTGTTTCCCGTTTATTGAAAGTATGCTTTATGTCCGCTGGTCAGAGAAGAGTCAACATTTTTTGAGCGCAATTCACACCCAGCGGTAATTCTAGGAAAAAATTGTCCGAATGTGCCACGTGCAGCATGGTTTCGGTCTTCCGACCTTTTGATTTGGATTAATATGTGAAATATGAGAGAGCTAACACTGATTATTTTGAAGACCCAGAGAGTGCGCGGGGGAGGAGCTCTCTGATCGTTCTCTCTGTCACTCAGTCACAAGCGCAGCATCTATTCTACATCACTCATAAATTACAATAACTCATCAAATTAGGCTTTGGCGGGACAAAAAACGTTTTGGCGGCCGCCGAAAAACCCTGCTTAAATGGTATAACAAGCCTCTTAATGATCATTTTAAGGCATCTTATATTTTGGGGATGGAAAAACATAAATCGGTAATATACTGCCTAATGTGATTAATGAAACCATAGCCTTTTGAAGTTTAATAAACAAATGTGAGTTCTCCACATCTCAAATCCTGAACGTGGCGCTAGGCTCGCACAACAGTGCTTCAGAGCAGTTCGCAAACAATGAATAGCACACATTTATGCCAAGCGAATGCTTATGAACTAATGCTGATCTATTATGACAATCTTTACTTTACTATGTTTCTATTGTAATATGTACATACAGTTGTAAGAATGCATATTTTATCTCCCTCATCTGAATTTGAATGAGCATCCTGCAATAATAAAACAGACATATCAAAATAAAAGTATTGGTGTATTTTGGGCTTGTTTATTAAATAAAAATAAATTTCCACCTCGGTTATTATTTACATTTACATTTAGTCATTTAGCAGACGCTTTTATCCAACGCGACTTACAAATGAGAGCAATAGAAGAAACTAGAACAGTCAAGGGCAACAATATGCAAGTCTGAGTTAATCTAGCACAGAACACAGGACAGATTTTTATTTTATTTTTTATTTTTTAAATAAATTAGACAGACAGAAAATGATTTGGGTTACACAAACTGTATGTAATAAGGGCGGAGCGATTTTTGTGATTAATTCAAATGTTATGTTTTTCACGGTTTTGAACAAAAATGCTAGCAAAAGTTGCATGTTGACAAATGACAAAAGAAAAGGATCTGACCACATGATGGTGCGCCTTATTAACAGCTCTTGTGTGATGCGCTCAGTGAACGTAGAACACGTCACGTCAAGCGGATGTTCACACAGAATGACGTGGTCAGTGGAATGGGGAAAAAAGTAAAGATATTAGACGCCAGCTGAATCTTCCAACTTGAGCGGCGCATTTTTAGACTGGTTAGACACTGCTACACGAGACGCGAGTGCAACAGACGTGTGCAAACGCATTCAGCAAACATAAAAACAATAGGACAAATAGCTCAATGGAAAAACCTGTTCATGTTTGCATGATGGTGACAGGCTGAAAGGTGCTGTTATTTGTTTTTACAAAGCATTTGCTGTTAATAATAGCCTATTACTGGTACATTGCGATTACTTTTTGGCAAAAAAATATTTAGCATTTCTCTTATATTATATTATTTCTGAGTATATAGGATATGTTTAAGATACATTTGTACAATATTTGCCTTCATATTTCATGCATATTTTCTGCAAAGATATATATTAAATAAGTCATTTTGTTTTACATTTACACCATGTTGATCACTTTAGATGTGTGCACTTGGAATAGAATTTTTTTTTTACCATATGGTTAATAAAGAGAATTAGGGATGCACCGAATATTCGGCCACCGAAAATTTTCGGCCGAAAATGGCCCAAAAGTGCATTTTCGGTTTTCGGCCGAAATACTTTTATCACCGAAACAACACGGCCGAAATGTTGTGATGACGCAAACAGAAACCGCGACCTGCACGTGCTTGTCTGAAGCAGTATATTTGAGAAACACCCACGTCAGCTCCATGTACAAGCACTGACAGCCAGAGCTCATGTTCTCGATGAGAAGAGGAACAGACTTCACTGTGAGTTCCCACACAAACATCGATCAACATGTATCACGAAATTCAAACGATAAATGCCGTTTTGACGCTCTTTAATGTGGCATCACTGATCACATCACAGTTCAAGCCGCGGCGCGCGCGCGCGTGAACGCGATCATCTGTGAGCGCGATCGATCATCTCTTCCTTAAGAATAAACATGAATGAACATCTAAGGTATGTTGAGGATACATTAACACTTACTGTCACGTATCATATGTGGTGTAATCGCTCAATCAGTGTTTCAACAGCGAAAAGACGTCAATATAACTTTTTGTAAACTAGCCTAAATAATGTCATGCAACTTTAGCATCACATTTACCTCAGGCAGTCATTCAGTGTCCACAGAATTTTATTCACTAGAGTAAATCAACTCTTTCACTAAATATATGACCTATATTAGCCGTTATATTCATTATATTCTACTTAACCTGTTAATGATATCTTGATTATTTCATGTATGTTTAAATAAACCTGTCATGAAAATGACAGACACTGTGTATAAATGATTATATTTCAACAACGAATTGGAGAAAAAACTATTTTATTATTAGATTATTAGTTATTGCAAAAACTGCCTTATGTGAAGTTTGCATGTTTGCGTACTGTTATTTGAGTGTTGATTATTAGACCTAAAAATAAATAGCAACTGAATTTAGGCTAATAGTTTGGGCTCTGTTGTTAACCTTTAATATTAATGTGCAAGTAAGGGCTCCCTATATAGTTTACAGCAATATCTTCAATACACTTTTAGTTATAATTTAATTCATTTAAGGACAGATACTTTTTTTTTCCCAGTAAACCAATAAAAATAAATAAAAAGTCATTTTGTAAAACTGCTGTACCGAACCGTCAGTTTTGTGTACCGTTACACCCCTATTCTACAGTTAACATATGGGCTATGGCAGTCTTTGCTTTGATACACTATTATGTTGAAGGCCTACAGAGAAAATAGTTTTATCTTTAAGCAGTTGCACTTGTTCTGAATGCACTTTCTTGTAGTCCTACAGAGAAAAATTTAAAATGCACTAGACATAAATGTACTTTGTTTTTATGAGAGAACATTTAATTTTAAAATCTTTCTGTAGGCCTGTACATTATTATTTAATGCACAAATGAGTGGGGTCAAGTTAAACATTTTAGTTTGAATTTTATTTTATACTGTGCATTGTTGCAATGTGCTAAATAAATATTGGCATAATTTGTAATTGATTTATTCTTTGAAACTTTAATATTAATTTATGCAATTACAATGCCTTGATTTTAGTAAAGTTAGTAAACAGTCATAACCATAAATGTAATGGTACTAATAATTGGCATAATTTATTTCGGTGTTTCGGTTTTCGGTCTTGGTTTCCTCTTTTTCGGTTTCGGCCAAGAATTTTCATTTCGGTGCATCCCTAAAGAGAATCATATTGTAGTTACGTTTTTTTAAGGTAAAAAAAAATCAGTCAATAGTTCTGAAAAAAAAAAAATTTAAATGGAGATTTTATTTTTTTTTGCCAAATCGCCCAGCCCTATATGTAATTTAATTTCCATTTAATTAAAGTAAAAAAAAATTGCTTCTGTCTGAGATGCCCGGTCACAGAAAGGAAAGACATTATTAAATATATAGATTTGACTAGTATCAGTGTTATTATAGCCAACAAAAACTTAAACCATAAAATATCTTTACTTGTTATTTAGTTTCATTAACCTGATGTATCAAACTAAAAATTGACATAAAAATTAATAAAACTATATACAGACATTTTTCAAAATAAAAAAGACAAAACAGAATTACTAAAACTTTTAACTAAAATTAAAATGAAAGCAGAATTAAACTGAATTCAAAATATTAATAACTATATAGTATCTCAGTGATACTAAAATAACACCAGTATGGCAAAATCTGTTACAGTGTGTTTTATATATAAATGCAGCAATAGTTAGTTGCGCCCCTTAAAAAGTTAACTAAAGCCAGGATCTTTTTTCTAAAGCCAGGACCTTTCAGAAACATGCAGAGCAGTGGGTGCTATACTCAGTCAGGAATCTGAACAAAAAAAAAATAGGCATCATTGATGTAAAATTGTTCAAATTTATTCACAAGATGTCAATAAACAATTTTTTTTCCACTGAGGTGATTTTGAATTTTAAAAAAAAAACTGAGCAACTCCTTTAAGCCACAAATGTACCTATAGTATAGGTACAAATGTACCTATACCTATAATATGTAACTACAGCAAAGTGCAACAGAGCATCAGTGGTAACAACTTCATAACATCAGCAAACTTAACAATAAAGGGTAGGATATTTCCAAAATACTTATATGCATCACACAAACTTAAAATAGAATCTTTAAATCTTCAATCTAATCTATCAGCCTCTCTTCAAATACATCAGGGAAATATGTCTACACAGACAAAAATCAAAGCATGCAAGCAAGCCAACCATTCAATGCTACTTACCACTACTCATGAGTCAAAAGGATTCAGACTTCAGAAATCAAGTTCAGTTTTTCATATCCCCATAAAGTGCAACTGCCCTCTCATGTAAGGATGATGCAGCATAGCCGACTGATTGCAGATACCTCAGAATTTCAAAGCACAGATTCGGATTGCATCAGTCTACAATGTGTGATGTAAAAACACAACTTTTATACTGGTTCAGCTTTGAATCAGACCGCAACATGATTCACTGTATTAGCTATGTTAAGGCTGGTGCTCATTACAAAAAAACTAAATGTTGATAAGGGACAGAAACACAAATGTATTATAGGTTTGCATTTCTAAATTAGTTTTCATATTTCCTATAAATTTCAGTTTAGTTTTTATCTTGTGAACCCATTTCTATTTAGTTTCAGCTTTAGTCATGGGCGTAGATTACTTTTAATAAAACGTACATTCGTCCCCCGCACTTTACCGAGTCTCACCGGTCCTAGTCGACCCGCTCCGTGGACGATTCGAACCGGCGTCTAGTCGCACCGCTCTTACTGGCCTACGTCTGTTACATGGGCAAGTTTGTTTATGTAGAAGCCAATGTGAATAAATCTAGATTTAAATTCAAAGACACAAAATAATCTATACATGACCTGTCATTTTATTCATATCCAAAAATGAGGCGATCTGAACACCATGGAGTGCTAACACTCTCGTGCAACACTCTAATTCATACTCAAAGCCAGAGGGCGCTCTCACAGAAAGTCCAAAACGGATTCGTAGAAGTAATCACGTTCCAAAGGAATTCACAGCACTGAACCAGCAGCTGAATACAAATAATGATGACTGATGAAACGCGACGACAAACACATGATTTCGACAGTAGATGGTTCATGTGTGTTTTTCAAGCCATCTCAAGGTATTTATTGACAATAAAGTATATGAATAATGCAGTGCTAACTGACATCCTTTTTAATGTTTAGTATCTTCTGCTCACCAAGGCTGCATTTATTAGTATATAAAACAGCTGTATTCTATGTGAATATATAGTAAAGCGTAATTTATTCCTGTGATTAAAGCTGAATTTTCAGCATCATTACACCAGTCTTCAGTGTCATATGATCTTTCAGAAATCATTCTAATATGAGGATTTGCTGCTCAAGAAATATTTATGATTATTATAAAAATGTTGTGGAAACCATGATGCATTTTATTTTTCAGGATTCTTTGATGAATAGAAAGTTAAATGAACAGCATTTATTTGCATTAAATAAAGCACTTATTAAATAGAAATCTTATAAATGTCACGTGATCATTTTTTGATAAATAAAATTATTAATTTCTCTCTTTTTTTAATCTTACCACAAAAGTTTGAATAGTATCATGGTTTCCACAAAAATTAAGCAGCAGCACAACTGTTTTCAACATTGATAATAATCATAAATGTTTCTTGAGCAGCAAATCAGCATATTAGAATTATTTCTGAAGGATCATGTGACACTGAAGACTGTAAGGATGTTGAAAATTCAGCTTTGATCACAGGAATAAATTACTTAAATTATTTTTACTATATATTCACAAAGATAACAGCTGCTTTAAATTGGGATAATATTTCACTGTTTTACTTTTTTTACTGCATTTTTTATTAAATAAATGCAGCCTTGGTGAGCAGAAGACTTCTTTCAAAAACAATTGTAATTTTTAAACTTTTCTAAACTGCCTTGTTCAGTGATATTTTTTTTAAATTGCATAAAATCCATGGGTACTTAATGCACAAGTGTTTGTAGTGCATAAACCAATCATAAAATTGACATAAAATATAGGGGAAAATATTATACATATTAGTGGTTATTGTTCAGCAGTGTTTTTGATATCTTACTGAATTAAAAGCAAGAGATCAATTAAATCTGTCAATTAGACAGAGGTCAGAAAAAAAAACAGGTATTACACCTGACATTTTTGTCCCCCTCACTTCTGAAAAGATGGCTACGCCCCTGGTTTTAGTAATTATAGTTTAGCAGAGTTAACAGCACACTTCCAGAGTAGACATTTAATTTCAGTAAAGTTTAATGTTTGCACAGTTTAGAGTTAATTTTTATTAGGGATGCACCGATCCGATACTCAGTATCGTATCGGCTCCGATACAGCCATTATTTGCAAATCCGATACGGTGCGTATAATATTCTGTTATTGTTAAGCCCTAGTGCCCCACAAAAAACACAAAAACATTATAAAGCATCATCAATGCTTTGTGCACTAAATTAAGTGTTCTGGAGGAATTCCATAGTTTAATGTGAGGTACAGATGAAAATGTAAGTCATTAAATTCAAGTTCACGTAAATGCTTCCATCTGCTGCGTCTGTCAGTCATTCTTCATTCAGCATTCAAACTGCGTGTCGCGTTCGGTAACAACTCTCAACACGACGAAACTCTCTCCAAGATGATTCAATGTTACTGTTATTATACTTGATCTGTAGATAGCGCTCTATGATTTCGCATAAAATGAATATTGTATTGTTCCTAACACACACTGAAAATTTTAACTGTTAAAAGAAAAGGCTCAATAAAATATCGCAAAGATAGATACACTACGAATCGATATCTCTTCCCTTTGTGTTTTGAAATTTCCAATGTGGACTGAGCGCTGCGGCTCCATGTTGCATCAAGTGCATCATCTTGCACACGGGATGCGCATACACGCTTTGTGCCGCTCTGTATTGGAGCCTTTCATATTATAATGCTTTTGAACAATGAAAGATTATTAATAGCTTTTCTTGTCCTGCCATATCTATAATATGTTGCTGCCTCATTAAAAAGCTGCGCTATACATTTAAAATAAATTTCTTTTAATATCTTATAGGCCCTATTTCTATAAACATATTTAATTTTTTTTCATGAATGTATTTTACAACGTGTAACATTTTACCAGATTTATGCTTCACTTTTATTTACTCCCCACTAAATGTTTTTTTTTCCCACTAAATTTTTTGATTTAATGAATAAGTTTGGATTTAGATACAATTATTGTGCACTCAATTTTTCTAGAGTAACTTTTGCTTATTATCCACTAATCTAGTTTATAGTAGCATTTGTCACAGATTGTGATTAAATATTTTTTTTAATTTGTTATTTTTCTTTATAATGAAGTATTTAGTAGATTGTGTTTAATACACACTGGCACCCGACTGAGCCTGGTTTCTCCCAAGGTTTATTTTTCTCCATTAGGTCACCTAATGGGGTTTTGGTTTCCTTGCCACTGTTGCCTCTGGCTTGGCGTGCTCAGTTGGGGACACTCAATTTTTCAACTAAACATCGAAATACATCTAAATAATAAACTAAATTAACCATTTAAACTAAATTACTGATCAAATTATTGATCTAAAGCCCACACTGTCACTGTATGATACTTGAAATTTTTCCAGAATGGCTATAAAGCTGAATAAAATTATGCTGCATCATTTTCCTGTTTAACACTGTAAAGCTGCTTTGAAACAATCTACATTGTTAAAAGCGCTATATAAATAAAGTTGACTTGACACAAAAGATGGATTATCAGTTCAACACACTGAGGTATAGAAATTCTACATTACATTTTTAAAGCTGCAGTCCGTAAGTTTTTCCTCTGTCGCCATCTCTGTTTGAAACCCGCAATTGCAGTTATTTGCGAAGTTATCATCTGTACGCGAGTTGTGCATCGCCGGCACCTTCGCGCAGATTAATCTAATGTTTTGAGGAATTTGTGCGGCTTGCTGTCGGTCACAGCACCGGTGTGGATACTGTACTTCAGAATCACAGATTCTACATCTTGGAGAATAACCTAAATAAGAATTTCCACCGGAAAATGTCATCTGAACAAGTAGGGTGAATTCAGGTTGATTGGGACACTTTTTGCCATTGAGATGACTGGGAAATAGTGTCCCATTCAACCTGAATTCACCACTTTTGGGTACAAAACATAACAATAAATCACGCTACCAACGGGTGATTAAATCTAACGATCGCTTAGCTCACATCACACCGTGCAAATTATTATTATTGTTATAAATTGTTAATGTTAACAGCCTTAGAATTGCGTGACTGCGTGTATTTAGTGTGTATTAGTGTTACCTGTAGATTCCGTACAGTCTATCCTTTTGCTTTTGACCACGGGTGAATCTCCAGATGTCACTGCTGATTGTAATCCAGAAAGGCCCAAATGACATCAAAATGATAAGTTTAATTACTCCAGAAGTCCAGATGCTGTGAAAAAGGGGGGGGGGGGCTTGGGCGCTGAACATGCTGATTGATTGAGCTCACGCAGCATTTTATTTCAACCGGCATTTTAAAGTCTTTTGCGAGAATCGTTCTGCGTTCAGTAAATATCCGTCTTGCTCTTTCTGTCTGATGGCACGCGTTCGTCTCAGCCATCTCACGGTTAATTTCCATAATAGCTAATAATAACATACTTTGTCTTATTTTAAATCTAGCTTAACGAGCTTTCAGAATACGCTTTAGTATCAGTGCTCGTCTCTTTTCCGCCTTTTTGTTAATTACCTCTTTAGTAAACCAATACATAACCAGCAAAAGCAGCGCTGCTTGAATCTCCTCTATACTTGTTATTGTTGCAGACAGTATTGCACAAAAATTATTCCTGTCCGTCGCTGACTGGGAGGAGCAGTCGCACCGTGCGCAGTCCTACATCACCGGACTAATTTGCCTAATCTTCTCAGTACTTTAGACCGCAGTGGAAACGCAGACAGTAGCAGGTCTGGGGGGGAAAAAGTTCCTGTAAAAAAAGTTCCTGGTACAAATTGTTCCGGGTAATTACGGTGGAACCGGGGCTTATATATAAACATTATTACAAGCTTACCGTTGTGAATGGGGCTATGGTAAGGAGATAGTTTTGAATACTGGCTTGTTGTGTACTTGCTCAAATTTATTTTGGATAATTTTTAACCAAAAAAACAGACTGCAGCTTTAAACAAAACTGCATTGGTATCAGATTGGTATCGGTATCAGCCGATTCTCTGAATTTTTGGTATCGCATCAGATTGGTTCTGAAAAAATGGTATCGGTGCATCCCTAATTCTTGTGCAAACCTCTTAATAATAAACAAAATTGTTTGAGATTGAAAAATAACCAAACAAATGCAAATTAAAAGTATAAAAGTAAACATTATTCATTCATACTCATTCATATTAAAGATGAAATCTTGTTAAATATGCCTTGTTTACATGTTTAAACTGTTAAAACCAGAAACTGTTCAAGTCATCTACAGCAAACACAACCTGCTGTGAAGCCAGTGTGATTAAATAATTAAGTGTAAATGCAGCGCGCGCGTGTGCGGTTGTGTTCCTGGTATTCCCTCAGTCACTGTAAAAATATTTTGTTGGTTTAACCTAAAAAAGTAAGTTACCTGGTTGCCTTAAAATTTTGAGTTCATTGCAATTCAAATTTTGAGTTAATACAATGAAGGAGATTAGTTTAATAAATAGAAACTCAAAATAATGTTGTTATCTGAACCACATTAATTACTAGTTGATTTGACAAAAGATAAAAAGTTGTGATAAATCACAAAAATAATTTTTTACAGTGTCTGTTGTGTAAAACCAAAGGTTTTCAGCATGTCACCATCATGCAAACATTACATCTCATACATACAGTAATACTTCTTTACAGGTTTTTGCATTGTGCTGCCTTCAGTTGTTTTTCTCTGTACACATGCACTTGACAGACGTGTTTGGCTGTTGCACCAATGTCCCACACATGCACACGTCATTCAAAAAAACGCAGCACTCAAGTTATAAGAAGTTTAACTTCAGTCTCATAACCTTCCATCATTTCCCATTCCATTGCCCGGATCTTGTTTTTATCACCCAGCCCTACTGCATGAACTTACATGCATAAAGCACCATCTACAGGTATTTCCCTTTTATGAACAACACAATTATTTATTTGTATTTTTATTTATTTTTTAAAAAACCTTGCTGAAACAATGAAAGAAATTAGGGATGCTCCGATTAATCGGCCGCATATAGGTATCACCAATAATCACATTCTACGACTCAATTGACAGGCACTAAATTTGGCCGATTTCACGAACCGATCCCAATTTGATGACTTAAAACAGCAGTCACCTTTCATGTTCTAAAGAAATATCACGTAGAGGAACAATGGCTAGAGGATTTAATACAATGGACCTGAATCGCTGCTTCTGTCATCTACTCTCGGTGTCTGAGGCAGGGCTCAGGCAGCTCTTCCACACACACACACACACACACAAAGCAGAGAGCGACTTCTTGCAGTATCCTTTCAAAATCCCTGTAAAGGCAATTCTGAGATTTGTTTCTAAACACATTTTAAATGTTAGAAATGTATTGCTGAAACACATTACAAAGACTGTGAACTGTGTAGTTCTGAATTCAGAAGTAAGACCGTTAAATAGTTTTTCACCGTGGCTGTGTTCAGGATTTTCTGGGCAGGGCTAAAACGGTGGCTCGATGACGCACTGGAGCCACTGAGCATATGGCCCCTCGCCCTACACTATCAAAACAGTTGATGACGCACTGGAGCCACCGAGCCTTGCTCCTCCCCTAACACGATCATAACTAGAGCACATTCGAATCAGTTCGCCCGCTCGATCGCGAGTTACTGTCAGTACTGTTAGTTACTATAGTCTACAACTTACAAAACAAAAACGATGATCAAGAAGCGGTGGATTAATTTTGTGAACAGCAACCTTGATGGAGAGCTGAGGATCACCACCGACGCCTGCCTCTGCAGTGACTATACACCGGATAGTTTTACAAACTTTAACCGGAGACAACTGGGATTCACTGATAACCGCTGCAGAACCGACTATCCCCCGCCCAGGCCTTCATCCTCCCGTCCCGCCGACATCTGGTGCGTCGTGATTAGGGCTGTACGATTAATCGAAAAATAACCAAAACCGACATTCAGAACCTCTAACCGACGTATTTCGGTTTTCACGTGACTCCGCCCCGTCAGTCACATCAAGTGCAGTTTGCAGGTACACAGAGAGATGCAGGAGCGGTTAACTGTGTTTATAGATGCCCAGAATCACTATAGTAACTGCATGTTTTACACAGTTTATACAGGTTAGTTAATTGCTGTTCTTATAGCCTACGTGCTGACACACACACACACACACACACACACACTTTCGTGCTCATAAAGTTTGTCAAGTATGCGTTTAAAGGCTTGCCAGTTTGAACATTTAAAGCGATTGTGCACTATTCAAAAACAACAATACGGAAAATGTATCCGTTCAGTGCTCAGCCTTTTTCTGTGACACAGAGAGCCGAGCCGCGTCGCATCTTTGACAACACGCGCGCGCCCTGAAGGCAGACCTCTTTCACCTGTGTCCTCACAAAGCTTGTCATTTGTATGTAGTTTAAGCCCTGCCAGTTTGAACATTAAAGCGAGTTTTGACCGTCAGATGTGTGTTATTGAACTAATGCCTGATATATTGTGACACACGAACACTCAGACAGAAGCTCGCACATCACGTGAAGATCGCGCACAGAGAGCAGCGCAGAAACGCAGTGTCAACGCTGTCCTGTGACTTAATATATTTGAATACCTTTGAAGTAAAACCACAGCTTCATAATGAATAGAGACAGTAAGAGTAATTCACACACACAATCCCTCTCTCATTTATGCATTCCAATAAATGTAATGTAGGCCTACAGTGTTAATTTATCTGTATCTGATGTACAACAAACAGAAATCTGCCCCATAGACAATAACTGCTGAAAGTGAACTGTTTCCTTCAAGTATTTTAAAATCACAAAGAAATGCAATTTTTCATTAGAAAAAAAATTCCACCATACATATTAACAGTACAAACCTTATCAGTGAACTTACTCAAAAACCTTGAGGGCAAAAAAAATAAATAAATAAAAAAGCAAAATAATAGTTCATTAATCGTAATCGAGGTAAAATGTTAAATTAATCGAGGTTTTTATTTTTGGTCAAATCGTTACAGCCCTAGTCGTGAACATAGATGGTCGTGATCAGTACGTGAGTGTTGTCTTGTGTGCTACGGCAGCTTTCCTGCGAGTGGGCGTGGTTCGACGCCGACAGCGGACACACCCCCAGCGTTTGAGAGCAGAGAATGCTGTTAATTTTTTCAAGTTTTTGATAAGCTATTTTATGTACTTGGCGGATTTTTTTATGATTCATATTTGGCTGGGTGGTTAATAACACATTTATCTGTGGTGTGAGAAACTCAGAACACATGTTTAGTTTTGACTTTACAGGGACTTTAAGGGAATTTTCCATAACTCGCTGTCTAATACACTGAATCAATGCCATTGAAGTGAAACATCAGCTTCAGCATTACCCAGGTGATACGCACATCGACTGAGCCTTGCAGTGGTGCTTATAAAAAAAGGGGTGTGCAATATATATAGTCTACTATAATATTGTGTTTGTCGTTTTAACAATGTGCGATCTGACATTACGAGAATGCTCCTCATTTTACAAAACCGCGTACACTACGTGATGCATTTCGATAATTTCGATATATTGTGCAGCCCTACTGCAAAATGAATATTTGTTGTAGCCTGACATGGGAACACACCATTGGCAGGGCTCAATCCGAGAGGCGGGATAAACGGTTGTCTTTCAAATTCCCTCTGCACGCCATAGGATAGCGCTACCTACAACCAACCGGAGCGTTATCAGTGGTGACGACAATCATAGGGCCCTATGATTTCCGCGATTACGGAATTGTGGACGGAATCGCGGAATTGGCATATTAACGTGGAATCTATTGTTAACATATTTGGAATGAAATGCGGTTTTGTGTGGGAGAAGAACGTATGTCTGGGGAAAATGCAGACCAGGGGAAGCAAATCTGGGCAACACAACCCCTCCCGTCATTTCAGCTCCTCCTTCAAAACAATGAAAGTGTGGCAAAGCGGCTCTCCACGGCTCTGCTTTCGTCAGCGAAAAAGTTAAGAAACTCAACGCTAAGCCCTCAGTACCGAGCCGAGCAGTCCCCTCGCGGGGAGTGCTTGCTGTGTTTTGCCTTGTTTTTAATACACTTTAAAGTACTGTATCAGGGTTTTTCCTGGGTCAAAAATGGTCTTCGGTGGTGGCTGACAGACATGGTCATCCATACACACGCACGCACGCACATTAAAAAAGTACCCTACCCACGTGATCTGCAAGCGCAATACTGACAATACATTTTAAATAAATTCAAAGAAAGTTTGTAACTTTTGCTTATCTTATTTTGAACCCACATGAAAAAATACTATAGTATATTATAGTAAAATTACTCTAGTAAATACTATAGTGTTTTTGAACCGTACTATAGTAAATATACTACAGTAAATTAACAAAGTGTAGTAAATACTCTAATATACTACAATATACTACAATTTACTGTAGTATCTTTACTATAGTATGGTTCAAAAACACTATAGTAATTTTACTATAATATACTATAATATACTATAGTATTTTTTCATGTGGGATACCTTGATGTTTGTTTTTGTTCCTCATTTTTACACTATTTACTGATAATTGTTTTGGTATATAATCATATCAATATTAAAAAGTAGTATTACAAAAATTGTCTGCCATATACAATTTCATAAAATTATCAGCTAGCTAATAACTTTGGTCTGGTTTCACCTCACTCCAGTCTAAACTAAGTGATTTATAGGCTATGTATTTTACTACACATTATGAACATAAATAAGCTGAAAGACTGTGGATAATTAAAACTAACTCTTACACCCACTCTTGCTAAATTGGGTCAGCACACTTGTGTTCTCATTTCAGATTGTTCTGAGTAAATTTTAACTGATTCGTGAGTTCAGTGTTGGAAAGATCAGTTGTTCTAACCAGTCGTTAAAATGATTCGGTTCAAAGGAGTCATTATGGCGAATCGGACATTAGCAGACGCGTTGTGTGCGAATCCCGTCTGTTAGAACATCGCGAAAGATTTGTCAACACACAGAAAACACTTCATAACCGGATAGGATTTGTTTCCCGTTTATTGAAAGTATGGTTTATGTCAGCTGGTCAGATAATCAGTCAATGTTTTTTGAGCGCATTTCACACCCAGCGGTAATTAAAGGAAAACATCGTCTGATAGCGCCACGTGCAACATGGATTCGGTCTTCCGACCTTTTGATCTTGATTAACGTAATATGTGAAATATTAGAAAGCTAAGAATGATTATTTTGAAGACAGAGAGCGTGCGAGCGGGGGAGGAGCTCTGATCGTTCTCTGTCACTCAGTTACAAGCGCAGCATCTATTCTTCATCATTCATAAATCACAATAACTCATCAAATAAAGCTTTGGCGGGACAAAAAAAATTTTTGGCGGCCGCCAAAAAAATTTCAATGTAGGAAAAACCCTGTGTATGGAAAATAATGTCTTAAATGAATTTGAAGATGAGATGCACGGGACAGCGCGTCTGATCCGCATCATGTTCGGCAGAGGTAGATCTTAAAGTGACAGTAGCACTGATAATGTCTGTCAATAATGTTCAAAGAACAACAGGAACAGAAGATTGTAGCTTTAATGATGAGTCATCTATATTTCACTTATTATTTATGCTGTTAAGAAAGGTGTTGATAACTTTATTCAATTTCTGTGTAGACTATGTCTGACAGGAAAGGCCACAGGTATATATAACATTTATTATAATGGGTTTATGTAAAGATTGTTTTAAGTTCAATTAAATTAAAAGTTGTTATTTTTTAAAGCCTAATAAATGTTGAAATTGGTAGCTTTCAGTTATACTGTAATGTAACGTCATCAATGTTTCATATAGACATTAATATCAGTGATACTGGCCTTCATTCATAAAAAGATGCCATTACAACACACATTTAAAATATGCTGTCTTTAAGTTGTTTCTAAATTAATTTGGAGAGTAATATTAAAAATAAGAAAAAGTATAATTTCTTCTCAATAATAGCTGTTCATATTAAAATATGTATAAATTAAAAAAAAAAGGTTTGCTGTTCCAATAAAGCTCAGTGTGCTCCCTTTAAGCTCATCCACATTGAACGTCTATGTAAATACTTAATAAACAGACTTTAAATATTAACTGATGGTTGTCACTTCAAGTTAACCTTTATACAATTATTCTTTAAAAATGTTGTTTAAAATAAACAAGAATTTTCCCCCCAAAAAAACTTGAGCTTAATGGCAACAGGGGTGTGCTCATAAACATGTACCCATTAAGCACAGCCAGACTTTTTGCATTTAATGATGTGTATCTTGTACTCTTATTCTTGTACTCAAACCAATACCCTGTGCACTAAAATGTCTCAATGTAGATTATGGTGAGCTTAATAGGTACGTTTCCCCTAGTCTGCTATACTGCCATATAAAAATCTCATTGATTTACACTCCAAGCTATCAGAATATCTTTTTGGTATATAAATTACAAAACCTGCACCAAATTAAACTATTTTTCCTCAATTTAGGCCTCTGAACAAAAGTTAGTTTTTTTTCTCCTCGAGTGAGCGGCACTCCATATTCTATCCTATCTATATCATACTGCAAGAGCCACAAAAGAATAAAGTTTTAAATATGTTGTCTAAAGTTCAACAAAGAGTTTCATTTTTCTGACTAGTATTTTTCATATGTAGGGCTTTGCAGGGTTAATCAGCAACTTGGCATAATTAAGAGTGGATAGAAGCACTCTGACAGACACTTCAAGCACATAAAAATCGAATAAAGCAGCTCTAATTTTACAAAAGAAAATGAACTTGCACTGCACTTCTAACTCTTAGTGTATGATTAACCAGATTACTATGATATGAAGCAATAAACTTGTTTGTAAACAATGCTGCCTGCCTGACGCTTTTTAACAAACATGCAATATTTTATTTATTCAAATAAGAATCTTGACAGAATGCATAAACAGTAACTATCATATACCGGATGCTCACCACGCCTACTTAGCCATATGTCACCAATATTAAGTATAAGGACCAACAGGCCCGTCAGCATCACTGACATTAAGTCTCAAAGATGATAACTTTACACAAACTCCCGCATCATAACCAAGTTAATTAGCGGACACCACCTTCACTGACCCACACACAATCCCAGTAGCCACGGCAACACCGTCAACCACAGTTAAACACCCGCCATGTGAGCTCGACTGCCCGGCAAAAGCCCACCATATGACGGGCGTCTCTTTAAATACTTTTCATCTATGTAACGTTAATCTGTAAAGCTCGGACCGTGCAACTGTGATCAGGTGGATGCATCTCTGCAGGAACTGACATCAGCCACTCGGCGACATGCTGATGATGCACTTGCTGTGCATTTTTAGTACTGTAATACTAAGCGAATCGCTCACCTCATCGCTCCCGCTCGTGCAGAATCCCGCCTCGCGCTGGCGCCTGTGTTTCTCCGCCAGCCCGAGCAGGCACGACAGTGACGGATCCTCTCTCAGCGTAGCTCCAACGTCGATGGGCCTCGGCCCTTTTCTGTCTTCAGCCCTCACCCGACCGATATGAGAGCGTTTCTCCGTCCTCAACAGGCTCCGAGACGTCCATGGTCGACCTGGGAAACGGCAGCGAACGGTGGCGGAGGTGTTTATGGTTGCTACAACAGCCGAGGCTGGTAATCCGCCTCCTGCTGCCGCCATTATTACATACCACAACAACAACTACGGCGCTGAGCTCTCGAGAGGAACAAGATGGAAAGGCGCGAGATAGCGGAGGAAACGAACGGCATTATGGGAGATGAAGTTTTTTCTCTTTTTGGCCGTTTGCCATTGGATATAATGAAGCGTAATTCTGTAAACACTTCATGCATAATATATATTCAATAGTTTAATCCTGTAAAGCAGCAACATTTAGTCAAAATAAAAACAATAGGCCTAAATAAAAGTTGGCATGTGTGTGTTATGTTACTTTTAGATCATACTTGTGTTTGAGACAAAACTAAATGGACTGAAATCAAGTGAAAAAAGTCATAACTGAAACTATTTTCATAGTATTTTGTTTTCTCCTCAGGGAAATTGTTTTTTTTTTAACGAAAACTGTTCAAGACATACCTACTGTAAGCAGACCTGTAACTATCCGAGGCTGTTAACTTAATCGTAGTCTGTGTTATTGAAAATTCAGCCTTTTGCATTATTTCAACTTATTTTAAAATATATATATTTTTATTTTTATTACACTTACATTTATTCTAATGATAATTAACTTATATTTTATTTACAATAGGCTACTAATATTTATTATATTATAGCCTACTTATTTTTAATTCTTAATACATAAATAAACACTTCTGGCATACATTTAAATTGACGCCTGCCATGGTGTTTATTTGTCGTCTCTGATTTAGATGTGTGTGCCAACTGTAGGGTGTGTCCTCAGCCGATGCTGTACCGTTTAAAAGCATTTCGTTTCTGTGACATTAGTGCCACCTACCGGAATAATATAATAAAGCAAACTTAAAGGGTTACTTCAGCGATTAGCATTAAGCTTTGTATCAGTAGAAACCCGGTAGTGTATTCAAATTATGGTACTTTCCCCCCTCATATCCCCATGAAACGAGAGAATTATGCATTTTATTTCTGGGGGAAAAAATCCTCCGATGACGCAAAATGGCAAAAAATATCGTCATTTTGCGTCATCGGAAGATTTTTTTTGGCCAGAGGCTAAAAACTACAGCCAGTAGAGGGAGCTGTTCCGCGTATTATAAACCCGCCCACAGGGGAGAGATCTCACTTCACAGAATGTAAATGCGCACGGCCGCCCGGAGCCATGCGGAGCAAAGTGAGTGTTTCAACTTTTCAATTAATTTCTATGAAAGTTAAGCTTCCATACATAGGCATGATTTGATAATGCGCCAGACTGGACACGCGTCGTGAATGACTGCCGCGCTTAATTTACCTCAGCTCTTCACTTTCGTGATGAATTAAATCTGACTCCTGCTGCATTTGTGCCGTGACTTTCGTTCGGCTCACTCACACTTTATTGAAAAGACACGTTCAGTATTTAATTTTAGTGTTTATTCTCTAACTGAACGAAATTATTGTATTATTATGAATATCAAAACAACGGTGAAGGCGGTGTACGGAGTGGCCTCCTTGAGCAGCGAAGCAACAAGCAAGTGCATTCTGGGAGTTGTTGTCTTTCATCCACATGAAATGTCTTTTCTCAGTCTAGAAGGCACCAAATTCAAAAATAATTTCACATTTCTACTACATAAATTACCCAGTTTAAATACACATTCATCTTTCCATCGCTGAAGTCCTTTAAGTTGCTTCTCTCAGTAATTTTTTTATCTTGAAATATTACTAACAATATAAAAGTTATTCTTACGTTTACTTCATAAAAATCAATAAAGATATGTAGTAGATTGTGTGCAACAGGTTTTGCAGCATAGTTGATCATTTAGAGGCCTTAGAAATTAATTGATATAGTAGGCTTTTTAGAGTTAATGGTTTTGTAGTTTGTTTAGCAGTTCTTTGACAACGTATGATGTTATTCAATTCTAATTGATTCAAAAGTAATTTCGTTGTCTTGTCTTTAGAACCACATTATTATTTGTGAATGTGAATAATTTGAATCCTTTGGAAATATTCTGTCATTTGCACTAGCAGAACTATTAGGGTTGCGAAAAAGTAAAATATGTATATATTTCATGAAAATAGACACAAATAGGGCCTGTCCTACACCAATAAAACTTGGAAACACTCTCCTCCTCTCTCTCGGCTGCAACCGGTAGGGGTCGCCACAGCGTAATCATCCGCACGGTTATCTGGCAATTTCTAATCTAAGGCAACTGCCAATTCTTATTTCAACAAAAGCATTTTCGCCAATTTTTTGGCTAAAAAAAAATAAAACCGTTATCAAACACGATTATTTAAATGAGGTATTTCGCATGAACTAGCCATATTATTTTTGCCAGAAGCCTTTGCAAAGCATGGCGTCACAGCCTCGTTGGCGCAGTAGGCAGCGCGTCAGTCTCATAATCTGAAGGTCGTGAGTTCGAGCCTCACACGGGGCAAGGCAACATTTTCACGTCTGCAAGTAAATTAGAAAGCGTGTCTACTACAGGCGAGGAATATTCTGAGGTTTTATTTGAATATTAGATAAATAACAAAAACAAATTATATATAGACAATATTCTATCTATAACTACATAACTTCTTTATAATAATTATACAATATTTAAATTGTTGCTTATTTATTCTTTTAAGCACAGTGTAACTTTTTTTTTTAAGATTGTATTTTAGGTTTATAATGAAGTTTCAACTGCAATAAATTATACACTTTGTTTAAGCATCAATAAGAGTTCATGTAAAAGTGTTGAGTAATGTTTACAAACCAGGTCAGGACCATTGTCATGCAATGAATGATTTTATTGCAGTGCTGTGATTATATTTAGAATAGAAGCATCAAAATCACAAAAATAGTGCAAATTAAATTTAATTAAAATGAAACGAGCTATGTAGCTGGATGTGCATTGTTGATTCCATCCTTCAGATCTTCTTCCTCCCATAACCCCGCTTCATCAGTTCAGCCTTCCACTCAGCAAAGGGTTTTGTGTCTGTCTCCTGACAATACCAGTTACCATAATACTGCAGATGAGTTGGCTTTATCCTCTCTTTATTGCACTTTCTGCACTGGGGATAGTCAGATCTTCGTACATACTTCCTGGTATAAATGCCATCTTTTTCCTGGACCAGTTTTCTCTTCTGGTTGTATTGTGTGGGGTAAGGAACAGGAAACGAATGGCACAGCGCTGTTGGCGGTTCATCAATCTTTTGTGCGGAAGGTGTGAAAATCACTATCATTTGGTTTGACAGAGAAGGACCAGAAAGCAAGAGGGGAAAAGTCAAGGATGAACCTGACTGGGTTTGAGCAGGAGCAGGTAGTACTGGTGAGGCCTTTTCTTGTGTTGTGTTGTTGTTTTCCATCACAGTGTCAGGAGGCAAGTTTGAAATGAGAAGCTTGTCATCACAATGAAACTCCATACTATCCTCTTCTTTTAAGGAAACAACCTTCTCTGGAGCCGTCATTTCATTTGCCGGTGAGGATGTGTTGGGTACAAAGAGGTCCTCCACCTGAAACTGGGAACCTCTGCTTATCCTGGAAAACATTGAATGATGCATATCAATATTTTTAAAGTGTACACTTGACCTACCACTAGGCTAGCTGCGATAGACAGTGTTGACTGTGTTACTGGTGTTCTGTTCAGCCACAACACCGATTACATCACTTGTCCACCACGGCACTGCCCCCACCACCGTTGAGATTTTTTTTACAGTAGTAAAAATCATTTAGTTCAAAAACTGAACGTGTCTGCCCAATACAGCGTGAGCCGGACGAGAGTCGCAGCACAGACCAACAGCAGGAGTCAGATTTCATTCATCATGAGAGTGAGGACAGTGGTCCTCCAGGAGCAGGATTGGACACTCCTGGTTTAGGGTTACTGTAGAAACATGACGGCACAAAATGGCGATTTCACTGTAAGGGGAGCCGCGGTGTATGTAGATAGAAATGGTAATAAAAACATAACGGTTCATTGTGTAAGGTCTTAATACTCCACTTAAAACATAGTTGTGTATATTATATTGCATTTCCATCAATAGATCCTCATAAATACTACACACTGCATCTTTAAGCAATTGCCGTCCCCGAATTGGTGCTAATTCTAAAGTGAAAGTAAAATGCACACGGCCATTCATAACGGTGCGTGTCCACTGGTGCAGAGCGAGCCTTTTCAGTTTATTCTTATGGAAGCTCAACTTCGAAAGGAATTCACTGAAAGCACTCGCTTTGCTCTGAACCGTTATAAATGCCTGTGTGGCCGTGCACATTTGACTTTTGCTTAGCGAATTAACGTCACCCCTCCCACTGATACCGGTGGAAAAATTTCCATACAGTCACATCCATACCTCTAATACGTTATGGAAAGTTGAAGTATATAATGCATACATTGATGGAGAATCTTCTAACAGAGATGAGGCGGATTGCTGTGTGATTGTCCAATTCCCAATGTCCTCTTGTTTGGAATAGCCTTCCGTTTTGGCCACTTGGACGTCAGTGGTTTCCATCTGTCTAATGATAAAATTGCTGTCCTGGAATGCATTGCCATTCTGCCGGTACAGGTACTCTAACCCAATCAGTTCACCTAAAACACAAGGAGGTTGAAAATAAATGCATTGGCCAGCAAGAACATATACAATCAGATTTAAGCATGTTTCATTAAAGTATAATAAACGGCATGATGACACCGATCTTTCGAATATTCCTATCTAATTATTGCCTCATCGACACGGCATCCTCAATAAACCTGTCTCCGGCGTGCTGACTCTGATCTTTCAAATGTTCCTATCTAATAATTGTCTCACTGACACAGCATCCTCAATAAACCCGTCTCTGGCGTGATGACTCTGATCTTTTGAATATTTCGATCTGATATGACCCCTGACCTGTAAGGTTGCCAGAATCCTAATCATACACCGTTTGTTAATTGGCCAGAGGAGAACTGGCACCCCGACTGAGCCTGGTTTCTCCCAAGGTTTTTTTCTCCATTATGCCACCTGATGGAGTTTTGGTTCCTTGCCACTGTCGCCTTTGCCTTGGCTTGCTCAGTTGGAGACACTAAATATTCAAATAAATCTATTTACTAAACTAAATTACTGATCTGCCCGCGTTGTCACTATATGATAACTGAAATGAGCTGGATGACAACACCATTTTCTCCAGATTGGCTGTACAGCTGAATCAAATTCTGTTGCATTATTTTCCTATCTAACCCTGTGAAGCTGCTTTGAAACAATCTGCATTGTAAAAAGCGCTATATAAATAATGGTGACTTGACTTAAAGGGTTAGTTCACCCAAAAGATGAAAAATTTGTCATTAATTACTCACCCTCATGTCATTCCAAACCATACCACACAAATTAAGATATTTTTAATGTCCCTCTTAGTTGCATAGGCTGTCAGTGGAGGGACAGAAAGCTCTCAGATTTCATTAAAAAAAGATCTACTCTGAAGATAAACGTAAGTGTCACAGGTTTGGAATTACATGCATTTTCATCAACAAAAAAATATATATTTCTGGGTGAACTAACCCTTTAATTACGTGGAATTAATATATAACTTACCAGTGTATTTACTTGTACTCATAGTAGACAGAACCTTCTTTTGAAACACTTCCTCTTCAAGCTGGTTGACAGCATGCTGAAGAAAAGACGAGGTTGCCTTCAGGCTCTCAGAGGTTGCAGAAGTTGCTTCATTCCACCTTGCCAATGCATCCATCAAGTAGATTTGGAAAAATTCAGAACAAGTTGGCACACCTGAAATAAATTACATACAGGTTAGTCTCTTAAATGTCATATTTTGCACAGGATATGAGGATAGTTTACACATTTTCTGTACTGAGTATGCACTTGATTTACTGTGTAAATAGTGTACAATGTTCACTGTGTAACTGTAATGGAACGTAAAAATAAGTGTGCTGACATAGCATTGCAGTTGCCCGATAATTTGCATTAGGATAAATAAATGTCAAAATAAAATCTATTAAAGCTGCTGTCTGTAACTTTTTTTGTGTTCTAGATTTACAAAAATGATATAATGAGAATGTACAACATGAATCCATTTTCCAAACCGTGTTTTTGTCTTACCCTGAATCATTATGGTACACTATAATAAGTGTTTATATTGGGACTATTTCAGGCCAGACTGGTAAGAACCGCTGCGGAGGAGCACAGTCCCTGCGTGACTCGCCATAGACATAAACAGAGAGAAGTAGCTCCGGCTGCAATTTTCTTCCACAAAACGCATGCACTTTGTTGTTTATGTTTATTAACCGCTAGTCTAGAGCGCAAAAAGTTACGGACTGCAGCTTTTATGGGAAAAAAAACACTGGTGAGATCCACTACCAAGAGTAGAATTTAAGTGTCAAAATCAATTTTTTTTTATTTATTTGGTTGTTTTATGTCAGAATCTAGGGCTATTGTCATGCAAGAATGGGGTAAATTAGTTAAAACTAAGTAAATAAGCTAAGACAACAATATATAAAAATAGAAAAAGAAAAGGGATAAATCATTTTTATACAGAAAGAAAATTCTACAATTTTTCCTATTGACAAACATCCCTATTAATAAACATCCTTTATAATACCATTGTCTGATGATATTGAAAGCAGTATCAGTTTAAAAAATATGTTTTCAAGAATAAAGTTGTAACGTTGTAAGAATAAAATCATGATGTTTTGAGAGTAAAGTTTTGAAGTTACCAGAATACACCAAAAATTAGGTCATTAAAAGTAGGGCTGCGCAATATATCGAAATATCGCAAATGTACATATCGCAATATGCATATCGCAAGGGCACGCAATATCTGAATGATTTTAATAGGCTACTTCAACATTGTGAAAAGTGTACGTTTTAGGTTGATGTATATAGCAGAGAATAGACTGAGCACATGACTGTTACTTATGTGACTTGCTTGACGTTAAAAAGAGTTATTAAAAGCAATAACTTGCGAAAGACAACTCAGACTGCTGTCTGACACACACCGAAACGTGCGCATAAGCAGTTATTTTTTTCGTGTTTTGTTACACACTCAAACTGTCAAATACACACACAGTTATGTCAAAATGGCTGTCTTGATGAGTATTCATGTAAACAGTCGGTTATGCTTTAAGTGAAATATATCAGTTGGGGAAACAAATAGATTTTACACACTTAAAGCAATATCGTATCGCATTATTTAACAAGGATATTGCATATCGCATTTTTCAATATCGCACAGCCCTAATTAAAAGGCATAATATTGTGTGAATATTAAAGTAGCTCAAATATTCAAATATTTTGAGCTACAAAACAGCTACCATTCAAGGGGTGGAAGATCAACCAAAGCAGATGCCATATCCAACTTTTGCTGGATTAGCTTGTTACAATAATGTGTTGTATTTTCAAATCAAAACACATCAATCTGCTGGATTAAACTACATTCTTTACTCTGACAATAATGTTTTTACCTGGAATGAGCTGGTTCAGATGTTGGTGGAAGGATTCAACAGAGGTGGAACCTCTGACACATTTGTAGGTTGGCAGAAGGTGGCCTCCCATCACCAGTGTCCCAGTCTGCTCGTAGAGTTCTACACCAATAGGATCCACTATACATGCCACATGTTTCTTCTGCAAATCCCATATCTCAGCCATTCTATTGGAACTAAAGAGCGGCACTCCCGACAAATCCCACCCCGACTCGCCACCATAGAGCTGAATGAGCGCTGCGATGCGTTCTTCGATGTCCCTCGCATCACGCGTGGTTCGCCTACAGTGGAGGGCTAACTCGCTTCTGCTGAGGTGATGCATTAGTTCATCTTCAGAAGGCTGCATATCGAACTTGAACTCGGTATGTTTCGCCTCCTTCAGCTGCTTCAGGTCCTCCCTATCCCATTCGAAAATACAATGGCTTAGGCAGTCCATGAAGGTGGCGTATATCTGATGCGACTCTGATGTGCAGCCTGCAGCAATCCGATTCATGAATTCCGAGATGTCCAACCTGACCTCCATGTCCTTCCACTCTTTGAACGGTGTCCTAAGAAAGTTGGACCCGCAGCAGTCACTGTTGACGTACAGAATCTCAGGAGGAGCTACAGCGGCTTCCTTGTACCTGTGTATGACACCTGAGATCATCGCTTCTAGACCGGAATCTTTGTTTTCTGTAATCACCGACATGATAACCTGCCCTTGTTCATTGGCGACACTGGTGGCCCAAGTTCCTGAGAAGTTGCTGAGAAACTTCTTGGTGGAACCCATCTTTAGCACGCGGCCAAACTGCGAGGTTATGTTGGTCTTAATCTCATTCATTCGGTGAAGTACATCCAGAGCAAACACTTGCCTCAACCAACAGTGTTTAGGAAGAGGAAGCATGGCAGGTGGGCTTTGAAACGTCACAGGATGGGCAAAGCCTTTGCAATCTGTCAGATAATGTACAGTCTTTTGCAGCCATACCTCAGTGTGATGTTCCTCCAGTTTCTTCTGGATTTGGCTGATGTTGGTCCCCAGACATCTCTGACGGTTAAAGTGAAGAACTTTCCTGTCGCATGCCGCCTGTGATGCAAGAATGCAAGGGTATTGGACTCTATGTCCAATATCAAGTTGTGACACTACATCATGACTCCAGCTAATCACTTTCCGCTTGCATTTCCCACAAACCAGACACTCGGATGCCATGAAGTATGACCCTTCCATGTCGACTACCTGTCTGAGCTCCTGATGTAGACCCACTGATTCGAGATCTTCCTTCACACAGTCTAAACGTGGACAGGTAAGCTTGACGTTCCACAGCTTTTGTGGCATCCAGAGAAACAATACATGACTAAAGTAGCGTCCCATCTCTGGCTCCTCAGTTAAGGTAAGAGGCGGAAACGGTGGGTACCACCACATCCTATCTACCCTAGCATAGTCAATTTCCGGTTGGTTTTCAGGAGACCACCTAAACAGGGCCTTTGACACCCAAGTGTGATCGGCAGGGGGCAAAGTGCGAATCCAGCCCGGAGGAAGACACATTCTTTTGCCTGAAACAATAAATGAGATTAACTATGGACAAATTCAGTTGGAAGTGAGCATCCCAATGCCTTACTCACTCAGAAGGGCAGAGCCCTTGAGGTGGGCACTTTGGAGGGAGTAGGGCACATGCATGTCATAATTACGGCTGTCACTTTTGTGAAAAAACCCTGTTCGATTTCTGAGACAAAAGTGTTCATTGAATCGATTGTAAAATAAATTTTCCATGTCTAAAGACGTTTCCATTTTCAACGCAAAAATATAGGCCAATCCATGGACAACTAACAGGCATTAAGACGAACGTAAAGAGGGCGCTTGAGCCACACAACTCAGTAATATACAGTATCTGATGATTTATTGGCGTGAAGTTTCGTGCACAAATGACAAACAGGAGAGCAAAATTCTCGAAAAACAATAAGCAGAGTGGACTGCCATAGTGCTGGGCTATATACCGGTTTATACCGAATACCGGTATTTATTTTTGTTATGATATGAATTTGGATAATACTGCAATACCGGTATATGTCACTTAAACAACGTTCGGAACACAGCGCAGCGCATCACTGTTCGAGGGGTGATGTTTCACGGTTGCACTGTAGTGAGAGCATAGCTGAGATCGCATCACAGCCTATAGTAAGTCAAATCACCCCCTAAACCCTCATTCACTATCCCCTACGTTATCCACTTATATTGTTCACTTGAAAGAGTCAATGAAAACGAGTGTGTGAATTCGGACAGCCGTTTTGTGTACATCGGCTGTACACTCGTTAGGCTATTGCGGTGCAATGTGAGATTGAATGAGTGCACTCAATAACATCCACTATGGTTTCGGACACCACTACACTGCCGTCCAAAGGCAACTACACATTTGGTCAAAATTGACTTAAGACTTGAAATGTGCTTTGGGACATCTGTTCTGTCTTGTGACAAAGTTTGCTGGTTCAATTTTGTCCAGTTTTAGAGAAACGAGCGTGTCAAAATTGCAGTAACTACAAAATCCAAGCCAATACCGAGGCAAACCGCAGTAAGTGATGTTACTGCGTTCTAGCTTTGTTTCCCCGTTTTTGACACCGCAGATACTTGCCTTGTCACGATGGGGGTTGTATGCGGTTTGCCCCGATCGTAACACACAGAAACAACAAGCCTACCATGGCACAATCCTGCAGCCAAATGATGGTTGAACTCGCGTTAAAACGCAAATATTCAAAGACTGTTAAGGAAGATAGCAAAATATAAACTCATTGTAAGGCAACTGACAGCTTTATAATCAGTTAACATTGACTAGCCAGCCGCTAGCAAATTTTGACTTACATGTGCTGCTCTATTAAAGGCAATATCCTCTGACAACGTAATGATAATCTGATTTAATCACGTTGGTGTTTGTTGATTCGGACATCTCTCCGTTTCAGGCAGCTAATCCAATTGTATTGACAGGGGTTACTTCTTCAAAAGTTAGCTGGGTCTGGTAAAGTTATCTTGTTAGACAAAGTTACTCTAAAAGTTAGCGGCGCCAGTCAGCAGGTGACAACTGGACAACCGGACGAGCGCAGCGCAGCCGGGCCGACAGCAAGCACACTAGGTGAAAAAGTACACTTGCATAATGTACTGAAAGTACTCTATTTTCACGCACTAATTTCGTAGGCTACTTAATATACAAAAAAAAGTGCCAATCAGTTTTTTGGATTTCACAGATAGGCTAGCTAAGAATACATATCCATAATAATTATATTTTAATTATTAATTATAGCTTTAAGGGTGTAGATAGCATAAACAGGAAATTTACATGTTTGAGAAAAGGCTAAAGGGAGAAGAAGCATATGTAAGTTAACTTACTCTCTTACCTCTAATTCTAGGAAATTATGTATGGCCATATTAAAGGGATAGTTCAACCGAAAATGAAAATTCTGTATTATATAAAGTTTATTATTACTATAAACATGTATTAAGAAGCATGAAAAAAGTTGGATGAACACATTTAGTTTGTAGATACTGCACTTTGCCTTTGCAATAGTGTTTTAGTTGTTTAAGATCATCCAAAGGCAGAGTGCAGTATCTGCATTTTGGGGGTCAAAGATCACACCGGTGGTCATGGTTTTTATCTATAAAAAATTTCTTCCTAAGAAGGCAATACATGAATGCATTACCACTAATCTACCCACAACATGTTTGACTGGCTGGTGTAAAAACTTTAAAGCCATTTTTCTCAGTTTCAGTGTTTGCGTAGTTACTGCACTTAGCCTTTGTAGGGCAGATGGCTGTCCCCTCAAATAATGCCCTATTTGAAGTTAGAGGGGGCGATTTCAGATTTTCAGTAAGTCGTTATTTAGGGTTTTTTTGCGGACAAAAACTATTGTTGCCGATTCATAAAGTTATTTTAGAACCACTGTAGTGAGATGAACGACGTCTTTAGTACCTTTTAAGGGTCTTGAGAGTGAAGAGTACCATTGAGCCAATGGAGGCCTATCAGAGCCATCAGATTTCAACTAAAATATCTTAATTTCTGTTCCGAAGATCAACGGAGGTCTTACGGGTGTCGAACGACATGAGGGTAAGTAATTAATGACAGAATTTTCATTTTTGGGTGAACTAACCCTTTAAACTGACGTGTGCCATTTGTTCAGAGACTGTAGTGCTCTTAAATGCATTGCAAATATCCTTGGAAAGTTTAAATGTTCTTCCGCGTTTCTCCCTCGTTTTGGCAGTTTGTTGTTATATATGGTTAGATTTTTAAAATGCTTAAGGTGCCATCAACTCTTTTTTTTCTCTCTCTCTCCATGGTTATATTTTAACATTCATGTGTCTGTAATGAGTGTGTTTTATTGGTTGTTGTCTCCCCACAGCATCATTTTGTGGGGCTTTGCAAACCTTTATTAACTTTAGTGTGGAATTTTGCTACAATATTCACTCGTCATCATGACAGTAAAACAGGGCATTCTAGTCAATCTACTGCAGTATTTCCTCTTTCAATCAGTAGAAAATGTGGTTAACACCCGGTCATGCATAGGGGAAAAAAATACTGTCATATACCGTGAAACCGGTATAATTTAGAAAAATACAGTGATATAAATTTTTGGTCATACCGCCCAGCACTAGACTGCCATAACATCAATGAAAAACATTACTGCAGGCGTCAACATGGCTGTGTTTATGATTAGAAATGTCAAACAAATTTTGCCTACGTAAGCCATTGTAGCCCATGGCCATGAAAAGAGGTTGAAAATAAAACGTAAAATTCACTGAAGGACTAGTCTACCTCTACCAGGGTCTAGTTCTTTGTATTCATCTGGATGATGAAGCTGCATATGCCCCCTCATAATTGTAGTGCTGCTGTGATATGGGAACTCGCAATCGCACAGTTTGCATACCTCTTTTTCCTTCTTCATTATTTGATCTACAGTCCAAAACCCAAAGTGCATCCATATCGAACTCCTCAAGTTATTAGGGGTTATCACTCATCTCTCATGTCTATTAATGGCTATTAATATGTTTACGTTTTTTTATTGAAAAAAAAGAGCCAGAGACTGGTGTTTTAAGACACATTTCGTTTTATTGTAGCCTAAAATAAAGCTACATATAGAGATAACCTGAGTGAGAGCGAGCTGAGTGACCCAATCGAGAACTCTGTGAATGACAGCTCGTCTGTAAATGCGCACTCTGAGAGGCCATGGGTGCGCCTCAATCAATCAGCTCCCTAGTTCAGTAGTCAGGGCACTGATCAGGCATTGATCGGTCTTTGATTGAAACGCACGCACGCTATGAATGAATGTCCGTTAAGCCTTTTTATACTCGACGCGTCCGCACGAGCGCGGCAAAAATTACGGCATCGCAGAGTGCCAAGCAGACGAGGCGCGCGCGCAGTCAGCGGAGCCAGACGAAAGTAAGCTCTGGGGGGCCGTGCACATTTTACATCACTCTCGTGATGAATGAAATCTGATGAATGACTCCTGCCGAGACTCACAGTCGGTCACAATTAGCCTAATATAGAATAAATCACGCAGTGAAAGTGTGCACTGTAAATGCGCACCCGCACTAGTCTAATCGAGACTTCATCAAGTAGTGTATGCATGCACTCTCTGGGTGTGTGTGAGGGATATACTCGATAATGTCAGATCGCACATCGTTAAAACACCAATTACGATATTATCGCAGACGATATATATCGCACACCCCTAGTCCTATCGATTGTGCAATCGATTTTGAACGTAAATTGACAGCCCTAGTCATAATGAAGCTATTTGGAATGCGCTTGGCAAAAGGAGCAATGAAAGACAACTTGAATTATTCTATTTATATGTTAAGTTCGGACTATTCCGCCATTTAGCTTTGAAATTAATTGTGAGAACTCGCAATTCAGGTCACATGACCATTAAAACGAATTCCTTGATGGACTATCGTATGTAGGAAGGGCCCTTCGTGAAGGGATTCAGTTGTTCACTTTTTATTGGAACGATCCTAGAAATGACCTCTTCCAGAAGTGCCCTTCAAGGGTGAAATACGCCCCATTTGTGAACAAATAGTTTTTCAAATATACTCAAAAATAAGCAGAACCTTAAGATACTTACTACACACTTGTGACACCAGCCACTCAGACGTTTGTTCAGGGGTGAAAGATGGGCCTCCAGCCATGTCCTTCGCATTCAAGATCGGCAAAGAGTTGCTGTGTCGCATATCGGCTCTGCTTGGCTTCATTTCTTTGAAATAAAAGACTGAACATTTAAATAAAAAAGAAACCTATTATATAGAAAAAATAATGCCAGTGTCAGAAATATATAATCTGGGTTCAAAATTCTATTGTTGAGACGAATGACTAATATATACAGTAGAACATTATATATAAAAATGTCTTGCACTTTTAATAGCTCTTCATAGACCCACATTTATGGTAATAAATTGATTTCTAAATCCATTTTTTCTGACAGCTTAACATTTATAGCACATTCTAAAAATTAAAACTAAATCACAAAACTAATTTGTGTGATTTTGATATTTTATAGCAATAAACATAGCGTAAACATTACTAAAAGTCTAAGTAAAAGGGTGACTCACTAAACATCTCAAAATCAAAAGAAGAAAGAAATGATATATTTTATTTCTCTTAAAAAAAGAACCATCGTTTATTTATGGGTTTATTTTTATGACAATTAAGCAATTTGTCCCCCAAACTTCCAAAAAAAAAACATATTTTCTCTCTGTAAATTGGACACGCTCTTGGTAGAAGACTTTTGTTTGCTTTGACCTTTTTGTTCTTCACTTTAGTTTTTATTCTTAATATAATGGTCTTAACTGCTTTCTGTAGCCAAATGCTGTGGGAAAGAACTAGTGAATAATGTTTCTTTCTGTAGTCGAGGTCAGTATGCCTTGGGAGAGTCTAGGGAGTCAGATAAAATGTTCCAATTAAAAATTTGCATCCATAAGGTATTCATATTGTGGGATGTTGAGGAAGACCAACATTGATGAAGATGATCTTGAAGTCTTCATTCTATGGTAAATGAATATGCATAATAACGTGTATATAAACTGTGTATGTGTATATACCACTTTGTATGCTTCTCATTCTCCTCATGTAGGATCTGAAGCAGCACGGACATAACAACAGAGCAAAGTTTGTGAGGAAAAAAACATACATGTTAAAAAAAAAAACCTTCTTCCATTTTAGAAATGCAGCCGAAGAGTGATTATCCGAGTCTGGCAGTGGAAAGCCCAAGTGGCAACCTCCTGCGGTCTCTCTTGAAACCAACACGGAAGTGACTTAAACTGCAATTCATCGGCTGGCCGCTAGAGACAGGCTCCAAAAGGGAGTCAAATCTGTATCTCCCCCATATTAAAATGCCCAGCTTTGCAGTAAAAAAAAAATGTCTACAGCCTGGTATAAAAAGTGGTTTTGGTCTGTACAGCTAATTTTGCCCTTCATGACAACTGTGAGGGGGTAAATTTTTTTTTATAACTCATCCATTTAAATTATATCAAGCCTTAAAGTTCTGCATGATTATGGGCGTGGCCACTTGAGTGACAGTTGGATTGTCACTATGGTTAAAGCTAGGCGTGTGTGGTTTGGTTTCAGCAACCAGGCAGCTCAGCTCCATCCATGTCCCTCTTTGCCCATTTTTAGTTATCCGGGAATGTTCTTCAGAAACCTACGGGTGACGTCACGGACACTACATCCATATTTTTTTACAGTTTATGAGTGAGCCTGAAGTGAAGCCATGGTATCATGGCGCCGCCCACACTACAGCAGAATCGCTTAGTACACTTTATTATGTCGGTGTGAAATAAATAGTTATGGAATTGTAGAAATTAAAAGTTTAAAAAAAATAAATAAATAAAAGGTAAAGCTCAAATCTCCTACTGAGGATCCCAAAAAATGTCCGTTAGTGCCTCAGTGACTACTTCGCTCAGAAAAGCTGTCAATCTCAGCTTTCAATCATGACATCCATGACATTAATGAATGTGGAATTTAGTGATTTAGCGATTAATTACATAAAATTGATTATTTTTAGATTGATCATAATCAACAAAGCCTCGTACCACATCCTTCCGATCTAACACACAAAATTTGATTGTTTGTCTCACGTCCCATTTGATAACATGGAGAGGGCGGTGTTTATGACCTATAAGTTACTGGATCCAGCCATCTCGGGGCGATCGAAACGATTTGGCTTCACTTTTCAGGACTTGTTGGCACACTCGGGAAAAGTACTGAGAAACAGATTATCTTACCTTTGACCACGCGACAAAAAGGCACAAATCATGTAAATTTGAGGATGTCCAAAAGCTGAGGCGTTTCTGATTATTCCGATCAAGTGAGAACAAACGGTCGAGAACAAACGGCGGCGTTGATTGGCTGATTCTTGGTATGGTTTTCCAAGACTTATGATTGGTTTATCAATTCTACTTTTTCTAACAAACAAAAAAATAATCAGAGAACCTGTGATTTTATTTATCTTTTTCTATAGTTGCCCTGCATTGAGGCTAAAAAATTGAGCATAAAATAAAGACACCCTAGGATATGTAAAACAATAGATATATTTTATAATCTATTAATGTCAAGGATTTCGATGAAAACCTTCCATGGCAATCAATGATTTTAAAAATTCTAATGAAAAACAATCTAGTAATTCTGAACTAGAAGAAAAAAAAGTAAATGTATTGGTCAAAAAGGGTAGGAACACAATATATAATTATTCTTTCTAAAGAATAATTATATTACCATCACATTGGGATTGTTTTTTCCTTGTTTTTTTGTTTTATACCAAAAAGCACTAAAACTAAGACAAATATTAGTCCCCCTAATTCAATCTCTGTGCATGTCCAATTCAAAATACAACAAAAAAACACTGTTTTAATTTTTAGTCTCTTTATTTCCACAACTAAGCGTTTATACAGTGCAAGATTTTCTTATTTTCTTAAACGACCTTAACATCATAATGGGATTTAACAATTTCCTCAGCCAGAACCATTTACTCACTACATGTTATGGTAAATGAGTGATGTTATCTGCTCAAACAGTTTCCACTCTGATGCGTCATAAATCATCCACAATCCAGAATATGCTGTTGAGTCTATCACCATGATGGGATAGGCTCTGTTAAAACCATTTCAAGATTCTAATTCAATGTCACTTATGTATGTAATAGAAACAAAAGATGGATGCCAGCAGTTCACTCAACAGTGAGCAACAGTTAAATAAGTGATAGGATGAGCGAGAATGGGCACAGATACAGGGCCTTCAAGCGCGCGCCTGCTGTTTCTGTTTGAAGTCTTCGATTCTGTTCTCCATTAAAGGGCGGAAGTGACGGATCAATCCCTAAGAACAACGAAATAAAAATGTAAAAGTTTAATTTAAACCATTTATAGCAGTTTAGATGAATCATATTTTAATATAACTTATCTATTTAAATCAACAACAACAAAAAAATCAAGAATAATACAAAAATACTCTGCGTTTACCTGAACTGGCCATGCGGCTCCATCTCCCAAGGCGCAGATGGTGTGGCCCTCGATCTGCTTGCTGATCTCCCAGATCATGTCAATCTCTGCTGCCTGTGCATCGCCTTTCACAAAGCGCCACATCATCTTATTCATCCAGTCCACTCCTGAGAGGCAAAGAAAGACAGACTAGTAAATATTCACTGTAATATAGCATATTGTACAGGTAAAAACAGAAAAATGTGCATTCACATAGATTATCATACCCTCTCTGCAAGGAGTGCACTGCCCACAGCTCTCATGCTTGTAGAATTCAATCAAGCGGGCAATAGCTCGAATAACATCAGTCTGTAAAGGGGCAAAACTTATTTTTAATCATAAAAAATTCCTAAACTAAATTCCTCCGCCAATACGATATGCTATGATTCAAAATGTAATGACGTCTGCCAATGCTGATAGTTTGTTGGTAATGTCTCGAATGGCTGTTGAATGCTAAAGCTACAGTATAGACAGTACAATGACAGATTATTGAAAAAATAAGGTATCTAGCCTATTGTGTTTCACCAATTTAGAAATATATTCCTATCGTAAAAAAATGCTAATAGGAATTTGCAGTGAAGAAAACAGGAGAAAATAAAGTTTCAGAGTGGTCTGTGTCCAGTGAAACAAAACCATGTGTGTTATTTAACCAATGGACTCACCGATTTATCCATGACAATAAGTGCTGCTGTGCCAAGACCGGTCTGAGCCTGAATGAGGGCATCAAAATCCATGAGAACGGTGTCGCACACATTACGTGGGATTAGTGGCGTGGAAGAGCCACCAGGAATAACACACATGAGATTATCCCAACCGCCCCGGACGCCACCTATGGAGATTATATGAATTATGGCTCAATAATCCTCAAAGCAAAATGAACAAAAATGTCCATGGACCGAGAGTACGAGGTGTACCTGCATGCCTTTCAATCAGCTCTTTCAGGGGAATGGACATCTCTTCTTCCACCGTGCAGGGGTTGTTGACATGGCCCGAAATGTTGAAGAGCTTCGTGCCAGAGTTTCTCTCTCGGCCGAAACTCAGAAACCACGTGCCGCCTCGGCGACAGATGGTTGGTGCCACAGCTACTGTCTCAACGTTGGCAACGGTTGTTGGACAGCCAAACACGCCTGCAACAAGAACATGTTACATTTATAACTGGTCACTTATAAATAAAATAAAATGTTATCTCAGGTCACGTATTCCAAAAATAATATATACAACAACAAAAAAATACATTTAAAAATAAATAAATAAACAAAATAAATAAATGTTACATTTATAACTGGTCACTTAAAAAAAATTTTAATACAACATTTATCTCAGGTCACGTATTCCCAAAAATGAATAAATAAATAAAATCATGTGCACAAAAAAAATGCATTAAAAAAAATGAATGTTACATGTATAACTGGTCACTAATAAATAAAATATTTATCTCAGGTCACGCATTCAATAAATAAATACAATAATTTATACAAAAATAAAATATAAATGTCACATTTATAACTGGTCAAGTATACAAAAATAAAATGCATTTAAAAACTAAAATAAAATATCAACAATACATTTAAAAACAAGTCACATTTAAAAAAGGTCACATATAGAAAATAAAATATCAACAATACAAAAAAAACCCATCTTTTTTTTTGTTGACTTACCCACATCAGCAGGGAAAGGGGGTTTCAGACGAGGTTTTCCCTGTTTTCCCTCGATGGACTCGATCAGAGCCGTCTCCTCTCCGCAGATGTACGCTCCCGCACCGCGCATCACAAACACGTCAAAGTCGAAACCTGAGCCGCATGCGTTCTTGCCAATCAGCCCTGCTGCATACGCCTCATTAATGGCCACCTGAGTGAAACAACACATACACACACAAGGTCAATACATCACTTCCCTCAACTACTGTGTAGCGCATCACATTTACTGAAATTAACTCCTTTGCACAGGAGATTTGACTCGCAATTCATTCTGATGTTTGACAACGCTAATACGCAAATAAAACATGGCACATACAAACATTATGTAATTAACTACATTTTTAAATACACAATTTTTTTATTAATACTATTCTTAACTGAACTTAAAGTATATTTAATATTTATATTAATGTTATATATTAGTGTTATAAATATATATTAGTGCTGGGCAAATGAAGGCATTAACGCAGGCGATTAATTTTTTCAGTTTAACGCTTTAAAAATATTTAACGCAATTAACGCAGCATTCGTTTCTATATCCATTTTTGCCCAGCGTTCCATTATATGATCATGCTCATATTCATGTAAATGCTTTTAAACAATATAAGCGCGACAAGACACAAGAGAACACGCTGTATGTCAGTGTCCTGTCTGTGTGGGTGCGTCTCAATCAGATCCCTAGTTCAGTAGTCAGGGCACTGATCAGGGAGTTGGCCACATTCATGTACGTTACACGATATAATGATTCACCACCTAAGACACACACACACACACACACACACACACACACAAACACACGAGACGCACTCGACAGATTTGCGCCAGTCTCGTGCACACATCGAGTTCTCTTTCGCTCTTGAACAAACAATAACAACAACACAGAGAATGTTGCTAAAATGCCCGTTTTGTTGAGTATTCTCATAATAGGAGTCTTAAATTAGTTAAATAACATTTTAAATGAACTTGTGAGAAAATGGGATGCGCGTGACAGCACGTCAGATCCGCGTCATGTTCGGCAGCGGCAGATCTTAAAGTGACAGCAGCACTGATGATGTCTGTCATTAATGTTCATCAAAGAACAAAGGTAACAGAGAAAAGATGATTAATCTATATTTAATTTATTATTTATGCAGTTAAGAAAAGTGTTTTTGATAACTATTACATTTCTGTATATGTCTAACAGGGAAGGCCATGGGTAAATATAACATTTATTATAATGGGTTTATGTAAAGATTTTTTTAAGTTCACTTAAATTAAAAGTTGTTATTTTTTAAAGCCTAATAAATGTTGAAATTGGTAGCTTTCAGTTATACTGTAATGTAACGTCATTAATGTTTCATAGAGGCATTAGTATCAGTGATACTGGCCTTCATTCATAAAAACATGCCATTACAACACACATTTAAAATATGCTGTCTTTAAATTATTTCTACATTAATTTGGAGAGCAACTGAAATTAATACAATATCAAAATATTAAAAACTCCAAAAATATTAAAAACTTATGATTAACCGTGATTAATTACAGAAAAAAAGTGATTAATTAGTAAAAAAAATAAATGCAAAAGTTTGGGGTCGGTAAGATTTAAAAAAATATTTGTAAAAATATTTTTAGTAATATTTAAAAGAAACCTTATGTTCTCCAAGGCTGCATTTATTTGATCAAAATAGAGTAAAAACAGAAATAATGTGAAATATTATTAAAAAACATTTTTTTTTTTTAATAAATCATTTTGAAACATTTAAAACGTATTTTATTCCTTCCTATGATGGCAAAGATTTTTAGCATCATTACTCCAGTGTTCAGGGTCACAGCTGAACAGTGTCCTTCAGAAATCATTCTAATATGCCAAATTGCTGCTCATTTCTTATTATTACCAATATTGATTTTTTCCCCCCAGAGATCCTTTGATGAATAGAAAGTTTTTTTTTAAAACAGCATTTGTTTGAAATAGAAATCTTTCGTAATGTCTTTACTGTCACTTTTGAACAGTTTAATGCATCCTTGCTGACTAATTGTATGTTTCTTTAAGTTTATTTCTTTAAAAAAAAAAAAGATTGACCCCAAACTTAAGCAGTGTATTGCAATTTACAATCATAATAGTCATAACATTAAAGGGTACGTTCACCCAAAAATGAAAATTCTGTCATTAATTACTTACCCTCATGTCGTTCGACACCCGTAAGACCTCCGTTCATCTTCAAACACAAATGAAGATATTTTAGTTGAAATCTGATGGCTCTGAAAGTCCTCCATTGGCACAATGCACTTTACACTCTCAAGACCCTTAAAAGGTACTAAAGACGTCGTTACAAAGTCCATCTCACTACAGTGGTTCTACAATAACTTTATGGAGTGACGAGAATAGTTTTTGTGCGCAAAAAAACCCTAAATAACGACTTATATAGTGATGACGATTTCAAAACACGGCATCATGAAGCTTCGAAGCGTTATGAATCAGTGAGTCGATTCATGATTCAGATCGCGTGTCAAACCGCCAAACTGCTGAAATTTGGCGATCCAAACCACTGAAACGACTCACTGATTCATAACGCTTCGAAGCTTCATGATGCCGTGTTTTGAAATCGTCATCACTATATAAGTCGTTATTTAGGGTTTTTTTGCGCACAAAAACTATTCTCGTCGCTTTATAAAGTTATTGTAGAACCACTGTAGTGAGATGGACTTTGTAACGACGTCTTTAGTACCTTTTAAGGGTCTTGAGAGTGTAAAGTGCCATTGTGCCAATGGAGGCCTTTCAGAGCCATCAGATTACAACTAAAATATCTTCAGTTGTGTTCTGAAGATGAACGGAGGTCTTACAGGTGTCGAACGACATGAGGGTAAGTAATTAATGACAGAATTTTCATTTTTGGGTGAACTAACCCTTTAATTTCAGTTCTACATCTTAGATTTCTTATTTCACAAAATTAATTTCCTACATGCAATGTTTGTCTTAGGTTTTGGCCTTTTGAAAAGGTATGATGCCTTAAAATGCTGCCTGCATAGGGAGCTAATTTTCTGGAACTGAGCTTAGCAATAAACAGTGTTTCTTCCTTTGTCTCTTGAGAATGAGCGACATTATACAGATATATGCCATATTTGTTTTTCACCTGCAGGTTGGACGACTCATTGTAGAACTCTCCACGGATGTAGATGTATGCTGCACGTGCTCCCATGGCTCGGCCAGCGACCAGACAGCCCTCAATCAGCTTATGGGGATCATTACGCATGATCTCTCTGTCCTTGCAGGTACCAGGCTCTCCTTCATCGGCATTCACCACCAGATATTTAGGCCTGAGTGGAAAAAGAGAATGACCTGATTTGTTCCATATAAAGATGTGGATCCATCTGCAGCAATCTGTGATGTATGAACCTGTAGTTTATATTATGTTAGACAGCCCTGACTCTATCTTAGTTGTTGAGATGTAAACCCACCTGCCATCACTGGGCTTGTTCATGAAGCTCCACTTCATCCCTGTTGGGAAGCCGGCACCTCCTCGGCCTCGCAGCCCCGAGACCTTTATCTCATTCAGGATCCAGTCTACTCCTTTATCCAGAATCTCCTTGGTTTTGTACCAGTCACCTCTCTTTAGGGCACCTTTCAGCCTGAGAGACATGGGGAACACATGCATTGGCAATGATATTTATAATATAATAATAATACTTTATATATGCACTATACTTATATATCTGTCTATTATGCACACAATACCAGTAAAACATTTAGAATAATTTTTAATTATTAATAAGATTTTTAAAATGTTTTTAATAATAAAAAACATGTAAAATAAAAGTCTCTAATGCTCTAAGGCTGATATTACTTAATCAAAAATACAGTAAAAACTGTAATATTGTTAAATATTTATAATATAATAATAATTTTAATTTAAAAAAAAAAAATGTTATACATTCCTGTGATGGCAAAACTATTTTAATTGATAATAAAAAGAACCCTTATTAATAATTGAGGAACAATATTAATTGAGCACTAAATCAGCATATCAGAATGATTTCTGAAGGGTCATGTGACACAGAAGACTGGAATTTTCAGTGGAAATTTATTTTAAATTGTAATAACATTTCATAATATTACTGCTTTTCATCATTGTTGAGCAGAAGAGTGTGTGTGTGTGTGTGTGTGTGTATGTGTGTACATGTTTTTCTAGCCTGGTGGGGACTTCAACCTGACTGTAGACAGACTCTCCCATGGCCACAAAAGCTTATAAATCATTCAGAATGAGTTTTTATGAAAATGTAAAAATGCAGAATGTTTCCTGTGATGGGTAGGTTTAGGGGCAGGTGCAGTGTAAGGGGATAGAAAATACGGTTTGTAAAGTATAAAAACCATTACGCCTATGGCGAGTCCCCAGAAGGATAGCGCACCAGACATGAGTGTGTGTGTGTGTGTGTATATATATATATATATATATATTATACACACATACATTTATTTATTTACATATCCCAACGCACAGTACTTTTCATTTTCTCATATATTGAGAGGATGTGGAATCCCTTTACAACTGTTTGTCTTGCATGTGTACTGTTTTTTATGTTCTGCAATAATTTATGTTATATTGCAATAAAAAAATCTTGATATAGCTGTGACAGCAAAACTAAAATAATGGCTATAATGAATGAATACTAAAATAAGAAAATACCCATCACATGCATATATGTATTATAAATATATTATATTTATTCATAATACAGTTAATTATTTTTTTTACCTCCAGTCATGTCGTCCATACAGATTAGTGAATATTCTGTCCTGGTCAGCTAAAGGTCCAAATTTGGTCTTCTTTGGTGTTTCCTGTGTGACACACACTGATTATAGCCCGTTGCATTGATCATCAGTTATGCAGACAGAAGATTTGCTGTACGAAAATAGTCACCTGCTGAGCTGTGCTGTTGTACCGCACCAGGGTCATGGAGTTTGGGGGAGAGGCAGCGGTGGCGGCTACAGAAGTACGCGACACACCAGCTGCAACCATGGCAACCGGGGCACGCGATGCCCCAGTGGTCAGCACCCGGCTAAGAACGGGACAGCCGAGACAGGACAACATCCTTACCTGAAAGAGTTTGATAAAAAAAAAAATTGAGCATGAAAAGTTCCCTCATAACGTGGTGATACACTGTTTAATAACAACTCCAGTCCTAACAACCTGTATTGCCACTGTGAACTAAACTTAAAATATTAAAAATGGTTTTCGGTAACTGAAATACAGCTGAAATAAAATAAAATATTAGATAAAAAACGTAAACGTACGAGACATATAAGATTTGAAGTACTAAAATAAATACAAAATTAAGATGAATAGAAACATTTAAGCAAAACTAATCAAAATAACAAAAGTACTTAGCAAAATTAAAGTATTTAAGAGTAAACAAATAATATTAAAACAACACTGCTAACGTCCTAAAGGAACTAAACATTAAATATCCTCATGGAATTCCACATATTCACATATATGTATAGTTATATTGCAAATTAAAGGGTTTCCATTGTTATGCTTGCATAACGTTAAATGTTTACAAAAATGTCTGCATGCTTGTTGACAACACGACGACCAGTGGGAAGCACTAAAAAACCCCAAATAATACTAGCATATATAAAAGTAATTCACAACAAAAAACCTTAGAGGTTCAACACTATAACACAATACATATATGAACTAAAAATGCATCAAAACGTCAGACAAATTTAATGAAAGGAACAGTTACACAAGACAACTATTTCCACAAACACACATTCATGTAGATCAAAGACAACTCCAGATTATACATTATTGCATAAACACACAAGCCAAACTCCTCAGACATGGTACAGTAAGTTAACTTATTGGAAATGTTACTCGTCCCGCAATGACCTCCATATTTACGCTTATGACATTTGAGGGACTGCGGCAGTGCACAACATTTATGTTCCGATTTATTTACAGAAAGTATATGGGATCTATTCATATTAATCTGTAGGGAAAAAATGTCCAACACTTGATTTGTAAACAGATTAATCAGTTGAAAGAGCCGAAGCACTGCTTACCTTCGTGATCTCCCTGGATCAGCGTTATAAAATGTACAGCGGAAGGGATATAGCGACCGACCCGGATGTAATAACGGCTTCGACCTGTTATGTATGGTGGCGCTGTTTCCTACATAGATATTATGGGTTACACAACAGTGTTTTATAACCATACTAAGATATACAACTGAGCTTCTGTTGGCAAACTTGGCGTGCTTATGGCACCTAATCCACAAAAACGGCCTGATTAATATATACAATGTATATCAGTTATTCATTTAGTTACTAATTATTTTATCAACCTATCAAATCTAAAAAAGGAGAAACTCTCTGTTTTCAAGCTGGTCAGCTCCATACATCCCGCAACAGTTCAGCCAGTCCAGTGGTCCTAACATAAACAGTTGTTCTGACTGGTTTACCTAATAGACCAATCCTGCATTGAGACCTTATTAACATAGCCTACGTACACATACATAAATAAATGTAGAAAATTTAATTATTAAAAAGGATACTTTTGACAAAATTATTTATGTATTCATTCATTTATGCATATCTGCATTCATTAATTAATTTATTTATGTATTTCTGCATTTATTTACTTATGTCAGCATTTAATTATTTGTGTATTTATGTATTTATTTCTACATTTATTTATTTTTTTACTTAATTCTGCTTTTACGTATTTATTTATTCATTTTTTTATACTTAAGTAATTTCTCGTCCTCCATACAAGTTTGTCTACAAACACACAAATAAATAAAACTGCATGATATCGTTGTTACAATAATATATGCCATCTTTAAGGATGACAGATTTAAGACAACAATATAATAACAAAGAGAAGTCGTGTTTACAAATTGGAAACTCAGAATTCAGATTAGATGAAGTTGGAAGGGGCGTGTCTATCGACTAGTGATACCTAAAGCAATAATTCACCTAAAAATATACTGTCATCATTTGCTCACCCTCAAGTTGTTTCAAAACCAGTATGAATTTCTTTCTTCTGCTTAACACAAAAGAGGATATATGTTGAAGAACGCCGGTAACCAAACAGTTGATGGGCCCCCATTGACTTCCATAATTTTTTTTCCCAGAAGCCAAATGGGGCCCAACAACTGTAAACTGGTGACACGTCGTTCGACATTATATTATCTATGGAATGAAATCAAACAATTTGAACTGTGACTTAATTGTCCAAATGCTTTTTGTAATCACTTTAGACCACCTTTGTCGTATATAATTTCACCCCTGAGTATAAATTGCACGAACATGAAGTGTAGTTTTATTTAGTATGAAAACAATGAAATGAAGTAAACTGTTTCATTCCTTGAAAATAATAAACCAGGCAGATGACATGACGCATAATATTCTACCAAACTGTATGCAGACTCATAAACAACAGTAACTGTATTTTACAATACAGTGTAGTAATTTATAAATTATGAATAATTTACTAATATTATTGTATAGTTTAAGGTGAATTTTAGTAAAGAATTTCTGTAAAAATCATTATAATCCTATGCATCTCACTCCTAGTGTATTGTTGCAATCAATCAAAATAAATGTTTCCGAAACACGTTCTCACTCCCAACACTTGGTCAGGACCCCTTGGCGTCACTTTTTAACGCACAGGGTCGCCGAGGGGTCCTGACCAAGTGTCAATGTCTGACTAGTTGTGAGTGAGAACGTGTGCCCAAAAACAATCTCTATAGTGACGTGGAAACATCAAACTTTTATACCCAGAATTTTTTCCATAATACTCATAATCCATCTCTATAATATCACACATTACATGGGATAAAATATATAAATATATATATATATTCCAACCACAATGTTACTAACAAAATTTTATTTAAAATTAATAGTTGCTCCTAGGTAGTTTCCTCAAAAGCACATCTGAAAACAACTTCCACTCAAAGGGTTATTTTCTTCATAACCAATTTTCCCAGATGACTGAGGACAAACAGAAATGAGTTTAATCAGCGATTATGTGATTAATATTGTTTAATACTTTAATATGAAGTTAAGAGGACAGTGGACAGGATGTCCCAGCTTATAGCCAAGTCTTTCAGATGACATCTTTTGTTACAGTGCATGATTCTTAAGTGCTCAATGTTGATCCGGAAAGCAGATAGAATTCAGTTTAATCTGAGCTTATTGTGTTATTGAGCTTACTGAGTTATTGTATTGTTGAACATCTACTAGAACAATTATTTTCAACTTTTTTTGTTGTTGTTGATTGATTTAACTCGATACATTCAGGGTCACCGTGATTTTGCCAAGAAAGACACGTTCCTGGATTAAAATAATTTGTTGGTCCTGGAACAACATTCCTATCTGAAAATGTAGTACTAACCCCTAAACCTAACCCTACCTATAACTTATCCCTAAAATCAGAGGGAAATGATAGGTGAATAACACTGATGTAGAAGCTAACCCTGCTTATAAGCCTAAACTTGACTGTAAACTTTGGTTGGTTGGAATGTTGATCCAGGACCAACAAAGATGTTGATCCAGGAACATGTACTTTGTGAAATCACGTTCACTGGAGGGTTTGACTGAAACCAATGTCAAAGACATTAATATTAATGAGTTAAACATACGCAAAACCACATTGGAGATGCTTTGCAAAATTCAAATTTTACCGGGAGCAATTCACTGACTAAAGGCTGCTACAACTTGAAACTATACATTCTCAGAAGAAAAGGTTCTCTATAGAACCTTACAGGGTTCTGTCGGGCGCTTCATCCTTTTAGGGGTTCCCATCATTTTATGGATTTTGTTTTAATTTATTAAAAAAAATTGAAACAAAATTTTCATTTTGATTAAATGTTATGAATTAAACAGCTGGTAAACAAAACATGTTGGCTCAACAAAAAAAGAAAATAATGCAACAGTTTGCATACATTTTTTGAGTTGTGACAACTTTGAGTGAATTTACGTTCAACCAACAAGCTACATTGAGTTAGAGGAACTAAATAATTAATTTGTAGCATAAACACACATTTTTAAGTTGATTACTCAAAGAATTAAGTCACTCCAACTACCAGAGCCCTGGAACCAATTCATTTGATCTATTTAAGTTCAAATGAACAGTTATCATATCAGAACTCTACAAAATTTTACTTAAAAGGTTCGATTTAAAACAATATATTAGAATTTGTAACTTTATTTAAGTTGTGGTAACAGGTCGCCGAATTACTTTTTAGAGTGTACTTTATAACAAGAAAATGTGAAATAACCCATTAAATATGAAAGTATTATGCAATCATTTAAGACATTTCTCCTTATAGAACCTTTCTGGTATGAAGTCAGGAACCCTAGGCTCTATATATGGACCCCTTTTTTCTAAGAGTGTAGGAGCCCAATCGTAATGAAAAATAAATAAACTGTTGTAATGTTAGGCTATGCTTTATGCTATGCTTATTTAATGTAATTGTATTGTTAATTAAACTGTATTGTAATATATATTGTTGCATACATATTGATTTTGTAAACACATTGATCAAGGTCCCTGCTAAACTAATGTTTCTGACTGAAATGAATTACATGGATCCAGTAGGATATCAATAGTCAGCTAAACATGATCAAAACTATTGGACTGATATTGCTTATTTTTACATTGCTATACATTGCATTGTCAAATAAAGAATAAGAAATGAAAGCTATTTTAATGAGATAAAACCACACCATACTGCAACTGTACATTGTCATTAATGTCAATTATGTGGACACTGTAACACTTTCCTCAAAGTTTTTTTCTACATTCATTCATCTTCAGTGAGTCTTCGGCCAGTCAAAGTTCACCCAGAGAGAGTTCATGTGAAGAATCCGTCATTCCCCATCATCCTCCATGCTTTTGTGTGAATTCACAATGCTGTTTCCCTCACGGTCCAGCCGGTCCACTGCCACGCTCTCAAACGCCCTCCTCATTAATGGGTTCTCCTCTAAGACCTCATTAAAGCTGTCCACACTGAGCGAGTAAAGTCTGCAGTATGTGTCGGCTCTGACAGTGGCTGTGCGACGGCCACGGGTCAGTAGACATATCTCTAAAAAAGAAGAGGAGGAACAGAATAGATTTAGCTCAAATCTGATTTGTATCAAAGTCTAATGCATATTGAGCTATTATCTAAATATCCTAGACAAGCGTTAATGTCAAGCCCTATATACACTATATTACCAAAAGTATTTGGACACCCCTCCAAATCATTGAATTCAGGTGATCCGAACACTTCCATGGCCACAGGAGTATAAAATCAAGCACCTAGGCATGCAGATGCTTCTACAGACATTTGTGAAAGAATTGGTCGCTCTCAGGAGCTCAGTGAATTCAAGTGTGGTACTGTGATGGGTTGCCACCTGTGCAAAAAGTCAATTCGTGAAATTTCCTCACTACTAAATATTCCACGGTCAACTGTTAGTGGTATTATAACAAAGTGGAAGCAATTGGGAACCACAGAAACTCAGCCATGAAGTGGTAGGCCACGTAAAATCACAGAGCAGGGTCAGCGCATGCGGAGGCACACAGTGCACAGAATTCACCAACTTTCTGCTGAGTCAATAGCTACAGACCTCCAAACTTCGTGTGGCCTTCAGATTAGCTCAAGAACAGTGTGTAGAGAGCTTCATGGAATGGGTTTCCATGGACGAGCAGCTGCATTCAAGCCTTACATCACCAAGTGCAATGCAAAGCGTTGGATGCAGTGGTGTAAAGCAGGGGTTTTCAAACCTGTCCTGGAGGACCCCAGCACTGCACATTATGTATATCTCCCTCATCCAACACACCGGATTAAACTCATGAGCTCATTATTAGAGACTGCAAGACCTGAAGTGGGTGTGTCAAATATGGTAGACATACAAAATGTGCAGGGCTGGGGGTCCTCCAGGACAGGTTTGAAAATCCCTGGTGTAAAGCACGCTGCCACTGGACTCTAGAGCAGGAGACGTGTTCTCTGGAGTGATGAATCACGCTTCTCTCTCTGGCAATCCGATGGACGAGTCTGGGTTTGGCGGTTGCCAGGAGAATGGTACTTGCCTGACTGCATTGTGCTAAGTGTAAAGTTTGGTGGAGGGGGGATTGTGGTGTGGGGTTGTTTTTCAGGGGTTGCACTTGGCCCCTTAGTTGGCACTTGGCCCAGTGAAAGGAACTCTTAATGCTTCAGCATACCAAGACATTTTGGACAATTTCATGCTCCCAACTTTGTGGGAACAGTTTAGGGATGGCTCCTTCCTGTTCCAACATGACTGCGCACCAGTGCACAAAGCAAGGTCCATAAAGACATGGATGAGCGAGTTTGGTGTGGAGGAACTTGACTGGCCTGCACAGTCCTGACCTCGACCTGATAGAACACATTTGACAGAGAAGAGCAGAGACTGCGAGCCAGGCATTCTCGTCCAACATCAGTTCCTGACCTCACAAATTCCCATAAGCACACTCTTAAACATTCCCAGAAGAGTTCAAGCTGTTATAGCTGCAAAGGGTGGGCCAACTCCATATTAAAAGTTGTATTTGTTAGCATTAGTTAATGCACTGTGAACTAACATGAACAAACCAATGAACAGCTGTATTTTTATTAGCTAACGTTAACAAAGATTAATAGTACAGTAACAAATCAAATGTATTGCTCATGGTAAGTTCATGTTTGTTAATACATTAACTTATGTTAACAAATGAGACCTTATTGTAAAATGTTACCAATATTATAAACATTAACATCATGATTTTTTGTAAAGCTGCTTTAAAACGATGTGTATTGTGAAAAGCACTAAAACAAATTTGACTTGGCTTAAAAGCATCTAAGGAAAAACAAACTCACCCCCAAAGTAGCAGCCGTCATTCAGTTGCTTCTCTTTTTTTTCATGAGTGATTACACTGACACAGCCATGCTGGATGAAGTACATCTTACGACCGAGCGTCCCTTCACGGATGACCATATCCCCTGGCTGAAAGACCTCGAAGCGTAACTTTGTGAGGAGCACTGTGACAAAGTGAGGATCGGCATTTGCGAAGAGTGGCATGTTAGCTACCAGCCCACGGCAGTTATAGTTCACTATCTCCTGCAGGTCAAACACAATACAAGATGGATCAGGCATACACATCCATCCCAATTAGCACACATCAAGCTGTTTAGTTCTAGAAGCTAAGAACTGACCTAAGATTAAAATTTGTCCTATTTAATTGAGACATGCATTTTAAAGTGAAACAGGATATTAAACTTGCAACCTTTATTACATTAATCAACATGGTTTACTATTAAACTTTTGGTAGGGTTTTTAGAAAGGCTACATTACATACATTTTGGTCATGTCAATTTATGTCATTTAATTTTAATAATTTTTTTATATACAGTCAAAAATTATTCAGACACCAGATATAATTTTATTTTACTAGTGGGTGCAGGACCTAGTTACTAGTTCATTCTAGTACTCGTTATACTAGTTCTCATACTAGTTCTTACATTAATGAACTAGCAGTACTAGTTCATTAATGTAAGTGATGATAGCAAAATTAAGTAAACTGTGACATTTTATACTCAAAAATACTTCATACAGTGGACTATCAGTAAAATTGATACAAATTTGGGACACTTTGACCTGACCATGTTTTGATTTAAGTGTTTTTTCTTTAATTGCTAATGTGAGCTTTTACACCACAGACTGAACAAAATGAAGCATTGCTTGGTAATTGGTTGACCTAAATTTGTATTATCTAATTGTTTGCTTAAATTTAACAGCTGACTGACAGCTGATTGTAAACCATTACATACATTTCTATTCAAAGTTATCTGACATTATCTAGATGAATTTGTTCTTACACAGTTAAAGTCATAGTTCTTGTCATATTTTATTACCATTTTCTAAACTATCGCGAATAAACTGTGATAATGTGAGAAAATGTTGAAGGTGTCTGAATAAATTTTGGTTTGACTGCGTGTGCATTATATATATTATATATATATATATATATATATATATATATATATATATATATATATATATATATATATATATATATATATATATATATATATATATATATATATATATATATATATATATATATATATATATATATATATATATATATATATATATATATATATATATATATATATATATATATATATATTTTTTTTTTTTTTTTTTTTTTTTTTTTTTTTTTAACTGACAAATGAGTCATTCCTCTGTGACTTTTCTGTCTCTATGATTTACTTACTCATATTTTCTATAAAATGAGTCATGTATTTATAAGAAATGGCTTGAATTATATATTTAGGTCTTCTTTATCACTTAAACAGATATAATAGACATTTAAAATACTATTTTCTATTTTACACACCTTTTTATTGATATATGCATTCAATTGTATCATGTCCTTAGTGCAATGATGAAATTATGATAACCTCAAAATATTTTAAAATTATGTTACAGACTGGTCTAAACTTCCTCTAATCATACATATAAATCATGTGAAACTATAGGTTTTTTGTTTTGTTTGTTTTTTACAATTTTCTTAATTTACCATGTCCCAGAAGTCTTATTCCACCCTGTTAGTATGTAATTTCTCGACTTCCAACTTCAACTGTATACTTAAGTAAGCTTTAACGCTCACTCCTACCTTTTTTAAATTTTTTGAAATGTTATCCTGCTTGTCACACTCTTAAAGTCTGTCCAGTCAATAAAATGTAAAAAAATAACTGACATAGTCATAGCAGTTCTGTTTATCTGTAAAAGGTCAGCTAGCTAAATGTTGATCACTCAAAGAGCTAACGCTAACTTAGCTCAACATTTTCTATAAACCTTACAGGGTGGAAATTTGAATATATATATAAATATTATATATATAAAACAATATTATATACAACGGAAAGCTCATCCACTGTTAAAACCTGTTATGGTGTCCAACCTTGTTATAAGTCATTTTTAAATAATAATTTGACAGCAACGTTAAATATTTTGCACACTTATGACTTATTTTGGGGGGTGAGGAGCATTAACAGCATGTTATGTTTTTGAGCAACATTTTTGTATTATTTACCATGCTGTTGGCAAAA